>NC_058385.1:76301666-76930833 GCF_018350175.1 Felis catus | reverse complement strand
GTTTTTACTTATTTTTGAAGGAGAGAGAGAGAGAGACAGAGCATGAGCAGGGGAGGAGCAGAGAAAGAGGGAGACACAGAATTCAAAGCAGGCCCCAGGCTCTCAGCTGTCAGCACAGAGCACAATGCGAGGCTCGACCCCACAAACTGTGAGATCATGACCTGAGCCAAAGCCGGACGCTCAACCGACTGAGCCCCCCAGGCGCCCCTCCTTTCTCTTTTTATTCCTTCCCTTATTGCGACTATTGTTCATGTAGCATTTTCATCATATATATGTCATTTATTACTCATAGCAACCTTATATCATATGCAAGCAAACATCGTAGTTGAGGACACTACCCTCCATAGGGGGCGTCTTTGCTAAGTTGACACAGCTAGGGAAAGGCAGAAAAGATACTTAAAGCAAAGTCATTTGTTTCTAAGTCCATTGCTCACACGTCTAGTGAGCAGGATTTTAATCTTTTGGAAAACCTTATAATAAAAGTGAAATATCCAGTGACGTGGTATAAAATCCAACTGGTTTGCTGGAAGAAAGAGTAGTGATGAGTCTTGACGTCCAGGGAGAGGGTAAGGGTACTAGATTATACCCTTTCATAGCTTCAAATGATGTCAGATGATGTCAGATGATGGATGCTTCGGACTGAGTGGATTTGAAGATCACCCAAGATTGGCACGATAAACAATGACCAATGTAAAGATGTAACCCAAATCACTGCCACTGACAACTCCATAATTTTTACCATGGCCTCCCAGCAAGACATCTCAAGTCAGCCATTACTCACTGTTCAGCTGTGTCAGAGGTGAATATGATTGTGCTTCTGACCTCTGAAATCATCCAAGACTACTCTAACCCAGGCATCTCTTGTGAATGTTGATATAAATTCTCAACTTTTCTTATTATCTATCATCCAGGGAAGTTGCAAGTATTTCTGAGTTATTAGGAACGCTTAAAAATAAAACAAAACTTGAGAGTGATATTCCAAAACGTCAAACACATGACTGATAGCTCCTAATTACTGAATATGCAACATGTAATATATTTGTTAATACAAAAACAAGCAAAATGTATCCTTTATTTTCAAAATGTACTTTGCAGTCATTGAAGCTGCCACATTTGTTTTTTTACATAAATCAATTAGGGATCCGAAAGTCTGAGTCACGCACTCAAGTTTGAATAGCTGGTAAGCAATTGATAGGATCTGAGCCAAGGTCTGACTACAAAACTCGGGTGTTTACCACCCTGCCTCTCAGAACCAGATAACTAGGGTCAGTCACAATTAGGCACATGGCCCCAGGCAGAGAAGAGGTCAGTGAAACACATTAGAAAGAAAATATGGTTTCTACGTACATGTGACCCACACCGAAGCACCAAGACAAGGGTCATAGTAAACCCTTCCATCCAGAGAAAATATCCCTGGATTCCAATCTGGAGGTAAGGTTTGTCCATTTTTTTATATCCTCACAGGTCCTTTAAAGCTGACCAAAGTGATATTTGGAGAACGAGGATCAGGCTTAAATTTCCCAGCAAAGGCCCAGGAAGGAGTAGTAACAGGGTGGAGGTTTCCCATCAGTAAGTCATGGGACCAGGCCTGCGAACTGTCCTTAAAGAGAACAGAACGGGGGAAAGGAAATGGTTGCCCCAGGCACGGGTGAGGCTGTCCACACAAGAGGACGTTAGTAGCCTTACTTTGGGTTCCCTGAAACTAGAGCCAGGCTGGAACAACGGACCCGGGGAGAAGGACAGCAAACACTTCTGAAATCGTTACCATGTGTGGGGGAAAAGAGCTTTTGACACAGTAGACACTGGCTGAGTGCTCACAGCTGGAATGAAGCAGGGCCAAGCTTATGGACGACGGGCCCTCGGTTCATAGAATGAACAAAGGTGGGTGTGTTGACAGTAGAGAGGGCAGGTGGGGAAGAAACGATGATCACTGACAATTCGAAATCAGGCAGGTGTTCGCAGCGCCTGGGGGGCTCAGTCGGTTGAGGGTCTGCCTTCGGCTCAGGTCACGATCAGGTCAGTGAGTTCCGACCCCGAGTCAGGCTCTGTGCTGACAGCTTAGAGCCTGGAGCCTGCTTTAGATTCTGTCTCTCTCTCTCTGCCCCTCCTCCTGCTCATGCTCCGTTCTGTCTCTCAAAAATGAATACACGTTAAAAAAAAAATCAAAAAATAAATAAATAAAACTCAGGCAGGTGTTTTGATTCGGGTTTTCCCAGAAGCAGATCCTGAGATGAGAATTTGAGTGCAAGTAGTGGGGGGGAGGGGTGGGGGGGGGAGGGTTGGAATTCCATGAAACATCTCTAGCAAATGGAAAAGTGAGATAAGAAATAGAAGCAAGTCAATATCGGGTGAATTATCAAGCAAGTTGCCCCTGTGAGAACAGGAGCCTAATTGCACTGAAGAAAATGTAGAGCACAGTGCAGAACGTGCTTCAGATGTATCCCAGTGAAGGGGGGAGAAGGGAGAAGGCTGGGGTGTCTATAGAGCAACTCTCTGAGTGATGATGGTTGAGAACAGATCTTGAAACATGAACTCTGCTGCACATGCAGCTTGTCACTGCTCTTGTGAACAGATAAAATCCCCCCAAGCGTACGGAATCAATAGCCTTATGTTTCGAGGTCGAGCGCTTAAGGGCTATGGGCAAAGACATCACGAGCTCTGCTAGGGTGGGTGCCTTGGCGTCATTTGCATTATTCCGCTGATTCAGCAGAATGGCATGGGGTGGGGGTGGGGGGGGGAATGTATGGGCTTTGGAGTCTAAGAGTCTTGACTCTGAATCCTACTTTGGTCGTA
Organism: Felis catus; assembly: GCF_018350175.1. Lineage (NCBI taxonomy): Eukaryota > Metazoa > Chordata > Mammalia > Carnivora > Felidae > Felis > Felis catus. The sequence goes on along the minus strand of NC_058385.1, from coordinate 76,928,040 downwards.
ACAACTTGGCGGCCAAACTTTTTTCGAAGAGGAATTAGTCTACGTGACCCCCTACATCAATAATATCAGGGTCAACCTACATTCTCCGTCATCAGCGCAGCTGATGCTATAAGGTCAGTGTCCAATTACACGCCAGTTCTGTAGTTAAGGACAGGAACTGAAGACTGTTTGGGAGAGAAATGCTCCCTTCTTTCCAACAAACTCCATTCTGCCTACTTTCCATGAAGGCCAGTTTTTGTCAAAAGAGCGAGGAAGATAAACATGGACCACATCAGGTTGTTGTGGAAGTGAGGATTATATATTTGAAGAGCGCTGTACAACGCTAGGCACGTAGTGAATATTCAAAGGATGCTACCTAGTATCCATTCATATTGTTAACAATTCTTTAAATAACGATGAATAATTTAGGGACACGCCTTGCTCCAGGAACCATGTTCGCGGAAGTATACAAGTTACGATTTTCCCCTCCAGGAACTTACTGTTCGAAATTCAGAGATAAGATAAACATACAATTCGGTGACGGAGGAGGTTGTAAACATTTTTACTGGGAAGATAGAACCCCTTCCAGTTGAGCAAACGATAAGAGGTACCCCAATAAGGAACTTTGAGGGTGTTTAAAAAATTGGACTAGATTTCTTTGTAAGCTTCAAGAGACAGGGACCTAAGCAGTCTTGAGAATCGCTATATCCCTGGTAGGTAAAATAGACCAGACCCATAGCTCAATCCTCAGTTAAATATTTATCAGCTAAATGTGAAGAGGATGGAAGGTATTTTCTGAACAGAAGGAAGGACATGAAAAAGAAGGGGAGGCAGGGAAGAATAAGACACAGATGCAGATATTGAGTGATCCCGCTCAACGGCAACTTGGGATTTGTGCAGGTGAGAGGTGAGGAGTATGCCCGGAAAGGTAGTGAAAACAAGATTGGCAGAAAGCATTGAATATCGGTCCAGGGTGCCTGGATTTTATTTTGCAGACAAAGTGAAACCACTGTAGGCTACAAATAACCTGATAAAGGTGGTGATTCGGGAAGTTGAATCTGGCAGTACAATGAAGAAGGAATTCGATTATGGAGGCAGGAGGCAAGGAGGAGGTTAGAGAGGATTCCAGTTGTCCAGGCCCAGGTACGTCTGGGTAATTGATGTTCATGTGGTTAGCTCCAAATTACCACAAGCACTGACTGCTGCAAGCTGATTCTTTCTGACATCAAGGACAGAGAGGTAGGGATATTTATCTCTGGCTGTAACCCCCACATGGGACAACCTGTGAATAAAGCAATCTGTTCACCCATATGGACCCCACAAATTTTATAAATGTGAGTAAATTCACTCTCAACTTGGGTTTCATATAATTAAATTTAGCAGAGATTCATCACGAAAATTATACTAATTGCAATTCCCCATTGTAGGGAGTGCTTATCAATTAAGTAGAAACATGCACGTATATACAGACACACACACAGACACACACACACACACACACGCGCGAAAAACTATAACAAATTCCATCTCCAAATGATCTAACCATTCTACATTCTATATGGCACTTTAATCAGTAAAACTACGGTTAACCTAACACTCAATAGCATAAACATAGCTGACTTGATAGGTCAATGTCTGATCCTCGTTTTTCGTTAAAGAGAATAGATGAGTACTATTTGAGATGGAAATGTTCTTCTTGCTCTCTGAACAACTTCATTCTTGTCAACCTAACAGATATCCATCAGAAATATATTCCTTTTTCATCATTCCTTCAGTTATTTACCAAGTAGGTGTTAAATGCTAGATTATATAGCTGTGACAAGTGTGATAGGCTGATCTAGATTATGAAGAAATAAATATGAATATAACAAGATTTTTGTCTTTGAGGAATTCAGAGTTTGTTGTGACATGTTATCAAATGCTATGGGAGGTAGGAAGGTTAAGACACAGCGGGCTCTAGAAGATCAGTAAGTATGAGTTACGTGTCTGCTATGTGTAAGATCGTGGGTGGCTTACCATTATTTGTAAAGAATTGGAAGATAAGAGTTAGCAATTTTTCAAAGGTTAAACATATCCATGGACTTGCAAGCTAAGGCAATATGAATAACAATATCCCTTTTACTTTTCACTCAACAGTGTTTTTACTGAGTACCTACTATATTCTAGGGAGTAAGGTAGGTAATATGGATTTAATCGTAATTAAAATATGGTAATTGAACATCCTCATTATCTAGTGGGATGTATCTATCAGACTAAATTGTACTGCACAAACAACTTCAAAACAAACAAAGGTTTATTTCTCATTCATACTATATACACATTATAGTTCCAGCCTCAGCTCTGCTTCACTTAATTCTCCATATAGGACAAAGCTCACCGGAAGCTATCTATCACAGCTGCCTTTGTGGCAGAGAAGGGAGAGATACTCCCCAAAACGGACACATATCACTTCTGTTCACATTTCATTGGCCAGTGCACCTCTCATAGCCACCATGACACCAAGAGGGTGGGGAAAGAGAATTATCCCATCCTGGGAAAAGAACTAGGATATTTTGTAGGCACCGTATCTATCGCAGTGAATCCATTAGGACCACACACTCTCTCGGCAGTAATTTACCTGGTTTTCAAAATAGAATCAGTGTGGACATGCTTATTAGTTGGCAAAATCCTCACCCTGGTTGTTTGACCAAGAGCTGTTACAGTAGGATAGACCAAGTGCAAACTCATGAAATTACCTCCATCCTCTACTGCCAAGAACAAAACAAAAAAGAGTTGTTTACAAGCTCAACGAGATTAGGAACACTGGTTCTTCCTGACTCTATAACTTTGGGTTCTTTCTTTCTTGAGGTCCTGGTTCCCACAGCAGGAAAAATTACCCTAAGGGTCACAATATTCCACTATACTCAAACTCAGGTGACGTTGGTCAGATATTCCCTCCGTACATCAGTTTCCACGCCTTTGAAATCTTGACTGTTGCTTCTGCTGCTACTGCTGTCACGACTACGAACGTCTTCACTGTCATCATGACTGTCACCACCAACATCACCCCTATCACCACCCTTACCACCACCAGTGTCATTGTCAACTTTTTCTAAAAACTTGTGGCTGTCTTATATGTATTTTTATTTCATTTAATGTATGATAATCCTACAAGGTAGGTGGTTAGCCCCTTTTTATAGCTAAGGTAAATGAGGATTAGTCATGTTTTTCAATTGTTCAGATTTCCATAGCCAATGACTAAGAGAATTTGGAATGTAAATCCAAGAATTCTGATGTCAAAGCTCAAAAACTTAACCAGCATGTAAATTGCCTCTAAGTAATATAGGTCTAGTTAGAACATGTCTAAGCTCTTTTTCTCCATGGTAGCAAAAATAAAACAGCAACAACAAAAGAGTGTTCTGCTTGTTTCACTATTATTGGGAGGTAGTGGAAAAATCACAGCGTTTGGAACCAGAAGATTTTTTTTTTCTGTTCTAGTCCCACAGCCAATTGACTGTGTGACCTTACAGAAATCTGTTAACCTCTCTGAAGTATGGCTGTAAAATTGAGACAATAATGCCGGCTTGCCTTAACCAGTACTGGTGAGAAAGATCAAAAAGTATATGTAACATCATGGGGTGAACTATAATTCCTGTAGAGGCGTAAATTACTATTCTTTCTGCTTGATTTTTCTCTCTCTGAAAAGCTAGCCTCCTCTTATATCACAAAGACTTAGATTATGGTGTCTGGTCTGTGGCTGGATAGATACTTAGAATATTTACTACAAAAGATTACCATAAATATTTGAAATTACCTGCTTTTTAATAATAGAACAATTACCATTTTTCATCCTGATGTCTAGAAAAGGAGGCTGTCTTTGACTGGTCAAGGACCTCAGAGGGAGCGGGGCTTCAGGGAACTTCCCAAATGTTCCCAATTCAATGGGAAGACAGGTTGTGAGGGGGAAGTGAAAGCCTCTATTGTTCATTCTAAAGAATCGTTTCTAAAGGGAGGTTTTCTGCCTCACCAGCTGCCAGCTCTTCAGTTATTCAGGCCACAAATTGGCAATCCCTTTATTTCATCCAGAAAGAAAACAAAGGGAAGATCCTGGAACACCACAGGATGACTTCTCATTGGGAGTTGAATGGGAAAGACAGAATAACTAAGGTCTTACATGGAAGAAAGACCCCAGGAGACACCTTGCCTCATGGGTATTCACAAAAGACTTACAGCCTGAGACAATCCTTTGGATATGTGACATGGGCTTTTCTGAATAGGTGCTGTGCTGTTCATGCCCTCTGAGTCACTGTGAACTTATTTGTAGAACTTCACGGAGGACAAACCATCGCTCTGGACATTGGAGAACAACATGCAACTCTACAGAAACTTGTCCTACTTCCTTGACATAAGAGCTGTTAACTTCTCAAAAGTACAGAACCTTCTCAAAAGTAGGAATGACCCCCCTCTCTGGATACAGCCTCATTTTCATTATTTTAAATACATGGGATACTAAGATAGAAACCGTGAAAAAGTCTTTACTATTACGCTATCCAACCCTCTGTTGAGCGATGCTCACTATTTTCCTGCATTCAGCTTATGACTGGCAAAGAGGAAATTGTTTCAAACATGGGAGCGGTACCAGGTCATGGCGTGGCTCAACCTACTTGTATAAATGGGTGAACACTGAAGAGCTTGCCTATAGGACTCAGCCAAATTCCACAGGTTCAAACAAGCCACTGCTTACAAAAGGGAACGTGTTCTCATCTCTCTCTTTCACCGTATCGAGTAGAAATGATGTGCCATAGAAACCTCTATCCATAATCCTTTTACCTTTTTTGAACACTAAGAGATCAGTTTCTCTATATACTTTAATTGAAACAGGCAAATCTAATTTCTGGCACAGAGAGGATATTCATAGGCATGTCGCACGCTTTTACCTGTTATCTTCCCTTATTGCAAAGTGCATAATTTATCTTCTAGGCAATGGCACCCATATCTTAATATGACTTATGTAAGAAAAATAGCCCACGGTCACAGAATAGAAATTGTTTCTGTTTTCCCCAAAACTATAGAGAAAAAAAGTAATATGCCTTGCAAGAGTAGATCCAATGTTATGTTCTTAAAGGGGAACTTAACTCAATTTCCTGTAATCTCCTCCAATAAATGTTGGTTCCCAGGGGCCTTTGGTGGTGGTTAAATTTGGTACTCCATCACCTCTGTCCAAAGAACCCTCCTCTTTAGAGAAAGTCGGGAGCTTTTCTTTATTTTGCCTGATTGTTTTAACTAACTGTTTATTTCAGCTGCCCGAATCTATACCTTTGGAGAAAGTTACAACCTTGTGTTTCTCTTGGGTTTATTTTCAAGGCACTGCTGTAAGTTTTAAAATAAGAGACAGAATTTGTGGCTTTAGAAACAACATATATTATGATCTAGTTAAAGTTATAGGAAAGCTATTCTCAGGGCCCTAGATTGATAAAAGTCACTGAGTACTGAGAACAGTGTTTATTTTCCCAACAGTGGTGGTCATACATGCGAGTAAAACATTGCCACTTTTTTTTCCCTTTGTTGTTTGTAGCTCCCTCTTCTGTCATCATGGGTCTAAATCATTCCACAAGCATCTCAAAGACCTGCATCAAAGTTTTTGCTGATCCTCATCTCTGGATACTTTATCTACGTGTATGGTTTTCTGTAGCACTTTCTTCTATTCCTGAGTACCGTCTTTTAATATGTGACTGTTATATTTATTGTTTTTGCAACCGTAGGATCTCTTTGCTTGGACTGTAAGCTTCCTGGGGGTAGGAACGATGCCATCAGCAGTTTAATGCACCCTATAGGGTCTAGCACATCGCTTGACATTAAGCAGCTCCTTAAAATAATTGCTGAATAAATATTTTGAGAATGATACCAGATGATGAAACTAATCAGGCAAAGCGAGAGCCTGTAGGCACTTTGTGGACAGAGTGTTCACATCTCCTCAAGGTGTGGAGAAGACAGAGGAACAGAGATGTGAAGGGAGTGAGGTCTTGGGAACCAGAGTTGGTTAGAAGTTGAAAGCATCTACACTGTGACATTCACTACATTATTTCCTTTGTCCTTCCATCAGCTTGGATCTCTAGAGCTCTGGAGAGCACACCATTCTGGGTGGCGCTGGGTCACTGGCACAGCACAGTCCTGGCTTCCCTGGTATGAGAAGGGGTTTGTCTCCCGAAGACTTCAGGAGCATGAAGTAGGCATTTTCTCCCACCAGCAATACACATAGTGGGAGAAATGCCATTTCCAAAAGCAAAACTGAGTGATATAAGAAGACCATTGGGTGCTGGAGCACTAAAAGTGAGAAACATTTATTGAACCTCAGTTTGCTTCATAAATGACATATAGAAGGTACTCAGTATGTATGTTTGTTAAGTGATAAATATATATCACCAGGGTTTCCTTGGAGTTATTCAAACCAAGGGCTCCAGGAAGCACGTCGCTTCCAGTTTTGTGTGTGGATTTATGTGTCCATAAATAAGGTGCCGCCGAGCCTCAATAGACCCTGAGAACAAATTATATTATGCTGCAGTTGAACAGAGTTTTAGCCAGGTCAAATCCCCACTATTCATAGTGGGGCACAACAGCACACAGCGTCCTCATGATTCTTTTCTTTTTCCTTTCATTCTGCAAAGAGCCAGCAGCACGCGTGCCCCATTCCATACTGATTCCCAGCAGCACTGATGTCCCTGTCCCCTCCCAAGGGTGTGCCACCTCTAGGCTTTGCTGCTGCTACTTGAGTTGCTTTGCTGCGTGAATTCTCTCCTGAGAGCCAGAGGTGAGGTTGCTGAACCCAAAGCTGCGAGTCTCATCTGTCCTTGTTGGAGCTAAGACCTCCCCGCACTTCCCAGTCCATAACCTAGTCCATAACCACGGGGGCTTTTACTCCTCCTGTGTCACAATCAATAAGTAGAAGCAAATACACTGAGGGAAGAAAGGGACGGCTCTCTCTCCTCAGAAGAAAACTCTTTCAACTGGTCCCGCTTCGGGATTGGTCGTTCCCCAAGATGTCCCTGAGTCTGGGTGCGTATCTTTAACTGATCACCCTTACTCTGCAATATTGTAAAGAGATACTTGATCCTTCCTGAAAGCCTGTATGAAAAAGTACGTGCTCATGGCAAAAAAAAAAAAAAAAAAACAGTATCACTCTGTCACTCTATAGCCTTGGATGATGAGGCAATATCCCAAGGGCTAACCTCATAAAGGCCTGATTATCCTATTTAAGGCTGCAACCCACCCCCACGCTTCTCAAGCTGTTTTATTTTTAAATCTTTCCCCCATATCATTTATCACCATCTGCTAAATAATTTACGAGTTATTATGTATGTTATCTATTTTTGGTCTTCCTTTGCTAGAATATAAGCTGCACAAGGGAAAGACCTTTTTTTTAGACTAAGAAGACAATATTTTATTTACTTAGGTTGTGTTTTCTTTTACTTCGCATCTTCCACTTTTTAAAGTTTTTTTTTAAGTTTATTTATTTTGAGAAAGAGACAGTGCAAGTGGGGGAAGGGCAGGGAGAGAGGGAGACAGTGAATCCCAAGCAGGCTCCTTGCCGTCAGCACAGAGCCCCAAGTGGGGCGTGAATTCACGAACCATGAGATCATGACCTGAGCTGAAATCAAGAGTCGGACACTTAACCGACTGAGCCACCCAGGCAGCCCTCATTTTTTTAAGTTTTTAACTTTGATACCAGTATAGTTAACACACAGTGTGATATGAGTTTCACACGTACAATATAGTGATTCAACACTTCGATACAACACCCGGTGCTCATCAGGACAAGTGCAAACTGATCAATTTGTTCCCTGTAGTTAAGTCTATTTCTTGGTTTGTCTCTCTCTCTTTTTTCCCCTTTGTTCATATGTTTTATTTCTTAAATTCCACATATCAGTGAAGTCATACGGTATATGTCTGACATTTTGTTTAGCATTATACTCTCTAGCTCCATCCACGTTGTTGCAAATGGCAAGATTTCATTCTTTTTTTATGGCTGGATAATATTCCACTGCCTATATACCCCATTTCCTTTATCCATTCATCTATCAAGGAACACTTCAGCTGCTTCCATAGTTTGGCTATTGTAAATAATGCTGCAATATACATAGGGGTGCTTATACCCTTTCAAATTATTGGGTTTTTTAACGTGAAATTTAGTGTCAAATTGGTTTCCATAAAACACCCAGTGCTCATCCCAACAGATGCCCTAAAATTAGTGTTTTTGTATTCTTTGGTAAATACCCAGTAGTGTCATTGCTGGATCATAGGGTACATCTATTTTTTAATTTGGGGGGATCCTCCATACTGTTTTCCAGAGTGGCCGCACCAGTTTGCATTCCCACCAGCAGTTCTTGAGAGTTCCTTTTTCTCCACATCGTCACCAACACTTGTTTCTTGTGTTTTTTGTTTTAGCCATTCTTATAGATGTGAAGTGATAACTCATTGTGATTTTGACTTGCATTTCCCTGATGATGAGTGATGTTGAGCATCTTTTCATGTGTTTTTGGCCATCTGTATGGCTTCTTTGGAGCAATGTATCTTCATGGCTTCTGTCTATTTTCTATTGGATTATTTATGTTTTTGGTGTTGAGTTGTACAAGTTCTTTATATATTTTGGATACTAGCCCTTAACCAGATATGTCATTTGCAAATATCTTCTCCCATTTCATAGGTTGCCTTTTAGTTTTATTGATTATTTCCTTTGATGTACAGAAGCTTTTTATTTGGATGTAGTCCTAGTAGGTTTTTTGTTTGTTTGTTTTTATTTTTGTTTTTTTTTCTTGTATTTCCTTTGCCTCGGGAGATATATCTAGAAAAATGTTGCTCTAGCCAATGTCAGAGAAATTAGTTCCTGTGCTTTCTTCAAGAGTGTTTATAGCTTCAGGTCTCACATTTAGTTCTGTCATCCATTTCAAATTTATTTTCATGTATAGCAGAAGAAATGGGTCTAGTTTCATTCTTTTGCATGTAGCTGTCCAGTTTTCCCAGCGCCATTTGTTAAAAAGACTATCTATCTCCCATTGCATATTCTTGCATCTTTTGTTGAAGATTAATTGACCATATAATCATGGTTTTGTTTCTGGGTGTTCTATCCTGTTCCACTGATCCATGTGTCTATTTTTTCTGTCAGTACCATATGGTTTTGATTATTACAGCTTTGCAGTATAACTTGAAATCTGGAATTGTGAAATTTCTTTTTCAAGATTGTTTTGTCAGGAAAGACTTTTATTTGTTTAATTTCTTGACACATTCTGAGCGTACCTTGCAATACTCAAATTTTAATATGCATCTGTTGAGTGAAAAACTTTGATTTACAGAGTCTTCTTCATGTCCCCTCAGGGACAATCAGCATACATCATCTGTGAGAAGACAGTCTCAGTGTCAACCCTGCACTGTGCCCCAGTTTTCCCCTCCAAACAGAATCTGAATCCTTCAGTGTCCTTTAGAGTGATTCCTTCTTAGTGTGCCCCATCCGCCCTGAGCCTGTCAGACGGATCTGTGTGTGTCTGAACCACCATTGTGGATGTGGGTTGAGTTTTGTGCCACTGTCTACACCACTTCCACATGGTTAGGCCATTGATGCTTCATAAGACGATATGCAAAAGCAGGCATTTGGAAGGAAGAAGAATGGCTCCAATGCATCCAAAGCTGATTTATACATCCTTTTTAAAAAGTTTTTTTATTTAAAAAAAATTTTAATGTGTTTTTTTTTTTTTTGAGAGAGAGAGAGAGAGAGAAAGCGAGCACGAGTGGGGGAGGAACAGAGAGAGAGGGAAACACAGAATCTGAAGCAGGCTCCAGGCTCCAGAGCCCGACGCGGGGCTTTAACTCATGAACCGTGAGATCATGACCTGAGCCGAAGCCGGACACTCAACTGACTGAGGCACACAGGCGCCCCTTTTTTAAAAAGATTAAAAAATGTGTTTATATATTTACTTTGAGAGAGAGAAAGAGAGAGAGAAAGAGAGTGGGAATCCCAAGCAGGCTCTGTGTTGTCAGCACAGAGCCAGACGCGGGGTTCAATCTCATATACCTTGAGATGATGACCTGAGCAGAAATCAAGAGTCAGATGCTTAACCGACTGAGCCACCCAGGCACCCCTTCCATTTTTCAAAAATGTATTTAAATTCAAGTTAGTTAATGTACAGGGTAGTATTGGTTTCAGGAGCAGAACCCAGGGGTTCATCACTCACATATAAAACCCAGTGCTCATCCTTTAATAAAGAAAACATAATGAAAATGTTGGATTATCTGTTTCAAAGAATCAATCCATAGATGTTTATGGGAAAACATTCTTATCTCCTCCCTAACCCTCTCCCTTGGCCTATAACTCAGCAAGTTCCACCCTTATAAACCTGTTACAAAGAACATCAATGTCATTCTGATAGAATGGGCCGTTCAGGATTTGAAAAGAACACATGAGAATTTGGGCCAAATATAAAAAAAGGAGTGGAAGAGAATGGTCACGGTGTGTGATGTGTTGGGGATCACTTAATGAGAGGGCAGGAAAGAGACATGGAAGGGTTCACAGAACCCGCCCATGAAATGGAAGGAAATCCAGGAAGGTGTGATATTTCAGAAACCAAGTGGAAAAAACCAATGAGTCATAGGAATTCAAATGCTACTGAGACATCTAACAGCCTCAGGACTAGAGCTGGAGAACTGGTAGGATGGAAATCTTTAGAGGTCTTTGGAGCACAATCATAGAAATTAGACTAATTGGGATGAGTTCAGGAAAGAACAGAGTGTATAGCATAATCAAATATTTAAAACATTTTTAGTGGTTTTGCTATTAAAGGAAGTTGAAAATGACTAGATATGAAGTCTAGCAAGATTTATTTTAAAATTTCTTTAAAAAGACAAGAAATAGGGGCACCTGGATGGCTCAGTCGGTTGAGCGTCCGACTTCGGCTCAGGTCACGATCTCACGGTTTGTGAGTTTGAGCCCCGCGTCGGGCTCCTTGCTGATAGCTCAGAGCCTGGAGCCTGTTTCGGATTCTGTGTCTCCCTGTCTCTCTGCCCCTCCCATGCTCATGCTCTGTCTCTCTGTCTCTCAATAATAAATAAACATTAAATTTTTTTTAAATAAAAAGACAAGAAATAAACACAAATAAAATAAACAGAGGAAAAAAGACCAAAGATATCACAGGTATTTTTTATGCAGAAATAATTGATCCAGAAGAAAGAGAGAGAGAGAGAGTGAGAGGCAGAGAACACAGATACAAGGTGTAGGTTTGGTGGGGGAAAGATGGGATGGTTCTTTTGAGATGGATCCCGTTTTCTCAGTGAAGGGAAAGTTCATGCTGGAAAATAAAAAAATACGCTAAAGGTAAAGGCGGGTTAGTTTATTGGCAGCTCAAAAATAAAGGACGCTAAGAAATAGCTATTTGGTAACGTATATTCAGTAGAAAACAATAAAGTTCACTTGAATAAGCAGTTCCCAAACTTAGACAAACATCCACATCACCTGGAGAGTATGCTCCAGACATTCTTGGCCCCAATTTGGACTTAAATAATTATCTTTATAATTATGAAAAATAGGTTCTGAAATTATTCATTTAAACAACAAGGTTATTCGCCAAAAATTGTGATGACCCACCAGAATTGGAGCCTGCTGTTATTGTAACATTGCAGCCCCAGCTATTGGATACCTGGAGAGGCACCTTTACAATGCAAGGAAACAAATTTACCATTTACATAATACAGGAAGTGACCGTCCCATATTCTGAACTCTAAATGACTTGTGTTTGGACATTCTTCCTGGCACTCGACACTGGTTCACGGTATTTTCAGTGATACATCTATTTTCCTCAGTATTAGAGACAGTTTTGCTTGAGTGATCTTAATGTTAACACAGGGACTGGACATGGGAAGCACTTGATACAAGGGGTGTTACTTAGGGTAATTAATTTATGCCAGAGAACATAAGGGCGGATGGGCTCGGAGAGTTTAGGGACTTCTATCTACTGTCATCCCTGGTGAAGAACAAGGCCTGGAATCCAAAATCCCGGATCCATCTGACACATTTTCTAGGCAATCTCTCTGGGTGAATCCCAAGGGGTCCAAAGTAGGGAAAACGTAGTTCATATAATTCTAGGATTTCCGAAATCACGTAACGCAACCAAAATATTCAGAGAAGTCTCCATCCCCTGCAGTTCCACTGAGATTTAATGAATTCCCTGTGTTATGAATCCATTCGATGAGTAGGCACTTCATACTGGCTCTCAAGGCACGGATTCATACTTTAAAAATAAATCATTACTTATCGCTTTCTCAGGATGTCTCCTCATCACATGGCTTGCCAGGCATGGTAATGTGATGATCCGGACTGCCGTGTTTCATTACTGCCAACGAGAGGTAGGTAAATACAGATCTTTCACTGGCCTATGAATCTGACTTTTAAACTGATCTTGAACACCATCATTCCAGATCTTTCTGATTCCTTGCCCTTCAACCACAACCTGCTTTCAACCTACTTGGTTTGGTGTTTACATATGTGCATAATTTCCAAGCGAGCAGGAAGGAGTCCTCTAATACCCGGTCATTTGATGCCCTTTGCTTAGGAAACTCTGAAACATGTTCCTCTGTAATTTCTATACATTAAGGTAAATGCCTGGATATTTATTAACTATACAATGAGAACAGGAAAGGGAGCACTGAGCTTCCATTAAGGAGGCTCTGTTCAAACGCTGGCTCCCACGAATGCCCGTTTGTGATCTCAATCAGATCATTTCATAGCTCTTTCGTTTGGGTTTCTCTGGAGATGAGCATGTTGAGAGAACTCAGCCAGATATTTGAGAAGCAGGTGCCTATGAATGGCTAATACCAAGTAGTCGTTAATAAATAGGAGTTGAGGGACACCTGTGTGGCTCAGTAAGGGAAGTGACCGCCTTTGGCTCAGGTCATGATCTCCCAGTTCGTGAGTTCAAGCCCCGCGTCGAGCTGTCTGCCCTCGGCTTGGAGACTTCTTTGGATCCTCTCTCTCCCTCTCTCTCTGCCCCTCCCCGGCTCATTCTCTCTCTTTCTCAAAAATAAATAAACATTAATAAATAAAATAAATAGGAGCCGAACTGGACCTCAGGTCTATCTCTCCACACCTCCATTCTGTTTTACTTATATGTTCATGTTTTAAGGCAACACCCTACCCGTGTCATCATTTAGCTCAATATATCTGACGGGTCAAACAAAAACACTGACCCGTAGCAAATGGCTGAAGAAAAAAAGCGGTGTTTTAAATATAAGCTCTGAGTTGGGCTGAAGGTAAACGCCTGTGTTCAGATATCATTGCCACCCCTTACCCTGGAGGAGCTCTCGGATCTAGCTCTAAGGCCCAGTTCCCACATCTATACAATGGGTACAGCGATGCCCACTGTGCAAGGTTACTGAGGACGAACTACAATAGAATATGAGTTCGTTCTCAGGAACACTCACAGATATTGCCCTTTTCAAAGGGTTTATCAGTGTGATAGGCCATTCGCATGCAAAGCAGCAATCTCCTGGGGGTTAATACAGCTGAACATTAAGCATGGCGGCAGGAATTGCTACTATTTTAGATATGGCGTGACGACAGTATATGAGGGAGGCACTGATTCCATCACAAGGCATTCCACAAGGCAGTGATTGACTTTTGTGTTAGAAATTGTTTTCAAAATATTGATGTTTTTATCAGTATTTTGACATGCTACCCAGCAACACGGTTCATCGCGTACTTTTGTTTTGTGAAAAGTTTGACAATTTTTTTTTATCATTTGGAAAGCTTAACAAAGTAAGGTTAAATAGTGTGTTCCTTCTATCAGCCCCTCCCCACTCCTCAAAGCTTTGCTTATGATTCTGACTATAATCCCATGGGGGGAAGTCCTTCTGTGATCCCCATTTGACACAGACAGAAAGAAAATCAAGAAGCCAACAAAGGAAGAAAGAAACGTTTTGCAGTGGGTCTCCTGTGTGCCCGGTCGACACTGCTGTGTATTATAATTTTCTTTTTATTCCTTTTTTATTTCTTTTGTTAAAGATCCTCAGACCTTACTCATCTTGTAGCTCGAAGTTTGTGCCCCTTTACCAACCTCCCCATACTTCCCCAATCCCCCAGCTCTGACAACGCTCTCCACGTTCTGTTTACATGAGTTTGGCTTTTTATTTAAATTCCACATCCAAGTGATACCAAACACTGTTTGTCTTTCCCTGTCTGGCTTACTTCCCTTAGCATAATGCCCTCACATTCCACCTATGTTGTTGGAAAGGATCAGGATTTAGCATCAGGATTTGTTTCTTTCTCGTGGCTCAATGCCATTCCACTGTATACATACACATCGTTTTCATTCACTCATCCGTTGTTGACATCCATACGAAACCACTTAGGTTGTTTTCATATCTTGGCTATGGCACATAACTGCGTATCACCATTTAAAGTTCACAAAGACCCCTACTCTTACATATTATTCCGGCATCATGGATAGGAATACTTGACCCAATTTGAACATCATCTGTTCAAAATCAAAGACCCAGTAAGTCACAGCAGCAGCTCTGACTGACTCCAGGCTGTCGGAGTCCAAACTTCACCTTTGTGCTACGCGAAGCTGCCTTCATGCCGCACTGGCTGGGGTTAACCCTGCGCCCGCATAGCCATCGCTGCAAACAAGCCTGCTACTTCGTTGAACCCATCCCATTCTTCAAGAATCAAAACACAGGCTGGTGTTGGAAAAGACCTCGTCTCTCACAGCAAATTACAGCGTTTAGCTCAACCCTAAGGTAGCGCGGGAGGCTGAACATTTGCTAAGTGAGAAACAGATCTAACGTTCTTCTAATTGTTTCCCCTCTGCGGGTCTACCCATAGCAAGCAGCCTTACCTTGAATAACCAGGACAGGACAAGGACGAGGGAGGGCTTGACATTTTAGCAGTCCTACAGATGTGAGGGAATAGGTCATCAAAGTCGAGTGCACATTTTACGATACCGCATACAAAATAAAACATGGCTCCAAATAACACAAAATCACTGTCATGATTTTTTAAATCATAAGAGTTCCACTACTATAGTTGCAATCTCTTACGTAGAAAAGGGCATTATACCATTGTTGCCTAAAGAAACAGGTCCTGCCTCCACCCCACCCCCCCTCCCCCGCCCACACACACATACTCACAGGTAGTTGGTAATGAATCAGAACCTACCAACAGTGGTTCTTCCATTTTTCTTTTCTCCTCCCAATGCATAGAAATGAACTTGTGCGCGATCAACTCAGGAAGACTTACTTTTCTTGTGGTGCTTGTTCCATTAGTAGAAGGGGAAATTTCCTTTAAGAGGAAGTTTCTTTAAGTCAAAAATGACTTCTCATGCTTTAGCATTTTTAGTAGAGACATATGGAACATTTAAGGACCAAGAGAACTCTTCTGAAATCCCTAGAAAAGAATATCACCTCTTCTAACCCTTAGGTGGCCCCCATGTGCAGGCAGAGTAAAGAGTGCCAACATGGCATGACTAGAAAGGGGACAGAACAGTTTCCAGCAACCACTACATCGATGCATGAAGTGTTGCCTCTATAGCTTTAGTATTTGGGTGAAGTGTTGTCTTCCATTGCATGGTATCATGCCATTATTTGGAATGAGCTCCTGGGAGCCCATTAGATCTGGACATGAACTTACACTCTGCACTGGTGAGCTAGAGGGCCTGAGGGTCCTCTTCTGTAAACCACAAGTGTGCCTCTGTCTACCTCACGTGGTCACCATGTAGATTTAATGAACTCACTTATATTCTGTTTTGCCTACCAAGCACCATCCCTTCTCATTTGAAAATGCTCTCTCGTCTAGTCTGTGATTGAGGTGGATGCTGCCCCCATCCTTTCTGAGTCCTTGGCCATGATTGAGCCAAGGTGGGGTCCTGACTTGGAGATTTTGAACCGAAATGGGGAATGTTAACTAAGTTGTAGTTCCATCCCTCTCGGGACACAACATGGCAAGATGGCAGCATGATGATGCCAAGAGCCAAGCTCATAGTCATTTGAAGTCTGAATCCCATTCATTCAAAAAAATATGCTTGGGAAAACAAAAACATTATTGCAAGAGTTGACCGTTGTGCCTGTTTCCACTTGCTGACCTCACGTTCCCCTTTCAATTAACATCAGTAAGGCTTTTGCCTCCACGTCTCCACTGAGTCTATTTTTATCAAGGACACCATGTCCTTTGTCCTACCAAACCGAATGGTGGTCTTGTTGGCTGGGTGACGTTGTAGCCTATTAGATATAGTAAATTCTCCCTTTTTCGCAAAACACTGTGTGTGTGTGTGTGTGTGTGTGTGTGTGTTGTTGTTACTTCCTTTTTCGCAAAACACTGTGTGTGTGTGTGTGTGTGTTGTTGTTACTTCCTTTTTCGCAAAACACTGTGTGTGTGTGTGTGTGTGTGTGTGTGTTGTTGTTGTTACTTCCAGGACATCACCTTCTCCTGTTTACAGACCATGTTCTTGGTCATCTTTTCTTCATCCCTCCCATGCTTTTTTCTCCATTCCACCACTGCTTGTAAGAGTGTCAAAATTGGACCCAGATGGCCTTAACCCCGTTTCCTCTCTCTCTCTTTCTGCATACACTCCTTGGATAACCTCACCAACCCTGGGCTTTAAACCCCACCCAAATGCTGATGATTCCCTGTCCCAGAGCCCCCAGCTCTAACCTCTTGCTAGAGGTCCAGACTCTTATACCCAAATGTCCACACATCATCTCTATGTGGCTGTCTAATGGGAAACTCCAGGACCTGAATATCACGTTTGATACTCCCTCCCTAAAACTGCTCCTTCGCTAATCTTCTCATTTCACTACATGATACTAAATTGCCCAAACCAGAAAATGGAGGCATTGTCTTTGACTCAGTTTTACAAGCCTCCTTTTTATTCTGTCTTCAGTGAGTGTTTCCTGGCTCCCTTCATGTGTGGTTCATATAAGACCCATGGTCCACAATGTCCACTTCTTATCTCTGAGGGTGAAACTCAAAAGGAAGCTCTCTTGTAGACTTGAGCTGAACACAGAAACTGACTATTTTTCTAACACCTGAATCTAAAGGTGCAATCAGGGCCACACTGAACTTGTTATGAAGTGTCTCTGGTCACAAGTAGGTCTAAAGTAGTTACAAATGACACCTCTGAACTAGACTTCCAGAAAGAATAATTGCTATCTCGGGGGCCCTGGGCTCTGACCTCTTCGAGACTGTCCTCATAATTAGATGTTCTCTACTGCAAAAGGAAGAGCAGAAACTGAGCCATCTCTCAAATACTGAACAGGACTTTACTGGTATCTCATTTTATAGGTGTGGATCTAAGGGCTGGGTTACCTGTCTTTTCACACTCTGATTTGGGGAGAGTAGGGCTAGTGGTTTCGTTGTACCCTGCTGCACCCTGAGGGCCTAACGACCACAGAGACTGATACAGTTTAGGATCAATACCTGAAACATGAATGAACACTCTTAGATAAGTGGAAGTGACGGGTTGTGAGTCCACTCTGAAGGTCACTGTTATAGACTGAGTTGTGTCCCTCGACATTCGTACATCGAAGTCGTTAAGAACCAGTACCTGAGACTGTGACTGTATTTGAAGACCAGGTTTTTAAAGGAGTCATTTAGTTAAAATGAAGTCATTAGGGCGGGCCCTAACAGGACTAGTGTCCTTATAAGAGGTGGTCACAGCACAGACACACAGAGAAGACTGTGTGAAAATATAGGAAGAAGAGGGACATCTCCATGTCAAAGAGAAAATCCTCAGAAGAAACTACACCTCCTGACACCTTGACCTTGGACATGTAGCTTCCAGCAATCCTAGAAAAGTAATTCCTATTATTTAAACCACCTCGGCTGGGGTACACTGTTTTGACAACCTTAGCAAGCTAGTAAAGTCACTGCGGTAGTTGTCTTATGCCCCAGAATTCTACGGGCCACTGTACTGCAGGAGAGTAGCCCCCAACGAGACCCAGGCCTTGAAGACATGGCAGAATAGAGGAAGCTTAGCTGGAAGAGAGGACAGAGTCTACTGCAAAGAAAAAAAAGCCCTCCCTATTCTATACTCATCCTACTCACACCAGAGCCCTGGAAATAAGTCTAGGCGAGTCTAGGCGAGTCTAGGCGAGTACCCAAAGGATTGGGTTCGAGGCTTGACAGTTGGTAGCCCATTGTCAGTGTCAGGGCCGTCGATGTGTCTAAACTCCAGTCACCCCCTTGGTAAAATGGAATTAACCATTTGGGCCTCAATGAGCAACTCAAAGGGATGATGGGCAGCAAATTACTTCGCTAACTCTGGCATATGCCCTATACATGTGGGAGGTTACTCTCGCTCTTTTTACTCCTGTTTTCATTTAACAAAATCTAACCAGTGGCCCAGGACAAAATGCATTCAGCTGCACTGATGAATGCCACCTGCCTCTGCGATTGCCTTCTTCATTTGTTTCCATTTCAAACACCCTGTGAGCAGAGTGATTGAGTTTGAATTGCTTGGGGGATCCTCCCCCCTCACAGCTCCATGTAAGTAGAAGCTCACAGTTGCTAATGATTTATTATTTCACCTCCGAAGTGTATTCGGTGCTTGTGCCCAGCACAGTAGCTACATAAGGGGAGCACACACGTGCCGTCACTTCCAATATGGACACGAATAAATCCAGGCCAGCCCTTCTGCCTCGATCGTTTATGGAAGCAGCTCTTTCATCCCTCTAAAGCAGAAATGTTCTTATCTCACAGCCTCTCTCGTGGGACCTGTGTTTAAATTAACTCAGTGTCCTCAAGTGCCCTGGCTTCCACTCAACCCTCAAGGTTCTCGCTGCTCTAGGAGGGGAGAAGGACTGTGATTTTGCAAGTGCAGAGAAATTCCTGTGAATTAGAGCCCACGTATAAACAAAAACAGCTCACAGTTGAGATTACTCACTGTATGCTAAGCATTTTACAAGTGTAGCCTTTTTAAGACTCGCACAACCTAATGAGGGAAGAATTATTATTGTCTTTGTACAGGTGTGGTGGTTTTTAAACCATGGCTGTGCATTTTTAGACTGTCCTTCCATGTTGAGGTGGGGGGGGTCTATGTCTCCCCCACCTTAAGCATGGGTGAGCTGTGACTGTTGGCCAGTAGAGAACGGTTGCAATGGTGCTCACTGGCTTGAGAAGCTTGGTCATCAGGGCCACAGGGTGTCCTCCTTGATTGTTGAAAATTCCACTCTTGGAGTCCAGAACCACCATACGAGATATCTATCCACTCAGAGGCCACCATGCTGAAGAGTCTGTGCCTTCCCTTTGGCCTAGAGTTCCGTATGAACTGAGTCTCCCAATCATCTCTGCCAAGGTCACAGACATGTGAGCAAACCCCTCTTGAGTCCTCCAGACCAGCCATCTGCCAACTGGTAACCATCAAGTGACCTCCACTGACACTTTGTAGAAAAGAAGAATCACTTAGCCAATAACTGACCTAAATTCATGACCCGCAAAATTATACGATATATTAAAAGAGATGTCAACTTAAGACACTCAGTTTTGGGACAGTTTGCACACAGCACTAAAGAACCCCAATACCCGTTGAAGAAGCTGAGGCAGAAAAGTGAAGAACTATCCAAGGTCACTTTGATGACGATGTAGATCTGGGATTGGACTCTAGAGAGTGTGACTCTAGAGTCTGACTTCTTAACTACCCTGCCCTTTGGTGGAAAATCCATAGCCGCATGATAATTATACTGTGATTAAGACAGGGAGAGGAAGTAGGAGCCTCCTCAGCAGGTGCTTTTTAACACAGCTGTCAGTAGTCAAGGCAGGTCAGCTTTAGCATTTAGAGAAGCGGCTTTTTCGTTTGTCACCAAACAAGTGACTTGGAGTCTTTCTCCAACCCCTTATCAGCTGTGTGGCCCTGAGCCGGGAACTCCACTCCCAACCTTCACCTTCTTGCTTGCAAAATGCAAAGATAATAACCATGGGGTTCAAGTGAGATCAGACGTAGCACAGAGTGCACACTGAATTTTAGATGTTAGGGAAACCCTCTGAGACAATTTCCCCCCTCAGAGATAATATATACCATCTTGGCAGGGCTTGGGACACTTGCCAACGGCTGAAGAAAATCTTTATTGTTATGACTGGGGTGGTTCTCCTGGAAACTGGTAGGTGAAGAACAGAGATTCTGCCAAATATCTACAGCGCACAGGACAACACTCCCTCTTGCTCTCACCGCAACAAAGAATCATCTAGCCCAAAATGTCAATAGGGCTGTTGTTGAAAAGCATCCTCATGAAAGAATCTCCACATCATGTAGAAGCTAAAATAGATAAGATCTCACCAAGATTCAATCGCATCTTTCAAAAATTCCGTTCTTCCGGTTTTTTGCACATCCGATGATTCTGACCTTCAGTCATTCTGTGAATCCTACATTATAAGACCAAAGAGGGTTTAAATGTCATGATTCTAAGAAGCCACAATTCTAAGTTTCTAAGATTCTACTTATTACTCAAGGTACTTTAGATATAAGACTACTTTCCTAAGCTTCTAAGGTGCTAAGATCTTAAGAGTCTTTAATCTTAGATTCTAGGGCATCTTGAGGTTATATTTCTAATAAGCTCTATTCAAAGAAACAAGTCTTCTATGATCCTATGATAATATAATGCTTCAATTCTAAGACATTACTGTGCCATGACATACATTTCTAGATTCAGTGTGTTCAGAGCATGGAAATGTACTGTGCTAAATGTTGGGGGTTAGGCTCTATCCTTAAGCTTATACCCCCAAGCTGGTTGTGATCTGTTTTTTTTTTTTATGTTTATTTATTTATTTATTTTGAGAGAGAGAGATAAAGAGGCAGAGAGAGAGGGAGACAGAGAATCCCAAGCAGGCTCCACACCGCCAGCAGAGAGCCCGAGGCAGGGCTCGAACTCACAAACCATGAGATCAAGACCTGAGCTGAAATCAACAGTTGGACGCTTAACCGATCGAGCCACCCAGGTGCCCCTGGGTGCTATTTTTTTTTTTATAACCAAATAGTGATGTTTGAGGAATGGAGATTTCCACTGAAATGTGTTTCAGTAGATGAAAGTTCAATACCTATGACGCCACAGAGCATTACTGGCCCAGTTTGGACTGGATACAAAGTATCTTAAGTTGTATATCCCACATATATTCTATCGGGATGGTCATGCTCTGCTCCTGGATTATATTCAGGGTTAGCCTTATACCTCTTCTGGCCGTACATAGAGGTCACCAAGAAGCAGCTTGTCTGTTCCAGCAAAACAAGCAAAACTTCAACTTCATTCAAGGGTGCAGCTACATCCCTTTCCTGGATCTGGGCTCACCACGCGCTGGCCACCTGCACTCTGAGGGAGTTCGTAGTGGGCTCCCCTTTTCTTTCTCCACATGGCTCTTTTACTCCCTCTTGCCTTCCTAGGAGAGGAGGAACAAGGTTGGAAATGTCTTGATAACCGTTGAGAGAAAAAACACAGGTCTTCCTGGGGACTGGCATATGTTCAAGCACAGCTCTTCTCAGAAAATGTCTGTGAATTCCTCAGATGTGCTACCTCTTCTCTGTGACTGGATCTATCCTCCTTGAGGCTCCCCTAGTATGAGACAGTGGGTCTCTATTTCAGCTGATCCAGTAGAGATCCTCTTAGCCATAAGTTCCATGTGGTATGTCTCTGGTTTCTTTCTACTCAAGTCCACTCATCCCTCTGAAGCAAGACCTAAATCAACTCTTTTTTTTAAAGTTTTAAAATGTTTATTTATTTTCTGAGAGAGAGAGAGTGGGAGCTGGAAAGGGGCAGAGAGAGAGGGAGACACAGAATCCGAAGCAGGCTCCAGGCTCTGAGCTGTCAGCACAAAGCCCAACATGGGGCTCGGACTCACGAGTGGTGAGATCATGACCTGGGTTGAAGTCAGATGCTTAACCAACTGAACCACCTAGGTATCCCTACATCAATTCTCTTACTTGGAGCCCACAGAGGTCCACAGGGGACCAGCATGCATCCTTTGTCTTTGGAAATTACAAGGGTCCAAGTCAGTCCCAATTCAGCCACTTTCTCCTCCCTAGAGCTATAAGCCCACTCTTGCCATGTGAATGTCTCAGATCTGAACTAGACCCTAGTTCACTCAAATCCCTTCTCTCACCCGAGGGGAAGGGGCCAGATACTCCATCCCACTGCTCTGTGCTTGGTTGTAAGAAGTATGAGATGGGGTATTAAGGGACTCACAGTAAATGAGAGGCTTTTTCCAAAATTCCTCTTCTGACTCGATCCCCAACATTTTTTTTTTCAGCCATTGCAACATTTTTCATGGTCTAGAGCAGTGATCAGAAAATTATGGCCCTCCAGCTAAATCCTGCCTACTATCTTTTTTATAAATAAAGTTTTATTGAAACACAGCTATACATTCATTTTCCTATTGTCTATGGCTGCACTGCAGCAGAGGTGAATAGGTACAACAAAGACCATACGCTCCAACAGCCAACACCACTTACTTGTCCTTTCCAGAAGAAGCCTGATGGACTCTGGGTGGGAGGCAAGGGCCCAAAACTTATTTCTGCCACCTTCTCTTGCAGACACAGCACTGTCTTCTCTTGCTTCCCCATTGGAAGGTAGCATCTATGATATTGGGACCTTTATGAAACTGAGACTTAAATAATTTTATTTTAACTTTCTGCCATTCTGTCAATACTTAAATACCACTCATGAGCCAGGCATTGTATGGGATATTTAGCCAAGTTACCAGGCTTAATCCTTATAAGGATACCTTGAAGCAAGCAACATTAATCTCATTTTATGGAAGTGGATATTCAGCCTCAGTAAAGCTTAGTGACTTGCTTAAGGATACATGGCTAGTAACCAGCTGAGGTGGGAACAAACCAGATCTCTCTGATTCTAGGGGAAATGTTCTTCCAAATGCCCCAGTTCGGTCCAACCACACTCTCCAGAGGCTGTTGGGAAAACACACTGCAAAAATCCACCCCATCCCCAGGAAAGTACAGTACTGTGATCCTTGCCATTCCTGGAACATGGGATCTGGGCATACTAGAGGCACTCCTTTGTTTAATTAACATGAGAGTTGTTTATCCAATAACTCCCTTTCAAATCAGGGTTGAGCAGGATCTCAGAGTCACCACACATCAGTGTGCATTCGAGCCTAATTTCAGAACCCTTCATCATGAATCTCCTCCTAGGGAGACTGTCTTTTCCTGACATCTGGTATTGAGAAGGGTCATCAAGAGAAGAAAAAAGTCTGTAGGAACCCTGACTTACTTTTGCAAGAAGGGATGGAACCGTTAGGAAAAGACTTTTGACATAATCTGGACTACTCCCAACCCCATCTCCCACTGTCCATTTCGTAGATCAGAACAGGAAGATCTAAAGGAAACAAACAAACAAACAATAAATAAAATAACTCGTCCAAAATGACATGGCGATCAACTAGGAAGTTGAGAGAAACTGCATTTCAGACTCCAAGCCTAGTTTTCAACCTAACATGACAGGGACAAAAGGCAGCCAAGTTATTTTTTGCTCTTTTCCATTTTTCCAAAAAATGTTCTGTGTCAATCTAATAGGCACAGAGGTCTTTTATTATGCTGTAAGAAAAACAGGTGAAGGATCAAGATTTCAGACGCTAATGGAAGAGGTCAAATTAATTGAATGAGAAAGGTCACCAAGCCACCCATGGAAGAACCAAAGGAATCCAGAACGTGTGGGAGGGAAAGGGGAATACACAAGACCATAAAAGAGTTCCACGTGAGTTTGGAATAGTAGGGAAAAGGCAGGAGAAGTCTAGTTGGATTGAGAGGGGGTGATAATAAACACATCGTGTGTAGGATTTTGACAGCTAGGTGGACTACTGTTAAGATTATGCCGAATCTTCCATTTCCATTGTACTAAAAGAATTGATAAATTTTTAATTACCTTTCTCTTTGAGATGTAAGGCTGGTGTTTCTTTCCAATAAGGTGCGTGTGGAGATCTAGGAAATGGCTCATTTGGTTCAAGGTACCGTGATGTTGTGTTGGCAGTCCAACCCGTAGCCGTCCTTCCACGTGTCGGTTCATGACATGCGCGCTTCTTAAGTACTCTCAGGAGTCTTCTACCTCTCACCCCTGTGCTTAGGCATCACTTCCTTTAAGAAGATTCCTTGACCACGGATGCTTCAGGGTCCACATCCTGTCTGTGTTCTCATCGTGCCTCCAACAGAAAATGTCCAATACATAACAAGCCTTGAGGAAATGTCTCCTGGAACTGGGCTGAGTTTTAGCCTCCCGTCTGGAGTACCGGAGACTCAGGTGAATAAGTCAAAGGTTCCGTCTTTGGGTAAGTGACAATACATTTGGGAAAGACAGACGAGTAAAAATATCTCAGAGAGTTCTGTGATGAGAAGCAGAAGGTGAAAGACAAGCCTGACGGAGGTAGGGGAGGCTTCTCGACGAGGCTGATCACAGTCTCCAGCTTCGTTGTGCAGATGGAAGCAGAAAGATCACTTTGGCTGGCCCACAGAAGGTCTTGCTTCTTTAAGACAGAGCCAAATTATAACCCTGGACTTTCCAGTCCCTGGGTTCAGTACCCTGCACCAATTCTAGACATTCCTTGACTATAAGAGGCTTTTACAAGCAGAGAACTTGCTTGGGGTGTGGAACCTGCTGGGGGTTGATTATTCTATTGAATAGGCTCCCAATAAGTTGGATAAGTGAAAGGCCTGCTGCCTGCCTCTGAAATCTAGGTTGAGGAAATAAAGTGAAATTGGCAAATACAACATTTCAAATGAACTCCGGCCACTGCCTTCAAAGACACCAGAGTCAAATGAATATATTAGGTTCATGGGAGACATCCAGGGTGCTCTGTGTATATTAATCAGCAACATCACTCCTGAGTCCACATTACATACAAATATAGCGAATCCCATTCCAATTCAACACATACTTGTTAAAGGCTGGCTCTTCATTTATTTATCCATTCATCACTCACCATACAAATGTTTTGTGGGCCCAGAACTGTGCTTGGTGATGCTGAGACAGAGCGGAGCTTAACTAACATTGCCCTGCCCCGAGGAAGCTCATGGTCTAGTGAATGACCCACACAGTGAATGAGCAGTCAAACCATCAGTGAAGGTGAGATAAACGGAAGAAGGAAAAACACGGAGTGCGAAAAGAACGTATAAGTAGGGGCCCTCATCCAGTCTGAGGGTTAGTTGGCGCCTCCCTGAGCAAGTGATATCTTGGCAAAGGTGTGAGGATGAATTGGGAACCAAGCAACCAGGATGGGAGCGGGGTTCTCTAGCTTGGGAAAGCGTCTATACCTTCTGTCACAGGGCTGGAGGCTACGGATAGAGAGGCGGAGAGTGACAAATAAGCCCCATGATGCACCACATCGGTCAGAATGCTTTAGAAGAAAATATCGGAAATCTTGGGCAAACTTGGGTAAGTATGCACAATAAAGAACTTTATTATCTGATACGAGTGGAAATCCAGATGTTGGCGGCCTCTCCCAGCAGCACAGTGAATGTATCCATAACGCAACCAAGACCCAGATTCCTTCACCCTCGGCTTCTCCCTCTCCATCTCTCTCTTTCTCTTCTACCCTAGCTCCAGCTTTTTCCTGAATCTGGTCCTGGTATTCCTTACGGTTGCCAAAGGGCTTCCAGAGGGAGCATGCCTTATAGGAATGCTTCCTTGTCCATGCTCAGGAAGACAGCAGAGAAACCCCTCTGTCAGGCATAAGCTATTGGGCCTGTGTTTTAGTTTTCTTGGGTCAATTAAGTTATCCCTGAATGTGAGCAATCACAGGAAACCCCATGCACTGACTGGTATGGAGCAACCGGTTATGGTATGGATCCAGATTCATCCCAAATTGGATGATGTCACCATCCACCGGCAGGGATAAGAGTAAGTGCCAGAGCAGAAGCAGAGCTCTGGTAAAGAAGAAGAAGCAGGGTGTGTGCAATAGACGCTGGGTTAGCCACCCCCAGTTCACCACACGGCTTTCCATGAGCGCAGGGAAAACTCACATCCAGCTTGGATATAAGGTGTGAAGAGAGCATCACCCGTGTTGACTGTGAAAACTGGGTTTTATTCCTGTTCCTCCACCTACAGGCCACAGTAGCTGGAGTAACAATTTAATATCTCACTCTCAGCTTAATCACCTGCAAAATGGGGGAAAGAATTACAGTTGTATGGTATGCTTTTGAGAATTGAATATAATAACGTAGAAAATGAATTTGATATATGACAGATAATCAATGTACGTTCCTTCCTCCTTCGCTGACCCTCCATCTGTCTTGCTCCAGAGAATGGGGACATTTTAATTCTCTCTGGGAAAAGCAGAATTTATGAAGGCTCCGTAGCAAAGTTGGGTTTGAAAATTGGCGGGGGGGGGGGGCATGCAGAGGGCATATCTTGCATATAACATTGGAGATGGAATACCATAACTTAACAACGGAGGACAGAAGGACAGCCAGGCTGTTGGGCATGGATGCTGAGTGTGCACTGGGGGGGGGGGGGGGTACTCTGAGTGCGTGTGGGTGAGATGAGAGATGTAAGGCAGAGGAGGTGTAGATCTGGTCTACTTACAGACAGCCCACGATGCTGGCCTCAGAATAAGGCTTCTTACTAAATCAAGTTGATTGTGTGTCTTTTCTCGGCGAGAATTCCCTCTCAGAACGTTCCTCAGAACTCATACAAGAAAGCTGCAGCAGGCCAGGGGCACCCGTTCACCCAAGTGTCTAGACATACATAAACGCTATCTAGATGCCTTGAGATCCTACCATAGAAGCAGTATGTACTTAACCAAAGGGAAAGGAACTAACTCATTAAAGACACACAAACTGGTTTCTCTGGTGTGGATACCAAGAATGGAAACAGAGAGTCTTCTTTTGCTCTTGTTTCAAAAATCCATACGAACAAATAATAAGGTTCTGTACCAGGAGCTCTCCTAAAGGTGAAAGTGTGAAGATGGGAGAAAATTATAAAGAGAATCTTTTGATAAAACCTGGAGGTCTGAGGAAGCTCTTACATGTGGAGGGAATTAGGGAAGGAAAGTAGGAATCTAATACTGGTTTGGTTTTGGAACATGCTGGGCTATTTCCAGTATCCTAAGTGAAATGGGAAACATGGGGAGTGAAATGTAGTGTATTTGGGAAAGGGTAAGTAGCTCAGAATTTCTGGGACATGTGTTCTGGGGAGGGGTTGGCAGGGGATGAGACAGGTATTAGGGAATAAATTGCCTGTTATGTCATACTAAGATGCTTCGACTTTATTCTAAAGGTATTAAAGAATTAAAGAATATCTTTAAAGCAGGGACATGTTATGTATGTTTCTGGAAGGGCGCTGTGGCTGCAGGAAAGGTGGACTGAGTGACAGCAGGCAGGGAGACCAGTCAGGAGCTTTCTGTAAAGTTACAGGTGGGAAGCAATGAGACCCTGAAAATAATGGAATGGCAGGAGAGGAAGGTGGAAAAACAGGAGAGTGGACAATGAAGGATTTCTCCTGCCATCTTAAAGTGGCTTCTGCCTTAAGAGGCAGAGACGTTCAAGGTTGGAACAACCAGACTTTGATAATGGCAAGGGAACATCAATGGGTCCCTCACTTGTGTAGAAATGGGGCAGGTTTCAGGTACTGAAAAGAGTCTGGGCTCCATGTGGGAGTCTGGATAAGAGTCTACTGCCTGGGACGGAGACAGCCGGAAGAACAAGAGACTTGCAATGTTTAAGTTCCCGGAAAAAGGACAGAGGATTTCTGTTTTGAGAGTTTGATCATATACTGTGAGGGATCATAGTGGGGGATTTCACATTGTCCATATTCTAGGCATTTGTGCTGCTGATAATACATTATTTAGACTGCAGTTGTGATGTGTGGGATTCCTTGGCGTTTGTGCTGAATTGTGTCCCCTCCAAAATTTATACGCCGAATCCCCAAGCCCCAGGACCACAGATTATGACCGTGTTTAGAGAAAAGTTCTTTAAAATGGTAACTAAAGTTACATGAAGTCACTGAGGTGCGCTCTAATCAAACATGACTGGTGTCTTTATACAAAAAGGACATCTGGACACGGACACACACTGAGGGAAGACCATGTGAAGATATCGGAAGGAGGCCACCAGATGGACGACACCAAAGAGAGAGGCCTTATGAGAAATCAACCTTGCTGGCACCTTGATCTCAGACTTCTGGCCTTCGGAACTATGAGAAGATAAATTTCTGTTGTTTAAGCCTCCCAGTCCATCGTATTTACTATGGTGGCCCCAGAAAACTAATATATTTGGTATAAACTTGCAGGAAAGCTCAGGTGGGATTGTTCAAGCTGCTAAATGGTTTGAGTGATGAATGTTTGGGTAGTTTTTTTTGGGGGGGGGGGTCATCTGAGTCAAGGTATTTTTGTGCTATTTTGGTTTAGTCTATTGCTATCTTGCTTCATGATATCTCATTGTTATCTCATGGACATTTTTAAGGTCATTATGGGTTGAATTCCCATCTTACTCATCACAGCAGGATGCCAGGGCACAGGAAGGTTTGGAGAAGCTGCCAGAGGTGATAAGCAGGACTCTCTTAATGCCCCTCTGACGTCCTCCCACAAGGGCAACAACCAACCCCAGCCGGTCCACCAGAAACCTCACTACTAAGCTTGAAACAAAACAAAAACCAAAGAAATGGTGGCTTCTAGAAAGTATAATGCTCATCATGCACCCTGACCCACAACTCCAGAGTTTCTGATCCAGATAGGGTTCAAGATTGAGACTATTTCTGGAGGGCCACCTTACTAGCAGTGACATTTTTTTTAAAGGACTTCATAGTCTAACCCACAGGAGTGTGACTTAGATAATTGCAGGTGGGCTATATGAGCAGGTGCCTGTGGTTCTAGTTCATTTTCCTTGATGCTGGTAGGTGCTCACTGGGTCACTTTGTCCTCATGTTTCGGTTAGAAGATAAAAGACCTATCGGGTTGGGTATTAGGAATGGGAGACTGGGAGTGATAGATGGGGAAATAGACAAACCTCGGCTTAGTTAGTCTCAGTAAAAAGGTTCAGTTTTAGCAAAATGGAGTTTTCCAGAAGCACAGCCTGTGTCTGAGCGTTTTGTCCACTGTTTTGCATTAAGGCTTGGGGCCAAAACAGGGTATTTTCTTTGTTTACATTTGTGTGCGTAGTATACCTCTCTCAGGACCTCATAAGGAGGATGGCAGTGGAGGTAAGGCATGGTTTGAATACTCTTATGTCACGTTGCTTGGACAAAAGAAAATACTGTCGTCATACTATTTTTGTCTTATTCCTTTGACGTTCCCAATCTTCTCCCCATTTCTGAGCAATGGGAAGCTGTGGGAGGGGCTAAAGTGGGACGCGTGGTGCAGGGATGTGGAAAACGTGGAGAAGGGTCTCTTTAGACTTGGTCTGTTTCTTCTGATCTCTGAGATGATCCAGTTTACCCAGCACAGCTGTTCCCATAAACACGGCCACAAGGAGACAGCACTCAACGCTGTGGGGAGACGCTTTCCTGCACGAGCTATCGCCAGATGTCGACCCCTTTGCAAATGCCCTGTCACTTAGTGGCGGCCGCACTAGCAGCTCTGAACTTGGCGGGAGGCCCCATCTGCTCTGCCCGGAACCTGCCATGGTGGTTGGGCTTCACAGCTGCACCTGCAAGTTGGTGCTGGGTCGCTTTTGTAAGCAAGAGGCAATGGAGCAAACGCAATTAGGTGCCTCTTAAGTTCTTTTTGATGTCCTCCTCATCCATGTCGTAAACATTTATTCTGTGCTTGCTGTATGTCGGGCACGATGATAAACATTTGTAGAACCTTTCTTAATTCTTACACCACTTGCGAGATCTTATCATCCACCTATCCAGAGGAGAAAACAGAGAGGGCAGAGAAATGAAATACTTTGCCCAAGTTCACACAGTCAGCTCGGGCTCATTGACTCAGAGGAAAACTAACCTCATTGCCATCCTGCTGTGATGGTCAACTAACAGACAGCACACCCAAGGATCCCCAGGCACTTTTCAGAGTGAAGACCAGACTTTACAGAGTGAAGACATTGCATCACCTATGTAAGGAACTCCTATGGATTCCATTTCAGGAGCGACCGTATGTCGTAGCAAGGGCAGGCCTAGTTGATGTCACGAATTTTTTTTATTTAATCCTCATAGCAGCCTGAAGTTAGCAGACAAGGAAACAGAACCCTGGGTCCAAGAACCATCAGGTAGCTGGGTAGGGACCTAACTGCAGGATTCTCTGATGGCTGAGCATTTGCTTCTGACCACCATGTTATCGAGACTCACTTGTGGTAGAGCCCGTTCCAGAGCTCAGGATTTCAGGAAACATATCTGGTCCTCGAGCAAGCAGTCCAGCAGAGTGCCATGAGGTAGCAGTAGAATGTAAGCCATAAACATACTTTCAACTGCTCAAGGAGCCACGTTGAAAACACAGTTTAATAGACCAGTGAAATTAGTGCGGTAATACATTGGATGAAGGAGCACACCTATCATGACGAGCCCGGGTGATGCACGGAATTGTTGAATCACTATTGTTATATCACTAACGGATGTAACACTGTATGTTAACTGTACTGGAATAAAAAATAAATACATAAAATATATAACAATAGGTCCAAAATAATATAATTTCACAATATAAATGATATAAATATTAACGAGATAGGCGACCTTCCTTTCTTGCATACGACATCTTCAAAACATGAACAAATGCAGGCACTAAGGCAAACAAGAGGGAAGGAAAGAAGGCAGATCACTTAATTTCTTGGAGCCTCAATTCCTCTTGCGTATTGGCTCTCACGAGCGAACTGATTATCAAGGATTTTTGTGTGATAATCAAACAAAGGAGACCTAATCAACAAAACGCCATGCAAATCAGAGCTCCCTGCCTCTGCAATGCTGCCCCTCAGTACCCTATTCTGTGTGTAGAACAGGCTTGGTGTGGTTCCTCTCCTTTTAGTCTGAGCCTCTCCTCTCTGCCCTATTCACTTTGCAACTTCCTGCAGGACTTTTCCATGATGCTCCGTGTTCCTAAATTTTGAGTTAGACACCACCTCCCGATGGATGTTCTTTCTCATGGGACTCCGTGTGCGTCTAGTGGCAGCAGGGAGTTAGCTGCTGCCCCCTTACGCGATTTTATGAGATTCTAAGAGCCTGTCTTCTGATTTGGTGGCCAGTTCCCCAAGGGATAAAACGTCTCGTTCGTTGGCATGTAACTGAATGTTGAATCAACAAAAGCAAAGGTGATTGAATAAGTGAACACAGGAGTGAATGAATAAGGAGTTTACACTTGCAGAACACCGGAGTTTCATTGTGAGTATTTCCATACACTTTCTAGAGTCTAGTGTCTTAAATCTAGCAAGCACATAAGTACACAGCAGCTTTTGTTTGGGGGTTTTTGTTTGGTTGCTTGTTTTTTGGATGGCTGCTTATTTCCCTACAGAAAGAACCGTTTTCTCTGAGGCTCTATGGCCAAATCAGACTAAAGACAAGGGTGTTGTGCTCATCAACCAAGGACAACAGGTGTTATTCTAGCGACATCCACTGCCTGAGCGAGAGCTGAGGCCTTAATTGACTCTGACAACTTCTTTTAAGTAGCCAAAGTGAATTGGAAACTTTCCCTTGAGACATTTATTGGAAAACACAGTTTGGATTAGTCTAATAACTGAATGTCAACTGACTTCCCAAACAAAGCAGCGAGGCACGCTTCTCTCCTTACAAATCAAGGAACCCAGAAGAGTGCAGCCTCAATAACCACTAATCAGGATTCTCGGAAGATTGAGGCCAGCAAGGGAATTGCTTTTACCCATAGGCTAGAGTCCAAAGACCTTACCTTAGCATCCGCTGCCCTTAATAAATTAGCCCTGACTTCCCCAAACATCGAAAACACTTGATGAAATCCCACAAGCATTTCTAAGGAAGTAGAGGGGAAAGGGCATTCCAGGTTGAGGGAAGAATTTAAATAAGGGCAGTGAAGTTCAGGTAAGTTTAGCAAATCACTTCTACCCATAAGGTACATGTGTGGGAGGGATTAATGACAAACATACAGAAATAAAGGCCTGATGATGAGATGTCTGAGTAAGGATATTGCTCTGAACAAGGGGGTATCGATGCGTTTTTCCAATTCCTCCTCACTAAGCACCGCTATAAGCCTTGTAACGGGTGCAAGAGACCACAAGAAGCGAACGCTGAGAAGCAGAAAGCGGGCAAGCTGGTTCAGGCTCCAGGACTGGAGGAAGAACACGGTGGCAGGGGTGGGGTTGGAGTTGAGGGTCTTGTATGCCGTCACCCAAGAGACGAGGGTCACCCTGATCTGACATTTACCAATCCTTGACTTAGCAATGTAAGCAAGAGAAGGTAGCCTCCTTCCACCTCAGATCAGACGGGCGTGTCTTTGAACATACCATGCTTCTCAGAGACCACGACCGAGAGGGTTTGGCTCGGAGACCCAAGAAGGGTAAGAGGAGAGGCAAAGAAATCTCCAAGTCTCTGAGACTCCTTTGTCCTGGGGGGACAGGCAGAAGGCAAGAAGGACCCAGCAAAGCAAGTGGCCAAGTCCAGGAAGCCTTTCTTGTTCCCACAGGCCTCAGACCCTCCTTTCCCACACGGACGCACCCAGAAAGCAGGCAGGTGGGAGTGGGGCTGCAGCGGGTGGATCTTAACACAGTCTTTGTGGGAAGACATCCCCCGGCCGGACTTGGGACGACGCCTCCACAGCCTCGGCAGGACCGACAGGACACCGGGAAGGTTGTGAGGAGCAGACCCCCACGGGAGCCACACCCCGCCTTAGGCCAAAGCCTGCATTCCATACCTCAACCTCAACCGGGTGGCTACCTGGTGAGATAAAAGATTTTAAAAGGACCCAAAGTATTCTAACATAACAAATAAAATGTCCAGGACCCCACTGAAAATCATATGCAATACCAAAACCAAGAAAATCATAACTCTAACTGAGAAGAGACAATCACTGGGTGCCTCAGTCAGTTGAGCGTCCAACTTCGGCTCAGGTCATGATCTCGTGGTTTGTGATTTCAAGCCCCCCTTTGGGGTCTCTGCTGATCCTCTGTCTCCCTCTCTCTGACCCTGTCGTGCTCAGGCTCTCTCTCTCTCAAATATAAATGAATATTTTTGAAAACTACCAAAATGCCTCAGAGATGATATATATCATATATCTGTGATGAAATATATCACACTAAAAAAAAGTGTGTTATTAATGAATGAATGGACACATTGACCAATAAAAACCATTAAGATCCTAGAAATAGGGGTGCCTGGGTGGCTCAGTTGGTTAAGCATCTGACTTCAGGTCAGGTCATGATCTCATGATTCGTGAGTTTGAGCCCAGCATTGGGCTCTGTGCTGACAGCTCAAAGCCTGGAGCCTGCGTTCAGATTCTGTGTCTCCCTCTGCCCTCCCACCATCCTCTCTCTCTCTCTTAAAAAAAAACACAAAACATTTTAAATTTAAAAAAAATGCTAGAAATAGACCCACTTAATGTGCTTAATTGGTTTTTGACAAAGGTGAAGAGGTAACTTAATGTAGAAAAGATAACTTTTTATTTTATTTTTTTAAATTTTTTTAACGTTTATTTATATTTGGGACAGAGACAGACAGAGCATGAATGGGGGAGGGTCAGAGAGAGAGGGAGACACAGAATCGGAAACAGGCTCCAGGCTCTGAGCCGTCAGCACAGAGCCCGAAGCGGGGCTTGAACTCACGGACCGCGAGATCATGACCTGAGCCGAAGTCGGCCGCTTAACCGACTGCACCACCCAGGCGCCCCAAAAGATAACTTTTTAAACACATGGCACTGGAGCATTTGGGCATCCATAGGGGAAAATAATTACCTTTAACTTAACCCTCACACAGTATACAAAAATTAATCCAAATCTAATCATAGACTTAAATATAAAATATAAACCTCTAAAACTTTAGAAAAAAGAAAATTTCCAAGATGAAGGCTAGTTTGAGAGTTCTTAGACTTGACCTTATCACTTCACAAGTAGAAACTAAAGTAAAAATAAATACAATTAGTGTTCATATCATCTGAAATCCCAAGGCCCAATTCTACCTTGATGGAGGAAGGCAAATCTAAATATTCTCTTTTACTGATTCTAGGTGTGCTGAGAGTGTTTTCCCATAAGCCCTAAGTATTGAATAAGTTGAAAAACTACATTCGTACTTAGATTTTCACCCACATCTCTAAGAATAAGCAGGCCAATTGGCCACCCCTCTCCCATTTGAAACTCCTCTCCTACACCCATGGTCCAGAGACACATATGGGAAAACGCCAGCGTAGAGTGGTTCTCCACCTGGGCAATTACATCCCAGGTGGCATCTGGAAGTCCCTCGGGCTACCGAAGACATTTTTGGTTGTCATGACTAGGGGTTGGGCTGCTACTGATGGCTCATGGGTAGAAGCCAGCCATGCTGCTAAATATTCTACGTTACACGGGATAGGCCCACAACACCCCAAAACTAATTGTCCCCAAATATCAATGGTGTCAATTTTGAGGAACCTGGTATAGAGTAAATAGAAATCAATTGGTAAACCCCTGCTATCCTGTATTCATACAGGAAAAAAACCTTAAGCATATACTACGTGCCAGATACTGTTCTATATTCAGTGACGCAAACGTGAACAAGACGGACGGATTGCTCTCCCCCATGGCACCTATGTTCTGGCTTATTACGTATGTGACCCAGTTAACCTGCCTGAAAGTTAGGCTTCTCATTTCTGAAGTAAGGGTCAATAGAACTCACAGAGCACGTATGGAGTTTAAATGAGACAATGTAGATGTAACGGGATGTAAAAATGGTACTCTTCGTGCTTCACGGGGCATGAATTCAACAGATGTTACATTCCAATGTGAACTGAAAACAGAACAATATGGAAAAATAACTGGTTATAGGACTATCCCAAAACGTGGATATGAAGGGGTAGATGCGGAGTGATCCAGGAGGATCCTGCAGTGGGACTTCTGGGAAGGACCGTGTGGCGGATGAGGCTACGGAGGGGTGGGAGCCTGGGAAGAAGGCTTTAAGGATACAGTCAGGTTTGAAAGGTGCCCCTGCAGTTGGAGTGGGAACACAAGGATACAGTGCCTGAGAAAGTTATAGTCACCTTGGGCTACAAGGAGAGGAAACCACATCTGGAAAGTAATTGCACTCCCACTGAGAGTGCATGCAGGGAGTTTTGGGTCAAATGAGATAGGATGGGAGTCTGAGGTCAATTTCCAAAGAGTTCTGCCCCCAGAGGCAGACTTCTGGAGTAATAAAGCCAGCAGTGATGGGCTGTGGATTTTTCTGCTAGAGCAGAAGTCCAGAGGTGATTTGGAAGGAGACAACCAAAGGGAGCCGCATCATGGGAATCACAGTGGCAGAGTCTCAGTAGGGGAGCTTCTGAACCCACCAAGACGATCACAAAAGAAAGGGCAAGTTGTGATCTTCTGCCAGATACGAAAATCTTGAGGACAACACCAGCTAACAACTTTCTTGCTCCCACTACCTAGTCCTTCCTACCCCCTGCTTGGTGGGGTCAGATAATTATTTCATGAAGCTGGAGAAAGAGAAATTCCAAGTAGAAAAAAAAAATATTTATATATGAGGATTTTACCACCCTCTCCCGATTTATATGAGCATCTTCAAGTCAATGGAAGCTTCCAGAGAGCAGATTTAAAAGTAAACCAATTTCAGGAAATTAGGACAGGCTAGGCTATAATGAGGTAACAAACCCACAATCCCCGTCAATCGCAGACCTCAATTACTTCGCATGCTATCTGTCTAAATGTTGGCAGTGGGGATGTACGTGGGGTGGGGAGTGCTACACTTCACCCAGGGAATCTCACCAACTGAGATTCCACATCGTCATTACTGTATCAACAAATGACTTCCCCAGGGTTTCTGAAACACAGCAAGAGAGAGCTGTAGTGTTGCACACGAGCTTTTATAAACTGGCCTGAAATGGCATAAATTGCTTTTCTCCACATCCTGGTGGCTAGAATTCAACAACATCGTAGCAGGCGTACTTGCAGCAGAGGCTGGGAAATGCTGTCTTCCGTGTGCCCAGGAGGAGAGTCCTGGATGTGAGTGAGCTCTGGTCACTTTTCAACTTTCCAAGTTACAGTTTGATGGACTGCTGTCTTAAGAATGACTTAACGTGTGTTGGGGCACCTGTGTAGCTCATCAGTTAAGTGTCCAACTCTTGATTTTGGCTCAGGTCATAAGCTCACGGTTTGTGAGTTCAAGCCCAGGATCGGGCTCTGCCCTGGCAGCGGGGAGCCTGCTTGGGATTGTCTCTCTCTCTTTCTCTCTCGCTCTCTCTGTGTTCCTCCCTTGTTTGGTCTCTCTCTGTCTATTTCTCAAAATAAATAAACATTAAAAAAAAAAAGATAACGTAACATGTTTTAAGCATACTCAAAGAGTTGAAGGGAATGGTGAATTTACATCCAGGGGCTGAGGAAAGATAGGTTCTCAGTAGACTCTGTGTTCTACAAGTTCAACCTTCTGGGAACCTGAGTAGAGCACTAAGCACACAGAGTAAGCACACTGAGTTATACATACTGGGATACACAGCATTGTTTCCCTTCTTCTTTCTTCTGTGTACAACTAAAGTTTCAGTACCTTTCCAATCTTGATATGAAAGAAAATAATATCCTCTACGATACCATTTTTGTAAGAGCAACATTTGCCATTTCTTCAGCACCTACTATATGACATGCACCAAAACGTCTGTTTTCATAGTCTCTTCTTGACCTTCTAGCGGGTGGGTGGCTCCATGCTTCTCCAAAGCAGTTAATGCAGGAGATTGGAAAGGGTAGCAGATATGCAAAGTCATAATTTGCTTGATCAATACTTTCACTCAAATAGTGGAGATATAAGCTATTATTTTTATATTAAAACAAATATAAGTATAGCTGTGGGGTTTTTAGCTTTATTGGAATACAACTGATACACAAAAAAATTATATGCATTTAATACATATAATTTGATGAGTTTGGGCTTACGCACACACCCATGATGCTAGCATCACAGTGCGGCTAATAAACGTATTTATCCATTGCCTCTAAAAAGGGCCTTGTGTTCTTTCATGGACTTTTTTTTTTCTGATAAGAGTACTTACCATGAGATCTATAAGCATTTTAAGGTGTATATTGTTAACTGTAGGTACCATGTTGTACAGCAGATCTCTAGAGTCTTCATCTTGCATAAGAGAAACTTGACATCTATCGAAAAACTATTTCCAATTTTCCCCTTCTCCCAGCCCTGGAAACCACCATTCTATTCTTTCCTCCTGTGACTGACTATTTTAGATATCTCATGTAAGTGAAAAGACACAGTGTTGTCCTTCTATGACTGGCTTATTTCACTTATCATAATGTCCTCTGGGTACATCCATGCTACAATAAATGGAAGGATTTCTTTTTTGAAAGGCGGAATAATAAGCCATTGTATATCTAATATCCCACATTTTCTTCATCCACTCCTCGCTTGATGGATATTTGGGTTGTTTCAACATCTTAGCTGTTGTGAATAATGTTACAATAAACACGGGGGTGCCGATGTCTCTTCAAAATCTTGATTTTAGGGGCGCCTGGGTGGCGCAGTCGGTTAAGCGTCCGACTTCAGCCAGGTCACGATCTCGCGGTCCGTGGGTTCGAGCCCCGCGTCGGGCTCTGGGCTGATGGCCCAGAGCCTGGAGCCTGTTTCCGATTCTGTGTCTCCCTCTCTCTCTGCCCTCCCCCGTTCATGCTCTGTCTCTCTCTGTCCCAAAAATAAATAAATAAACGTTGAAAAAAAAATTAAAAAAAAAAATCTTGATTTTAGTTCACTTGGATACATAACAGAAAGTGGGATTGCTGGATTATATGGTAGTTCTCTTTTTAAGTTTTTGAGAAGCCATTATAGCGACTGCACCATTCTGTGTTCCTACCAGCAGCGTGTACAAGTTCCAAGGTCTCTACATCCTCCCCAGTGCTTTGTTACCTTTTGTTCTGTTTTGTTTTGTTACCAGCTTTCCCAACAGGGGAAGTGATAGCATGTTGTAGTTTTGATCTCTGTTTACCTGATGATTAATGAAGTTGAGAATCTTTTCATTTACTGGTTGGCCATTTGTATATCTTATTTGGAGAACTGTCTATTCAAATATTTTTGCCCATTTTTAAGTTGGGTTGTTTGTTTTTTGCTATTGACTCTATGAGACTCATATACTTTGAATATTAATCTCCTATCCGATAGATGTTTTGCACCTATCTTCTCATATTCTGTAGCATGCCTTTTCACTCTGGATTGTTTTCTTGGGTAGGCAGACAGAAGCTTTTTAGTTTGATATAGTAACACTTGTCTATTTTTGATTTTGTTGTCTGTGCTTTTGGTCTCACATCCTCCCCAAAATCATTTCTGAGGCAAATATCAAGAACTTTTCTTCCTATGTTTTCTTGGGGGTGTTTTATAGTTTTGGGTCTTATGTTTAAGCCTTTAACCTGTTTTTCAGTGGATTTTTGTGTACAAGATTCATTTGCATGTGGATAATCAATTGGATCTTACACATAAAAAAAAAAACCCTACAGATTTCAGACACACACACCCACACACACACAAACGTGACAGAACTAAGTAACAAACTCAACACAGCTTTAGGGTATAAAATCAATCTATAAAAATAATTTATATGTCTATACCCTAACAATGAATAGCTCTAGAAAAAGAAATTAAGAAACCAATCCATCAAAAAGAATACAATATTTAATAATAAACTGAACAAAGTAAAACTTTTACATTTCTTATAAAGCACCAACAAAAGAAATGGAAGCAGATACCAATAAGTAGAAAAACACCCTGTGGTCATGGTTTGGAAGGGTTAATATTTTTAAAATGACCATACTATCCAAAGTAATCTACAGATTCACTTCAATCGTTATCAAATTACCAATGACTTTTAGTTTTGCAGAAACAGAAAAATAAATCGTCAAATTCATATGAGACCACCAAAGATCCCGAATAGCCAGTGTGCTCTTGAGAAAGAACGCACTGGAAGCATCACACTTCCTGGTCTGTGACTACAAAGTATTTTAAAGGACCCCATTTAACAGCTTACCTCATGTAGAAGAACAAAAAAAAAATTACACTTTAACTTCTGTGGTATATCGTAGATGATTCCAGTTTTTCATTAAGATAAATCCCACTGTGATAAATACGTCCCCTCATTAGAGATCATTTTCTCCGAATTTTTGCTGAAAGTGGAATTACTGAGTTAAATGTTATCAGCATTAACAACAACAACAACAACAAAGAACAGTATTTGGTGAACGGGAAATAAAACATAACACAGAGACTGTGAAGAGAGGCGGGAGAGCAGGTGAGCAGAAAATATAGCCTAATTTACTGATCTGGACCACTACTGGACATGTTACATAAGTGATACAACTAGGCAGCTTCCGGTTTTTCTGGATGTTCTTCTTGAGAACAGGTGGGTGTGGGCAGCTTGTAGGAAGAAGGATGTTTTATTTTATTTTATTTTATTTTATTTTATTTTATTTTATTCACTTTTATTTCTGCACGAGAACACCCAGTCTGTCCCCCTGTCTTCCTTCGCCTCCTCTCCCCTCTCCTGAACGTCCTTTCACCCCACCACCCCAGCAATCAGACACAAAGTGCTGCCCTCCGAAGCTGCTCGCTCCATCAGCATGTTGTGTGGGTCCGCTGTGGGGCAGCTTTGTTCTGTCTCCTTCCTGCACTTAGCTTGTCTTAGCTCAAGAAATGGGAACACTACGTTGGAAGACCAGGTACAGACAAAACTCTTACTTTTCCTCAGTGTTAGAGGGAAATCCCCAAGATAAGGCAGGAAATGTTATCACAGTGAGTGGAGAAAGAAACGTTTCAGGGAAGAATAAGAGATTGACTGAAATAGGAAGAAAAAACAAAAGCCTGCTCTACAGACATCTGGAAGATGGGAATCTGTGCCGTCATCCACATCATTGTCATGGCCTGCGCTCACTGAGCGTCTGCTCTATGCTCAGGAGTCCAATCAACATCACTTCGTGCAATCTTCTCAATAACTTTTTGGCATAGATACTAGTATCTGAAGCTATTCACACGATAAAATTGAGACCCTGGAAGGGTGTGCAAATTTTTCAAAGTCGGTATGACTCAAAATTCCCCACATCATGTTCATTCTCTAACCTGGCTCTGTCTTCTGAGGCATACTGGGTCAAAACCTCCCAGACCAGATTCTACGAACCCTCATTCACGGCCTCACCTCCCTGAGGTATGCCCCTTTTTTTGCCAGAGGGGAGTAATAACACATCTGAAACAGTCAGTAGAATTCATGGGGGGAAATATTTCCTTCCAGGTCAAACAAAACCATTAGTATAAAAAGCCTAAACAAAGCAAAACTGTAATGATCATTAGTACTGATTGTTTCAAGATTTTTCGGAAACATGGCAAGCTAAAAATAATACAAACCACTAAGAATAGTTTGAAGCTATATTTTCTAAACCAAAGCCTCCCGAGAGGCAAAGTCAATGAATTTATCCTTAAAAAAAATTATATGATTATATACTTTGAAAAATAGGTGAGCTCAGAAGCTCATATTAGCGTTGTAAAGATTCTTGGATGCCTGGCAATGCTAGAGTTAACTTGACTTAACCCAGTTAATGAAAATCCCAAACCCATTTGATCCCCAAACCCTCTTTTCTCTATAATGAGTGTCCTGGGTAAAACAAACTGCTATGTACTTCCTATGGAACCTTGTGGAAAATGCCAATATGGAGCTATTTCTTGATCCTTCTCAACCCCTTGTTCAGGAAATTCATGTAAAAGCTCTAAGCCCTGCCATGTCTTCCCCACACCAGGAGAGCAAGAAGACTTTGGAATATAGCGAACACAAGTCCATATCTCGTCACTGTCTTTTCTCTATTGTTTTTTTTTTTTTTTTTCCTGTTCTACCTCAGTTTAACTCCTCTGACTTCTTGGCTTTTTAGTCGGGCTATTGTCCTTGGCTCGGTTCTTAGCCAAACCTTTTGGATTATGTGGTGTGGGCTTGCCTCCGGAGCCGAGTGAGGTGCGCACCCCCCTCCGAGACGCCCCACCGGGTCTGTAAACTCAGAGCTTCACATACCGCCATATAGTCCATCCAACAATTCAGCAAGTCTACACTGAGAGCCCACACTGAACACGCAGCAATGAAGAGCCCAGATACGTAAGTCACACGGTTGGCTCATAAATTAGCCCCGAGCACACAGCACACAGGTTCTCCCTGGGCAGTGCAGTAAGCATTGAGGGATGGGAAGGCTGTGCCTATGGCAAAGGGCACGTAACCTAGACTTGGGGGTTAGGAAAAGATTCCGGGAGGCACTGGCACATACTCTCACCTATGAAAGTGAATAGAAATATTTAAGTGAAAGAATGTTGAAATGGAAGCAGAACATAAGTGTTCTAGACAGACGGGACCACAGGGGTAAGAGTTTGTGATGAGAGAGAGAAACTGATCTTAGCAGAAGAGAAATAAATTCTCTGAACCGCAACTGGTAGCTTGAGGAGCTGAGTCACAGGTCACGAGGCTCCAGAAGCAAGGACAGAAGAGGTGTGCCCGGGGCCGGCAACCTGGGACCGGGTACTTGGCCAGGCCAGCTTCCTGGGCCAGTCTTCAGCCAAAGATGGAAAAGAGCCACCAGATTCCTGAGCTCTGTTCACCTGTGAACATCAATGATCTTTTCTACAGGTAGGAATCCTTTCCGGCCAGATCTCCATCCAAATTAAGTAAACCCTGGGTGCTTAATAGGATCTCCTGCCCCAGCCCTCGGAATGGGAAGGAAATGTGGGGCCGAGCCCAGGGATATCAAAACTGTGGGACCTCTACAATCAACACTGCACTGGGCTCGTTGTCAGCCACCACCTCAACTGATCCTGTGGGTCAGTGTCAAAATTCCCAATTATAGCTGAGGATATGGATGATAAAAGAGATTAGGTAACTCACTGAGGATATATGGATTTTTTACCACAGTTAGAACCTAAACACCAATCTACCAAAACCCATTCCCTTTCTATCATGGTGCCTCACTTCAATGAATATTTGTTTTCTGCTTTGTTTATTAATAGCAATAGTAGTAATATAATAGCATCTAACACTGATTAAGTGTCTTCTTTGGACCAGGACCCTTATTAGGCATTTTGTATGCATGATCTCATTTAAACCTAATGACAACCTGTGAAATGAATATCAGTATGCTTAATTTGCTGAAGATAAACCTGTGATTGAGAGGAGGTAATTTTTCTGAGTTAAATGGTTATTACATGAAGGAACTAAGGTTAGAATTCAGGTTCTTCCAACCCCAAGTTTGCGTCTTCTTTCCATAAACCATGCTGCCGCTGGATTAAATAAATGAGTGAACACAGGGGTGAACAAATACAAGAATGATAGTACACATCTTTGCACTGTTTTGAAGTGAAACACATGGAGTTTTCTGACTGAAAAGTGTTTTGCCACTATTTTTTTGAAAATGAAGAAGGTTCCCAGAAAGGATCTTTAGGGGTGTTGCATAATTGCCTACAAGTGTCCATTATAGTACAAGAGACACAGGTGCCAAAGGCTCCCACATCCATCATAGGTTTATTTTATTTTATTTCAAAGTAGATAATGAGCATCCCATTTATTCTAGGCACTTTTGTTGATGACAGACTAGTTCCCATAAAACCTGAAAAGTAAGATCAATTTTATGAGCAATTAAATGGGGTCTATCCAGAGGTAATTAATTTTATGATGGAGGTTGAACAAGGTGATAGGAGAGCCTGTTTTAGATGCATTGATGATAGGGAGGAATAATGGCTCATCAGGTATGAAATAGTTCCAAATTACCTTGCTTTGGGGTCATTATTTATATTTTAAGTCTGCTGCCCTGTTTGCATCATGAAAGGAGAACATATTGTTATCCACAGACTTTTGGGGAGCGATCCACACTTGCTCTCGTGAGTGTAATGGAAATCTGGACTCTTCTGACAGTCCTGGACTTGGCCTTCCTTTAAGACAGATGTCCTTTTGGGGCGCCTGGGTGGCGCAGTCGGTTAAGCGTCCGACTTCAACCAGGTCACGATCTCGCGGTCCGTGAGTTCGAGCTCCGCGTCGGCTCTGGGCTGATGGCTCAGAGCCTGGAGCCTGTTTCCGATTCTGTGTCTCCCTCTCTCTCTGCGCCTCCCCCGTTCATGCTCTGTCTCTCTCTGTCCCAAAAATAAAAAATAAAAAAAAAAAAAAAAAAAAAAAAAAAAAAAAAAGACAGATGTCCTTCGATCTACAGATGAGGGAACAATGAGGTCATTTATCAGTAAAAGGAGTTAGTACTATCTGAACTTGGGAAATTGATAGCAAACATCTGACAAACAGGTGTTTGGAGATTATGGCCTGGTAGAATTAATCAATCTATGCATTTATTTAACAAATATTTATTGAGAATAGTCTATATGTTAGCCACTATGCTAAACATTCAGCTTATACAGTAAAATTGATGTAATTGATGGGGAGCTTGGGAGTATGCGATGGAAATTATGTTTCTCCTTGGGATGATTCAGAATTTATTTAAAAAAATGCTCTTGAAAAGGCTTGACCGCTTCAAAATCCAGGGATCACAAAACACATGAGTAATGTGTCTTGCCTCCAAGGTTATTGTTATTGCAAGTGTTTGTCCTTAGAATGGTGCCTCTGCCACAAAGAGAGGAAAGTTTGATCGTGATCACCAGGGACACAACAGCACGATAAAAAATGCCAAAGGACATTCTAGTCACCCTAGTTTATCAAGGAATCCTCCGTCCTCAATCCCTCATGTCTTCATGGAGTTTCCTGAGCTTTCCGAATGCTGCCTCCGTCCTTTCTTACCATGAAACCAGGCACAGACAGAGCGTGGACTTCCAAGCCAAACTAATCTGTCAAACTCTAGTGGTCCTAACGCTAGCTATGATTTATGCAAGAAATTTCACCTTGATGACCCTCCCCACGGCCCCTATAATGACTCTGTGGTTGTGGGTTTTGAGTGAGAGAAACTTAACCCAAATTGT
Source organism: Felis catus (assembly GCF_018350175.1). Lineage (NCBI taxonomy): Eukaryota > Metazoa > Chordata > Mammalia > Carnivora > Felidae > Felis > Felis catus. The sequence continues at coordinate 76,884,075 of NC_058385.1, read as the reverse complement.
TAAGAGAAAACAAACAAAGAAGAGTGTTGCTGAGTTGCATAACTGAGAAGTCAAGTAGAAAATGGCTTCATGCACAGCTGTGTTCATCTTCACATACATTCGGATGACTCGACTTCACACTTTCTCCATCACTGCTTTGTTTTCTTTGTTTTTCTCCTGCAGGGCTTCTCCGATGGTGGCCTCTAGAATCACCACATGCACATTAGCCTTATTGCCTAGAATCCCACAAGGAAAAAAATCCTCTCTCTTACTTGCTCAAAAATCATTGTTAGGATTCACTCTGAGTAGACCAGATTGGATCTTGTGTGCCATATCAAACCAATGACTCTAACTGATCAATTCCGGGCCAGAGACCCACTCCTAAAAATAAGGAATAAAATTAATTTTATAAGAATCCCATGGACATGGAGAAGGTTAATCATGGGTCCTTCTTCCAAAAGATGGAGGCATAATTGACATAGCAGAACATCACACAAAGAACAGAGTCCATTCTACCTTTTTGGCCCTCGAAATTGAGCATATGGACCTCATAAAAGCACAAGGAAAATTAAAATTGATGAGTGCAAAGTGTCTTAGTCCATGGGTGGCACAGAGTAGATGTTGAAAAAGTCCATTATCTTTTTTTCCATAAAACTGCAATGCTTTGTTTCATGCTTTATTGTCTTTCCAAACAAGTGATAGAAGGTTTCTGGTTGGCTGTCAACTTATGTTCATAGCTTTGTCCAAATCAGCCAGCCTGGTGGCTTGCACTGAGTGATAGGTGTGTATTTTTAAAGGAAAAGTGCTTACGAAATCACAGACTGGAATTTCCACAAACCTGGAGAGATTTCCTGGATAAGACCACTCATGTTGATACAGCTGACTTAACTGGTCCTCTTGGTGGCCACATCATAGCCCAAAAAGAAAGATTCAGCTTGAGCCTTCTCAGTGGGGAACTTGAGCTCCAATGGTAGGAATAGCACAATTAGAAAAAAGAAATTCAAAAGTCAAATGTGACCCAAGCAAAAGTCATACATGATGCAGGGCCTTCCCTGAAGGCTGGACAAACAAAAGTTGTAATGAACAATCACACAGCCATATGTTCTTTCAGCTAGCCAAGGAGGAGTTTGTGCTGGAAACGCATCTAACTGCAACCTATATAAATATGCCAGTCAAGAAGAACAGTCTGTGGGTCGGATAAAAGAAAAAGCCATCTGGCTCTCCAGATCAGACCTACCTGGACTTTGAGACATGTTTTCATGGCCTGGGTTTGGTAATCTAATTTCCTGGCCTCAGGATCTCCTACAGAAAACTAATAACCATTTTGTTTCTGGTCATTGTTTGTGTTACAGTTGGCCGATGCCTCTTGTTCCGAGCCTTAAATGCAACCGCACAGACATTTTTTTTGCCAGATGATTCCGTAATCTTTCCTGTAACGAAGAGGCAGGATGCAACTAACACTGGCTCTGTTACAAAAAATGGTCTCTGAAGACGATGGCAATGATGAAGATCTGGAGGCCATGAATAAGTGCCTGCATCTGACTTCATCTGCCTTTGGCCAAAAAGAGAAGACAAAAAAAAAAAGAGTTATGGCAGCTCTCTCTGCCTTTTGGTGCCCTGGACTGACACTAACTGGTCTGTTGGTGAACCACTTCATTCTTCCAAACTCCTAGATAAACATTACAGATATCCAACCTTAGTTTTACTGGAAACTCCTGACAGCAACAGACAACAGAGCAAACTCCTACTTCTGGAGCTTTCCCCCAAATCACCTACCACAAGCCCGAGTCCTACAACTAGCCCCTCTGGACCCCATCTTCCTGGAAGCCCCACGGTTCCCTGAGGTGTGTGGTATCCCTTTCCCGAGCAGCTCACAAATGCAGCATTGTTAGGCCACAGTGTGTTCCTCAGCTGAAGGCATAAAGCCTTGACTGAGCATTCAGGAAATGGTAGTTATTCTGAGGGGTTCTGAATATGTGGAATATGATGAATTGAGTGGATGGAAGCCACTCTTAGAGGTTGGCATTCCACTCTCATAGACACCCAGTCCTCACTTCAGTAATACCTATGGTATCTCTAGGATAAATACGGGGTCGATACTTTGCTTTTCTGGATAAACTCATGTTAACATAACCTAATTTTGGTGGAGAGTGAGAATAGTCTCCACGAATGAAGACAACTATAAGAAAATTCCCTGGCCTTGGAAAGGAATCCTTCGGCAGGTGGGAGACAGAGATGCTGCCTCTCTTTGGCTTTGTGCCTCCCTCTTGTTGGTCTAGATTTCAGATATCTAGGTTCTGTGAGGAGATGTTAATACGGCACCTACCACCTGAGAGGGAGTCTGTGAATGGTGGGAATAGGCTAGCCCATAAGCCCTAGAAATCAAGCCATACCTTAAAAATCAGATTGTCAGGTTTTGGTGTGTGTGTGTGTGTGTGTGTGTGTGTGTGCTCATTTCCTGTTCCTTTTTTGGTGTTCATATTTTAGTTAACACCAAGCTTTTAGTAAACTCCCATTGAAATGTGTCATCCCTGTTTCTACTATACAAATGGTCACGCTGAATGTTCATCCTCGGTCCAGAAGCTCGAAGAAGCACCTTGCCTCCTGAGTGTGGAAGAAGAGGCAGTCAGAAGCTAGAACCTCTACATGTCTCTCAAGGACAACTTTGAAGATGTTGATTTTAAGCACGAGACAGGTGGAAGTTCCTTCAGTGCATCGTTCTGCTGGTTTTAAATGAGTTTTGCCCTGAGCCCAATAACTGCCCCTCCTTGAGTAATTTCCTAATGCTTGGTGGGGGGGGGGGGAATATAAGAAGGGAAAACCTGTGGCCAGAGGAATTCACATCCAGCCAACCTAAGAAAAGGAGCCAGTAGTTGGAGGAAATCAGAGGGTTTAACATAATGCAGCACAATAATCCCAGACCCTGTATACCCAAGCCAGTTTCCAACTTCCTCCCTCATCTTTGGACACTGAAAATCGTCCCTCAAATACCCTCTATCTTGTTAAGAGTGGATATATCTCTCTGCAAGCATTTTTTTTTGGTTCTCTTCTGTGCTAATCTCCCTGCCTGTCATGCATAGGTAGCAAGTCATTGCAGAGTTATGATCTGTAAGTCCAGAGACATATAATGCAGTTTGAGCAAAGAAAATACTGAGAACTATTTGCTACTTACTGGGCAGGATTATGGTGTGCACAAGGGGTTTGAAATATTTAGATGTCTCAGAACTACAGGTGAGGATTCATCAAGGTCATTGTGGCTTTTCTTCTCACAGAATTAAATAAAGCAAGTCACAGAGTTTCACCGGGAGGTGACTTCTCTGACAGGATATTATAATCAGTAGCTCTGTTGTCTCTGCTGCCCCTGAAATAATTTTATATCTCTTACTTAGCAGCATATTGGCAGAGGTGGCTAGCCAAAGAGAGCTCAGAAACACTAGGGTGGATTTTTCAAATCAGTCTGAACTTGTGCTAATCAGTAGGCATTTTTGTGTGCCTATTATGTACTATTGTTTATGTCTGGGCTTGTGGAAAACATGTTTGTTACACGATCAGCCCTGAAGAAGCACAGCCAGCTGGTAAACCCGTGGCCACCCTTCCTCAGTCCTCCTATCCTTTTCATTTTGCACATCCATTTGGTCCCAGGGTATGGCAGCTTTTCTTTCACAGTTTCCTCTCTTTCTACCCATACTTGCTCAACTCTGGAATTAATCACAAATTCAACCACTGCCCTCTCCAGTGCTAATGCCCTGATTTTGGCCACCATCTTCTTTCTTCTGGGGAAGAGTCTTCAATGTGTTCTTCCTGCTACGATTCTCATTTTATTCTCCACATGGTAGCCAGACTCCGTTCAATTTCAGAGTCATAAGTGTCCTGACAGAAGAAGGTGTGTGACCTTCCCTAGGGGTAGATATTATCTACTTCTCTTCTATATTTTACACAGTATGTCTTGCATATAATTAAACATTAGGAATTTGTGAAAAGAGCATGAAAAGGTGACTTGCGATCCAGAGAGAAAGTAGCCCTGAAGTTGTCCCTCATGTTGAAATTAACACATTATGACTTCCAAATAAATATAAAAAATATTTTTAAAAATCTAGTGAGAAAAGCTGGTATGTATGAACAGACGGAGCATTTCAACAGAGAGTAAACCCAATAAAGCAAGTAAGTAAAATGATGGAAATGAAAAATCTGACATTATTTTCAAGGGCTTCAAAGCCACATGGACACATCAAAGGAAAGGATCACTGAACATGAGGACAGGTCAGTAGACATTACCCAACATAAAACACAAAGAGAAAAGGAGATGAAAGAAAAAGTCTCCAATATCCAAGACCTTTGGTACAGCTTTAATGATATAACACATGTAATTGGAGTACTAGAAGGAAAGAGGGAAAGATTTAGAGAGTTTCCAGTGCTTTCCCCAAATTTCTGGAAGGCACCAACTCACAGAACCAAAAGGCTTAGCGAATCACAAGCGAGATTACAAAGGAAATCACACATACATATTTGATGTCAAATTGCCACATCTTTAAAGTGCTGAAGGAAATAAAAGTCAAGTAGAATTATTTATGCGGCAAAATCACTCTTCAAAAATGTAAAATAAAGATATTTTCAGATAGGCAAAAGGTGAGAAAACTTGTCTACAACGGAACTAAACGAAACTAAAAGAACACTTAGATACCACATGGAAGGTAGATCAGCAGGAAGAAAAGTAACAAAAGAGTGAGTATTCCCTTTTATTGTACACACACACACACACACACACACACACACACACATGTGCATTTCCATGATTTCCTTAAAGACTATTGACTCTTCAAGATTAGCAATGTGAGTCCATGACATAAAACACTCAACACTCAGGTGGGAGGAGGGCCGAGACCAGGATGAGAGCAGTGAAGGCAGTGAGGCACTGAGGACACAAAGTTAAGGAGGTACCTACCTTCAGGTCATATTGAACCCAGTCCCTCACACCCCTCTCCCTTGTCCTGGGTGGGAAAGGCGAAATGGAAGTACACTACTATAAGAATCTTAGGTTTTCCCAAGGGGCTGTAATTTTACTTGAGGTGAGGTATGTATGTTGTAATATCTAGCGCAAACATTAGAATGCATGTAACGAAGGCGTCAATGAGGTAAAATGGAATAACAAGTAATTCAAAAGCAGAAGAAAGGAAAGAAGAAGCAGAGAAACAAAAAGTAAACGGGAAAAATAGGAAAAAAATAGCAATTCTGGTAGAATTACGCCCAAACATAGAGATATTTATGGTAAAAATAAGGAGACTAAACAATCCAATTAAAAGGCAGCCCTTATAAAATTGGAGACGAAGCAAGACCTAGTTACAGGTTATTAACAAGAAAATGCAGACAGGTTGATAATGAAAGGGTAGAGAAATATATTTGGTAAAAACATCATCAAGTGAAAAAGATGGGATGACTATATTAATATTCATCAAAGTGTTGTCAGATAAAAGTATGACTAATTGATGTATTTAACAATCGTTAAAGATTACATTAACCAAGAGGGCATAACTATTGTTATGTGTCTTAAGCTAATAATAGAGTTCTGAAAAGTTTTGAGGAGCAAAAATTGACAGAACCAAAGGGACGTACAGAGCTACAAAGGCAGAGACTTCAATATCTCTCTTTTCATCAAAAATATTAACAACATCTAAGCTTGCAGTGTTTTGCTAAATCAGTATTTGAAAGACGTATCAGCAACTTTAAATGGTTGCAGTAGGAAAAAAAGAAAAGAATACTGTACAGGAGGTGGCCTAAGATTATAACGTAAGAAACAAACACACACGCACACAAAGTCAACACAAAATAGGAAAAGGAAGCAATCAAGTCAAGAGGGGAGATTAACGAAATAAAAATTAGATATGAACAAAAAGGAGTCAACAGTTTTAGCTTGATTTTTTGAAAGTATTAATGGTGCTTATAAACACCTTGAAGACTGATAAAAGAACAAGAGACTGGAAAATCCCTAGGTGACCGGTGAATGGAGCAAGATAAAAACTGAACTTGGTTAACAGATGCACAGCTCAGTATGCAACTCCAAGCCAAAAATGGAAGCTGGCTGCATTACAGCCTCTCTCAGAGGTGGTCTCGTAAAACAGTGATAATAAAAATCTTCCCAGTGGGTAAGGCTTCAGGCAGTGCACCATGTCATCCACTTTGTGTGGAAGGGGAAGTGACCCAAGATTAGAATATATATGAGTGCAATGCAAGCACTGAGTGGCCTGGACAGCCGATCAAGGGCTTAGATGGAAAGGATTGCAAGACTGAAGATAAGGAGGTATGGGTGAATATATTTGGATCGATACACTGGGGTAGGCATGTAGTGTAATGACCTTGTATTACACATTGATGCTCAACAGAGAGCATCTACCATAGAAGAGGGCTTAAGTTGGCAGATAAACGAATTTAGGCAGTTGACAACAGCTGACTTTTGTCAGTAGACATGCAAATGATGGCATGAAGGGCATATTAATTAAATATCTACAGTGGCAAAAATGGGAGCCACACATTGGCCCAACAGCATGGACCTCCATTCCTAAGGATGATCTGACTGTTCCCACTACCAACGACCAATCTGTTAGCACTGTTAGACTGTTGCGGAGCCCTAAATATGGCGCCGTTTCTTAAAAAGACTAAACGATTACTTAGCGTCAAGTTCATCCTACTGGGTCATCCTGAAAGGGCTAGTGGTTCATTCTCAAAGGAATAGGCATATATTCTGTGCATGAATTTGTCTTTCCAGTGCACAGGGGCTCAGCCACTACCACTATTCACATCCTCCGCTTTTCAATCCACCATCATTGGACTCTGCATAAAGTCAGAACAGGGGACTCACATTTTAATAAAAGAGGTATGGGAGTGAGCCATTGATCACAGGACCCAGTGTGACATTACATACTGCATTACAGAAGCTGCTGGAGTGATAGAGCTCTGGAACAGCTTGCTGAAGACACAGCCAAAGCATCAACTCAGAAATACTTCCTGTGGAAATAGGATGCCATCCTCCAAAATGCAGCACATGGTCTGTATAGGAGACCTCTGCATGGTACTGTGTTTTCAACAGGAAAGATACATGGGTTCAGGAAACGAGTGATAGAAGTGAGACTCGCTTACCATCCCTCCCGATGACCACTGAGGAAAGGGGTGCTTCCCCTCCCTGCAGTCCTAGGCTGCTGAGTGAGAGGTCCCAGATCTCAAACGGAGCACCCCTTTACCAGGATCACAGCCGGACACTCAAGGAATTAAGTTATGGCTGCTACCTGGTTACTTGACTCCTTTTGCTCACAGACGTGCAGGCAAGAGAAGGAGTCACCATCTTGGCAGCAGTAATGGCCTCTGGTCATGTTTTAGTGGCTTAAAACAACACATATTTACCTTCTTACCATTTGGTATGTCAGACATCTGGCACAGGACTTCCTGAGATAAAATCAAGGTATCACACTGGGTTGCCTTCCTTTCTGGAGATTCTAGGGGAAGAATCTGTTCCCTTGCCTTTTAGAGGCCACCTACATTTCTTGGCTTATGTCCCTCTCCTCCATCTTTAAAGCCGGCAACATTGTGTCTCTCTGATGGTTCCCCAGTATTCATATCTCCTCATTTGAAGCTCAGTAAGGAAGCTTCTTTTAAGGTCTCAGATTTTGGACCCACCAAGATAATCTAGGATAATCTCCCATTTCAAGGTTCTTAATCAACCACGTCTATAAAGTCTCCTTTGCCATGTTAGGTAACACTCACAGGTTCCAAGGATTAACTGTGAGCACCTGTGGGAGACCACTTTTCTGCTGACCACGGAATCCTATAATCTCCCAAGTGTTTTAGACTTCCCATTAGTGTATATATATATATATATATATATATATATATATATGAAATAATTGCCTTTTAAAGTACTTCAGATCTAATAAATCAAGCACTCAGGAACTTGAGAACCTCCCAAAATTATTGCACAAAGTGTTTCTTTCAGCTGATGCATATGTACAGTGGTAAACTTTCTCCCTAGATTCTCCGGGTGGAGAACCACTGCTTTAAATCCATTTACATCATTGGTAAATTGTTTAAATAATATTTCGCAATAATAAAAGGACAGCAAGTTATTGTTATCTTCACATGAGAAACTCAGCTTCAGAGGCACTCCATACCTGTGGATTCGGGCTGTGCTAGAAGACAGGCACTTACACAGCTAACGTTGTGTCTTTATAGCCAATATTTATTGGCTTCTCACCGAGATCCAGAAGTGACGGTACTTAGCGTTTTACATAGGTTGGTTAACCTTGATCTTTTGAACAACCCTGTGAGATATTCACCATAATTATCCCAAATTTAAAGATGAAAAATGAGACTTGAAAAGGTTAAGTAATTTTCCTCAGGTTACATAACTGGGATTTATTCAGGCAGTCTGATTCCAGAGCCCACACTCAACATGATACCACTGTTTCCAGAATTTGCTTTATCCTAGGAATGTACTATAATTGTGTAACACAGACATATTTATTTCCTAGCTTCATTCAATATGCTTGCTTCATCAAAACCTTCACAGCAGGTGTCTGGAGATTTTTTTTAAGTTTCCTAAGAAGAACCGAAATTAAGTCCAATCTCTCTGGTTTGGTTGCATTTTGTGTCAAGATACTGAAATAATTACATCACATTTGTTAAACAGCCTCTGTCCCCAGCCCATGGGTATTCCTCCCCACCAAACCACCCTATTCCTCTGGACTCTCGAACTTTCTTAGAGTCAGGTAGGTAACAGGTATATACCTTGTTCAACAGGGCACCTCCAGACCCAGGTCCACTGGTACCACTAATGTGCATCAGTGAACACCACTCCACTAGGCGAATCTGATGGATGAAGAAAGTTCAGGAAGCCGTTAGGAAGCTCAAGGGAAGTATTCAAGTATTTGTGACTTTTGAAGGCAGGATCAAATAGATCCAGGTTCAATTTTCCACTTCACTATCAACTAACCACCATGGATGAGGCTCTTCAGGATTCTGAGACTGCTTCCTCATCTGTGAAAAATAAAGCAACAAGACTTTGGGGCTATTACGAGCATTGGATGAGCTAATTACGTGAAAGCACTCTATTAAGTTGAAAATGCTCGACAGTTGTGAAGAGTTCCTATTTTTACTCTTAAAGAAGGAACTCAAATATCCATCCAATGAGATAAAAGTATGAACACATTTGTATTTCAAAGACCACCCTAAACTACCAAATATCCTCCTGTGGCAAGTAAAATGCTCTGTCACTGGAATTTCTGGGTCTTTCAGCTGAGTCTACTCTTGTTTTGGAAATTAGCCAACTTTTATTCCATGACCAATGGAAGAAGTCTTACATCTACATACTTAAATTTAAAGCACCTTGAGCAGGTGGCTCCTTTCTTTAGTGTCCTGTAGAGCTACAGGCAAATAATAGATTATCAGAAATGTTTACTGGAGAAATTTCTATTGAGTTGCTATATTCCAGTGCATAGCCCAATGTCTTATATATATGTACTTCTTTGTATTTTCATTTCCTCTCACACTTCTGTCTTTGCCAGGTTTCACACTTCACACTGTGAAGTAGATAGGGACAATACTATGTTTAACACTTTCACACAAGGAATCATTAGAATGAATGTATTCCTTCTAGGAACCAAGCATTGTGCTATTAAGGGTTTGAGGATGTAAATTGAAGATAGGTAGATAGGGAGGGAAGTAGATAGGTAGATAGATAGATAGAGAGACAGATAGATAATAGATAGATAGATGCATATGTATATATGTATGAATGTTCATATGCCCACATGCAATGCATGTTTGTATGTATATAAGTCTATCAATCATTGTTAAATAGTTACTCTTCTAAATCACAAAGCAAATGGCATGAGTAGACTCCCATCCAACTGCCAACTATTCTGGTAGTGCTATTTCCTCACACCCTAAATGCACTGGAAAATGCTAAGGCAATAGTTAGATCTTTGATAAATAGTAAAAAATGTGACTTCTTGGGTGTTCTACCCAAATATAGGTACTGGAGCCTGAGGGAGAAATTCTAATATGGTGGACATGGATAAAATGGCAGGTGGTTCCATTGGGGAGACAAAATAATTCTTTTCCCAAGGGGCTAAAAATGATAGCCCATTCTTCCCACATCATTGACTCAAAAGACTATAATGAAGCTATAATGATCTATCATGTCAAGGAATACTACTGTTTAGGGAGTACTTGATCCATGAGTTGTTGGCACAGTGTGCTATGAGGAACTATTAAGGTACAGCTTGCCAATGTTCATAATATTTGGGGAGCCACAGCTCCCAGAGGATCAGCTTTTGCTTGCTAACTCTGAGGGCTCCATTCCTGGGACACAAAATTAAAGTTCAAGTAGAAGATTTTTTTCAGGTAAGTCACTACAATATTCATACATATTAGGAGGGAGAGAAAGACAGAGAGAGAAAAAATGGAAGAAAAGAGAGGAAACTAACAGAATTCTATTAAAGGAATTAAAAAAAAAAAACCCAATAACATCTACACTGACCTCCACCATTAAGTCAGGTCAATCAGTCCACAGGCAATCATTAAGCATCCAGGGTGAATGGGATCTGAAGTGATATATGGAAAGAATACCACCAGTCCTTGTATAGATGGCATGTTTATGTCCTCCCGAACTTTGTATGTTGAAATCTAACCTCCAATGTGATGGTGTTAGGAGGTGGGGCTTTGAGGAGGTGATAAGGTCATGAAGGTGGAGCCCTCGTGGGTGGTATTAATGCCCTTATAAAAGGGACCTCAGAACTGTCCCTATGTTCTTTCCACCATATGAGGACACAATGAGAAGTTGACCGACTGACCTCTGGAAGAGAGAGTCACGTGAACCTGACCATGCTCGATCTCAGATTTCCAGATCCCAGATTCAGATCCCCCTTTAACACCACCCCCCGAAAAGATTATCTACCAAATTAGATTAAATTGGTCTATACAATTCAGGTACACAAAACTGGAAAGTTTCTCTTCTTTGTTCTACTTTGGATTCATAGACACACGTAAATGAGGACAGAGCCAAAGGCAAGCTGAGGACAAAGCACAAGCTGACACCCCACAGTCAACCCCTCCCTACCAGGTGGGATATGTGTGGCATTCCTCAGGCACTCCTGGCTGCCAAGAACAAAGGAAAGGGAAAAACAAATGATTAACCGATAGACATCACCATCACGCAGGACAGGAGTCTCCATAGTTTGCAACGGCTTTAATGATTTCCAAGAGAAAAAGCTATCTCCAGAAAGGTATAGACTCAGTTTCCTGGAGCCATAACATCACCTTCCACTCCATAGAGATGTGGGGAACAAAGGCAAGAAGAAAATGTAGATAAAATTAAATTTCTTTATAACCTGTAGCCCACTGGCAAATGCTTGAGATAGGGAGAGCATAACGTTCCTCCAGGAACTCGCTGTCTTAATGTTAATGCTTTGCTAGAGGGAAACATAGCTCAACTGTGGCAAGGCCTCCAGTGTCTTGTGAATTTTCTTTAGCATATGCAAGTCCTTTCGGGAACTTCCCCTTGCCTAAACCTCCCCCAGTTCCCAGGTATATAATCAATCACTCCTCACAACCCCAGTACAGCCCTTTCTGCCCGGGGGTCCTGTCCCACTGCCTTAATAAAATCACCTTTTTGTACCAAAGATATCTCAAGAATTCTTTTTTGGCCATTGGATCCAGATCCTCACCGCTACTCTTCCAAAACTGTGTCATTGGGCATCTAACGTGGGGCTTTGGATCGTTTCATCTGGACTCAGCCTTGGTGCAAAGTTGGTGAGTCCTTTCTCTTTTCTTCCTTCACTCTCATTTCGGGGGCTTTTCGAGGAGTGTGGTCTCATTGGAACCCTTTCATGTCGACTGCTCGGGCAGCAATCCTCTAGAGTGGCTGCACCCACGTTTCTACTTCCTTCCCTCGTGGGCTCACCTAACTTTCTTAATTCAGATTTTCATGAGCAATACTTCATTAAAATGGCCTTTTCAACACCAGTGGTGGTTTCTATTTTGCTGTATCTGCTCAGAGTCCCCTCCCCCTTCACTTGACCCATCGGAGACTCTCACACAGGTGTTCACTCTGCTCCTGGAAGCACTTTGAGCACATGATTCCAGCTCAGCAAGCGCCTCTGGTTTTCTATCTCGCAGGGCACTCTTCGGTCTCGTTTTCTGGATTCTTTTCCTCTCTCCAACCTCTAAATGGCAGAGACCCCCCCGAGCTCAGTCCTTGGCCCCTTCTGCTCTCTCTTGAGGTCACTTCTTTGACGTGCCTCAATTATGAGCCTTGAATACCATACATTTATGGCCGAAAGTCAGGTTTTCTCTCTAGTGCAGGACTCTCCAGTATTTCTATTGCCGTTTATGGTGACCTTTCACCCAGACATTCCAGGCAACAACCTAAGAATTATCTTTGGTCCCCATGTTTATTTACATCCCACATACAATCTACCAATAAGACCTTCCACTTATGGCTTTGAAGCATTCAGTTAAAAAAAGAAAAGAAAAGAAAAGAACCATTTCCTACCCCCATTACTGTTACCTGGCCAAGGTGCCTTCTGTTACCACCTGCATCAATGTGATAGTCTCCGAGTTGGCTCCTTGCTGTCACTTTTCCCTCTCTAGCCAAGTTCCAGAGAGTACTTTGGGTTTATCTTTTTAAGTTTGTTTGTTTGTTTAGAGAGGGAGCATGAGAGGGAGAGAGGGGCAGAGGGAGAGAGAGAGAGAAAAAAAATCCTAAGCAGGCTCCATGCTCAGCATGGAATCCAGCATGGGGCTCGATCTCATGAACTTGTGAGATCATGACCTGAGCCGAAACCAAAAGTCTGATGCTCAATTGACTGAGCGCCCCCAGAGCATTCTTTAAAATTATGAAACTAACCCTGTCATTTTTTCTGCCTGGAACACATGCCATTAGAATAAAATTCAGAATCCATAAAATGTGTTATGTTTTAAGAGGAATCTTACATCATCCTACATAACCTTGCCCTGCCTGTCTCATCTGACCCACCTCCACTACCCCACCTCATCACTGCACTGATGCCATAGTGGCTCTCTCTTTTTGATTAAAACTTGTCAAGCCTGTTCCTACCCCAGGGCCTTTCTACTTGTTCTTCCTTCTGCTTAGAATATTCTTTTGCACAGCTTGCTCCCTCATGGAGGTTTCCAGGGAATTTCAGGTCCCTGAGAATCCTGCTCTGATCTCCCTAACTAAGACAGCTTCCTGTCACCCCTCTGCCCTTCCCATGGCCACCATTCTTATGACCTCAGCTCTGATTTCTTCTTACTTTTCTTTCTTTTTTTTTTACAAGCATCTCTATCCAGAGTTATATTATTTACTGATCAACTGATACAATAGTTTATAATAGTGTATCACTTCCACCCGCAACCTCAATAATAATGTCAGCTCCAAGGGGGCAAGTATTTTTGTCTGTTTTTGTTCTGTGTTATGTCCCATGTGCTTAGAACAGTTTATATCATACCCTTATATCACGCACATGGGATCCATAGATAGAGATATAGATACAGATATAGACACACGTAAATAATGTATACATGTATACATATACAACAGATTTATATTGAGATTCATACTCCTATGAAATAAACGAGTGAATGAGCAACTCCACAGACACTGAGCTTGTAGAAGTGAACAAGCTGGGCTATAACCATGGTGTGCTGCCTTGCCTGACCACTCTGGGTAATTGGAACAGTGCCAGGATGTCAGTCAAGAATTCTCTGGGCTGCAGCTAACAAGGAACAGACCTCTATCCAACAACAAGACCTTTGGAATCAGGTCTCAGCGGAGCCTTCTGAAATAACACAGATACAGTGCAGTAAAAACAGCCTGCAGAAACAGCATTTATAACTCTCTTTACAACTGAAGTCTATCACAGGAAATGCCGAGAAAACAACATATAAATAAAAATGAATTCTCAGATTTATCTGCTGAGGCTGTAACAACCTAATAAGGTTCCCCCAGCAAAAGCAGGGCAGGCAAGGAGAATAAAAGCACCCTCAATTTCTTCTCTTCGGCCTACATATAAAAGCAATTCCTCCTGGTTTCCAGCTAGAGCCTTCTCTCATCGTACGTAAGTGGTTCTAACTACCTTTGATGGAGGTAAGAAGGGAGGAACCATGTTTCTACATGGCTGAATTCTCACTGCACATGGTGCACACAGGTCCACCTGACTCCCAGGTTTTACATCCCCCTACTCCCACTATGACGCTGACGTCCATCACCCAAAGGCCTAGCCATCAGAATCTCGGAGGAAAAACGTGTGTGTGTGTGTGTGTGTGTGTGTGTGTGTGTGTGTATACATATACTGCTCCAGGCAAGAGAAAGTGGGAAAAAAAAAACCCTCTAGTTACATTGGTTGTCAACTCATTTTATGACACATTAGCCTTAACTATATGCCTTAGTTCTAATAACTAGATTGCAGTCTCCTTCTCTGTGCTTGAGTTCCCAAATCCCCAGTGCCCTCAAGATACATACACCTTACCATTCCAGGCATGAGTTTTACATTCCTAACTCTTGTCTGGACTCTCCTTTTGCATTCACCCTCAGCACCCAGTACGACCTAAGACATGTGGTCTCTGTGCCCTGCTCTGTTTCAGAATCCAGTATGCCTTGGCCCATCAGGAGAGTAGCAGGTCCTAAGTAGCAATGTCCCAGAATGTAGCACTAAAAACAGTAGGTCATTCTAAGCCCCTCATTATTCTAGAAAGGAACAGAAGTTCAGGCCAGAAGAGTTAAGGAGGCTACAGTGATGGTACAGCAGGGATAGACAGTGTTTTGAAAGTTAGTTTGGGGTGAAATAGAAGAAGTTGAGTAAGACTGCTCAAGGCCCTGGGACCTATCCCTGAGTCCACTGGGACTAGGGCAAGGGCAGCAGATACTAGAGCCATAATGGAGGCAACAAGATAGGTGAAGAATGAATATGGATAAATGGACGTCCACTCACCAAACTGTAAATGTTTCCTGTGACCTGTGACATGTGGAGGATGATGCTAAGCTCCAAATATAGAACCACCATGCGAACAGAGTATAGTTGAGGTGGTAAGTAATAAGAAAACTGACAATTTTAATATTGTTATTGCCAGTGAGACTTTTGTTATGCACAGTACTGCTTAGGATTTCTATTCAATACGATACTGAACTGACATGAGAATTCTCTTTCTCCAAAACAAAACCAGTAGAATGCTAGATAAAACCTAACCACAATTTATTATTTTTTGCATACCTAAAGTAAGGTTAATCCAATAAAGGGATGAAAAGCAAACACATTGGAAAGGAGACAACAAAACTAGAGGGCTTTTGGGAGATTCAGAACCAGATATGAAATTCTATGCCTGAGGATAGATGTTTAACCCCAGGAAAGATCATGAAAACTGGGCCACGGTCCCTGTGCATGCCACAGCTATCTGCCGGAGAACCAAAGCATCAATGCCTATTTGTGTGAAATAGGGAGCCAAAATTCTACCCACTGGCCCAAGAGAGTATCAAGAAAACACAGAGTCATGCTTGATATGACTGAAGTCAGCTCTGCCTTATAAGAGTATATGGCCTGCACAGATTAATACTGTGCCACCTGGGTGGCTCAGTCTGTTAAGTGTCCAACTCTTGATTTCTACTCAGGTCATGATCTCACAGTCATGGGATGGAGCCACGAGTCAGGCTAGAGCCTGCATGAGGTTCTCTCTCCTCCACTCTGCCCCTCCCCCATTCGTGCTTGTGCTTTCTCTCTCTCAAAATAAATAAATATTTTTTTAAAAATTATTAAAAATAAAAAAAATATTTTAAAACTGCTCTTGGATCCATGGAATTCATACTCTTTCAACTTTCTGAAGCAGATATAGACAGAAATCTATCCAAATGGGTACTCAACAACGAGGGGCCCAGCTACCTTCTCCAGCAGGCTTAACACATACTGAAAGTTAGTTCACAATCAGAAATTACAAACCGCAAGAGGACAGCAACAACCAGGAGGGCGTTACCAGAAGCTAGAAACAGGGAGAATTAGAGAGAACGTGTTTATTTAGTCAACAAATATTTATTGGGCACCCACTACGTGCAAAGAACTATTTTAGGCACAGGGATACATCAGGAAATAAAACAGGAAAAATCAATACCTTCATAAAATTTCCATTGCAGTAAGAAAGATACTTGAAAGATACTCAAAATAAGTATCCAAGTAAGAACTTACAGATAATGAATTACATACAAATTAAAGTTTCCTCCATAAATTCCAAGGAGTCGGAGTGGACTCAAAAATTCAGAAATGCACCAATTCCTTACTGTCTTTTATTCATTTCTTAGGATGAAAACATTCTAATATAGGAATATATATCATTCAGTTGCAGCTCAATTCTGATGTTGCAGCCCAGCACTTGGATTTAGCTTTGGCTGTTTCTTCTGCCCCCTATCTGGGACTGAAATATATGCAGGAATTAAAGTGCCAACTATAAAATCAGCTAATCTGCATTTGAATTTCAACTCGGCTTCTTAGCTGAAGGACCTCAGGAAAGTTGCCTAAACCTGCACATTTCCACAATTTTAAAAAGACAGTATCACTGCAATGTAACTCATGGGGCAGTTACGATTTGTCTATGTAAAACACTTAATGCCTGGCACATAGTAAATGCTCAATAATTATTAACTATTATTATACCATTTTGATGCCAGATAAAATTGATCCACAATAAGCATTGACGCTTCCTGATTCTTCACTCAGAGGATGGGGATTCTTTTCGAATCCTGGGAGGTGCCATCATTTAAGTGCTTAAGCATTTAGAATTCTAGTGAAATGGATCCCTTGCCTTTCACAAATAGACAGCCTTAGAGAGAGAGGAATGCGTTTGTTAAATTGACAAGGGATAGCAAGGATCACTCCAGAACTAGAATAAGTAAAAGATGTTCAATAAATTTTGACAAACATGTTAATTGTGGTACAGAAGAAAATTGTTGAGACATGTGATTTGGAATGACTTAGGAATAAAGCTCCTTTGAAATGTACATCCATTCTGTCCTCTAATACCTCCCGAAGGTTGATTAACTCACTAAGCTGGGTTTTATGAGAAAGCCCCTGTGATATCAGTGGGGGAAGTCATGCTGAAAATGACAGAGTGTGGCATTAAAAGCAGTTAATCTTACCTTGTGGCTGTTTGATGTCGGTAGAATCTGATATACTAAGATGTGTTACCCATACCCACTGAAGTCCTCAGAGGCAAATAAGTAAGCTTTTTATTCGGGGGCAAAGATGCCATTGATGACGATGATGAAGATACTGCTTGCTAATTACTATATGTGACTATTCTAATTTCATCCATAACCTATTTTGAAGTATACGTAATAGTATCTTCATTTTACAATTCGAGAAACTAAGACTCAGAGAAGTTAAGGCTCAGTATTAATCGGAAAATCAAGATTCCAACCCAGTGAGTCTGATTCCAAAATTTCTGCATGGGATCTGCCATAAAATAATTAAATCAAGGAAGTCTGTAAACAGATCTTTTCCATGTTACTTTTCTTCAGTCGGAAAAATAATGATATTAAGCACAAGGAAAACATATTCAACCATACTTATAAATATTATAAAAAATAGGTTTTAATAATAAGGTGCTTCCACTTGGAAAAATACTCTGTGATTCTGATATTTCTGTGGTGTATTATTTATCTATCCTGCATGCTTGGTTTCACAAACACTTTCCACGATGCTCACATGCCCCTAATAAAACAATGTGGCACTTGCATTATGGGCTCTCCATAAATTCGTTTGACCGCTAGTAAAAATCATGTTAAGAAAAAGAAAAATCTCAGCTTCCAAAGTGTGATGGGCATTTATATAGACATTTGACAATAACATTTAAGCATCTGGAGTACACAACCTGATTGTAGTTTATAATTGTTTGGCCAGCTGTCTTACTCTATTGCCAACGGGTCTTATCTAGACACGTATCTTAATCACTCCTGAGCTTTGTGGAAAGATTCCAAGAGGAACAAATAACGGGAGACCATTCGTGCCTGGATGTTGTCAGACAAGATGTAGAGCCCTTGAATGTCAGAGATGAAACACAAGTGATACTCTAATCCAACTACCTCCTATTACAAGTGAATAGACTATAGCCCAGAGAGGGGATGTGATTTATTTAAGGTCACTGTATTAGTCAGGATAAGGCAAGGTTATGTTGCAGTAACATGCAATCTCACATTTCAGCGCTTTAAAAACAATTATTATTTTTTTAATGCTACATGATCCAAAACGCAGTAGTCAGGTGTAGAGGTCATCAGAGCCCCTCTTCCCACATGGGCTCCCATTGTCATCGGAGCAGGACTGGCACAGCACACTTTGTACCTGGGCTCCTGAAGGTTCTTCCATGAAGAGATGTTCACCTCTCCTGTTTCATTTTGTTGGCTAAAACAAGTCATGTGCTTAACTTCAAAGGGAGAAGGGAAGTGTAACCCTGCCAAGTACTCAAAAGGAAAAGGTCAGATATGTTTCTGAATTGCCATAAATACCATAATCCACAGCAACTATGACCACATTCACAGCAAAGGTGACATTACCACGGGGTTCAGTGGAAGGCCTGATTTCATCAGAGGTGAAAACCAGAGAAGATAGTGTCTGGTAGAGCTAAAAGGGCAGTGACAGAAGGGACAAGTAATACTGGAAGTCAGAAGGAAAGCTAGCATGCTATCCTAATAATCTTTCCATCTGGGGCAAAGTACTCTAGATAGTTCAGTACATCTGTATAGCTCAGGAAGTGGGTGCCCACTTCTGATCCTGCAGACAGAGAAAACCATGCTGGAAGGAGAGTAACACCAAGAGAAGTAGACTTTGAGGACTACTCAAACCACTGGAGGTCCAGGAATCACTGGCCAAGGAGGAATACAAATCAGGATGTACAATAATGAAAGCCATAACTAGAATGTTCGACAGCACTCGTGGAATGATGTTGACCCAAGAATTAGCCACAGTGGGGATCCACTGCCACCCTTGGGCAGGGTGAGGGGGCAGTGTTCCAGAACCGGTCAGGGGGAAAAATTCTTCACGGAAGCTGTGGCCTTAGGCCCAAGCACACGGTTTGTACCCAAACTCCGGTGTCACGAGGACAGAACCGTGAGAAAAGTCTGAGGCATCTTTTGCCCCAATATTTCACTGGTGGGAAGCAGAAGTGCAGATGAGAGAAATTTCCCAGTTGATGTGGCCCACAAGGGCAGCCTCCAGGGCACCAAACAGGGTGAAGAAAGATGGGGAAATGGATGTATTGAGCATATAAAGAATAACTGAGCAAAGGACTTGAGATTCTGGAGTAACATGGCTAAAGTCATAGAGCTGGGCAGAGGTTGAGCTTGTGAGCAGAGACATAACCCACTTCCAGATCTGAGCTCTTCCCTAAATACGACATTTCCCTGGTTGGAAGTCTAGCATAGCAACCACTCATTTTGCAGACGTAGAACTCGAAGAAACTGATGCCAGCAGGCCTGCAGTTCACAAAGCTGAGCCAGGGCCCAGGCCCTATGGGGGTCAGCCCTACTCTTTACGTTGCAACACTTACCATCGCTTCCATCTCCTTGCTACCTACTGTTCTTAAACCCTAAACTTCAACCGTGTTCATTGACTTGCCGTACCACCAATGCCTTGCTGCTCAGATGGTGGTCCACGGACAAGCTGCGTCAGCATCACCAGGATGCTTAGCAGTGCAGAGTCTCAGGCTCCATCTCAGAATCAAAGTCTACATCGAATCAATATCCCCAGATGCCTGTGAGAACTTCGCCAACACACCCTGTGTGCTCCGAGCTCAGGATTTCATACGGCACGTGCCTTCCTAACGTGGGATGTTGTAGCTTACAAAGATAGGTTTGAATTTGTCCACAGACATTTTTTAAAGGGAATCCCCTCTCCAAATAGTGGGAATGCTAATTACATGGCTGATTCCCCACCTCAGGGGGGTCTGGTGATCCAGCCTGCCCTCGTTGTACGAATTCCAGAGTCCAGAGATTCAGTTGAGAACGGTGATTCTAACTACCCGCACTGAGTGAGTGAGTACACGAGGCTGGGAGAATTAGGATGTGGCACAGACAGGACCAGTCAGCATCCCTTTCTGGGGAACAGACACAGGTCCTGACAGAGTAGTCACCTATACAAGGACCGTGCAAGACCCCATCTGCTTAGGGTCTTCTGTTTACTGAACAGGAAGGAAAGTCAGAAGAAATCAACACGGAGATAAAAGATACGTGTGAGAACAAGAGAATTGCAGACATTGTCTAAACCGGGGTCCCACACCTGTCTGGATAGTCCCTTGAGCCCCTCACTTATGGCAGACAAGAAATTCATGTTTGTGCTTAAGCTTGTTCTTTTGGGTATCTCTTCCTAGAAACAGAGTGGTTTCCGATGAATCCTTCTGGGTATTTTCTATTCGTATTCCTCTTTCTGGACAGAACTTAAGTACCACCTCTGGGCAGGCTTTCGTGACACCCCTTCCCGAAGCAGAGATCAGTGTCCCATATCTTTGCCAACACAATCTTCTGGTCATGTCTCTGCTAAGACATTTATTACAGCATATGACGACAGCCTTCCCCAGTGTCTCCACAGGGTTGTTGTGAGGATGAAGAGCAAGGACCATGACTGTCTTTCCCACCCTGGACACAAAAGCATGTTGGAGAGTGTCTGGCATATAATATGCACCCAGTCCATATATTTTGAGTAAAAATTCAGTGGAAATACCTCTCCCACATTCACATATACCCAGGATGCATTTTAAGTCCTTGTGAACATTACAAATTAGTAGTATTTCAGCAGAACGGCACAAATTCTCCTGGGCAGGTCCAGGAATAATAAAGGAACAATGTAATCACTACTCTTTTCAGCTTCATTAAGTAGGGAATTGGAGGTAAAACTGAGAAGCCAGACAACACTTGGGAATTTGATACATGTCTTTTAAAGAACTTAAAAAGAACAATTACGCAGACAGGGTTCGGCAGTTAAAATGCATCTTAATTGAATCAGGCTGGAAAGAGAAGCCTGAATTAGATTTAAAGGGAAAGTTTAAGGGATTCTTCATAATTAGGTAAGTTAATTCAAAACATTCACAGTCTGATAGTTTCATCCACTCCTGGGCTGGATTGAGAGGAAAGGAAACACACGAGGAGGAAGTACCTCTATAAGACCTAGGCTGGGTATTTGGATCTCCTTTCCTTGATGAATGTGGATCTGAAGCAGTGGAGGAACATTGTGCCTCACACTGGAGACTGGGAGATGCCAAATGTAAGGAGGATTAACAAGGGCTGCTTTCCAAACACAAAACCAACCAAAAGACCTAAAGTCCTATCAACAAACCTAAATAAAGCCTGAAATGAAGCAGTAAGTTCTGTTATCTGGCCTCGCCTACAACGAACACAGATGTTTCTAGATGTTCACGCTCATCTAGAAATCACCAGCAGGTACTACCACACGCTGGTGAAGAAGAGAGTGTGATGTGGGATTCCCCAGAATGGAAGCCATCTTGACCCTTCACTGTGTTTGCACAAGACGGCGAGAAAATGGTTGAGTGCTTCCTGGGCCTGTATCTTTGTGAGATGCCGGAAGGTTCAGAAATCAATATGACTACTTTATTCCACTGTGTGCATTTGACTCTCTTCCCCCAAGGCTTCTTGAAATGAAATCAAGTGCAACTGACTTCGTAAGGGTTGGCGCATGAACCGAGATGAGTCGCAAACAGCCCTCCGTTCCTGTGGAGGTGTGCAGTCGTGTGGAGATACGACACATGACACATGGCACCAGAATGTAAAGCTTCCCAGGCAAGAGTAGGACGAGGCTCCTGAACGAAGTAAAGTTGGTAAAGAGATGATGTGCCCTCAAGGAAATGGGACATGATTGGGTAATCCCTTTTCACCGGACTGTAAAGTTAAATAGCATTTCAGTAGTAAGCAAAACAAAGGGAAGAGACCTGCGGCTAGACACATTGGCACGAAGGACAGAGATAGGTATACGTATCTGAGGGACATTTTAGCCAGCACAGAGATTATATTTGATTATGTGACCATGGCCATTGCACACAACTATCTCAACTATGATAAACTCTCCCATATAATTTATCCGTATCATTTGATAAGTTCTTCCATATAGTCTATCGTGTATTATTGTTATATTAGGATATATTACAATTATTATATAGTACAAGTATATGTTGCCATATATTATGTATATAGTAATATATAATATGTAATTACATTACCCACTATATATGATATATTTATAACACTTTAGTTATATAATATATAATATATTATATTATTATAGCGATTTTATTCTTTTACATATGACAATATTAAAACTTAGGCCAGTGAGCCAAAAATGGCAGAGCCAAACCTGTAAGTTTTCTACTTCCAAATCCGATAATTTTCGCCATTCTACAAACCAATGAGAAAGAGGCAATAATGAAAGAGAGGGGCATAATAGTAATTACAACCACACAATGTAACATCTTTAACGCTCCTCTAAAGAGTTTAGAATGTGACATTCAGTTAGTTAATAATCATTATTTCACTATTACTTCAATATTTTGAGCAGGGACTATTAGCTTCAATTTTGTTGCAAGTCTATTTGCAAAGATAACTTTGCATCAGATATTCTTTGTATCCAAGCGATTGTTGGTCACACAACCTTTAACAGACTTCAAACCACTCCCTTCCTTCCTCCCCGCTTCCTTCACAGGCCCCAGAAAAGGAAACCCTGATATGTGTTGTGGTGAACAGCCTCCAAGGTGGCCCTTGATCATCCCTGTGTTGGTGACCTTGTAAAATATCTTCCCTCCTTGCCTAAGGGCTGGAATTGTTGACTTACTTCTAACAGAATATAGCTGAACTAACAGGACACCATTTCTGATTAGGTTTTAAAGACAGCGGCTTGTTAAGCACCTTCTTTCACTCTTAAAGATCTCTTTCTTTGGAAGAAGCCGGTTTCCATGCCATTTGGGAATCTGTAGAGGCGCCCTTATGGTGAGAGATCAAGGTCCGCAAACAGACATATAAGTGAGCTTAGAAGTGAATGTTCTTTGGGGCGTGTGGGTGGCTCAGTCAGTTAAGAGTCTGACTTTGGCCCAGGTCATGATCTCACGGTTTGTGAGTTTAAGTCAGGCTCTGTCCTGACAGCTCGGAGCCTGGAGCCTGCTTCAGATTCTGTGTCTCCCTCTCTCTCTGCCCCTCCCCGTTCAGACTCTGTCTGTCTCTCTCTCTCTCAAAAATAAATAAACATTAAAAATTAAAAAAAAAAG
The DNA here is from genome assembly GCF_018350175.1 of Felis catus. NCBI lineage: Eukaryota > Metazoa > Chordata > Mammalia > Carnivora > Felidae > Felis > Felis catus. The sequence continues at coordinate 76,860,810 of NC_058385.1, read as the reverse complement.
TGGATGTTCTTCACTAAATCAAGATTTCAAATGAGACCACAGCCTTACTTGACAGCTTGACTAAAATCTCATGAAAGACTTTGAGCCAGAGGCACTCGATTAAGTTATGCCCAGAGTTTTGACTCATGTTACATGTGAAATCATCAATACTTGTTGTTTGAAGCTGATAAGTTTTGGGTCAATTTGTTACATGGCAATAAATAACTAACGCAAATTTTGGAGGCTGAATCTTCAAGAACACATAAGTTGACCATCCTAATATGGTGTTTTTAGTGGCCAAAATTTGGTTTGTTCGTGTGTTTTCCCTAAAAGAAATATAGTGTCTTATGAAAAGAGTAAGATTCAGCATGGTTAGGGGAGGACTCAGAGACCTTTATTTCCAAAGGGATGAATGGATGATTCTAAAACACATCAAAGCTTGAAATCCATAGACTTTGTGGACATTCTGTAGCCTTGGGGACAGTGAGAGCTAGGTTCAATCCTGGTTTCAATCCTCTATATCCTATACTGGCCATATGATATAGAACATGTTATTTAAGTACTCTGAGCCTCATTCCCCAAATATATAAATGAGAAGAACTCTCTTGGCTTTTCAAAGTTATAGGAAAGATCATTTAAGACTAACAAAGGTCAACATTCTAGTGTCTGGCACATAATAATGATTCAACAAAATTATGTTTTCTCCCTGGCTAGTGGAGTTTAACTTCAAACCAAGACCACATATGTTTCTTTGTTTTCTTTCTTTCTCTTTCTTTCTTTCTTTCTTTCTTTCATTTATTTACTTACTTATTTGAGAGAGAGAGAGAGAGAGAGAGAGAGAACAAGCAGGGGAGAGGTAGCAGAAGACGGAGAGAGACTCTTAAGCAAGCTCTATGCCCAGCACGAAGCCCAACACAGGGCTCGATCTAACAACCCTGAGGTCATGACCTGAGCCAAAATCAAGAGTTAGATGCTTAACCAACTGAACTACCCAGCCACTCCGAGACCACATAGGTTTGATGGTAATTTTACTGTGTCTCCTTGACTGAGCAAAGGATACCCAGATACCTGGTAAAGCTCTATTTCTGAGTGTGTCTGTGAGGGTGATTCCAGAAGAGATGAACATTTGAACTGATGAATGGAGTGAAGCAGACAATCCTCAATGTAGGTGGGCATCTTCCGATCCTTTGAGGGTCCAAATAGAAGTAAAACAAGGAGGAAGGGAAAATCTACTCTCCACTCTCTCTTTGCCTGAACTGAGACATCCATCTTCTCTGCCCTTGGCATTGACAGCAGCAATTCTGATTCTTCTACCTGCTGACTCAAATCGGGATGTCAACCGTCAGCCCCAATTCTCAGGATTTCGGACCCAGCCTGAATTACACCACTGGCTTTCCTGGTTTTCCAGCCTGCAGATGGAAGATGGTGGGACTTCTTGGCCTTCACAACTGTGTGAGCCAACACTTACCTATCTATCTATCCACGTATCTGTCTATCTATCTATCTATCTGTCTATCTGTCATCTCCTATTGGTTCTGTTTCTTTAGAGAACTCTGGCTAATACAATATGTTAAGACTCACAAGGGCAATACCACTAGAGTGGAAAGCTTGGGGCAATGTCAAGTTAGAGTTGTCTCCCTCAAAGACTGAAAAACTATGTCCTAGTATTTTTCTCTTTTAGGTCAAAAAGTATAGAAGAATTGAAAAAAATAAGATTGAGCCAACAGTAGCCACCTAACCTCTCAATCCTCAGAAAGAATGCTATTACCGATAATAAGAAAGCATTTTTTCCAGCTAAGTAGATGTTGATAGAGTTGCAAGATTTACATACACACACACACACACACACACACACACACACACACAGAGAACCACATATGGCCCTAAAACCAAACTAGAGAGTGAATGTGTTGCCTTGCCCAAAGATGTGTGTTTTTTCCTTTACATACACAGAAGCTACTGGCCTAGTAAGCTGTCTGCATGCATTTATCACCCTGGAACCAGGGCACCAACAAGTTCTAACAGACGTTGTGGAATTACAGTCAAACAAAGACATATGTCACCTGATAGCTCCCATACCACATTGCACAGAGCACCCAGAGCAAAAGCCCTTTGTCCTTGTATCTCACAGCTGGCAGTCTCTTCCTCCCTGCTCAGCCCTCAGGGATCCTTCCTGCCAGCTTACTGCCCTGTTTTGTTCCTGCCTCCTTCCTGCTACTTCATTCTCCTTGCTGCAGTTAACTAATTCCACTCGGGTGCCATGCGACCTTTGGTTTTCCTCCACTTGGGAGCATGCAAGTGATAAGTGGATGTTGAAGACAAAAGATGCCAGCGTGGTGGGGGAAGGCGGGAATTTGGCTAAATCTCAAGTCTAGTTCATAAACTAGCTGAAAGACTTGCCTATGTTCTTGCCTCTTCTCTACTTTTTACTTGGTGAATGATCTTGAGCGTGTCTCTTAACCTCTTGAAGTTTCCAAATTCATGAGATGATCCAGAAGATTAAAAGAGAATGCCTATGTAAAACACTGGTCCATGGTAAGAACTTTCTAAATGTTAACTCTTACTATTGCTGCATTTTTTATTATATTTATTTTTATATGTAAATCAAATTTCTACTATATTCCCATGATATTGAGGTAATCAGAGGAGATCATCTATGTATTGTAGGTATGACAGAGCCGGACACATTGTAGAAGCTCAATAAATGTTTTTTTTGTTTTGTTTTGTTTTTAAATTTTTTTTCAACGTTTATTTATTTTTGGAACAGAGAGAGACAGAGCATGAACGGGGGAGGGGCAGAGAGAGAGGGAGACACAGAATCGGAAACAGGCTCCAGGCTCTGAGCCATCAGCCCAGAGCCTGACGCGGGGCTCGAACTCACGGACTTCGAGATCGTGACCTGGCTGAAGTCGGACGCTTAACCGACTGCACCACCCAGGCGCCCCGCTCAATAAATGTTTTGATTTTCTATTTCCTTCCTTTTCTTTCCTTTATCTTCTGAAATCTTCCACGGGGTAGGAAAATATGTCAATGATAGAAGAATAGAAGTGTCTGGTTCAGGAAACCTATGAGCTCCCTCAAAGAATTCCAAAAAGATATTGGTGACCCTAGCAACCCTAACGCAGTCTTCAAATTTTTCAGAAGGACCATGGCAGTGTCCTGTTCTTGTTGACATTTTATGAGTCCCAGTTTCCTTGACATAAAAGAATATTATACAACTTTTTTTTTCCTGAGCACAAGAAGAAAAGAAAAAGGAAAAAACAAAATAAAAAACAGGATGGGTTCCTGGTGGCTCAGTCAGTTAAACGTCTGACTCTTGGTTTTGGCTCAGGTCATGATCTCATGGTTTTGTGGGTTCAAGCCCCATGTTGGGCTCTGTGTTGATAGTGCAGAGCCTGCTTGGGATTCTCTCTCTCCCCCTCTCTATCCCTTCCCCACTCACACTGTCTCTGTCTCTCTCAAAATAAATAAATACACTTAAAAAATTTTTAAATAAAAAAAAACAGGAAATAGAATTTGCTCAGAGTTTCTCATATCCCAATCTTATTTGGAACAAAGTGTGCTGAGGTTATATATTCACTCAACAAATCTTACTGCATAAAGACCACCGTTTATCCACCAAAGATTTGCGTTTCCATTCCACGATGTAGAGGTGTTTGCTGGGACATAACTGCTTAGCCAGGTACTATAATTGTTAAGTCCCGTTGTAGGGAAGAAGGTGTAATTGAGTCTGGCCAATAGCAGGAGAAATTTATATCACTTCCTGGCTTGATCCCACTCAACATCCTCCAAGATAATCCCCTATTTTCCCACTTTCTCATTCGATGAATGGTGAAAATCGGTGTAATCTTGAAAATCAAACTTTTAAGAAGTCCTATCCTCCAGTGGTGCTGCCATCACCACCGTCACCAATCAAAGTACCCATTCGCATGAGTCAGTAATGGGCCCATGACCAAATCTGGTCTTGATGAGTGACATACTTTGGAATTTGCTAGAAATGTTGAGAAAGGCACTTTCTTTCTTGTCTAGCTATTCAGCCATAGAATGCTGAGTGAGATCTGTTTATGGCCATCTTTCTAGTACATTAGATCAGCTTTCCCAAGAACAAAGCCAACACCTAAAAAAATCAGGGCTGAGAGATGAACAGAGACAGTCACTCCATAAGGGATTTTTCAGTTATAATCCATTTTCTCCCTTTAAAACAGTCTGAATTATTTCACATGCAACCTGGGAAATTCTGCCATATATAGTCTCACCTAACTATATGTTTATTCACAAGTCTACTACAATATCTTTTCTTATAATATATCAGAGTTACAGCATAGCCAAGTGGGAGGAACACAGTTTTTTTTTCCTCTGTCATTTAATGGCTGTATTACCATGGATAAGTTGGCTAACGTCCCTAAGCGCAAGTGTCCTATTAGTAAATGTATGGATGCAAATATATTGATGTACAGAGTTCCTGGGACGAAGCATTGAGAATGCTGGATTCAAGTGCAGACATGGTGGGATGAGTTAACGCCATAATGGAGATGACCTTCTTGCATCTTATTTACAAACAATGAATAAAATAAATTCTTTAAAGAGTTAAATAAATAAGTGAAGGCAAAATCCAAAAGGGCAAGGGAGAATACCCAGATGCCGTAAGCCAGTGCTACAAGCTGATGAGCTGAACTTTAAGTCTTCTGAGCTTGAAATGTACGTGAAATGGAAGTGCTAAGGGCTGGATGTGGAGACATTAACCCCACGGAAGGAAGATGTATTATTTGGCTGAGAAATCCAGAGATTTTAAAATGTAATTTGCATACAAATTCCCTATCTGGGAAAAATGGAATGTTTAAGTGAAGGAAGGACCAGAGAAACACTATTTACCAGGCAATGGAAGAGGGAATGAAGTTTGTCTCCAGCCCGACCTCTGGTTGGGGATAAAGAAATAAGGAAGGTCACTCATGAGAAATTGTCAAGAACCCAAACTTACACGGAATGATAGTTTTACTCTGTCTGAATTTCTCAGTATCTTTAAACCAATATATTACAAAATTAACTTATCTCAGACCTCAAACATCCCTGGGACTTCCAGAGGAAGGTTAAGTCAAAATCTTTCCAAGGTAACATTTCCAAAATCTAAGGTTTTCCCATCAACACCCACAATAAAAAATCCCTTAGAAGAATATTAGCTCTGATACCTGTATTTGGATACCAGCTTTCTTTTAATATAAGCAAGACAGATACTAATTAAGTGAATGTAGAAAGCATTAATATGGATAAAGGTGACCTTTATAAATGATAAAATGAATAATTCACCAGAAAGATATTATAATCCTGGACCTATGAGTCCTTAAAAACATAGATGCTAGAAGTAAAAGCAAAAATGACATTCAATTAATTAAGGAATACTCAATGAAAGATTTTAACACACCTTTGTAGGAAATTATAAATCAAGCAGACAAGGGCCACCTGGGTGGCTCAGTCAGTTAAGTGTTAGACTTCAGTTCAGGTCATGATCTCACAGTTCATGGGTTCGAGCCCTGTGTCAGGCTCTGTGCTGACAGTTCAGAGCCAGGAACCTGCTTCAGATTCTGTGTCTCCCTCTCTCTCTATGCCCCTCCCCTGCTTGCACTCTGTCTCTCTCTCTCTCTCTCTCTCTCTCTCAAAAATAAATAAAATTTTTAAAAACATTTAAATAAATACATAAATAAAGCAGACAAAAAACACTAAGGGTATAGAAAAAAAATGACAATGTTTTCTGTAAAACCATTTCTGTAAAAGATTTGCAGGCCATATACAATCTGTATAATGTATTCTCTCTCTGTCCCGCTATCTTTCTCCTTTTCTTTCATATACAAAATGACCTAAAGATGTAAAGAACATTCTGAACTCACAGGCCACACAAACCAAGACTGAGCTGTGGGCTGGGTTTGGCCAGTGGGCCATTTGCCAACCCTCGATCTAGAAGGTAAGAATGCAAGTAACAGGCTTAACCTAATGGACGTTTCTTAAATCCCACACTAAACAAGAGAAGTGTTCTAATTGTTACCATCCATCCATTCTTTTTGAGCAAATATGAACAATTTATAACGCTTGATCACATTATAATCTCTAAAGCAAGTCTCAATCAATATAAATAAGAGCCAATCTCATAAAAACACAATCTCATACCATAATGCAATATTGGAAATTAATATAAAAGAAAGTCCAAATGTGCAAGCATTTAAACATCGGAAAACAAAACTTCTAATGTCCGACAAAGCCTGTATGAGCAGGACATCTGAGAGTGGTGATGAGTGCCAATGGCTCAGATGGCAGCACATGTCCTGTCACCTGCATGGTCCTTTGTTAACCAGCCTCCTTGGGCTGCTTGCTCTCAGGAGGGCGGATAGTTGGGGCAATGGTTCTCTAAGTGGCTGAATTCTGCAACAGAGTCTTATTTCCATCAGTGGTTCTTAACCTTAACTTTGTGAGATGTTTTTTTTTTTTTTTTATAACATGTCAAGTGCACCCTTAATAATCAAGAAATAATGGGTGGTATAAATGATTTGGTATAGATGATACAAAAATGACATTGTGTTTAAGCTTAATTCAGAGCAAAATGGATCTTAAAAAACCCTAATTTTCTAAGTTCTGGGTTGATAAAGTAGTCATAATAGAAACTTCACATTATTTCAAATTGAGTGAACATGTAAACACTACTTTAAAAATGAAAGTGTGCAGACTTAAATGCGTGTATTGGAATGGAAGTAAGATCAAAATACAGAAATTAGTGAATTACATTAATAATGTCTTATCGAGAATATTAACAGTTTTTCTTTAAAGCCAGATACCAGCACACAATGCTTACCCTCAGGGTACTGGCGATGCCTGTCGGCAGTAAGACCAGAAACAGGAAGAAGAAATCATCTAAGGACCAAAAAGGAAAAAGTCAAATTGGCATTGTGATACATTGACAACCAATATGACAATACATAGAAAATGACAATCTTTAAATTATTAGAATTAAGAAGATCAAGTTTCCTAGAGATAGGGTCACAATAAAGTACCAATAATGTTCTAAACACCAGGAATAATTGATTGAAGTAAATTATCCTTGTGAACAGAGTAGGCATACAAAAAGATCTAAATTATCAAAATAGATTTCATGCTTTGAAAGAAGACAGTCAAAATTGTAAAGGTGTTGAGACTGCTTCCAATTTGTCTTTAATCAAAACCAGTGTGGTTTTGGGTGACATAACAAGTTAATACATAAATGCAGAAAGATGCAAATTCAAGAACAGCCACATCAAATTGTAAGATGGAGTGAAAGAGAAGGAAACTCAGTTTATTGAAACTTAAATACATTATAAAGATATAGAAATAAAAAACAGTAGGAGACTGGAGTAGGGATAGAAAACACACACATGCGCACACACACACACGCACACACACACAATAAGAAACATGATAAAGAACCATAATAAAAAGTGTGTGTGCACGTGTGTCTTTTTGAGACATATTTGATATATGACAAAACAAAGATGACATTGCAATGGTGAAGAGACTATTTGTCATCTACACATCAAAAAATAAGCTAGATCCTTATCTAATATTAAACTCATATACACGTATCACATATGGATGGGTTTGGACAAGGATTGGGGTATAGATACAGACATGATGTAGCTATATACATAGATAGCAAGTGGAAGAAAACCAATATAGAAAAGACGAATTTTAAGCATTAAAATTCCTTTTAGTCAACAGTATTTGGTAGAATTTATGATATAAAGACAAAAAGATAAAATTTAAAATATAGTTTGATAAAGTTGCATTAATTAAAATTAAGCAATTATGCGTGACACAAATCTTATTTAAGTAAGCAAAATTAAAATACAATTCATAGTATGAGAGTAGATAATGCATGTAAATACACATACCTAGATATATCAGACTAGTATATAGAATATACGAAGAAATCCTACAAATCAAAATTCTCAAAGTAAACAACCCACTGCAAATAAGGAAAGAATAAGCCAGCAATTGATGAATGAATAGAGTTACAATACTAGAAAAATTAGAATATTAAAGATATTAGGAGAAAATAAAAAATGAGAAGATTCTTAACTTTGCTAACAGTTGAACAATGTAAATTAACCCAGCTTGGATATATCACTTCTCAACTAATGGGAAAAAATTCAAGATTTAATAATGAAAGTATTGACTGTGATGTAGGAAAACAGAAACATTAATATTCTGTAATGCTAGTGTAAATTGGTAGAACAACTTTGGGTTATGTTTTAATGAAAGCTAATCAAGTTCAACCCAGCAGTTTTCTTTTAAAGCAAATAAACCGGAAATAAAACTGTCACACAAGTATACGGGAGACATCTCAGGTATCTGCTATGGTCACATGGGGAGATTCTAGATAAACAGCTGGCTTAAGAAGAAAAACCTAAGCTTATGGCTGGGTTCAGTAGAGAAATGCAAGTTCAAAATACAGAGCGGTATCCCAACCACCTCAGTCAGAGATGGTCTTGGAGATAAAGATAATGATGTGGGAATGTCCTCCGAATGGGCAGAACTTCAAGGGGTACGTGTGGTCAACCAAAGTGTATAGACAAAGAAGTAGCTCCGAATTAGAATAAATAAGGAGTCAGGGGCAGTAGTGAATGGTCTGGCTACCTGTTCATGGGCTTCAAGAGGAAAAGATTGGAATTCTGATGATGAGGAAATCGGGGATGGATGTATAGGAGGAATAATAAAATGTGAAGTTCTTAGTCTCACCCACTATGTCCATCAGAGAGCATTCACCAAGAGAAAAGCTCCAGCCGAGTAACAAAAGGGCTCAGCCAGCTGATATCAGCTAGCCTCTGTCATTGGCTACCCAAAAGTCGTCGCGGCAGGCACATGGATGGGGTGTCCTCAGTGGCACAGATGAACACTATTCATGAGTCCAATAACAAAGGTTCACTCACTGAGATTGGGCTATTCCTGCTACCCAATATGAAAACTATGAGCAGGAGAAACAAATGCTAAGGTCTGAATAAGACCAATTTTTTTTAACGTTTATTTATTTATTTGGTGGTTGGGGGTGGGGGGAGCAGAGAGAGAGGAAAACACAGGATCTGAAGCAGGCTTTGCACTGAGCAATGAGCCTGATGTGAGGCTTGAACTCACGAACCATGAGATCATCTGAGACCTGAGCCAAAACCGAGTCAGACTCTTAATTGACTGAGCCACCCAGGTGCCCCTAAATAGACCAATTTCTTAAAGAGACCCTGAAAACTCTTGGTGACAACTGGACACACTGAGGGACCCCTCCCATTCCGAAAGAACCAGCAGTTTGTTCACACAGTAATAGAGCCATACTCCAGAAGCAGACTTGCTTTCCTTCCCTAACCATAGATAGGGTCTTAAGCAGCATGACTCCTCAATTGATTATGGAGCATCTGATCCACGCTTAAAAGGTCCCATATAATATCCTGTGGACCCAGGAAATCTACCTTGCATAAAAGATGCTGGGAGAGTGGGTCAAATGATAATGGGGTCCTCCGGCTGCACCATAACACGCCATCTGGAAACGTCTAGCTTGATAGAATGTTGAACCGGCCTGCTGATGCAAAACTGAGAACAAGTTTGGAGATAATACTTTAGGAGCATAGATTCAGTCTATGGTTTGAACCAAAATCGTGGCACGCTATTCCCAGGAGGAGGGATATGGGCTCAGGGAATCTAGCAAGAATACACAGCACTCACAGTGACCCACAGAGGAACTTTGTGCTTCCCTTCTATGCAGGTATGCCTTTTTCAAGTTAGATGTCCTGGTCCCCAAACATATGTGGAGAAGGATGTCTAGCAGATGAGGGGTGGACCACATTTTATATGGAGAGGTGCTATCTAATCCCTTTTCAAATGGAAAATTTGAATTATTGTGCATATGTCTGAATATGATTAAGTATTCTACAATGTGACAGTTTTGGCTGCATCAAATTCTAGAAGCCAACAATCATATTATATTTCTCTGATTTTGATACTTATCTTAATTGCGTTTCCCTTCTCTGTATGGAACAAATCAAAAAGTTCTCCTACAGAGGAGGGCAAGCAGGAATCTGAGGAGGTATACCCACTAAAATTTTATCCCAATCCAAGTTGTAGAGTATTGTTAACAATTTAGAGGTGAGACATGCAAGACAGAGTAAACCCATTATACTGTTTATACATCTGACTTGGAACTTTCCTGACTTATAAGTTTAAATATCACCTGCTGTTATTGAATTTGCCTCCTTTGGTCCCATGAGTCTGGCCCCAGGAAAGGTGGGCTAGAGCAGGTGGGACCTTTCCCAAGCCAGTCTCTGCTGGCCCATTTTCACCTCTTAATTATTAGGTATAAAAGCCACTGCACAGTATGAAAAAAAGTAATCAAATGTATGTAATTCTGTTTCCAATTTATGCCTGTCACCAATTATGATTGTGCCTAATAGCCTATTCCAACCACCAAGTCCTAACAGGAGGAGAATGACAGCATCTGTCCAAGAGAAGACATGACTGGGTTGTCCATGGATGATGCAGACAAACCCTGAGAAGGTACGGAATGGCAGTTTGCACATTATCAAGGAATGACTACTAGGACTTTAAAAATATATGCAACCTGTGACTTTTCATATTTGCGTTTCTATTCTTGTTTTGCTTCTCTGACCCAAAACACATAATTAGCATGCCCGGGTCAATGACCGTGATCATGGCACTAATGACAGTGAAAAAGAAGATTCTCAGGGAGCCTTCAGGGAGCACAGAGGTTCCTCTTCCTCCAGGTCCAGCCTCCTCCTTGAGGCATCACAGGCCAGTGCAGGGGGAGCAGGCTTCCCTGCAGAGCTGACTCACGATTGGCTTGGCCATCTGAAATGTAGACAGCATGTGCGTGTCTTCTAGAAAGAATCTCTGAAGGTGATATGGCAATCACATGCACCACCTAGGAAAACGGAGAATATAGAGATCATGGGCAAACTTTACGGCAAAGTCCTAAATATCCTGTGGTCCCAAAGACATTAGCACAAATCTTAAATGTGCTCCTAATAGCGATGCAGTGTGGATAAATTGCTTCACCTTTTTTTTTTTTAAAGTTTATTCTGAGAGAGACAGAGAGACCAGGAGCAGGGGAAGGGCAGATAGAAAGAAAGAGAGAGGGAATCACAAGCAGGCTCTGCACGGTCAGCACAGAGCCCAACTCGGGACTCGAATTCATGAAACTTTGAAATCGTCAGCTGAGCTGAAATCAAGAATTGGACGCTGAACTGACTGAGCCCACCGGGTGCCCCTTGGTTTAATTTTCTTAATCTTCATTTTCCTCTTTGATATATGGGAAATAGGACACCTATCTCTCTGCGTATCTGCGAGGGTGACATAGGGAAACTTCTATCAAGCACGTACAAGTGTATAAGACGGTTTGCGTGTTAGATTTGTCAGAGCTTTAAATCGGTAGGTTCGGTCATGTTCATAGAACAAGAAAAAGCACTTTAAAAATATTTCTTACCGTCCTCCTTACAGCTTTGTGAGGCCGTGATTTTACTCATTATACCTATTAAGAAACTAAACGCTAAAGAAACCTTGTGACTGGACCGTCACATCCCTGGTGACGTGGTGAAACTTGGTCTATCTTCTGAGTCCCAGGCAGAGAGTGGCCGCATCCTCACTGGGCCAGCCCCCGGCCCACCGAGAGACCGCTCGCCCGTGCAGTGTAAACCGGGGCGTGACGAATACCAGCAGCCCTGGCTCACTTGTGTCCAGTTGTTTCTTGGGATGTTTGAAAGGTAAGAAGAGTTCAAAGTATGCACTGAACCCGGGCTACGGGAGGAACTACATTCTGCTCAGTAAAATACCAGCCAACTTGTGACTTACGGAGACGGTCAACAGATATTTACCAGTACCTTCGAAATACCACTTCAGCATATATTGAGTGTGAACGCTGTCCATATATACACAATAAATGTTTATGTAATAAATACTTGTCTATGGAGGCTTCAACAAACTTAGGTCAAGTCTTTGTTATTGAAAAGTAATGTGTGAGAATTACCTAAATGTGGGTCACGCACTATTTACCTTTCTCCTCCCTGACAGCTGACTGCGCTCTTTGATAAAGGCAGAAACTACATAATGCCAACACCAACATTATGTTGATTTATAGCGCGCATCAATGGGGTCTAGCATTGAATAAAATGCTAGTGTTTTGAGGGTGCATTTAGTCTACATAGGTCTTTAATTATTTTTGTCCCCCATAGCTATTCTGAAAATGATAAAATTCAACAAGTGTGGCTCCCCTTGAATACCAGCACATTACAATAGCCTCGGTGAAATGTAATAGAGCTGTAGTGGGAGGAGTTTAATTACCCTCCCTGGGATTTCACGAATAAAAAAATCACTTTCCTGGCTGCCTACTGCCCGGAATGCTCATCCAATAACTACTGTACCTTGTCATTTTGTTGATTTCCTATCTGCTGCTTTCAAATATCGTTTCTCCTCCCACCTCGTCTTCCACGTCCAAGCCTTCCCGTCCTGCCCAACTGTAGCAGATAGAATATAAAGTCACACAGAATCACAAACTGAGTTCTTCCCTGGGATCTGCTTTTCAATCAATGCATGCCAACTCCGTGGGAGTTAAATTGAAAACATATGAAGAATAAAATCGCATTGTTCTTGCTCTCCTCTTTTTGTAGCGAATGCATATTTTGCTATAAAAAGTCAAAGATATATGTGAGGAAATGGGAATAATCTCTAAATTATATCCTGAGTATCATTTCTATGAAAAGATACAGATAGGGTTAGTTATTACAAAGAAGTGCATTTTTTCATGGATACTATAAAAATATACACTGAAAATATGAGAACAAGGAAAAATATGCATTTGTACGTATGTAGGTACACAGAACATGTCAATCATTCAATAAATGAGGTGCTTCTGTGTTAGACAGGAGCTAGGCGTAGGATGTGGAGGTGAATAGACACCATCCTGGCTCTCCAGGAGCTCCCTTTAGGAAGGCAGATAGACCCACAATTGGCAGGGACTAGATTTTTTAAGCTATTTTGAGTGTTATTCCAGAGTACAAATACACTGGGGCACTGCATGAGACAGAGTTTCTTTGCCTGAGTCTCTTAGCGGTCTTAGACCAGTTTGTGTGACTAGTCTGAGGTCAAACAACTAATCAGTGGAAAAACCTTCCCACATTCTGCAACCGTCAAATGGGAGGGTGGGAAAAACAGTCGTGTCTCAAGGGGGATCATTTGCAAGATGCTTGGGGGAAATCATTAAAATGTTAAGAAGAATCAGACAATAACCATCCTTTATTTATTTATTTATTTATTTATTTATTTATTTAGTGGACAAGGGGAAACCAATGAGTGTAATTTATTTAGACTTTCCAAAAGGCTCCGCGCTAACGGCTATTTTTATTTGTTTATTTTTATTTTTTTCAATATATGAAATTTATTGTCAAATTGGTTTCTTTTTTTTTCATTTCCAAATATATTTTTTATTTTTTTTAATTTTTTTTTTAATTTTTATTTATTTTATTTTTTATTTTTTTTTAATATATGAAATTTGTCAAATTGGTTTCCATACAACACCCATTGCTCATCCCAAAAGGTGCCCTCCTCAATACCCATCACCCACCCTCCCCTCCCTCCCACCCCCCATCAACCCTCAGTTTGTTCTCAGTTTTTAAGAGTCTCTTATGCTTTGGCTCTCTCCCACTCTAACCTCTCTCTTTTTTTTTTTTCCTTCCCCTCCCCCATGGGTTTCTGTTAAGTTTCTCAGAATCCACATAAGAGTGAAAACATATGGTATCTGTCTTTCTCTGTATGGCTTATTTCACTTAGCATCACACTCTCCAGTTCCATCCACGTTGCTACAAAGGGCCATATTTCGTTCTTTCTCATTGCCATGTAGTACTCCATTGTGTATATAAACCACAATTTCTTTATCCATTCATCAGTTGATGGACATTTAGGCTCTTTCCATAATTTGAGAGTGCTGCTATAAACATTGGGGTACAAGTGCCCCTATGCATCAGTACTCCTGTGTCCCTTGGGTAAATTCCTAGCAGTGCTATTGCTGAGTCATAGGGTAGGTCTGTTTTTAACTTTCTGAGGAACCTCCACACTGTTTTCCAGAGTGGCTGCACCAATTTGCATTCCCACCAACAGTGCAAGAGGGTTCCTGTTTCTCCACATCCTCGCCAGCATCTATAGTCTCCTGATTTGTTCATTTTGGCCACTCTGACTGGCGTGAGGTGATATCTGAGTGTGGTTTTGATTTGTATTTCCCTGATGAGGAGCGACGTTGAGCATCTTTTCATGTGCCTGTTGGCCATCCGGATGTCTTCTTTAGAGAAGTGTCTATTCATGTTTTCTGCCCATTTCTTCACTGGGTTATTTGTTTTTCAGGTGTGGAGTTTGGTGAGCTCTTTATAGATTTTGGATACTAGCCCTTTGTCCGATATGTCATTTGCAAATATCTTTTCCCATTCCGTTGGTTGCCTTTTAGTTTTGTTGGTTGTTTCCTTTGCTGTGCAGAAGCTTTTTATCTTCATAAGGTCCCAGTAATTCATTTTTGCTTTTAATTCCCTCGCCTTTGGGGATGTGTCGAGTAAGAGATTGCTACGGCTGAGGTCAGAGATGTCTTCTCCTGCTTTCTCCTCTAAGGCTTTGATGGTTTCCTGTCTCACATTCAGGTCCTTTATCCATTTTGAGTTTATGTTTGTGAATGGTGTGAGAAAGTGGTCTAGTTTCAATCTTCTGCATGTTGCTGTCCAGTTCTCCCAGTACCATTTGTTAAAGAGGCTGTCTTTTTTCCATTAATAACCATCCTTTAAAGAAGAGATGAGCCTAATGTGTGTAAGCAATCCCAGGAAAGAAGAATTGGAGAGCAGTTTTTATTTCTCTTAGACTTCTCCTTCTCGGGTTTCTTCTTCTGCTCAACAATCCAAATAACCAGCCAATAAACACACATGCGCTTCTCATCACACAGCTATCCCCAGGAATGAGAAACTGTGACATAATACAGTTTCCCTACAGTCATGTTGGAGAATGATCTCTATGTGTCGAGGAAGGGTAGTGTCAGAGGCAGCTTGAGAGAAACCACTCAGAGAGAAAGGGAAGAGCCTTAAGGCACAAGCTTGGGGCAGCTGTTATGTGTGTGGGTGTCACAGGGACTGACGTTGAGTGGGTTGTTCTAGAAAAGAGAAAATCTTTACGGAACTGAAGCTAATCCCTTAATCCCTTCCATTTGTACATCAATTTGCAGTGCTCTGAGCTCTTTTCCAACCCTTATCACATTTAATCTTCACAAATGCCAGGAAGGAACACAGGACAGGGATTAATCAGTCCTTTGAATGTAAAAAGGGGAGAAAGCGAGGTGGCCAAGGTCACAAAGACAAGGAGGGGTGGACTGGCTGAAACTTGTTTTGTTTTTTTTTTAATTTTCTTTTAGTCAGAGCCCTTGTATTTTTTCCACTATTTTTAAGGCCAGAGGTAGATATTAATTTGGGCCATGGGAAAAAAAAATAATTAAACAAAGGATAGTCTTATGATTTGTGCCAAGCTGTCATAGCAGGTTAAAAACTGACTCCTCCTAATATCCTGCCCGGTCTCCTACACTCAGTCAGAAGAAGTTACAGTAGTTACAGTGTGGCTCAAAGACTTCTGCCAGCCCCAAATTGTGTGTTTCCACTCCAGAGTGAGATAAGGGGCTTGTGTGTGAATGTAGTCAACTGTCCCAGAGCTCGCTGTTTCGGGTGACATGTTTTTCATAGCAAGGTTTTGTCGGTTAAGGGTGGTGCACTGCCGTGCATGCTTGCACAAATGCTCCTGCCCATCACAACCCTTCACCAGCAGTTGGAAGACAAACTCTTTGGAGGCTCATGGCTCACAACTCATAAAATGAAGGAAACCAAATTAATGAAACGCCTAGTGTGGGATTTCAGAGTAGCCTTTCTCCATGGTAACCACTTGAGTGCCCAGTGGAGAACTCTTTGAAATGGGGAGCTTCCTGACGCCCAGAGCCTCCCCATCTTCCTGCCTTCTCAAGCGGAATAAACACTCATTTCTCCAACCACATGCTTTTGAGCCCTTTCTTCTTGGCAGCTGTAGACGATAGGCTCATGAGGTCTAGAGACCCGGCAAAAAGCATTTATAGGAGAAAAAGCTAAGGGTTATGACAGAGGTATGAGCAGGGGGCTCTGCAAAGACCAATCAGGGTCCCCTACCCCAGAGTAAGTAAGGGAAGGTCTTCAAGAAAGATGCCAGAGAGGAAGTGATAACTGTACAGAGCCCAATGGGTGCCAGAAATGTACCAGGTAGAGAGGGGAGAACAGTTAATATCCCAGAGAAGAAATAGTTCTTGGGAAATCATAAAGGAGAGAGCTTTCAGAAACACAACCATGTTATTATTCAGCAGGGAGAGAGGCATAGCGTATGTGGGAGGAGCCTGGCCATCAAGGATCATAAAGGACATTTTTTTTTTTTTGCCAAAGTTAAGAGGCTTAGTTTTTATCCTGTGGGCAGTGGTAAGCCATTGAAGGCATTTATGCAGAGACAGGAAGAATAAGGTCAAAATTTCTAAAGAATATCACTCTGGAAACAGGATAGTTGGAGGCTGTTATTGGAGGCGAGGAAATGTGAGCTGACAGATTTTTTGCAGCAACCCGGGAGGGCAGGGCTGGCCGAGGCAGTGGAGATTTGGAAAAGCAAATGGGCATTTTTGCAAGGTTGAGCTTGCTAACTAATGATAACATTGAGGTGGAGGGTGTGAGAGAGACAGAAGGAGAGATCCAGTGTAATAGAGTTCTCGGTTTGTACAGAATGCTGACCAAAGTGCTGGTTCCCAACCCAGCACATATTTCTCTCCAGAGCAAAGCAGGTTGCATGTGAAAGTCAGAACCCGCCTGCCTCTATCCCTTGACCTCTGCCCAGAACAAGCCAAGTTCTACATAGTCACCAAATTGTACCAGGGCTATAGCCTTTCACTCAGGACACGCTGTAGGTTGTTTACAACCTACTCAGCTGTAGCTCGGGGTCTGGAGCAGCTTCCTGGCCCTTGTTATGTCTCATACTCCTCCTCTCACCCTGCTCTCTCAGGTCTGAGGGTTCCTTCTCTTCTCCCTGCCTGCTGGTTCTGCCTCTCCTTGGTGACCCTGAGTGGGGTAACCTACCTCTTCTCCCTGCTTTGAACGGCCTTGAATGGGATACTTAGCCTAGCCAGCCCTCAGGATCCTGGCACACCCCGTTCCAGCCCCCCAGCCAGTCTCCCAGTTTTAACTGAGTGGCTCTGACCGGAGGTCTGCTCAGTTTTAATGGTCCAAATGGCCTTGCTTTTGCTATGTCCTCCCTGAAGACGGTAGGATGGCTATTTCTCTTTGAGACTACATAGCTCAGAGGAAGGGTTTCAAAGACCGATCTGCCTACCTGTCCCAGCACACTCTGCCATTTCCCAATGCACTGAGTGGGTGAAGGGAGATGGATGGATGGATGGCTCACATCGTGTATCTACACCCCGTGGATGAGGCACCAGAAGAGGGGAATAATAGAGTGGGAGAGAGCCAAAGCATAAGAGACTCTTAAAAACTGAGAACAAACTGAGGGTTGATGGTGGGTGGGAGGGAGGGGAGGGTGGGTAATGGGTATTGAGGAGGGCATCTTTTGGGATGAGCACTGGGTGTTGTATGGAAACCAATTTGACAATAAATTTCATATATTGAAAAAAAAAATAAAGCCAATTGGATCTTCAAGTTTAAAAATGAGGCACCAGAAGAGGGGAATAATAACATCTGGACTGCATTTTGTCTCATTGAATCCTCACCACACAAGTGGTTTGTTCAACATGGAACAGACATGTATTGTAGCCATTCTATGTAGCAGGTGCTCTAGAAAGATATGGAGAATCGAAGGCAGAAAAGGAGGAAATTTCCCTCTGTCTGTGAAGACAAGGTTGTAGTGGAAGAGAGAGGGATGTGAGCAAACAAAAAAAAAATTGGTGAGTGATAAGTTCTATGAGGAGACTAAAACAGCAGCAAAAGGCAGAGGGAAGGAGACATGAGTTTGGGGTGGATGGTTAAGGAAGGCGTCTCTGAACCGGTGGCCTGTGAGCTGAGATAAGAATGTAAGAAGGAGTCATCCCTGCTTTCTGAGAAGGCTGGCAGGAAAAACATTTTAGCCAGAGGGAACAGCTGATACAGACACTCCAAGGCAAGGGTTGGCGGAGCTAAATGCAAGGATCCCACAGCAAATTTGCCTTGGACATCCGCGTAGAACCTAAAGCTTGTTTCCAAAATTCTGTTCTGGAAGAACATTAGCGCTTCTTAATTTCCCAGTAGGTACTTCTTTTTGTTCTTTGGGGAAACACTTTGGCACGTGAGAAAGAACAGAGACTTGGGGGAAGACATAATTAGGTTTGAATATCAATTCCATCTCTCTGAATTTCCATCAGCTTAGTGAAAGTATTTAAAATCTCTCGGACTCAGTTTACTCACTGGTGTATTAAGAATGGGAAGCCTGACTTTGCATAGTTGGAGACAGATCCAAACTAGATAATGCGTTTATTAACACTCAGTCAATTTCCTGAAATGAAATGTACACTTAATACATAGTAGTTCTTCCCTGTCCTCATTAAAGGAGCTTAAAACTATTATAAACAAGGGCATTATTAGCACTATTATTAAGTACATAAGCCTCCTGCTCCCATTTAAGGGAATTCTTTTTATTAGCATAATACAATATGAACAGAAATTTAAGCATCCCAATTTATTTGTAAGTTCTGCTAAATATATTTAATGTGAAAATTTAAAAATACATCTCAGTGTGTGAGTAGCCTTTAAGATACACCCATTTCAATGGGTCTTGAGGATTAACCATGGCAACAAACAAAAGAAAAAAAAAAACCATCAAGGTTCTTCCAAGGCAAATTGGCCAAGTTAGCATCCCATTTCATTGATCTAAAGAAATAATTATTCAAAGGGGCACATGCACCCCAATGTTTACAGCAGTGCTATCAATAATAGTTAAATTATGGAAAGAATCCAAATGTCCATCAACTGTTGAATGGATAAACAAGATACACACACACACACACACACACACACACACACACACACACACGTATACATGCACACACACACACACATACACAATGGATGTAATGGATATACTACTTGGCGATGAAAAAGAATGAAATGTTGCCATTTTCAACAATGTAGATGGAACTAGAGTGTGTTATGCTAAGCAAAATAACTCAGAGAAAGACGAATATCATGATTTCACTCATATGTGGAATTTGAGAAACTCAACAGATGAACATAGGGGAAGGGAAGGAAAAATAAGATAAAAATAGAGAGGGAGGCAAACCATAAAAGACTCTTAAATACAGAGAATAAACTGAGGGTTGCTGGAGGGGAGTCGGGTGGGGGGATGGGCTAAATGGGTGATGGGCATTAAGGAGGGCACTTGTTGGGATGAGCACTGGGTTTTATATGTTAAGAGGTGAATCACTGGGTTCTACTACTCCTGAAGCCAAGACTACACTGTGTGTTAACTAACTTAAATTTAAATTACAAAAAGTAAAGAAACAATTAAAAGGACTTCCAGTTTTGGAATGATTACTCTATCCCTTGAGTTTCATGTGTTAAACCTTTAATTCCTAAAATAATCTGAAAGTTAGGTGTTTTTTTTGGAACTCTGCCATTGTCAATGACAGAATCTCAATTTTAACTCACAAAAGAGATGATTTTGTGAAACACTGACTGTGAAGTACAAGGTTGGGAGCACAGGCAGGCAGGGCTGGACTCAGAAGTTCAAATGAGGTTTTGAATTTTGTTTTAAACTTTTGCTTTCCCTTTCGATATTCCTGCCTTTGATCCGCTTGTGGTGGCTTTGTCATTAGGCAAGCTCTTCCCCGTAGAAGAAACATCATTGCTGGAGTCCCAAGATCCTATGACTCATGATCCAAAATTAAAGAAATTTTTCTTTGCCAGTGTCCACAGACCAACCTCGGGGAGGACACTCATTGCCCCTGCTTGGAGCCAGTGACTTTGTTTTCACACTTTCTCATGATCAAGGTGATGAGCTCAAATGCCCATCCTGTAATGGTGTCAAGGATGGTGTTTAAGGACAGCTCTATCAGGACCAAATGGATATGGTAGGAGTGTTGTCAAAGGAAGGATGTTAAGTAGACATACATTCTATTCTAGATTGCACTCTCAATTTACAATAAGAAAACTGAGGATATATGAATCAAACCACAAACACAATCTTGCCCAAATCACATCTGATCAATGGCAGAACAAAGATTCAAAACAACGACCAGTCCTGAAGTCTGAGATCTTTCTAGTACATCACCTGTTTTTCTAACCTTCCATTAATGAATGCAAAGGCACCTCCAATAAATACTTCAACAAGGAGAACTAGATTATTATATTCCATCTGCAAAGTCCAATTTCTAAGGGATTGTTCATGCATCGTTTCCTCTCTGTTTTGGCCTATTTGTGTTATATGTATATTAGGTTATTTTAACATGTGGCTTCTTTGTGCTATTTCATACTTTTTTTTCCAATGCAATCTACTAAACAATGAACTTATCAAAAAAAGAACAGTTAATTGGAATGGACTCAGGCCACGCACAGCTGAACTCCGTAAGTCTTGGATTTTGACCAGTACTTATTTTCCAGGCAAATCCACGGGGCCATACAGAATGCCAAAGAAAAATGAAGGAGACACATTGTGATGGTTTCCAAATTATGCTCAACATAGCCATGGACTTCCCAGGTTCCTCAGGGGCCGAGGCAGAGAGGCACAGAGCTGGCATGGCTCAAGCATCTCCCACGCCCATGCAGCTTTGTGTGCACCATTGAAAATACAAGGGCCGCTGCTTTAATAGAAAAATGTGCAGCCTCACTCACAGGTCTGATGGTAGAGCATGGCCATAGTACCTGATGGTGGTGGTGGCTTTGGCATGTTGCCTGTTAAGGGGCAGACTTGGCCTTTCCCTTCTAAGGTATTGGATTTCAAAATGCTCCCCACAAGTGAATACAAGTACCTCAGAGTCTCGTTACTCACACAGGCATAGGCCAAGTGGTCAGGACTCCAGAAGAAGGAACTCAAGTTTTTCTTTAAATTTCCCAGAATCAGCAGAAAAACAAAGTAGTAAACTTGTTGGCTTTGCTCTCTGGGCTCAAAAAATGGACTTCAGGCTCAGCCATTGGAGGCACTAGCCCCACTGAACCCCATCAATCCTCAATAGGTGACTGGTAATTTTTAGCTCATCACTTTTCTTTGTAGAACTGTGTGGCTTCTGCCTTTGTCAGAGAGAAGTCTTCCCATACCTACAGTGAGAAAAATCCCCCAAACCTTAAAATAATGATTTCTGACAATTCTTGGCCATTTAATACTCATTGTTATTTTTGGTATTTTTACTCCTTGCATTAGTATTTTTTTTTTTACCATAACACATCGAACTGGAGATTGTTATGTATCTCTTGCTTATCTCTTCCAGTAGTATATGAATATGTCTCTGCACTCAGCAAAAGTTTGTTGCGAAGTGATTTTAAACCACATCCTGTGTAACACACCAGACTTGTTAATTGAATAACTACCCCTACACTAGGTGATGACAATACAGTGGGGGTGGGGGGAGGAGGGTGGAATCACAAATACAAAATGATACACAAGGGTGGAAATGCATTCAGGGCGAGGCATGCCCAAGGAAATGAACAAGTACAGGGAAGATGCTCATGGCCAGCCCGAAGGAGAGGAAGGGCTGGAGCACTCTTTCACAAAAGGGAGACCCCTGTGCTTCCTTTTTATCAGTTCTTCCTTTTATTTCATAAAGAAGTGGCTAGAATCTGGCTACAAATATTTGTTTAAACAATACCAGCTACCAACTCAGGGCAAGTGCCTTTAGGCACCGCTGGATAATGATTTAAGTACAAAGTAACTATGGTACCATTAGGAGGTCTTATGAAGATTTGACATTCATGGTGTCTGATGTTCAGAGATGGTGTCTGCTCTCAGCTGACCTCACACTGCCTTCTTTACCTTTGAGAGAGTTGTTCAAGACATGTTTAGAACCACGTACCTTTTTCTCTTAAGCACGCTATCTACCTCCCCACGAAGGCACCTGTTTCCAATACAGGCATATTTCAATGGGAAAGAAAAAGAGATGTGAACCAATGTGACTTTAGGAATTCCCAGGCTCAAGGAATCCATTGGCTTTGTGACCTCCAGAGTAGGTGGTTCCAGAGAAGGAACCATATATAAAGGTGTCCCCAGAGGTGTTTTGCTCTCACCTTCAAAACAATAAGATATGTTTGTTTATTTGTTTGTTCATTTTTTCCCAGAATAAGAGGTGTGAAGCCCAGAGTTCTGGTATGAGTGCATTGGGTGCTGAGGTTTAAGACCATTGCTTTGGGTGTCAGCAAAAGGAAATTTCACCCTCTGGTTCTGTCAATCACCATGTGAACTCGGTCACACTATTCCACCTTTCTGATCCTCAGTTTCCTCATCCTTAAAATGGACACTGTGGTGGAATCTACTTCATAGCGTGAGCATTAAACCTGAGTGTGAGGCGAGGGGAGCTTTTGCCATTATATATACTTTTTAAATATATAAATGTTCATCTCAATTCCAGCAATTTACCCTGAGAGCAAGTTAAGTGTCATTAGTGTTTGGACAACAAGAGGAGACTCTCATGACCGAAGAGGGAGGGTAGCCTTAACAAGAGGAGAAGCAAGGTGTTAATTCCAACTGGAATGGAGTCAATGGAAAGCAAGGGATGGAGAATTTGACCAAATGCTGACTTAGGTGATGCAGTCTACAAATATCACTGTTTCAAGAAATAGTTTTTGAGTTTCTACCATTAACAAACATTATACCAAGCATTTGGGGGAACACAAGGGCAAACTGATGACTTAAAGGCAGGGATTGTGTCTATCCATTGTTATCTGCCAGATAAGTAGATGGTCAATAACTATGCTTTCAATGAACGGACTAGAGAAGGCTTCGGTTTGACTCTTGTAATTTATGGAAAACAGGTGTGTGAATGATAATGCAGGGTACAAAGTGGTGACTGCTCTGAATTTGTTCCCAACCGGAGAGAAGAAATAATACCAAACATAGGATGGGCCAGGGGGACCCGCATAAACCTGCATAAACTTGACTAAGTGAAGGGATTCAGAGGGGTGTGCCAGTTGGGCACCCACACTCAAGCATCAAGGCTTCGAGGTAATGCACCATGATTCTGCTTGGGGGAGCGCCAAGCAGACTTGGGGGGTCCCAGTCTGTACAGTGAGGACAGTGGTTATACTGATGTCCCCTAGCTCTTTATAAAGTTTTAGTGAAGTAAAAATAAATAAATAAATTAAATAAATAAATAAATAAATAAATAAAGTTTTAGTGAAGTAATAGAGTCCCAAACACTTTTTTAAACTAAAAGGTGGTTTTCAAGGGTGCACTGTCATTGAAGAGTTCTGCTCTGTTCATTAAGCAGAGAAAAAGAACGTCCAGGTGGAGTAACGGACAGAAATGGCCCCACGGAGGAACCCCAGATTACCTGGTCCTATGGCATTTTATCTACCGAAGCATCGTGTCGCGTTTATGAACATTTCCAAAGAGAAATGAGAAAGACGTCCTAATTGAGTAAAAGCTGTTTAAAAAATGTCATTCACATGGCTTCAGAAAACATGCTCAGCTAATTAGCTATTACGGGTAAGTATCTATGGAAACAGCTGTATATCAGTACTCAAAATAGACAGTCATTTAACCGCTTAACAGAGGATAAGAAAACAAAAGCAAGGCTAGTTCGGTGATTATTTGTGTGTGTGTGTACCCTACGTAGTCGGAGAAACTTGCAGAAATCTTAAAGGAAAAAAATAACACTAAAATAAAAAAATTCCGGGTTGGGAGGTGAGGGAATAAAGACAAGCATTCTGCGTCTCTGGAGTCCGTGCCCGCTTTGTGCACATTAGCGGCAACACACTTTGTGCCCTGGATGAGATGGTCATCTGTAGTAATATTCAATATAGATTATCAATAACACAAAAGGCATTGAGCTTCACTTACGCTCTCTAGTGTAACAGAGATGAACCCAACCTCTGCCCTTGAGCAGCTTGCAGTATGGAGATCCAGAGGAAGATTTAACAGGAGAGAGACACATGGGAAGCATTCTGGGAACATAGATAAGACGTTATAAATCTGGTGCTGGAACAAGGCGTTAGTGAGAGCCACAGGGAGAGGAGGTCTTTGAGCATGGCCTGAAGCCAGACAGGTATGCGTACAAGTGGAGTTGGTAAGAAATGGCACCAGAAGCATCCACACCTCTGAATTATACGCAAGGTGCACTGGGAAACGGGAAAGCAGTGAACTCAGAGATTTTTCTGAGACGTTGAGCACCTTACAAACATATCCTAATTTAAGCCTTGTAACAACCCTATATTGGGAATGATAACTTCATCCAAGTTTTACAAGACAACAAAAACAAACAAACCAAAAAGCAGATGCTCAGAGGTACTAAGTAACTTGCCCAGGATTGCCCTATTAAGAGTCAGGATTCGAATTACCTGACTTACAACGTTCTGCAAAATCTCATGGCCAAGCCCAAAAGAATGCAGTGACACTAACTTGCCCCAACATGTGTCTATTAATGGAAATCACGCCTCTACCGTAGTGCCATAAATCACAAACCAGAAAGTAAGACAAGGGGTGAAAACTCAGGATTTTATGGTTTACAGAACCTCTGAATATATTTAACTACTTCTCCACTCAGCATAACCGCACACGACATGAGGTGGTCACTGTGGCACCAGAAAGTTTCTAAGATGGTAAGTACACACACACGCACCTATATGCACATAGAGATACATATTCGCTATTATTTAAAGATGCATACTCTTTATAACTACGTTCCAAAGTGCTTTAAAATGTGAATTGTTAACATACATATAGTCAAAAAAAACCCACCCTGTGATATAAATGAGCATACTTAATAACTAGAAGTCATATGCATTTAAAAGCTAGAAATAAATTAAGCACTATTAATGAAGCACGTTGGTGCAGTTACAGTTCTAGTATCAAAAAGAAGAATACTTCCAAATACATTGATCCAGGCTATATATAAAGGGAGAATAATCTGATCTGGAATTCCGTCCCTTTAGGTCAGATTGCCTACCCTAAGGCTGTGTCTTGGCAATTCCTTAAGCACTCTAGCCAGATTCTTCATCTATAAAACAAAGATAATTATTTGCCAATGTTCTGGGCTTTCTGTTGAGTGCGTATGACTTTCCAAGCTCTGTTCTAAGTGACTTATATACATTTACAGGCTTTTAGCTCTCACAGCATCCTATGACGTAGGTATCAGCTCCATTTCGCAGATGAGGAAACTGAGACGCAGAGAGGTTAAGTGATTAGACCTTCTTCCTAGGTATTTGCTTTGGATCAAGCACTTTTCCAATTCCAGTGCAGAAGGATATTTTGCAGATGCTTATTGAGTGGATTCGTGTTTGGGTGGATGGATAGATAAAGAAAAATGAATAAATACATCAATTAGCCCTGCGATTAATGAATGTACAAATGAATACATTACCAAGCTGAGGCTCGATCTGAGATTGTGTTGACCCCATCAAGATTCACTCTGCTTTTCTCTGAGTCTAGCCTGAGCAGACAGCAAGTTTTCCCTTGACATCTCTTCAAACACAAATGCTCTGGGATGAAACAGTTCTCTGATAATCATCATTATATTTTATACGCCCCACCAACACTCCAAATGAAGCCTTTGTGCTAAATCTTTGTAGAAACAAACAATTGGGAACTAGGAAAAGTCTTAATCAACTTGAAGTAAACACTAGGTTGCCATTTAAATAACTACCATCTCCCCAAACGCGAACTTCTCAAGACCAACTCTGCGTAAATGTGGAGAACACATCTATTAGCTGAAAATGAATAAAACAGTATTTATGAAATGAGTAATTTGAATTTGATTAATGTTTATAAATGTGTTTACATATGAATTGAATATTAACCTATAGCTTGAAAGGGTTTAATTAGCCTTGGAATATTGTTTTGGAACACAATGAAAAATAACCAATTCACAAAGGGAGAGGCAAAGGATATCTGCATGCACAAATGAGGTCAATTAATTAAGCAATTTGCATACATTTGAGTGGTTATTTTCAGGGCATTTTTTTTTGACATGTGGCTCTTCTCGTTCCGTATTGTGTCTCCAACATTCTATTTATACAACACATATTTATATGCCACTCTGAGCGCATCGTAATCTGCTCAGGTGCAACTCTGGAGGCCACAGTCCTCCTGAGAACTGGCCATCTACCTGCAAAAGACACAATAACTTGCCCAAATGAGCCCTAGAATAACGAGCAGGGAAATCAAGTTTAAACTAAACCAATGAATTTGATAGAGGACCATAAAACTTTGGTACCCAGCAACCGGAATAAAGTAAGTGCTCAGTAATTATTTGTGTAATGAGTAAATAGATGAATAAAAACTACCATGGATTTCAAGAATTATTGAATACACTGTTTAAAAAAAAATCATTGCAACAGTATCATTTCAAACTTTTTGAAATCTACCCCTCTAAGCAATGCTTTAGCCCTCTCTATTTTGCATTTACTCATCTCTCAGGAAGATTTTGTGAGATCTTATTGTGTTTCAGGGGCTTTATAAAAGTAAAATGTATATTCTGTATGCTATTAGAAATGAGTTATTTTGGCCCTCCAGGTTTTGAACTTTCCTGTGAAGGATTCTCTACCGTCCCCAGTAGCAAAGCAGTATTACTGAGGCTCCTTATGCAAAGTCAAACAGCTAGTCAATAAAATAATAAGATTCATGGGGCCCCTGGGTGGCTCAGTCGGTTAAGCATCATGATCTCTCGCTCAGGTCATGATCTCTCGTTTCGGCTCAGGTCATGATCTCTTGTTTCGGCTCAGGTCATGATCTCTCGGTTCATGGGTTCGAGTCCCGCATTGGGCTCTGTGCTGACTGCTCGGAGCCCGGAGTCCGCTTCGGATTCTGTATCTCCCTTTCTCTCTCTCTGCCCCTCCCCCACTCACGCTCTGTCTCTCTCTCTCTCTCTCAAAAATAAATAAAAACTTTTTAAAAATTACAAAAAAAGAAAATAATGAGATTCACTAGACACGCAGGAAAACCTAACCTCTACCTACTACCACCAAATGTACAAAGAGGCCATCGTTGATCAGATGTCCAAGCAGAAGTGGGGCAGAGGAATAAGAGCATCATTGAGAAGTCACTCATTCCTTTCAGATTTTATGTTTCCAGTTGTACTTCTGCACCTGTTATTCATTATCCATTCGTGAAAGAAGTATGGAAGATGTTATTGTCCTGATTTAACCAGGAGGGAACGCGTTTTCGTTGGAGTAGGGTATCTGAAGCACTATCATTGTTACCCTTGGTCCTTATCTGCAAGGCTTCTCAGAATTCAAGCCATGAAATGGTATAGAGAGTGGTGCAGGAAAAAAAAAAAAAATCCATGTGCTCAGAGTGGGGTTAGCATTTTGTGTTGCTGTGTGTGCACCCCCTGCAAGCCATGACTGTAAGGACACTAGAAAGTATTCTGCCCGTCACCCACAAAAACTTCCCCAAATTTTTGGAAAGATAATTTAGAGTACTTAAGGGCCTCTCTTTCTACTAAGGCTAAGAGCAATCATTGGTTAAGCTAACAACAAAGATTAAGGTGTGTAAGATAAATAGTAAATCCTGTCTTTCCAGTTGTCCTGGTTATTTGAAAGTTCAAATGGAGCCCGATAGAAATAAATTATGCAAATGAAGCCATTAGAGGGAGTGTGTTGGAAAGGAAAAAAATCTTGGAAGGAATTCTGTTGTACTGAACTCACTTGTCGCCAACTCTCCAACTTCTCCAGGATGGATCTACATCAAGGTAATCTCTCCGATTATCCTATGAGCCAAATATTTGGTACCCGAGGCTACACTGGGTGGCCGGGAGGTAGGAGGTACGGTGTGAAGGGCGGTGAGGTTTGGAGAAGCAGGTCAAAAAGAGCGGGCGTCAATGGATCAGGCATTATACTAGGCCCACGGAAATACACTATCTAACTGAATCGTCCCAAGAATTCTTGGAGGAATCAATGATACCTACTTTTACTTATTTTGCAACGAAAACCCACGGAACATTTGAGTTTTTGCAGCTTCCGCTAGGTAGTAAGCAGGCACCAGAGGCAAGACTTTGGTTCACATCTGCCCGACCCCAAATCCCAGATTCTCACCTTTGGCTCCACCACTAACTGTGGGGTTCCACCCACACAGCTCACCGAGTGCCTTGAGCTCTGGTATCCAAAGTCCCAGGAGAGTAGATTGCTCCCAGTGGACACTAAGAAAGTGTAACCTAAGACTAAATCCCAACTGCTCTTCCACACTCAGGTCAGAGAATTCACAGATGCCTGGAAGAACAACAAGAACAATTTCTCAGGGACTAGAATGGAATGCTCTGTCCCCCACCACCACCCCAGCCACCTCAACATGCGTTCACACACGCACGCACACGCACACGCACACACATTTCCTCTCAGCTCTAATCTTGAGCTCTCACTCATTTTCTCCCCTTCCTTCCCATTTTCCATTCTTGACCTGTGGCCTCTGACCCAGGCACTTTTTCATCCTAATTTATGAAGGCAACATGCCACCGGGCAGCAGGCTTAGGTTCTAGAATCAGATGGAAGAGGACCCCGATCATGGCTGACAGGCTGGTTCATTGCGGGACTTAGAGCAAGGTGATCTCTCTCAGTCTTATTCTTCTCACTCATTAAATAGGAAAAATAATTTTTAAACCAAGGGCTTGCAGGTATAAAGTGTCTAGTTGGCAAATCAAGCCATTATTACTTTCCTCCCAGCTTCAGTATAATTCAGCAATGACTAAGGGCACATTATAACAGATGATGACCGTGGTAGGACTTGACTTTTTCTTTTTTTAATTTTTCTGAATGTTTATTTATTTTTGAGAGAGACAGAGACAGAGCGCGAGTCGGGGAGGGGCAGAGAGAGAGGGAGACACAGAATCTGAAACAGGCTCCGGGCTCTGAGCTGTCAGCACAGAGCCTGATGTGGGGCTCGAACCCATGAATCGAGAGATCATGACCTGAGCCGATGTCGGATGCTTAACCAGCTGAGCCACCCAGGTGCCCCGGGACTTGACTTTTATATCAGTCTAAGTACCTCCCAGTTCAAACCACAACCCTAAGACAAAAGATCTTCCTCATTTACTCCATGGCCCATTCCCTTTCACTCTCTGGTTCCTTAGGCTTATCCTTATCTCCTGTTCCTGCCTCCTACGGGCCCTCCCAAACATAAGGTTTTGTACTCCCCCTTTGCCCTACCTTGAATTCTTTCCTGGGTTTTGATCTCCCATTGTGTCTGGGACTATACTAGTCTCCAGCTACCAAGAAAAACAGCTGCGTAAGGTCCATCCTCTTGTAGAGCAGGACATCCTGCTCCTGGTTCTTTGGAAGGAGAGGCATCCATTTGCACACAAAGAAGCCATCCAAAGAGTTCAGACCCAGGCTTCAGGGATTCTCATGAATAAAACATGAACAGTTACACTCAATGAAGGAAAGCATATCATGTTTGCAAGCTTTCATTGACCTCTTACAGATGCCTATCACATGAGCTTTCCTTAGAAATACTTGCCAATACAAGTGTTTTCATCCTGTGGCTAGTTGGGATTCCTTCATCGCTCAGCTCCACAAAAAAGCTCACGGGTCTTTAATAGTAAATGCTGTAGTTTAAGTTGTTAGCTTGTTTGGGCAGTTCTTGTTCTTTCTGTCTACGCCTCTGTCTACCCAGTTTATGCTCTTTATTTCAAAGAGAGAACAGGAGGTAGACAGAAAACCAATATCTGAGAATCTGTTTACCACCCCTTACTTCTGAGATGGGCACCATGACTTTTCTAAAGTCTCCAGAATCAGCCAATCTCTTTCATACAGCTCTGTGGATTCATTAACGCTGACAAATGTCAACCAAAAAGCTCGTATATTCTGAAAAATAAATACCAAGTGAAGTTGTACTACCTCTGTAACCAAAACTGACTAAAATTTCGACTAGATCAACTTAACTGAAGTTCGGTCATTTGAAGAGGAAATATATTTGCTAACGTCAAATTCCGAGCCACCATCACCAGTAGGAAAAAGATATTAACAAGTCCACATTTAAGATGCAGGGTAAATTGCGAATATGTGTTCATCTTGATCAGCCTTTATTTATTCTTTATGGCAGGTGTTTTCATAAGAAACTAATTCCTCTGGACTGGGTGTTGCTTCTAAATATCATAGTGTAGAAAATCTAGAGAGGTCAGCCTTTGAATTCAATTAGAAAATTGAATGGCAGATACTAATAAAGTTTATTAAAAGGATTAGGTTTATTAAATTTTATTTAAGTTTAAATAACGTTTATTAATAATTAGATTAAAAAGGTTAATTAAAATACAGCGTGCTCAGATTTGATAAGAAACATCCTACGTCAGCAATAGATAAATTTTGAAATCCTTAGCTATGTAAAGCTAGTTAGCTTCTGGTTTTTAGCTGTGCATATTCTACCCATTCATTCATCCATTCATTCACATGCTAACAGAATATCTATTATGTTCTAAGTCTCATGGTAAAGGCCGTGCAGGATACAGAGACAGGAACTCACGGTCCATGTATTCGAGGAATTCCCACTGAATGGGGAAATGATTCTTGTGTCGTACAATGGCACCAGACATGTTTAACTCTATAGCTCCCGGGGAGCCTTTGTTAGCTTATCTATGTAGTGGAGTCAGCTCCTGTAGGGAAGGACCCCTTATATTAGGGGCAGCAATGACGTATTCATGAGGAGCACCTCGGTAGAGCAGTCAGCTGTGGAAATGGTGGGCGCATGGGAAGAGAAGGCATATACTATGTATACATACATGTTTGATCTCGGTATATATGCAGACATCCATTTATATAATCTGTCCAGTCCAAAGGTCAGCTCTGAGGAAAGAGTCCACTGGACTAAATTCTTATGTATCTTAAGAAAGAGAAATGAGCTCTGAGAAGGAAAAGTGTTTTTCTCATGAGTTGCGGAGGACCTTCTCTCGTGGCTGAAATAGACTCCGTGGCCATACTGTTTCACCTTGCTTGGTACCCGATCTAATTTGCTCTTGAATGACAGCAACCTGTTCTGGGGGAGCAAGCCTATTCCCTTGTACCTTGTGTACCATGGTGGAAAACATCAAGGGTAAGCTAAGCCTTGAATGTGTGTCGGCTTAATACCCAAAGCTTCCCAATCAGAGCATTTCTCTGGGATCTTTCAAAATGGAAGGAGACTAACACAGAGGCAACTTAGCCTCACGGGTGCCAGTTTCCTGTCCCGTCTTCGGAGAGAAGCAGAAGGTATCGAAGGCAAGGGAATTGCCACCATGTACTGGTTGAGGTTGCTTATACCATTTCACTGCATCACTGCTTCCCAGATTTTATTTCCAAAATAATTACACTTGTGTCTCATACATTTGTAGTCTGCTTTCTGTCATTTGTTTTAAAAAAGTATCATTGGATTTGAATTTTTTTTTTAATCTGCTTTATCTGGCCTCTCAAAGAGAGTGTAATAAATTTGTTATTTCTTTTTCTTTTAAGTTTTATTTATTTATTGAGAGAGAGAGAGAGAGAGAGAGAGAGAGAGAGAGCATGGATAGGGGAGGGGCAGAGAGCGAGAGAGAGAGGGACAGAGAGAGAAAGTATCCCAAGCAGGCTCCACGCTGTCAGCGCAGAGTCTGATGCAGGGCTTGAACTCACAAACCATGAGATCATGACCTGAGCCAAAAGCAAGAGTCAGACACTTGACAGAGGCACCCCTAAATTTGTTATTTCAAACACATGCATAATGCCCATGTGCATGACTCTCATGGGTGCTGGGAACACAGTGGAAAATTAAAACAGATTCAGCTCTATATAAGAACTATGAGAGACAAATGTGTTGTATTTTAATAATACAAAGAATAGGTTTGATATAATTAGAAATATCAGGGAGGTACTCTGGAAGAAGTGACCCTAGAACTGGGGTCTGACTCTAAATTTTATTATCCCCTAATCTTTGAGGGAGGAAAATGTCAAACACTTCACATCCCAGGGTGCTCACTTAAGGGAATAAAGAACAGTTTTCAGTTTCCTTTGCCTCCTTCTTCCCTTCAAGGTTTACAGGTTCTTTCAACAGACACACTACACATTTAACGTGATTTTCTCCAATTTTCTCAGTTTGCAAAATGGCCACCGTCTACTTATAAAGCAATCTCTTTACTGATTACCAGGGGACAAGAATTACACCTGCAGCTTCTCAGAGCCAGCTCCGTGGCTGTTCTCAGGGATAAGAAACTGAACTACACCATCCTCACTCTGCCATCTTCGGGGTTCATCTCCCTTTCTAGAATATATCCAGTGTTGTTTCTCGGAGTTGACTGATAAAGAAAACTCTTCCCCCTTGCTGACCTTCTTATAGTTTCAGGGATAAGAACCAGATGGATCATATAACCAAATAATCATCAGGCCTGGGACAGCGAGTCTAGTTGTTAGAATAAAGAAACGCAGACAATATACTTCATTACATAGGTAAGCTGAGTCAGATATGCCATGGTTCAAAATTTTTAACTGATTCTAAAGTAGCTAAAGACAGCAAGGAATAAACCACTAGTGTTCCTAAGTTGGCTGGATGTTCAAAATACCCAACTTCTCACAACTTAAACTTGAGTCTCTCCTACCCCTTCCAACTTCCTTCTGTAAGGTCCCCTTCAAGAAACTTCTCTGACTGTTGACTATATTTTCTCCCAAAATGGGAACTGAGGAGACGGAGCCGTAAGGCAACTTGGTATCTTTAAATGCCTGTTTAGAGCCCAACTCTGTGCCTGGTACTTTTCTAAGGATCTCATATTATCATAACAACTGATTTTCTCCTTTGATATTATTTTCCTGGTCACGCAGATGTGGGAGACAGTACTTTGGCCAATTGCCCAAGTCACCTAAGTACAGTGGGTGGAGGTCACATCAGGGTCTACTTAGGATTGAGAGCCACTCCCTTGAGTCTCAGTGCACAGCCTTGAAGTGTCACTTATATCTGTTTCCCACAATTTAGCATTTAATCTTGACTACATGATTTGTCTCCAATTCGTGTCTATTACCTTTATATCCCACACAGAAACCTTAAGGGTCTAGGAAGCATCCTGTCTTCCTTGACACAGTAAACCAGGCTGTGATGAGAGGTTCTTAAGGAGGTACAGAACGTGATGAAGTAAGGCGAGGAGAAACCAACTCAGGAACTGATTTCTGGAAGATGGTCTCCTGTTTTGGACAAGGAAACACACATTTGATGGAATCCAGAACCTAAGGCAGCTATGGTTCTTAGGCCTTTCTGGGAGAACTTTGTCTTCAAATCTTCATCATGTTATGGAACATGTTGCATCTCATTGTAATATAATTTTTTCCCCCAAATTTTCTGAACCCGGGTCAACGGTCTCCTTCATTTCAATCAATAGGATTTTATGAATATTTTATACTCACCCAAATTCATACCAATGGTCAGTGAAGCAGGCTGATAGCTGTAAAAATTACTTCAGGAAAATTAAGAAATTGGCTTTTCATAGAAAATAATTATCGGGCATATAATATTTGAGAGTTCACCTTGTTTTTTTTTCACCATTAGATAATGATGAGTAAGAGAATTCCCCGCAATTTCAATTCGTAGTCTTTCCCAAGAAATACATGTGCCTACATTCAGGATCTCAGCTCAACCCGGTGCCAGGTACCTGACCTTGGGCAGATTAGCTCCTCTCTCTAAACCTCGGTTTCTTCATCCATAAGGTGGATAAACACCTCTTTTTCAGAATCTAACTGTAAATATCATGGAATCTCTTACCATCCCATCTAACACGTGTTCAATGAGTTGTAGCTGAATCTGAAACAAACTTCTGGTGACAAATCTTTTTTTGTTTTTAATTTTTTTTAATGTTTATTTTTGAGAGAGAGAGACAGACAGACAGAAAGACAGAGCACGAGTGGGGGAGGGGCAGAGAGAGAGGGAGACACAGAATCCGAAGCAGGCTCCAGGCTCCGAGCTGTCAGCACAGAGCCCATCGTGGGTCTTGAACTCATAGGCCGTGAGATCATGACCTGAGCCGAAGTCGGACGCTCAACTGACGGAGCCACCCAGGCGCCCCTGGTGACAAATCTTAAGGGTTGGGTGTTCTGCTCATTTAGATTTGGCCTCTAAGCCCATCCTTCTGAATGTGGTCATGCCTACCATCAGTACCCCAGCATGTAAGGATTTAGTGCAGTTTTTAGTTCATAGTGAGTGATGCATACCAAACCAGTGATCGGGTTCCTATGATTACACACACACATGCCCACATGCACACCACATATTGCACAAACATTACTGAGCTCCTTCCATGTGCAAAGTCCTAGAAGCAATAAAAAGAAAAATCAGCTATGGATCCTGTTGCCTGGCACTTAAAGTCAAGCAGGGGAGACAAGAGACATACGTCAGCGGAATGTAAGGCCAAAATAGATAGGAATAGCTACAATTCATGGGACCTCCACTGTGCACCTGGGATTTTTCATTTGGCCTTTGTTCCAGAAAGCAAACTTCCTGCTTCCTATATTCTTACCATGGCCAAAAAGAAAGGAATCTCCCCTGCCCCTTGAATATGCTCAGTAGTACTGAGGAAGACATTGGAGTCTCAGAAAGGATACTCCAGTCCCAGAGAGTATGCTTCAGTATGGAAAGTATGCTGAAGTACTGGGAAAAGCCAAAATACTGGGGAAGATGTTGAAGTCTTGGGAAGGATACTGAAATACTGGGGTGTGTGCTGAATTACTGGGGGAGATGTTCCCACTTTCTATTTCCTTTCTCCCCACTTCCCTACAAGACAAAAAGTGTCTAATCCATTGGACCAAGTTACCATCGGTTGCCTCAGAGAAGAGGACAAAGTCTGCCACGCGGGTCTTCTTTGCCTTGTGGGTCTGTAAGAAAGCAGGTATATTCTCTTACCTTTCGTGTAAACCCTTGTGGCCCGGAGCTCAGGGTCTGCCTCCAACGTGTCTTCGTCCCGTCTCTGGGGTAGTGCTTCTGTCTGAGATGTTTGTCCCAGCCAGTAAAACCAAACAAACGACTCTGTGGTTCTGTAATGTTTGCTGTGTGTTTTCTGATGTCATTACGACTCGGAAGGCCACCCTGGGGACAGCAGGGTGGGACAATGGCTGCCGACACTTTCAATTTGTTGAGTGTTTACTAAGCACCAGGAACTGGGCCAAGTGTTTCTACACGGGGTGCTCACAGCAGCCTTGTGAAGTGACTAGTAAGAATTCTCATTGCCCAGTACATTTCTCTGCGTTCACAGGTTCAATGTGCGGAGTAGAAAGGTGCATTGGTAATGATTAATGAAGTAGGATTCCTACACGGATGAGCAGAGACACTAGCAAGAAGAGGGGCATGCAAAAAGGGATGGAGCAAAGAAGAAACTCTGAACTTCTATCCTTGTAAAACCTCTCTACGAAATGAGGCATTGTTGCTGCAAACCCTTTTGCTTCTCTGCAGACCTGTGGCTCGACTTTCCAGGTGAAGGTCAGTGCCGTCAAATACTTAAGCATTATCTGAGCACCTCCAGCATTTGAAACAAAGCTCTCCACATGGGAGTCGCAGACAGTGGTGGAAAGAATCCTTGCGTGGTCTTTGGAAAGAATACGTTAGACCCAGAGAGCTTGAGTTTAATTCCCAACTTTGCAATCTATAGCTATACCACCTTGTAAAGGTTGATTTGTGTTTCTGAATCCCGATCTCATCTGTTAAATGAAAAGCAACCTATCCTGCAGGTCCTGTGGATCACCTGCAAGAATGTGCACCAGAGAATTAGCGATGGGCCAGAGCAGAGCTGGAGGTCAGTAAATGGTAGTTATGAAGAAAAGCTCCTGGAATAGGGTGGGTCCCCGACCCTCTCCCTCTGTCTCTTAGCATGCTTGGGATAAATCTGAATTAATGGGTTTGCAGTTTGGCTTTGAATATGTGAAATAAATATAGGAACAGATCAGGTAAGTGAAAACTCAGTTTTGAATAACTATAATTGACTGAACGTCCCCACACCTGTTATCTTGATCCCCACCACAATATTATGAGATCAGTAGACAGGATGTGGCATATTTTTTAATTGTTATTTTCAGGGGCTCAGAGAACAGGTCATTCCCCAAGATCACTGTTTTAAAGTGGCTGAGCTAGGGTCTGAATCAATCCCGTGTGTTTTTTTACCCAAAAGATCAACCCATGGAAGCCAACTAGATATTTGCAACTATACCTGTCCTGCTGTTCTGTGTTTACATATCCTCACCCCAAGGACTTGCCGGAGAGCGTGCAGAGGGGTCTCCAAAGCTCAGCGATAGTTGGGTTTGTCGGGCACCCTGAATCTTCCTTAGCTGACTTAGCAGAATCACTGACTCACTCTGTGCCTGAGGTCTGGGTAGGCAACATGGCCGACAACACTAGCTCTTTATATAAGCAACGAGAGACCTTCCCAGAGCCCCAGAGACGTGCCCCCTGGACAGCTGTGTGGGCTCGGTCCACGCCCTGAGATTTGTGTCAGTGCGGACAGAGGACTGGCGTGGGAATGAGACAGGAGAGGGGGTCCTACAGACACTGGGATGGTGTGAGTTGATGCGGATGGGTGGGCCGGAGCAGAGTTATTTCCCTTAGGGTCCCTGGACCCTGAGAAGGCTACCTATTCCTCATGCCTTTAGATACAACTCAGAAGAAATACATTGAGTTAGATATAACTCAAAAGAAATTAAACAAGATGGAAAACATACATGGTGAAATGAAAATGGGTTTCTAGGGGCACCTGGGTGGCTCAGGTGGTTGCATGTCTGACTTTGGCTCAGGTCATGATCTCGCAGTTTGTGAGTTCGAACCCCGCATCGGGCTCTGCGCTGACAGTGCGGAGCCTGCTTGGAATTCTCTCTCTCTCTCTCTCTCTCTCTCTCTCTCTCTCTCTCTCAAAATACATAAACTTAAAAAAAAAACGGATCTCTAGGTTTTTTTCTGTAATAATTCTGCGCAACTCGATGGAAGACAAACTTTTCTCCTTTTCTTCCGAGAGTCCTGCTCGTGGTCCCCTAAGCGTGAGCTCAGCCAGTGTGTCAGGGAGGAGGCCATTGCAGGGGACTCACAAGTGACAATTCCCGATGTCACAGCCTGCCATTGGCATCCAAATCCTGACCTCCGGGGTCCTCTGAAAGCAGGAGGCTGTGGGAGGCTCCTGGTGCAGCTGCTGTCTCTGAGCCTGACATCCCAGCGCTGTGAGGGGCACACGTGACATCTGTGCACGAGCGTGGGCCACACATGAGGTTCACGTTGCGTCACTAGCCCCTGTCACTCATCTGGGTGCTAGCTCCTTCCTGTCTCCCTCTTTCTGCTTCCACAGAACTTGTAGAAAAACCCAGGCAGCAGAGACAATTTGGTGAGGGCGGCTAGAGAGGGCACGGGTGGTGAAAGGGACAGGCGAGCACGAGAGCCTTTGCTCCCCTCCAAGGGGACCCACGTGTCCCTCACAATAAATGAAAGGTCAGGCGCTCCTTCGTTGCAATGGCGTGTACATTTCCCCTGACGGGGAGGACAGGGCTGTGACCCAGAAGGCCGGCTTTACTAAGCACGGCACTGCCCGAGTTTCTGGCTCTGGTGAGACGATTCAAGATAAAGGAAACGACCCCCCCTTTAGGATCCCCCATCTCCTGCCACCACCCAAACACACCCGCCCTTCTCCACGCTAGCCACATCCCAGCCAAAGGGGATTCAGATCACACAGGCATCCAGGATTTAATTCCTCGGGTAGGAACAATAGATCTCTTTTGTACTGAGATCAGGACCCGTCACTTATTCTCAAGTAATATTGACATGAGAGCCCCTCATTTCTTCATTAGGAATCCAGAATCACATCTGTGTGTTCCAGTTCCCCCCCCCCGTCTCTGTCCCTCTCTCTCCATCTCTCAAATCCCCTCATTTCTAAGACTGTTCTCTAGCAGTGTAGAATTATTTGCTATGCTCTTTCCTGCCTCTGCGGTTATAAACATTGTCTCTTTCTTCCTCACGGCTAAGTCCTATTTGCTCTTTAAATCTCAGAAACCACTTCCTCCAGGAAGCCCCCTCTGACCCTTCCCTGGCTGGATCGGCTGCCTTTGCAAGGAACCTTGACAACACTTTGCTTTCCTGTGCTTCCGGTGCTAGGTAACTCCTGCAAAAATCTTAGGGTTCTGTTCCTGCCATTAGAACGTGAGCCTCTTAAGGGAGAAAGTCTTCATTTGAGTACGCCCGTGATGATAACAAACATCATCAGTTCCGTGACAACTTTTTGTTCATGAAAAAAGCCCTACTGGATGCAATGTAAATGTTGATTATAAAACACATTCCAATTTCATAACATAAGACATAACACAATGCGAAACTTTATATCGAGAAAATACGATTGGTTTGTGAAATCCCGTATGCTTGGCACCTGGTATATTGTAGGGATGGCAGGGGCTGTGAATGCCCACCCAAATCCGCGATGTACTCTTCCTCATTTCCCAGCCCTGCCCCCCCCCCCCCCCCCCCCCCCAATAACCAGTGATGTCCTGTCACTGCCTTGCAGAGTAACCTGAGTAGAAGTGATGTCCCGCTTCTGGTAAGAGGCAGTGAAAAGCCTCTTTTCACCCCCCCCCTCCCCACCGTCTCATTCTTGTGATTGGAACCAGAATGGGGCGGGGGTGGCGGGGGTGGGGGGAGAACCGGAGGGAGGTGGTGGGAGTTGCGAGTTAGGCCTGGGTCTCTGCTCCACCACCCCCGGCCTGCAGGGGGCGCGATGAGAACAAAACAAGCCTTTGTTGCGTCAAAGCCGCTGAGGTTTCCCAGCTTCTTGCTGTTGGTGTTGTTATTAGACCGCAGTCTATCCCAACTTCTTTAAGGCACTAGGTCAGAATAAGTGCTTTATACATGACGGCTCCAGTCCTAAAGTCAGAATATCCATTGCTGTCAATTGTCCTTAGGCCAATGAGTCAGCTAGGATTTCATTTTCCAGGCTGAAAAGTGCTGTGTGGAACTGGGGGACCCCCTTCATGCACGCAGCTGCTGATGGTTAAAACACTGTCTGTTTTAATACCCGCGACTCCAGATGATGCCATCGCCCTGTGCAGGCGAGGGGCCTAGCTTCAAAGAGTTCTGGAGTCTGTGCAGCCAGCTCAGGGGCAGGATGCAGGTCCCCAGCCCCTCCTTCAGTGTGAAGTCCAGACTGATCTCCAACTCGTCTGCCACAAAAGAGGAGGCTTTCACGGCCCTCTCGTTGCTTTGGGTCATCGGGAGTGTCAGCTTTGTGCACAGGAAGGGAAGCTCAGATGCGAAGCGCGTTTCCAGATCAAAATGGCACCATTGTGTGGCAGGTTTTGATGGCCGAGCCTTTCCCGTGAGCGCTGTGTGCCCCAACAGAGCCAGAGAGCCCCCTCTCCCTGAGGAGAGCCTCAAGTTCTCAGCAGAAGCCCCTCAAGCAGTGCAGAAGGAGCTATCACAGGACCTTCGCCTGGGGCCTGAGCCAGGGACTCGGCCAACGCACCCCACGTGGAAATCGACGGATGGGCCAAGCGAGGAAGCCCTGCAGGGGTGGCCCCAGGCTGACCTACAGGGGTTCTGCGAGCTGAAGCCCGTGCACACGGAATGAGCCCACTTCCACGTTACAGGAGCAGCCCCTGGGGGGCCCAGGAGGTTTCTGTGCGGGTCCACGCGGTATTGGTTCGAAATGATAAATGATCAACAAATATTTGTCAAGTGATCACCCTGCCCCAAGCTCCGGGCTAGGACCTTAGTTAGAAGGCTGGATGCTTCTTCCCAGCAAGACCAGATGGTCTTCTGACCCTGATGAAGCTTGAAGCCGAAGAGAAAACAGGCAGCGACCTAATAATTACACCAAATATGAAAGTCACCGGGTTCTTGGAGGTCAGAGTGGATGGTTCAGAATTACAGTCGCGGAGTCAGCCTGTCTTGCTCAGACCCAGGCCCAGTTCCCATCAGCTGTGTTGCCCAAATGCCCTGGACGGCAGATGTGTTGTGTGGAGAACAGAGGTAACACAGCTATCGACTTTATGATGCTGTTGTGAGGAGTAGCGTGTTGACTCATGGAAACTGCCCCAGAGCCTGAAAGAAATGGGACCTATTAGTCATGTTGTTATTATAATCAAGAAACGTGGGGAGCTCCACTAGTGCGGAGCGGAGTAAACCCAGCGGACGCAGTCAGGAAAGTCTTCCAAAGAAATGACACGGAAAGTAAGATCTGGAGACGGGAGGGAGGCTACCCAGGTGGAGAGTTCTGGAAATGTCTCCCGGAGCGCTCCAGGTAGGACTGGCACAGACATCAACTGCAGGAATCAAAACATTGGTCAAGGGGCACCTGGGTGGCTCAGTCAGTTGAGCGTCACGGTTCAGGTCACGATCTCACGGTTTGTGAGTTCGAGCCCCGCGTCGGGCTCTGTGCTGATGGCTCAGAGCCTGGAGCCTGCTTCTGATTCTGTGTCTCCCTCTCTCTCTGCCCTCCTTCCCTCTCTGTCTCAGAATAAATAATTTAAAAATAAAAAAATTAAAAAAAAAACAACAGCATTGGTACAAATAAAAGTGTGTCAGTGTGGCCAAAGCCTGAAGACGTGGTAGGGAGTACAGGGAGAGGTCGGTAGGGACACGGGTCTGAACAGAATGTGAAGCTCAGTTCTGCATATCAGAACGTAGCCTAGGTGCCAGGCGAGTCCCTAGAAGACTGTATACTTGCTTCACCAGATTGCGGTCTGATATCGGATACTGTTGATTCCTGGTTTGCAGAGTTTTGTGACTCGGGCACTCTCTTAGCGCATAGAGATAGTGTCAGTCTATCTCCAAAACACATCCCCACGTTCCACCAAGTCCTGTTTCTCCACGGCCATGAACCTAGCACAAGTCCTGTCCTCTCTTCTCTGGATTTCCTGTTTTCCCTCCTACCACCCCGGATCCCCGGCAGCTTAATACCCTACACTCAGCAACCACAGTAATCCTCTAAGGCAAAATCAGATTATGTCATCCCCTGCTTAAACCTGTATAATCATCTTCCCTTTTACTTAGAGAAAAACCCTCTGAAATCCTTACCATGCTCTACATAGTCCTACATAAACTAGAGTCTCCTTTTTTAATCATTTCAGCTTCAATTCAAAAACGTGCTTCTCGGGGAGACTTTTTCTGACAACTCTAGGTAAAAATAGCTCGTGTCTTCCCTCCCCACCAAAACCGATAATAATAAGAATAATATCATTTTCCTTTACACATAATTCCTGCTATACTTTAAAAAGATTTTATCAGTACCCGAACATTTCTCCTGTATTCATTTGTCCATGTGCTCCCATTTATTTTCCTTCTCTAGCAGATAAATTCTCCTTGACAGGATTTTGTCCATCTAATCTGTCACTGTGTCTTTAGCACATGGAAGAGTCTATGACACATGTTAGAGAGGAAATTTTGGTTTGGTTGCCAACGGAGTGGATATTTCTTCCAATTCTTCCAGTCAGCATTTATGTTCTTAATTCAATTTGTTCATCTTTATGCTAGACTTCAACCCCCATGCACCACAATATTGCTAGACAGTGAAGCTATGATCATTCCAAATCCCAGACCCTTGGATCTGAAGTCATCTGATTACCGCCACTTCTAATCACCATCATCACCATCACCATCATCACCACCATTATCACCACCATCATCACCACCATCATTACCATCACATCATCATCACCACCATTGCCATGACCACCATCATCATCACCATGACCACCATCATCACCATCACCATCACCTTCACCACCCATCATCATCATCACCACCATCATCATCATCAGCATCATCACCATCACCATCACCATCATCATCACCATCACCTCCACCATTATCACCACCATCATTACCATCACATCATCATCACCACCATTGCCATGACCACCATCATCATCATCACCATGACCACCATCATCATCATCACCATGACCACCATCATCACCATCACCATCACCATCATCATCACCATCACCACCACCATCATCATCATCCTCATCCTCATCTTCATCACTATCATGATCATCACCACCACTACCATCATCATCACCACCATCATCATCACCATCATCTCCACCATTATCACCACCATCATTATCATCACATCATCATCATCACCTTTGCCATGAGTACCATCATCATCATCACCATCACCACCATCATCACCATCACCACCATCATCATCATCAATCTTCATCGTCACAATCAACAACACCATCCTGTACTAATAGCTGCCTCTATCAACACGTTTCAGGTACTTTTGCATTGAATCCTTGTAGTGAGAGCACTTTGACAGCATTTTCTTTCTTTTTCAGGTGGAGAGGGGGGCTCAGAGCATAGAAAGTTCAAATGACTTGTTCATAATCACATGACTAATCTGTGGGGGACTGTGTTTCAAGCCTAGATCTGTCTGAGTCCAAATGCAGTGCTTTCCAAAAGGCAATCCCGCCCTCACATTTTTTTCCAGATCCTACCATCTCATGAGCTTTGGCTGGGTTTCCCGGACTCCAGCTCATCACCACACTTTGGAATTTTTAAAACTCATTTCATCCTACTCTTTCTTTCTGCAAGGGCAGGGGCTTGGAAGTGACTCGATTCCTGTGCTCTGAGCCACCCTGGACAGAGTCCTCGTGCTTCTTATCATGAAGCCCTAAAACCATATTCATTCCAATTCTCATCCCGAGTGGGGACACATGAGAATATGTTTGTATCACAGGATTGGTAAGATCAAGTGATTAAGACAAACTCACTGAAGGATTCTCAGTGTCCACACATGATCTTTTGTTGTCTACGCTAAGCGCTTAGTGTCTTACATTTAATGCAAAAGATTGAGCCCAGATAATCCCATGTCTTGATGTGTGCATCCCTCACAGCCAGTGACTGGTGGGACTTCGTTTGCCAATTCCCTTGCAAAGATTCTTTAATAGAAATTAAGAGATCGTCTTAAAATGAGTGCGATAAGATGAAGCTTTCTGCTCTCATCATGTTAACTACATTAGAGCCCAGCACATTAAGCCATGCTTCTGGAATTACACCCAAAGAAGCTGAAGAGCTGCAGATTTGACTTAAATCTTTGACATCTCAAGAAAAAAAATAGTCAGAAAAACATGCCTCACATTTTCTCTCCCTTGTCAGACAAATTGGTATTCTGTTGATCTTGTTTTTGAAATATCTTGCAACTCAAGCTATTAGAGAGAGAAAACACTTACTTGTCATCACTTTCCTGAGATGCTTAGATGTACACTGTCAAGGATGATTTTTCAGACATAATCCAGCCACGTGAGGACTGCTATTTGTGTTAATTAGTACGTGACGGCCCAGATTTCTCCAGAGGGCCTCCTAATTCTGGGAGCTTCTTTAAAGCAGGGAGCAAAGAATCTATTGCACCGTAGGTGGGACACGGGCCTAACGTTTCCCCCGTTGGACCCCTTGTCCTAAGGGGTTTCATGGTTATTGCAGATATGGCCAAGCGTGTTTGCATCTGGTCAGGCTCCTTTCTGAATGCCTGTACAGGTTGTCTCTTATCTGCAATTTTGAAATCCAAAATTCTGAAAACTGAAAGTTTGCTATAAGTATTTGGCAGTAAAATGGTACCCGTCTCCACATGAGGCTCTTTGCAGTCTTTAAGTGTCCCATTAGTGTGAATGGCTTTGTGGTTCACTGCAAAAATATTCGTTCATTTGCTGTCCCTGACCCCAATGAGGACACAGCCTTTCTAAAAGAAAGAAAGAAAGAAAGAAAGAAAGAAAGAAAGAAAGAAAGAAAGAAAGGAGGAGGGAAAGAGGGAGGAGGGAAGGAGGGGAGGAAGGAAGGAAAGAGAGAGAGAGAGAGAGGAATTCTAAAGCAAATCAAGCCCTAAGGCTTCTGGATATGTGATTATAAAATTG
This sequence comes from Felis catus, assembly GCF_018350175.1. Classification (NCBI taxonomy): domain Eukaryota; kingdom Metazoa; phylum Chordata; class Mammalia; order Carnivora; family Felidae; genus Felis; species Felis catus. Next base: position 76,816,816 of record NC_058385.1, on the reverse strand, counting down.
ATTCTACACTGATGACACTGCATGCATACACATGTAGTTTTCATCAGTATTAACCCCGAGTTTAATGGGTAGATTGGTAAACAATTGCCAAGGTTGTTAAAAAACCCAACCTTGCCTTTGCTCCCTATGAAACATCTCCTCCCCATCCCCTTCAACAACAACAACAACAACAACAACAATAATCTCACCATAAGCCAAATCTCAAATTCACTCCTCTATGATGCCTTCCCTGTTTCCCAAATGTATTAATCTACTCTGTTCTCCAGGAGAGCAATGCAGCTATGTTTATTGCATTTGAGAACTTGGAATTATAATGAATTGCGTGTCTCCTCTACTCAACTGTAGAGCTTACTCATTCATTCGTTCGTTCATTCATTCAATTTATTCATGCAATTACTCAAGTTTTAATGTCAGGCTTGATGCTAAGTACTTTTATATATATTTTTAATTAATCATTTCAAAAACCTTTAACACACTTTTTACTGCATCCATTTTTTCCAGAAGAAAAACTGAAAAGAACCTCTGGGAGTTTAGACAACTGTTTGAGGACATACAGCTAGTAAGTTGTAGGGTTAGGACTGTAACCTAGGTCTTTCTAACCCCATGTTTTGTCATGTTTGTTGGATCCTCCACACTGTTTGGGGGACATGTTACCTATTTGCTTTGTTTTGGTCGTGCTATAGCACATTATTGACGTGGTTTGTTTCTTGTTTCTGTTTTTGTTTCGAAGTGGTTTTTAAACAGGCAGATAGATACAGTGCTCATTTTCTTCTTCCACCTGATGACTCAGAACACCTCCTAATTCTGCCTGATAGAGTTAAGGAATTACGTCTTAGCCTTAGATTTGGCCTACTGTTTCCTCTGCGTACCTTGTTTGTTGAATTATCCTTTTCATGCATGCTCCAAAAGAAAAGATGCTATCTAAAATCCATGCCGCTGACACGCCAGAGAATATACTACTTTTAGTTTCAAGGATGTCTTTACAACTGGCTGCTATAGCAATCAGCAGCAAGTCGGGCCCCAGACCTGCTTGGCCAGTGGCTTACCACTGCTCCGGTGCTCCCATCTCTGATGCTGCAGCACCATAACTGTAAATCCATGATCTGCCCTCCAGGATGCAGTCAACAAAGGGAATCCAAGGCTGGGCTCCATTCCTGGAAATGACATACTAATCTATGGCCCCTGGCTTCAGTTAATCCGACCTAATTCTTTGTGTGGGTACTTTCAAAAGTTCTCCTGAAATTTTCTTGCTTTCTTGCTTTCTTGCTTTCTTGCTTTCTTTTCTTAGCATTATATAACTGGACTTGCCCTTGCTGATATGCATAGTCGTGATTTATTCTGCTTCACTGCATGGCATTCCAATGTGAAAGTATACCATGATTGATTAATTCATTTTATGGTCAGTGTGTATCGGGTTGTTTCTAATTGTCTTCCAATTCCTTCATCCACTCATGTATTTATTTATTCAACACATATTTATTGAGGGCTTATTCTGTGCCAACCACTGTTCCAGGAACTTTGGAAACAGCAGCAAACAAATGGAGTATTGGCCCCACGGAGCTTACCTTCTAGAGTAAAGAAGCAAACAAAAATAAACATGAATACACAGTGTGTCAGGTGTGGGGAAAAATAAAGCAGAGGATAAGGATTAGAGGGTGGAACAATGTAGATATTTTATATAGTGTAGTCAGGGAAATCTTCTCTGATAAGTGAAACAGTGACCATTTGGATAGAGACCTACATCACGTGCTCTCCGGGGGAAAAGGACTCCATACCAAGTGCAAAGGCCCTAAGTAAGTAGGGTTTTGGAATGTTCAAGGCATGGGAAGTGGGCCATGGTGCCTGTACCAGGTGACTGAGGGAGAGTGAGAAAATGAGATCACAAAGGTTACGAGCCAGCTAGTCATGTAAGACCTTATTAGCCAAGATAAAGCTCTTTGCTTCTGTTCTAAGCGGAATGGGAAGTCTTTGGGGAGATTTGATCAGAAGTATGGCATGACACGAATTACTATTTCTTAGAATCAGTCTGGCTGCTATGTTGAGCATAGACATTCAAGGAGCCAGGGATGAGCCTGGCTGGGAGTTTGTTGTGAAAATCAAGCTCAGGGATGGTGGTGACGTGTATCAGTGCAGTAAGAAGGAGACTAATTATATAAATATAGTAACACATTGAGGTAGTAAGGAGTTTGATTTTTCATGCTTCCCTATGTCCAGTGCAGACATTGACTTTGGGCTTGACAGATGATTTATTTTGGCCAATAGGATGATAGCAAATTGAAGTAAACAGGAGACTGAGAAACTGATCATGTACCTCTGCTTTCCTGTCACCATTATATCGACATGCCTGGACCAACCTGCCCGAGGGATGTGAAAATGTGGAGTAGAATTGAGTCTTCAAGCCCAAGCCACCAGTGCTCCCAGCTGACCACAATCGCATGAGAAAACAGAAAGAAGTAAGCCAAGACATGTCCAAACAATCAGATCTGTTCCATTGACCTGTGGGCTGGTGAAAAAGGGCGAATGATTATTCCTTTAAGTTTTGAAGTAGTTTGTTATGCAGAATTAGCTAACTGCTGTACATATTATGAAGGCTACCGGGTAAGTATATGTGTTAGTGGGAATTTGATGATTCTTTTCTGTTTACTGCTAGTTATGCATAGAAGCAGAAAATAAGGTCAGTGAGAATGAGGATCAGAGAGGAGGTATCAGGCTTTCCAGAAGGAGGCTTTCTGCATCGGTAGGAGGTATAAAATATTCATCTAGGAGAATGGGAGAGAAAATAAACATGAAAATCCAATGGGATAACTGATCCTAGGATCCCAGTTGGGATTAATACTTAAACATGAAAAAGGGGATGAGACAATATGCTGTGTGCTTTTCTGCAAACATATTGAGCTGTACAGGATACGTGAAGACAGAGAGTGACTTGGCTTTAGCCAAGTTGATTTCAACTTTGTTTTTGAAAAAGGAGGGCATGCTGTCAGGAGCCAGCAAACGTTTTCTGTAAAAGGAGATACAATAAGCATGTCAAGCTCCGTGTGCCAGCTGGTCTCTGTTGTGACCCCTGAACTCTGCCATTGTAGTGTGAACAGAGCCATACACGGTGTGTAAACAAAAGGGCATGGCTCTGTGTTCCAATAAATCTTTATTTATAAAGCAGACGGCCAGCCCCAGGTCTAGGGAGGTGAGAAGATCTGGAAGGGAGTAATTATGATGATAGACAGCATAAAGGAACTGGGTAAAGAGGAGATAGTCGAGGGCATAAAAAAATGAACTGTTGCACATAACAATTGGTGCAAATGTGGGTGTTTGTGTGTGTGTCAATATTACTAGGTAATGATAACTAGTTGTCCTTACTATCTACACCATTTTATTCTCCCAATACCAGAGTAGAAACTGTAGTTTCCCCACATTCTTGCCAATACTTAATATTTATAGATTCTTCTCCTTCTCTGTCTCTCTCTGTCTCTCTCTCTCCTTGTATCTCTTTTCTCTTTTTTTTCTAATTTTGGGGTTATAAAAAGGTATCTTATTGTCATTTTAATGCCAGATTTTCTTGGTTCACCATTTTTTTTCCCCTTGAATCTCAGAGCGGCCATCTTGTTGGCAGTCAGCCCTGTGGAACAAACAGATGTACAGAGAAGCTTGACACACACACCCAAGTCTGTGTTCATTGTTGGCCTGTGTTAGAGATGGACACAGGGCTGAATCCAGTGTGCATGTCCAGATCTATTTCAGGCCCTTAGTCTCACTTGTTCAAGATCGGGAGTTCTTGGTGTCCTGAAGGTCACTAATTGAGGGACTCTAGAAATAAGGCACAGAGCCCAAACACATTCTTCACTGGGGGACTTCAATATCATGCTGAATATCACCATGTTACGCTTATAGTTGTAGTTATGAGAAATGGTTTCTTTTAGGACGTGTGTCCCGATGTTAATGAAAATGAGAAAACTCGGGTGAACTTGGACCTTCCCTATACACCATCTATTTGCAGATGGGCTTAAGAAGAGGGTCTCAGTGCCAACATGTCTCATAGATAGAAACCAATGAATATTTTATTTTGTCTCTAATGCAAACTTTGTGCTGCGAGTACTTTGAACAGTTACACTCTTATAAAAATGACTGCTCATTCTCAAAAATGTTAAAAATACAGAAAATGACAGAAAACAAAATGCATTTATTCCGAGACCCACCATATGGCAATGTAAATATTTTATCGTCATATGTATGTGTATACTGAGGTACACACGCAGACACATCCTTGGTGTGCATGACATAAGATATAAATGTGGCTATACTTTAAGACAAGGAAAACCTGGAACGTACAATTCGAAAGCACATTCTCATTACTTGTAAAAATTGGTGACACCGTGCCTGATTTTCATTAGATAATACTATTCTTTCCCCAGGGGTTAGCGTTTCAGATAACAATAAGAACATGTATGGATCCTGGGCAGACCCAGGATAGATTCCTTCCCTTGTCACTTACCAGTCATGTCACAGCAATAAGAAAGCCAATGCGTGAGATTTGTTGAGGGCATGCCGGGAATTGTCCCCGGCACTTTTTTCCCTGTCATCTTCTGTAATCCTCACAATAAAGCAGGAAAGTAGGTAGTATCATCCCCCTTTTTACAGACAAACACACCGAGACACTAGGTTACACACCTGACATCAGTTTCTCCGCCTGTAAAACAGGATGTATTAGTCAGGGTTTTCCAGGGAAAAGAACCAATAGGAGAAGGAGATAGAGGTAGCCATATAGGTGTAGATGTAGAACATATATGGTTATAGATATGAGAGGGAATTTATTGGCGTACGTAACCATGACTGTTGAGAAGTCCACGGTCCACCATCTGTAAGCTAGAGAACCAAGAAAACCAGTGGTGTGATTCAGCCTGAGCCCAGAGGTCTGAGAACCAGGACGTCCAATGTCCAAAGGCAGGAGAACATGGACGTCCCAGCTCAAGAAGAGAGAGGGAATTTGCCCTTCCTCCGTCTTTTTGTGCTACCTGGGCTCTCAACAGATTGCATGGTGCCTACCCGCACTGGTGAGGGCTGCCTTCTCTACTCAGCCCACCGATCCAGAGTCAGATGCTAATCTCTTCTGGAGACACCCTCACAGGCACACCAAGAAATAATATTTCGCCAGCCATTTGGACAGCCCCTAGGCCAAATTGGCACCCACTATTAACTACCATTTAGGGCAACAGGATCTCCCAGGGAATGAAGATAACATCTCATCACTGAGTCTGAATAAAGTACAGGGGCACCTGGGTGGCTCAGTCAGTTAAGCGTCTGACTCTTCATTTTTGGCTCATGTCATGATCTCACTGTGGGTTCAAGCCCCGTGCCGGGCTCTGTGCTGACAACATGGAGCCTGCTTGGGATTCTGTCTCCTTCTGTCTCTGCCCCCTTGCTCTCTGTATCTTTCAAAAACAAACAAACAAACAAACAAAAAGAAAACCAAAACACCTTTAAACAAAGCACCAAACAATGTCCCCAATTCACAATATGTACTCAGGAAATATCCATTCCTTTCCCTCCTTCTGTTGAGGTTATCAGGTTTTCACAACTAATGCTTCTATTATCTATCTGTACAACCCCCAACTTAAAAAATAAAGAAAATAAAATAAGCCATGTAAAGGAGCGATGAAGGGAACCCATTCATTGCACTCATGACACTTTGATTTGATAGTTGGAATCTGTGTCCTGGGAGGGAGGGAGTCTGTCTGAACCAGACCGTCCATATTCCCCAACCTCACCCCAGTCGAGTTAAAGACCTTGGTTGCACTTCCTATGGAAAGGCACTATTCCAAAACTAATACAAAGGCCAGAAGTGCTTTGATTGGGACAAATGTCTGCACATGGGTGGTCCCAGAAACACACCCTAGACAGAATTGAGTGCAACTCATTTGCATGGAAAGAGTTCCCAGGATGCGCCATGAATTAATGGGGAGTTGAGGGGACGAAGGAAGGAGCACAAGGCATCATTCACTAAGCAATCAAAGTCCCCCATTTATTCATTATATTTGCTTTTAATATCATGGATTTAATTGCTAGTTTATTCTATATTGTTTTTAATAATAGTTTTTTTAAATGATTATTTATTTTTGAGAGAGAAAGAGAGAGAGAGAGAGTAAGAGTGAGAGAGCAGAGTAGGGACAGAGAGAGAGAGGGAGAGAGAGAATCCCAAGCAGGCCCCACGTCGCCGATGTGGGGCTCAAACTCATGAACACTGAGATCAGGACCTAACCCGGCGATCATGACCTGAGCCAAAATCGAGAGCTGGATGCTTAACCGACCGAGCCACACAGGCAACCCTAATAATGGTTTTAAGAACCAGCTATCAGTTCAAGATCCTCTGGTTTCAAATCCTACACTCAGCCACTCCTTAGCTTGGACAGTTTACATGGTTACCTTCATGGACTCAGAAGCCCCCCATTAGGATTATCAAAGTTCTATTTTCCAGTAAAACAAGGTACATTTTCCCTCTTTTCTATTTTTTTTGTTTTGTTTTTTGTTTTTCTGTGTTTTAACTCTCATTTAAAAGCACATAAATAAAGGGGCACTGGGGTGGCTCAGTCAGTTAAGCACCTGACTCTTGATTTCTGCTCAGGTCATGATCTCACAGTCAGGAGTTGGAACCCCACATCAGGTTCTGTGCTGACAACGTGGAGCCTGCTCGGGATTCTCCCTCTCTCTCTGCCCCTCCCCGGCTCGCACTTTCTCTCTTTCTCGAAAATAAATAATAAATTAAAAACTTAAAAAATAACACACACACATATGGTGTGCCATCTTCCCCATTCATCAGTGCTTGGTCCAGAAGTGGTAAGTACATTCCCACCGTTGTGCAGTCGACAGCCCTGTCCGTTACAGAAACTGTTCATCTTGCAAAATTGAAACTCTGTACCTGTTCAGTAATTACACCACATTCCCTCTCTGTCCAGACCCTGGCCACCGCCATTCTACTTTTCATGTCCATACATTTGACTACTCTAGATATCTCACTGTTCCTGTATCATATCTGCTCTTTGTGACCAACTGATCTCACCTTGCATAATGTCCTCAAGGTTTATCCACGTGGCAGCAGGTGTCGGAATTTCCCCCTTTTTTTGTTTTGCTTTGTTTGGTTTTTAGTTTATTTATTTTGAGAGAGAGAGAGAGAGAGTGAGAGAGAGCACACAAGCTGGGGAGGGGCAGAGAGAGAGAACAGAGGATCTCAGGCAGATTCTGCACTGACCGCAGCAAGTCTAACGCAGAGCTTGCCCCCACAAACTGTGTCTCCTCCCTTTTTAAGGCCAAATAACATTCCATCGCGGTGATAGACCACATTCTGTTTGCCCATTCATCTGTCAGTGGACACCTGGTGTGCATCCATGGTTTGGTGACTGCGGATAGTGTTGCTGTGAACACAGGTCTATGGGCCCTCATTTTTTCACACGGGGAGACAGAGTCTCAACAGTGTGGATTGAATTTACTCGCTGTTCAACTGGGTACAGGTGGCAGGATTTGGGCTCTGATCCAGGCTGCCTAAGTCGAGAGGTCAAGGAATACGATTTTACTGCACACTTCCTGCGGCCAGGCCCTCCGAGAGCCGCTGGAGGCAGAGAAGTGAATAAGACAGACACCGTCCCTGCCCAGTTTGTGTTTACATTCTGCTGAGGGAGAGACAACAAATTGGCGAACAAAGTTACAGGTTATGATATGTCCTATGAAGAAAAGATGACGAGGTTCTTGGAGAGAGTCATTGGTGAACGGGGGTGTCTCCAAGGGCTCGGCCCTGAACAGAGGCCCAAAGGATAACAAGGAGCCAGGAAGGAGAGGAGTCTGAGAAGGAACCATTCAGGAAGAAGGGGAGGAAGGGATGCCCCTGAGGTGGACCGGACCCAGCCTGCAAAGGGACACACGTGTGAGCCATGTGGCCCGAGTTCATAGAGCAAGAATAAGAGTGTACCTGAGGATGAAGAGGATTGTGGTGCGAAGGTCCTGCCGAGACTGGACTGTGGATTTTATTCTAGAAACACCAGGAAACATTTGAAGGGATTTGAGCCTCCGAGTGCGGTAACGTGGTTATCATTACCGCTCTATTATCACTATCGTGATAATAGCCCTCCGATGTCACCCTCCCCGCTTTCTCCTTCCAGTGTCTTCTCCACTGCTCTTCTGGGCAAGCCCGGAGATATATAGTTAGCACACATGCAAAGAAAACCTCCAGCCTGCCTCGTGCATTTTCTCTCCCATTCTCGGGAGCTGGCTGCTGACGGATAACTGGGGGCCTCGAATCCTCTTGGATACGCCGAAAACTCGGCCACAGAGCCTGTGGGAAGACTGCCTGATCCAGGAGTCTGGTGACCAGGGGACGAGCCTGCCTGGCTCCTTCCCAGGATTTGGGTTTCAGAAGCTGACTGTCTGTCTCGATAAGCTGAGTCCTACAGCCTCCCTCTACTGATGGGAATGGGGGATGTTGCCGCTCCCGTCCAATCGAGACTTGTTTTTCTCATTCCTCCACTGGTTTAGAACTCAGAGAAGAGAGGCATGGCATTGACTGCCCTCCCCCAACTCTAGGACGACAAGGACACTAGGCATACAATAGTGACTCCAGGACTTCTGGGTCACTTCTATTTTTCAGAGAGGTCCAGGGACACCCCTGCCCCCCCGCCCCCGGCCCCGGGTCATGCAACTCATCAGTGACCGTTGAGATTCGAGCTCCTAGCTGGCCACTGTACCCCAGGGATTTATGAACCAATGAATTAGCAGAAACGCAGACAGCATCTGGTGTATCAGAACCCCAGGGGTGCCTGCCTCAACAGCACACAGCCCGTGAGGGGTTCTCACACGTGGAGCCCTCCTCGCTAAATTCCGAGACTTTCCAGCAAGGCAGTGGCACTTTGAGCCTTGCACCCGATGAGCCGGGTGCCTGGTTCTGGAAACACAGCTCCTCCGGGGACTCTAGCCAAGAGCCATAACAGCTTCGGGCATCGCTAGCCCTGTGCCCAGTCTGCCATCAATAATTCAAGAAGCCGGAGAAGCCGAGTGTCTGCAAAAACATGGCTCATTCTGCTGCTCCCAGCACTTTCAGCACTCCTTGGTCTTGGTGGGCAGAGGCTTCCTTGTCGGGTGGGAAGCAGACACGCTAAAGCAGGGCTGGCACTTTTCTCTCCTGCAAGAAAGAAGTCCAAATACACACCCCCAAGGGTAGATGACATCGGATCACACTGTAACGGCTTCCAAAGGTCAGCAGGTGGAGTCAAATGTCAAGTGGTGGGAGGAGAGACTGCAGGTCTGATGTGAAGTCGGTGCCTCCCCAAGCACCTGCTGTGCTACCCCTGCATTGAGGCAGACCGTGGCCTTAGGAGGAAACCTTCCGTGCCTTCATCTCTTGGCACTGTGTCTCTCTTCTTCCGTCTTCTAACAGAAGAAATAGGAAACAGGTTCCATTTTCTTATTAAGTTAATCTTTGGAGTTTGGTGAAAATAAATGCTCTCACCATTAATAAGAAGGGAAGGTCTAAAATGTTGTCTGATAAGTTTTTATTGGAAGAGTAAAGAGAGGCAAAAGATTAGGGCTGTGCTGATGGCCTAATTCTAGAATAATTAAAATAAACCGATTACATGTACGTGTTTTAAGGCTGGCATCCAACCGTCTTTCCTCAGCATAGCTCGTGGCATGATACTTGACTCCTTATAACCTGCAGTGACCCTGAATTCTGTCAGATAAAGTGCTGAAGTCATGGTTCACAGTGTCTTGAATCTTCTCAATGTTTTTATTGTATTTCCATCATGTGGACAAAAATCCCAATAGTTCATTCTTGAACAATCTTTAGAGTATAATATACGAGGCTTTGTAAAAAATCGGACTTCGACATACCATTTTAGACTCATCTTCTGTGATATCGTCCCCACCCCCATATTCTTCCCTACTGCACATGCTCAGAGCAAGAAAAGGGTCTGCAACCAAGTGGTGTCTAGGGTCTCACGTGTCTTTACTCACACATCTGGGCTGGAATACCCGGGGCCCCTTAGGCCTCTGTGTCCCTCCCTCCTTCTCTCTCTCTGTTTCTCTGTCTCTCCGTCTCTCTCCATCTTTCGTCTCTCTACAGGATGGCTAAGCTATTTGGCCATTTGGCCTTCCCTAATCTGGCCTCAGGAGTCACCCGGTGTCACTCCTTCCACAGGCTCTTAGCCCAGGAAATCCCAAAGCCTGTTCAAGAAGTGGGACACATTAGTTGCCTCTTGATGGAAGGTATAATGGGGAATGTGTGAGTGTGTTCTACCCATTTACTGAATACTTTCTATGTCCAGATGCTACCCCTGTGACGGTCCTGTTGGATCCTCCTAGAAGCCTCATTGCAAAGATTGGTTGCCCATTTTATAGAGGAAAATTGAGGTACAGAGCAGTTAGATAATTTCACAGAGTTAGGAAATGATAAACCCAGGACTCAAAGCCAGGTACATCTCCAGATTCCTGAGTGCACCCCTCCCACCTGACTATGCTTAGCCCATGGGGGGTTCTCAAGCCATATCTGACCAATGAGTGAATGGATGGGTGAATAGACATTGGATTTCAAATCCTGTAGACATTCTATACTGCATAACACAACTTAAACATCATAAACTTCTCTCCTGGGCTCTAGGCTCTGTTTTTATACTTCTAAATCCTGACCTGGATCATTGATTTATTCATTCATTCATTCATTCATTCACAAAGGTATATCTCCAGCATGAACCTGTCTTAGACTTACTCTCCAGACACTTTTCCAGGAAAAGCAACGGACAAGCCCAGTGGTCCCTGTCATCATTACATTGTAGAAAGAATAGCACCGAAAGAGATAATGACCTCATGGATTATGAATCACGGTTGTGATAAACATAACAAAGGGCAATCTCGGGGTCCTGATCTAGAATTGTTCTCTCCAAATAATGATGCTGTTGCCAGGAGTTTCACTACTGCTTAGATTAACAAGATGGGGCCCCCAGCTGACCCGATTGGACCATCTTTCCTAGTGATGCCAGATTCCGGTCCGCTGGGGTTGACCAGATCCCTTGGGCATAAAGGTCTGCAATGCTGTCAGTGGGTATCCATTCTGTGGTCATTTTATTATCAGATGGGGATTAGAGTGTGGTGGTCGATCAATCTAATTGAACGTTGGTTAAAGCACAAGTGTTCCACTTGACATTGGTGTCATTTGGGTAGAATAATTCTTTGTGGTGTAGACTGTCCTGTGCGTTGAAGGAAGTCTAGAATATTCTAGGCCTCTACATACTATACGCTAGTATCACCACCTTCCAGTTGTGACAATCAGAAATGCCCCCAGGCATTAGCAAATGTCCCCTGGAAGACTAAAGTGTTACTAGTTGAGAACTACTTGGTTAAAGACAAACAGACGCGGATGCAAACCCAAGGACCACAGCTTCCTAGTTGTGAGGCCGTGGAGAAGTCATTTCATCTCCCAAAGGCTCTGCGACAGTATCTATAAAGCTGGCTTCTGCATAAAGGAGGTCCTCACAAAGTTTTGCTAAGAACTGTCGTAATTTTTGCTAACATTTATTAAGTGTTTATCACACTCTAGGCATGGATGAAGTGTGTGTATTTATTTGTTTGTTTGTTTGTTTAAATTAAAGGTAGTTAACATACAGTGTAGTCTTGGCTTCAGGAGTAGAATGTAGTGATTCACTATTTACATATGACACCCAGGGCTCATCCCAGCAAGTGCCCTCCTCAATGCCCATCACCCATTTAGCCCATCCCCCCACCCACTTCCCCTTCAGTAACCCTCAGTTTATTCTCTGTATTTAAGAGTCTCTTATGGTTTGCCTGTCTCTCTGTTTTTATCTTACTTTTCTTTCCCTTCCCCTACATTCTTCCATTGTGTTCTTTAATTCCATATGAGTTCAATCATATGATATCTGTCTTTCTCTGACTTATTTCACTTAGCAGAATACCCTCCAGTTCCATCCACATTGTTGCATAGCAAGATTTCATTCTTTTTCATCGCCAAGTAGTATTCCATTGTGTGGTGTGTGTGTGTGTGTGTGTGTGTGTGTGTGTGTGTGTACACATATACCACATCTTTATCCATTTGGTCAGCCAGTGGACGATTGGGCTCTTTCCACAATTTGGCTATTGTTAATAATGCTGCTATAAACATTGGGGCACATTAAATTTTGCATATTAATTCACTGAACCCCACTGAAATGTCATGAGGAGTGTATAATGATTTATCTCCATTTTTGAGACGAGGAAACCAAGAGCGTTTAACCCTATGGTCTGTGATCTACGAAGTGTCCTGTGACACTCTACTTTGGTCACAATGTGCACCATTGCTACTTGTCCCAAATGGCCACTGCTTGCCTTACAGAAAAATCCACAAGAGTTACAGAATAGATTTTTGGGACATAAAGTAAAGTAACACTTTAAGAGTAAAGCTAACAATTACAGAATGTGCTCTCTGTTCTTGGCGCTATGTTAAGTGTTGGAAGTCCAGATATGAACAAGGGCCAAGCCTTGCTCTCAAGCTTCCCCAAGTTCCCAGTGATCTCACTCTTCGGGAGGCCCAAGCTCTCTCCACTGCACTGCAGAGGTCCTGGAGGCCATGGACGCCAACAGGATCCTTCGTCCTGAAGGCGATCAGTCAGAAGGAGTCAAAGAATATGCCCAGTCACCCCGCGACATGATGTCTGTCCGCTGTCTTGAGAGAGGGTTGGAGGAAACAGAGCCCAGAGGCAGGGAGATCCCCTAAAGGAACTGTTCTGTTGTCCCAGGGCAGAAGACAATCCTCAGCTGGAACACTGCCTGTGGGAATACCAAGCAGAGGCTCTCACAACTTGTGTGATTTGGAAAGGTAAACATTTCTGAGTCTCGGTTTCCTCATCCACAAAATCATGATAATGGTACCAATTACCCAGATGCCATCAAGATTAAACAGTACCAAACCAGATAAATCACACAACACAGGACAATGGTGAATTCCTCAGTAAATACACCTACTATGGTAACTACTGTAAACAATGAGCACAGAGTAGGTCTGGGAAACTCGTAGCTTTTTCTTGCCCAGTGCTCTTTGCTAGCACTGCCAACATCTTTCTTTCTGCCCTGAGGATAATGTTATTGCAAACATTGACCTAATAAAAATGCACAGAAACCTCTCTTTATACACTGAAGCAATGCAAAACAAAACAAAATCCAAAAAGAGAAAGCAATTCTCTTTCATGTTTTGCAAGTTCCACTGGGATTTCCTTCCCAAACGAAGATATTCTATTTCTATTCCGGGAAATAAAGATATTGAAAATAAGAAAGTTCCCCTTAAGATTCACTATTCAGGAGCTCAGCAGTTTTGCCTTTTTATTTTCTCATTTTCCCATATATCATCTGACTTGTATTCACTCTCCTGTGTTCTACTGCCAAGAACATGTTGAATACATTTAAGAGGGAAAAAAACAGCCACTCAAACCAAAACATCCAAACCTAATACACATTGTTCCTTCCATTAACTCATTTGGCACATAATCATTGTCTACCTACTACGTGCTGGGCATGTTCTAGGCACTGAGTAAACATGGGTTTCTTTTTTACAGTCTGTGAGTAGGGCATAGGGTGCCTGGGTGGCTCAGTGGGTTAAGCGTTCGACTTCGGCTCAGGTCATGATCTCATGGCTCATGGGTTTGAGCCCCGAGTCGGGCTCTGCTGACACCTTGGAGCCTGGCACCTGCTTTGGATTCTGTGTCTCCTTCTCTTTCATGCTCTATCTCTCTCTGTCTCTCAAAAATAAAATAAACAATACAAAAAAATTTAAGTCTGTGAGTAGGGGAGAAATACAAGCAAACAAGTAATACCATTTCAGTTTATACTTTAAGTTACTCATAAAACAAAGTGACCAACGGTAGGGACCAATGGGAAGTGGGTGCTTCCTAAGATAGGGGGAGGTCAGGAAAGCTCCTCTACGGAAGTGGCACTTGAGTTTAAACTTGATACCAAAAGGCAAGTGGGAGGGAGCTCCGGAAGGGGCAGTTCAGGCAGAGAGAAAGCAAGCGACACCCCCGGTGTGAGAAACTGTTGGAGGTCTCTGAACAAGGGCAATCCATCAGATTGAGCAAGAATGAGCAACAGCACCAAGGTAGGGGGTGTCCCTGAAGAAGGGGCGGAGGACAGGTCACATAGCACCTCCTAAGCTGTGGTAAGAATGTCAGTTTTATCCTAAGAGAGATTGTTGGATAATTTAAGAAGAACCGTAACAGATGTTGAGGGAGCGGAGTTACATTCGAAAGGGTCGTGCTGGCTGATGCACGGAGAACAGGATCAACTCTGACGGGACAAGTCAGTGATCCGAGTCTGGTGATGGCGGCCAGGCTGGGGTGGTCATCGAGAAGCTGGTGAGATGTGCCTGCCCTGGGGATGATGGATGGAGTGTTGGGGGCTCGCTGCCGGACTGGATGTGAGTTATGAGTGAAAAAGAAGGTAAAGGCGACTTCAAAACGGGATGGATGGAGGTACCATTTCCTGGAATGAAGGACATTTGAGAGAGGGCAGACTTCAAGGTGCAAGAGTGCACCTGTTTTGAACAGACGGAGTGAGAGAGAAACCTGTGGGACACCCCGCAGAGACGGTGGCTTCTCTGGGCGTGTTCACACGTGGCTCAGAGGAGCTGCTGAAGGTCCAACATCTGTGAATTGACTGACTCCACGGATGCTTACTGACTCTCAGCACTCACGCGTACCTGCCACAGCCTTCGAGATGTTTACAGTGAAGAAAAGACACAGACATTTATAAAGGATGAATGTAATAGAGTGAGTTTTTAAAAGGAAGTAAAAGTGTATGAGCCAAGGAGGAAACAGCAGGGGGTGAGAGAGAAAGGGGCATGTCACAGGCTCTGAGAGGGGACAGAAGCTGAGTTTGGTGTGACAAAATGCCCTGGAGTTCACCAGTTGGGAAAGAAGAAACAGATGAACGAGAACATCCAACAGGCATGAAGGTGTGGGTTATGGAAGATGGCAAGTCCGGAATCTGCAGGGTCAGCTGGGAATCTGGAGACCTGGGACAGCCCGCTGTGCCAAGGAAGTCTGAAAAGAGTTCTGGAGGATTCTCTCTTTCTTAAAGAGGCCAGTCTCTCTGTTCTAGTCAGACTTTCAGCTGAATTGAAAGCAGTCTGCTTTACTCAAAATTCACCCACTTAAACGTTAATCTCATCCCCAAACACTTTCCAGCTTGACACATAAAATCAACCATCCCAAAGCCTGGCGGACTATTGGAGAAGAGACCAAAAAGTATTCAAAACCCAATTTTATCATACGAGTTAAACTATAACAATACTGACCATTCACTGTATGAGTAATACTTCAGGATCATTTTATCTCATTCAGTCTTCACATCAACCCATTGAGAGGTGCCAAGGTTATCATTTGACAGAGAAACCAAGTGACTCCAAAAGACTGAGTACACTTTCCAAGGACACGTGAGTCCCAGCTGATCTCCAAAGCCATGCTCTTTAACAAAACTGTTCTCTGACCACTTTGAGTCTACTGTTTCCCTGTCTACAGGAATGAGGCCTATTAACAGCCTGCCGAGATTAAATGGCATAAAATCACTAGCAAGTTGGCTGAAACTTAATGGGTGGCAAATAATTTCCAGTGCCCTTCCTGTCAAATAGTCAGAGGGTTTGTTCTGTTCATTCATTCATTTACCCGTACATTTAACCAACAGGCGTTCGTTTCCAGCGTGGTTAGTACCATTGGTGGCCTCTACGAAGACAGACGATTTGATTCCCATCCTTCATCAGTCGTGGTTTGGGCATCGATGACACTTTGCACTTGTCATCAAATAAAATCCACAACTCGCTACGTGGTGTCCTAGGCCTTTCAGTCTTGAGCTCCTGCTGCTGCTTCCCTGGTCCCACGTTCTGTGCGGTGATATGACACCCTCGTCACCCACATGTGGCCAGGTGCCCGGCAGCCAAATATGCTTGTGACCATTACACAGGCATCTCAGTCCTAGGCCATCTCTTATTTTCCCCATTATCTTTGCTGTTATCTCTTCTGAGAACTATGGCAAGCACCACTACCGTTATAATAGTCTCTATTACTTTTATTACTATGGGAATTACCACTACCGTTATAATAGTATTATGAATTCTTGTGAATATTCATTGACTCTTCGGTGAATTATTCATTCATTTAAAAAATATTTATTAAACTTCTTTTACTGTGAGTAATCTGGGGAGCTAAGGAGTGCTTTGAGGAAAGGGTGATGTGTTCTAATGTCTATTTCAAAAATAGGATTCTGATTATTGTCTTGAGAGGAGGATATTCATCCTTTACAAATGTCTGGGTCTTTTCTTCACTGTAAACACCTTGAAGGCTGCGGCAGGTACGCGTGAGTGCTTAGTGTTAGCAAGGGTTCGTGCAGTCAGTGAGTTCTAGAACTTCAGCATCTCCTCTGAGCCACGTGTGAACACGTCCAGCAAAGCCACCGTCTCTGTGGGATGTTCAGTTGAGAGGCTATTGCGATGATCCAAAGGAGACTTGAACCATTGTAGCCCTGGTGGAGGTGGTGAGAAGTGTCCTAATTGCCTCGATTGTGGAGGGAGAGGAGGTGGCAGGGTCGGCTGAAAGACCGGATGCCAGTTACAAGAGAGAGAGGAGGTCCCAGGATGACTCAAGGATTTGGTTCTGAGCCGCCAGAAGGCTGGAGTTGCCACTCACTGAGCTGGGAAGGCTGTATGAAGAGCAGGCTGGAGAGGCGATGCTTGAAATGTCTCTTATTTGTTCGTGTGGAAATCATCAGTTAAATTACTTGCATAGCAGTGGAAATAAAAAGTACCAGACATCGGAGTGGGAGCTGGGAAAATAAATCCCAAAGACTTTGTCTCGCCTTCCAGTGCCTCACAGTCGACAGGACTTATTTGAGCTGTTCTAACACCCACGGTGAAGAGGTGTGCCCAGGTGAGAAGCCCAGGGGCACAAAAAATGAGCACCTGCTCTGGGCAGAATTCTGAGAGGAGAGAGGCTTCAAAGAGCCCCCAAATTCATTTGGAGGCCCTGGTAGCCAATAAAATAGGGATACTATAGTAGACTAATTAATCAAAAGAACCAATTGAAGAGAGGATCATAAAAATGGTGCATACACACTTTCAACACTTTACATGAACTTAAAACATAAAAAGCTGCCTTCATTTGCCAAGACTGAGACGTACACTCGGGGTCTTGATTTGAAAACAGGTCCCCAGTTGATTACACTTCTCTTGGTCCTTTTTGCCCTGATCACACTCATTAATGTATGGTCTTTGGTTTCCAGGATGAATTTTTTGAAAGTAGAGTAAAAATGTAAAGATATTTGGAAAGTCATATGAATACAGACTTCGGGGTTTTTTAATTTTGTAGCCAGTTTTTTACCGATTTAACCATATATTTTAAAAAAAAAATTTTTTTAATGTTTATTTATTTTTGGGACAGAGAGAGACAGAGCATGAACGGGGGAGGGGCAGAGAGAGGGGGAGGCACAGAATTGGAAACAGGCTCCAGGCTCTGAGCCATCAGCCCAGAGCCCGACGCGGGGCTCGAACTCACGGACCGCGAGATCGTGACCTGGCTGAAGTCGGACGCTTAACCGACTGCGCCACCCAGGCGCCCCAACCATATATTTTTTTAATGACTCACCTTCATCATATCTTCCCAAAGCATTTGTTATCGTCACGGAAACAACGCTTTTGTCTTTGCGCTCACATTTCATTATTTACACAGTCATTAACTCAATGTGTAAAGACAATAACAAGCACGCCTGACACAAATATAAGTGCTTTTTTTGGAAGGAGAAGCTCTCCCTTTGGGGGCAGAATTATGCAGGTGCATTGAGAGCAGCTTACCAGTTCTGTGCCATCAAGCATGCTTTAGACATCGTCAGTACATTTTTTAAATATTTTTTTTATTATTTTAGAGAAAGAGAGAGAGGAAGAGAAGGGGAGAGGGGCAGAGGGAGAGAGACTGAGAATCGTTAAGTAGGCTCCACACTCAACACAGAGCCCAACGCACAGCTTAATTCCATGATCCTGGAATCATGACCTGAGCTGAAATCAAGAGTCGGACGACCAACGGAAGGAGCCACCCTCCTGCCCCCATCTGTACATTTTATTAAGAATAGCTAGGTGCAGGGCCCCTGGGTGGCTCAGTTGAGCATTCGAGTCTTGATTTCAGCTCAGGTCATGATCTTGCCATTTGTGAGTTCAAGCCCGGCATCAGGCTCCATGCTGACAGCGTGGAGCCTGCTTGAGATTCTCTCTCCTCCCTCTCTGCCCCTCCTGCTCATGCTCTCTCTCTGTGTGTGTCTCTCAAAATAAAAATAAATAAAAAAAAATGAGAATAGCTAAGTGCAATTGAACCGGCACCTAGTAAAATTCATTTAAATTAGGTAAAACTCATTTCAGACACTCCTGGGGAAGAAAGGCTCTCTAAGCAACTTCTTCCATCTGTATTTCTAACACCACTTTGGCTGCAGACACGGTAATTAATTTTAAATGAATACGGATGGTCCCCAATTTACAAGGGTTCAACTTCAATTTTTTTTACCGAACAGTGGTGGAAAAGCGATGCACATTCAGTAGAAACCATACTTGGAATCTTGAATGGGGGTCTCTTCCAGGGCAAGCAGCTGTAGGCACGATCCTCTCCTGGTGCTGGGAGGCAGTGGTGGCCACAGCTCCCATCAGCCAGAGATCATGAGAATCAACAACCAACCCACTGACAACCGTCCTGCACCCTCACAGACATTCTGTTTGTCACTTGCAGCCCTTGTTTTCAATACATTACAAGAGACCATCAATACCTTATCATAAAACAGGCTTTGTGTTAGCTGATTTTGCCCAAGTGTGGGCTCATGTCGGTGTTCTGAGCACATTTAAGGCAGGTGCGGCTAAGCTGTAAGGTTCGACGGGTTGGGAGTATTACATGCATTTTCATCTTAATGATATTTTCAACTTATGAGGGATTTATTGGGATGTAACCTCATCATAAGTTGAGGAAGGTCTGGGTATGATTTGGAACACGTCTGCTATAAATTATGTGATTTTCCTCTTTGGCTTCAAGGTAATATGAAGAGTAAACATTTCTTGATTGTCCTTGACCACTTTCTATGCATTAACCACGCTGAACTCAGAGAACCCCACAAGATGGGCACGATTACCATGTTCATTTAACAGATGGCGTGGGGGAGGGGGCACAGAGAGGTGAAGTCTAAATTCCATAGTGGCATCAAAGGTCCTATTTCTTGTCTCCTGTCTTCTTTCTTTGCCTGCATAGGCACAACACTAGAACAGCAGAGGCAATGTTTTTTTTCTCTAAAAGGCCAGATAGTAAACATTTTCAAATTTATGGACCATGTATTTCTATCACAGCTACTCAACCCTACTACTGTAGCCTGAAAACAACCACAGATAATACATAAACAATGAATGTGGCTCTTTTCCAATAAAACTTTATTTAACAAATAGCTGATGAGCCAAATCGGAATCATGCACCATAGTATGCAAGCCCTTGCCCTAGAAAGAGAGAATTATTCACCGTTTATCCAGCAAACCACATAAGCCTCGGTGAGATCATTCCCTACCCTGTCTTATGCAGTTCACTCCTTCTTTCACTCAATACCTTGTTCTATTGATTATTACTGTTTTGTATTAGTTAAGGTAAACCCTAAAATTAGGTGGCTACCAAAGAATAATCTTATTTCTTGTTCATATAAAGTCCAAAAAGGTTACTCTGGTTAGGGGCGAATCTTTTTGGAGTGGTAATTTAGGGAATCCAGCTTCTTTCCACCTGTTCCCTATCATCTCCAATAAGTGGATTCCGAGATGATTCCGGAAACACAGCAGGCACAGAAGACTGTTCGTGGGAAGGCTGAAGGGGTAAGGAAGAGTCACAGCTGCATAAAGGAAACACCATCTAATAAGCATCTTGAAAACCAGGTAAGATTTTAAGGCATGATGTGGGTAGAGGACAACAGCTAGGAGTGGAGCATGAGCCAACTTACATATCTGCACAGGAGCAGAATGTTCTGGCTGGAGTATAGAGGACACACGATGAGTAGTAGCAAATCAGGACACCTCATGAGAGGGAATACTTAGTGGGTAAGAGTCAGAGTACAGGTAGTATTTTAAACACTCAACAGTGGATATACATAAAAGAAGTTTGAACATTGGTTCGAGGTTCTCTGCACCTGTTAAGTACAACACCTGTTTGGTTTTAAGCGGGAGGCTGTTTAAAAGGTGGACAGGAAAGGGGGTCAGGGGAAGCAGAGGCACAGTAAGAGGTCATACCCGTAACGGAGTTCACAATACCGTTACCTGAATAAAACCCGGACAGGGGTGTGATGTGAGGGAGGGGACAGAGCGTTGGACTTGAAGGCAAAAACCTGAACTCAAAGGTTGGCTCTGGGAATCAGCAGTTGTTACCTTAAGTAAATCACTTCTCATCTCTGGGACCCAGAGTCTTTCTTCACGGAAGAAAGTCAGAGTACAAGAAAACAGAAGCATCGTCTTCCAGCACTAACATTCAGGGGCTTAACGAAAATGAAAAATACACAAGGACCCATTGAAATCTCTACCACTGGTAATCCAGATGCAGGATCTAATTACAAAGATTCAAGAAGGGACTGAGGGCTGTAAATGAGAAGCCTCTGCACATTATCACCTCCACCACGTGGCCTGTGAAAGAGGGAGTTGCCTCAGAGCAACAATGAATATGCTCCGTTAAGAACACCTAAGGGGCCCTTTATTTCCACTGATAATAATGTCCATTAATTTATTCAACTTGCTTGCACTGTTTTTTTTTTTCCTATTGTCTGGAATCCATCAAATATTCTGCCCTCTCACAAGAACTGCTGATGGCCGTTGATCGATTACTTTGTTTACAGAGACTTGCAATGTACCAGCTTTAAAATAAAATTAAAATGGGGAAAAAAATCTAAAGCAACCCTACAGCAATGGGGAAATTAATCGTTGGTTTCCAAAGCATACCAGAGGCTGAGATTAAAAACATTAGCCCCCCTCGCCTCCCTCCACAGGATCACAGCACATAGGGGCCTCCATTCTCCACCAGAAAATTGTTCCAAGGTTTCAAGTGAAAGCTAAGTAAACCCTTTTCCTCCTGGCTGCTCTCGGAGACATTCCCCGCAGCATTCGGTCTCGACACTGATGAGTAGCTGCTGATGCGCTTACACAAAATGGAGCGGCCGGGCAGCCATTTTGATAAATGATACTTTCCTTTCAGCAAAGGATGGACATGGAAGTGTTGTCATTTCTAAGTGCATCTCAATTGCCCAGCACAATTAAGGCATCATCTAAGCTCTAGGAATGTTTTGTCTGGTTCGGAAACAGGGAGCCACTTAAATCATAGGTTTTGGCCAGACACATAATGAAAGCGTGAGGATTTTTCTTAGCAAGTGCCTTTCAAACTCTGGCCCAGCCTGGAATGCCTACATCTCTCTATGTCTCTACGCATCCCACGTATATCTCCTGAGTCATTTCATCCAGGAGAAAAATCCTAAGTGTGGCTTATAGTTAGAAAAGTACCGGGACAAAACCACCACTCCGGTTTCCTGAGATTGGAAATTTCACAACTACTTTAGTGGCCTGATGTCTGGGAGAAAAAAAAAAATGGGACTTTGATTCTTGCTACAAAATATGGCACCAGCAACATGTGTGGTACAGAGCAGGGAGCCAGGGAATGGAAGGAAAAGAGGAAAAGTCAGGGGTTTTTGACTGGTGGAAGCAAAGTAGGTTTGTGCTAACATAGAAGAGGAGAAAGTTCTAACATAAACAGGAGCTGGAGGGTGGGGGAAATGGAGACATGTTGGTCAAAGGCTGCAGACTTGTAGTTAGAAGACCAGTAAGTTCTGAAGGTCTAATGTTCAGCATGTAACTGTAGTTAACAATGCTGTTTTATACTTCAAAGGTGCTAAGAAAGTAGATCGTAAATGTCTTCACCACTGTGTGTGTGTGTGTGTGTGTGTGTGTGTATACAAATTTTGAAGTGATGGATGTGCTCACTAAGCTTCTTGTGGTGATAATTTCACAACATATACATGGATGAAATCAACATGTTGTACACTTTAAGGTTATGCAATGTTCTATGTCAATTATATACCAATAAAACCCAGGGGAGGAAAAAGCAGAAAAAAGAAAGAAAGAAAGAAAGAAAGAAAGAAAGAAAGAAAGAAAGAAGAAAGAAAGAAAGAAAGAAAGAAAGAAAGAAAGAAAGAAAGAAAAAGAAAGAAAGAAAGAAAGAAAGAAAGAAAGAAAGAAAGAAAGAAAGAAAGAAAGAAAAAGGAGGGAGGGAGGGGGAGGGGAGGAAGGAAAGAAGGAAGGAAGGAAGGGGGCTGAAGGGAGAGAGAGGAGAGACAGGTCCAGGAGAAAGAGATACATTTGGAAGCAATTTAGCAGTCTCACTTTTTATCCTAGGACCAGCAAGCTCAGTACATGACATGTGATCAATACCAAAAAAAAAAAAAAAAAAAAAAAAAAAAAAAAAAAAAAACAGGATCAGGCTCTCCTCATTCCTGGTCTCTTTACTGGTTTTTCTGGCCCTGACCCTCAAGTTTTCATCTTCCATCATGATCTGGGTGTGTCTTGGAACCCAGTCCATGGAACTAATTTTCTAGCTTTGAAATCATTTCCTCCTTTATAACCGTATTTCCCATTCACTCTTTGTATTTCAACCATGGTCTCTGCAGATTAATAACTTGTCCAGCCCACCACCCAGTGAAGACTCTATCCTGGATACAGGGCTTTATGGTCAGGATTTCCAGCTAATCTATTACATCCCTCTAAGCAAGTCTCAAAAGACGTCCAAGAGGACATGGCAGAAATTGGACCAATGTGGGATGCTCTCCAGACCCAAGGAATATGCAGCAGGAGGAATTTGTTTCAAGATGAAAAACTAAATCCACACTCCACTCGATGGTAAACGTGGGCCCTGCTGTCCTGGACGACAATGTCAATAAACTGTCATGACCAAGAAAATGTCACAAAAACCTAAAAGGGCTAATTCTGACAGTTGCTTGCTGGTTTTCAATCTTCCAATTCAAGCAGAACCAACTCAGGAATGAAGCCTGGCCTTCTGCCTTTCACTGGGCACTGGCCTCTGATTCTCGATCTGGTTCTTTTAGGATAGAAAGGATCCCTCAGGTAGTGGTAAGAGCAAGACCTTTGGAATCGCCCAGGGCATGGGTCCATGACTCAGAGTGGACACTCATCCGGTGTGGGGCTCTGAGCAAGTTATTTAAGTAATTTGCATCACAATTCCCTCATCTCTGAAATAGAGGAAAAGAAATACTTCGCATGACAGTAGTGATAATTTACAAAGTCCCAATGCCTACCACATTACTCTTCAATGCCCATCATTCCCTGTCACTATGATGTTAAAGAGGAAGTCGGCTCAAGAATTAACATTTTATGAATTAGAAAAGTTTAGAGTAATTATGAGAATTTGCCAGAGTCCAAACAGGTAGCTTGTACCAGAGTCTGACTAGAACTCAGTATATCTAATATTAATGTTAATTTTAATATTAATAATTATAATAGCAGATATAAATTGAGTGCTGCATTTTACACTTAATCATATAGTTTAATTAATTTTGAATAAGTAATCCATTAAGTTCGTTCTAAATAGAAAGGATAAAAAAAGTACTACAGTGAAAAATTTCCCTCCCTCCCTGTCTCCCTTTCCTGAAAAAGTAACCCCTATTAATATAGTTTCTAATGTGTCTTTCCAGAGTTTCTCTATGCATAAGAAAGCAAGTGAAAGTATATATTCTTTTTGTTGTGGTGGTTCACTTTTATGTAAAAGATACCATGCTGTACAACTTGCTTTCTTGAATGAACTATTTTTTAGAGAGATTTTCACGTGGACATTTTTCTCACTCGATTCTATAGCAACTTAGTGATTAGTTTACATGAATGTCTCATAATTATTTTCACAAGTGCCCTATTAGTGAGTGTTTACAGAGTTTCCTCTCTTGTGTTACCACGAACAGTGCTGTAGCGAATAATCATTTACAAATCATCTTACATATGCGCAATTAACACAATCAAGATAAGCTCCCAGAAGCAGAATTTATGGAACAAAAAAGCATATGAATTTATAATTTTGACAGACACGGCCCTTCATACGGGTTTCTACGGCTTCTACAAGTAGCATGTGAAAGGGTCTGTTTCCCCAGTTTTGCCCAAGAGTCCAATATCTACTTTTCCGACCGTTGACAATAGGTGTATATAACAACTCAGTCCAGTTTTCACTTCCCTGTGCCTTGTTGTGAGTGATACTGGGGCATCTTTTCATAGGTTTAAGAACCTTCTCTTTTCTGAGCAAGATGACTTTCCATTCATCTCTTCTGTGTATTAACAAGTCTTTGCCTTGCTCTATACTCACTCTATACAATGCCTTGAAGGTTTTCCTTTTCATTTCTAATTAAACATTTCTTTTAACAATGCAAAGGATTTTACTTTTCATTAATGAGGTTTTCTGGCTTTTGAATTAGGGTTAGAAACTTCTTCCACACGCCAGGGTGATCCAGTACTCCTTCCGCCCTAGACCTTTGGTGTTTGCTCTTTCCTCTGCCCCAGATCACCTCACGGCTCAGGACCACACCTCCTTCAGGTGTTGACTCAAATACCACCTTCTCCAAGACGCCCCTGAGTCCTACTTGGAAGTTCGACCTCCCTCCCCCACGCAGTCCCTGCCTTCTTATTCTGTTCTTTATCTCCGTAGCAATTGTTCATCTCCTTGATTTGCATTTTAATTTATTAATTTATTTTATTCATTCATTTGCTGTTCATGTTCTGCCTTCTCTGCTATGTTGGCCTAAAAAGGAGCCAGGGGGGTTGCTTCTTGTGATCGATACTACACCCCTCCATTTCTTCTAAATCCTGGCATACGATAGGCACTCACTAAATACTTACGGAATGAAAAAATACTTTTTTCCACTATGTTCATGGTTTCATTTTTCAATTTAAATCTTTAATCTCTCCTAATTGCATCCCGGCTGATGTCAGGAGTTTCAGATCCAACTTTGTAATTTTACACGATTAACTAACCATCCCCACACTATGTGCTGAATCACCCACATTTTCCCAGCTACTTTAAAAGGACTCCTGGGAATACGCTTCTGTAGATTTTGGTATTTATCTTTATACGCGTGCGATTTACTTTTATTCAATCCTTTCAACGATGACCTCCGTACGTATTATTATTTTGATGTGAGAGATGGGGAGATTAATATCCCTTGGGGACAATCCACTCATATGACAGGAAGGAACAGAATCACAACTAGATATGCATGCCAGGGAGTAGGATAATATCAACCCAGGTACACATGCTACATTCATGTTACACCCCACAGAAGCCTCCGATGATAATACGTAGACAGGACATGACAACGTATGCTGGTCTTTATGAAAGCAAACTGTGAGCTGCTTCTGATGACAAATTTTCATGAATATGGTGTCGTAGGATATAACTGATTTGGATGCCAGAGGCACCCAGAAGGTAATATGGTTGCTCCCTTAACACAACTAGAAAACCCATGCTCTACTCCCTGGGGGTCAGGAAAATTCATCTCAGAATCAAACATGCTCTAGGCAGAATTAACAACAACAACAAAAAAAACAAGCTCTCGGGGAGCCTGAGAGTCGGTTAAGCATCCATCTTCGGCTCAGGTCATGATCTCACAGTTCGTGAGTTCAAGCCCCGCGTCAGGCTCTGGGCTGATGGCTCAGAGCCTGGAGCCTGCTTCCAATTCTGCATTTCCTTCTCTTTCTACCCCTAACCCACTTGCACTGTGTGTCTCTCAAAAATAAATAAACATTTAAAAAAAAACCTCTCAAAGATAAAACAATAAATTCAAATGTTCATGGTCAAAGGATTTATAATTTTTACACTTTCTGTGTATTGAATATACTAGATGTTATATATGTAGTTCTTCATTTATAATTTATGAAGAAAAATATGTAGGCAGGAACTCCACAGGCTTTAAGTTTTTTTTTTTCCCAGGGAGAGGGATACCTTTGTAAGGCTTTTCCCATAACATACAGATTTCTGGGCTGAGCAGCTCACAGTTTTAATAGTAATTATATTCATTAAGTAACAGCAATGGAGGTGGTGGGATTTATGTGGAATAAAATATTGTCATTTGCCCAAAAAGTACTAATATGATCATTTCCCTGAACATGTAAGAAAATCAAGACTTGGATAAGGTAAAGAGCATGCCTCAGGTCTCTTGACTAGAGATGATGGGTCTAAGACTGAACACAACTGTCACATCAGATGTATAATTTTCCCACTATACCTTGCTGCTTTCAGCCATGTGGCTGCCTCGGTTTTGGTGTGGCTATTGAGCAAAGAAGGACCCACTGAATGATTTGAAATGTTATTGTAGTACCTGTTGGTATACTTCCCATTTTCTTACTCACTTTGTCTCACTTCGGTGAGGGCATTGAAGGGAAGAGCCAGTCTCCTTTGCTTGGGTCCTTCAACCCAGTCCAGCCCAACAATGTTCCCCACACCGGCTGGCACTGAAGGCAAGTGGTAAAGAACAGTGGTTTCCACCATCTATGTCTACCTTCTGGCTCCTGACCTCATGTCGTCCAAACTTGACTCAGTGCTGGCTCCAGGTTTGGTCCTATTTATGGACCAAGACGTGGGCCATGGAGTTTCAGCATGATTTTCCCACGATAAAAGGTTTCCCTTGATTTAAATGTGAACCCTACTCTCTGGCTTTGACCTATCTAATCTCACCAACTCTAGGTATTTGGGGGGAAGCCTCGGGTAGGAAATACTCACTCTAGATCCAGATATAAGGCCAGGTCCCCTATGAACAATCTGAAGGATGAAAACAGTCAGGCGGGTGGGTCTAGGACATGTTCACCCCACTGCCTTTCTGATTCTGCCCTCATTCTACTCTAGTCTCTTCTTAACACAGGCAGATATTGTTCTCCTCTGTCTACTGGCCCCCGTTTCATTCAGAGTTAAGAACTCCACAAGATTTTTTCAGGTCCTACAGAACCTGCGTAACCTTCCCCAGCTCTCTAGCTGCGTCATATACTTTCCCCCTCATTTTTTCAGCTACATCATTTCTCAAACTCTTCAAGTACGCTTGTCCCTTAGGGTCTCAGCACTTGCTGTCTCTTCCTCTTTCAAATGTTACCTTCTCAGTGAGGTTGTCCAAAAATATATTATTTATAATTACAACTCTCTCAACCCTCTCATATCCCATCTTCCTCCGTGTATTCACTTTTTCTTAACATTTCCACATCTAAACACACACACACACACACACACACACACACACATTTTAATTATCGTACCTCTCCCCACATCAGATTATAAATTCCATGAAGACAGGTATTGGGTGCGCTTTGTTCACTGCTGTATTCCCAGCACCTCAAATGATGTCTGGTGTTTATTAGGTTCTTAATAAATAATTGTTGAGGGGCGCCTGGGTGGCTCAGTCGGTTAAGTGTCCGACTTCGGCTCAGGTCATGATCTCACGGTCTGTGAGTTCGAGCCCCGCATCGGGCTCTGTGCTGATATCTCAGAGCCGGGAGCCTGCTTCGGATTCTGTGTCTCCCTCTCTCTCTGCCCCTCCCCTGGTCATGCTCTGTCTCTCTCTGTCTCAAAAATAAATAAAACATTAAAAAAAAATTTTAAATAAACAAATAAATAAATAATTGTTGAGAATGAATGGACAAAATGACAGCCAGTATCAACGAATGACATCTAAGTATTAAAGAATATTCTGGTAGATCCTGTAGGTAGGGCAGATAGGGAACCAGTTATGAGGTCTGGGTGGTCAGATTTTGAGTTGTAAATGCTATTTTATATTTGTAAATGTTGTCTTCTAGTGAGCTTTTAGAGACGATTTCTCCTTCCATTTCTTTGTGAGAAGAAAACACCAACATCCCCTTACCTTAAGGAAATAGCTCTTTCCTCGGACAAAAGGTCCCCAAAAATGAGGACCACTGACACTGAGATTCCCAGAAGTGTAGATTGTGTATGCAGAGTGGTATTGCTTTGTTTCATGGCAGAGCATTGCTCCAGACCCCGTGAGTATATGTGACATCTCGGGTACCCAGTCAACATTTTAAACAATTAAATTTCAAAATTCATCTGGCTACAAGGAATTCAGGTAAGTGGTTTTAAATCTGTTTTTTCACAACCAGATGCAGTAAACTTGCAAATAAAAAGATTATGAAGTCCAGAATTCAGCATCATTGGTGCTATAGTACATAAATTTCTTAGTTCTAAAATAAATGTGTCAATGGTTGATGTATGATTTTCCATATTACTGAATAGGAATCACTGACTGTGGTCCTGTCCCTGAAGATCAACCTGAGAATGTCTAAATCTGATGGTGTAGGATCGGGATGAGAGTCTCCACAGAGAATGTTTTAACCTAAATGAGTCGACCAGTGAATTTGGACACAGTTTAGGGGAGAGTAATTGGACTTTAAGGACAGTCTTCACATATTTTGGTGGAAGCAATAATTTTATTACAGTCTTTTTATGTGATCAGCCAATCCCTGTGACCAGTCTTTTTGCCTATGAATGATTGTCTTATGTATTCAAATGCAGGAATGGTTTTGACCTTCAAAGGTCAGGAATATGGGACTCAGAAAGGGGGATGAAATCAGACTAATATCAAACCTTATCAGTATCCAAAGACTCAGTAGGTGAGGTCTACTGTTTCCTAGATGCACCAATAACCTAACGTGCAATATTAAAGGATATGACAGCCAGCTTGGGACACACAGGGAAGGCAAGTTCGTGAAACACAAGACTATGTGTAAGTCAGCTCAGAAAGCAACACGTCTTTACTTGAATGAACATGACTGGACTCTGGATGACTTAGAAGTCTAGAAGATAGAATTTTTCAGAGAACAAGCATAATATTCACATGGGTGGTGATGAATCTCAGGATATCTGTTGAGCTGGACACTTCAAAGCTTAGCCATCATTCGTGCCCTTAATTCCCAAAGAAGAGAGATATCAGCCACTTGAGCCAAGCATATTAGGAAGTGGTTTGGAAGGAAAAGCCTCCTGATATATAAATATCCATGTCTAAGACAGCCACACTGGAAACTGAGGTTTAAGGAGATAGCAGTGTTTTAGAACAAAAGGGCAAATCCCAGAGAAAGTAGGAAATTAAACCACAGAAAGGCAACTAGAGATTTTCATTTTGAGATGAGATATTCTTTGGTTATCCCAAATCTCCAAGCAATGAGAAGAGTAAAACATCCTTTGTCCTGGCCTGGGGAGAGAGTGGAGGCACCATGGAGTCATACGGAGTGTCATAGGGAGTAGAAGCTTTTTCACTCCCCGTCCCCACCCCCACCCCGACTGCTAAGTTCTTAGGAGAGCTGTACTGAGCTAACAGTGCTCCCCGGCTGAACTGGTCACTTTTCTTCCTTATAGCAGCATCCACTCCACTGAGAAGACTTCCTACAAGCCTGAGACACCCACAAGCCCTCGTTCCCTTGGCCTCCTATTACAGCTTGCATACTCTTCCATGCTCAGTCAGTGATGGGATTTTTCTTGTGCTGTTTCTGGACCATACTGTATAGACCTTGAGGGCAGGGACCATGTTACATCTTCATGGGTCCGAAACCTACGAAGGATTGTGCCTACAGAGAAGAGGTTCCTCAAAAGGGGGCGTTTCCCAAAGCCAATGGAGAGTAGCAGCTAGTATATGTCTCTCTGTATGTGTGTGTTTAAGGCACTGGGTTTTTCTCCCACTCAGTTTCATTTGCTGACGAGTACTCCGTTCAACCTGAAGAAAAATATTTTATTATCGGGAATTTGATGAACTCTTAGCTCTGTGGGTGTGTGGACACTCTGTGCTTGATATTAAGGTTAGAATGTCGGCATCGGGAGCTAATTTAATTCCGATGTCTCGTTTTTCTCCAGGTTTTCTCCCCAGTAAAGTGCCAACACATTGGAAGTTAATCCTGCTTCTAAAATTACCCAAAGTACACAACAAACTTGTTCGCAGGAAATACAGACAGGAGAGCACCTGATTCTGCTGTGTGCCTTGCAACGAGCTCATTGGGCCAATGTCATGATATGCCGTTACTATTCTTAAAATCTCGTTCTGTATGTTAGGTTCGATGCAGTTCATTCTTCTGCCTTTTCTCAAGCAGAAGAAGCTGAATTGTGCAGATGTCTGGCTATCAAGAGCTTCTCTGTGCCAGGGCAAATGCTGGAAAAAGGTGCCTTTGTAGTGTGGGGAATTTGTCTTATATGCACGGCTGTCTGGTATGGCTCAAGGGTTCCATACACGTTTCTGGAAAGAAAGAAGAAAACAAAGAAAGGAGGGAAGGAAGGACAGAGATAATAGCCAACATACATTGAGGATACATATGTATATATGTTGAGTATCTCGTATTTTATTAACACTTATTTAATCTTCACTATACTCCTTGAGGTGGCTACTGAAAGACAAAGACACTGAGAGAGAGAACCGTCATGGAACTTTCCCAAAGTCCACATGTGTCCATAGCACATGATCTAATATGGACACAACAGAGGTTAGAAGTGGTTAATGGACTGACTGTGGAATCCAAGAACAGTAAACTTGAGTCAGTCAACCTGTCTCTTTGAGCCTCAGTTTCCTTTTTTTTAATGTTTATTTATTTTTGAGAAAGAGAAAGACAGAGTGTGAGCAGGGGAGGAACAGAGAGAGAGGGAGACACAGAATCCGAAGCAGGCTCCAGGCTCCCAGCTGTCAGCACAGAGCCCGACGTAGGGCTGGAACCCACGAACCATGAGATCATGACCCGAGCTCAAGTCAGACACTTAACCGACTGAGCCACCCAGGTGCCCCAAGCCTCAGTTTCTTTATCCATAAAACGGGGTTGATGAAATCTATGTCCTATGGACATCCAGAGGAATCAACAGGATGGTGTTCGTAATCCATTGAGCATGGTCTAGCACAAAGGAAGTGTTCAACATACAGTTTCACCAAGATTTAGTGGTGTCAGAACTGTTCGGGATGTTATTTTTAGGATGATTGTTTTCATTGTGGCTGCCCAACTTAGGTCCTTTTAGGGCTCGAGCCAGGTATGAATGAGAAATGAGTGATGCTCTCACCTAAAAGCTCGTGGTAGGAGGAGTGGCTCAGGACGGCTCATGGCACCTTTTCTTGCAGGTAGAAGGTGAACAGAAGCAGACTCTGAGGTGGCTGACAACAATAAATCACAGCACAAATGTCTCCGACAGGGCAAAAACCATAATTGCTTCCTTTGTTGTTCACAATCGTTCATTACGGGCTTGGAAAGGCCCCCAGATTGCACAAGGAACATCCGATGTAAAATATCATTAGCTGCTGCTCCCCCTGTGCCCTCACCTTTGCATGTTATTGAAAAGAGCTGGAAGAGAAGGTGACCAGAACCAAGGCAGTTCATAGCCTCACAAAAAAAGTGACAGCCTGGCATGAACACAAAGCCTCTTGTCTTTGGTCTCCAAACACTGAAGGAGCATCTACACCCTACTCTGTCTCCAAGTGAGACCTGTCACCCCACCCAGCATCCCAGACTAGACTGGACACAGGGTGACATGTACTCTCCCTGGGGACCTCTCAGCACCTCTCACAGCATCCCATGCTGGCCAGAGGGGAGTAGTTATGACCCTGAAAAAGTGGTCGGTCTGAAAGCCTCATTTCCCAGTGGAAGGAGAGGTTAGCTTCTTGCCTAACCTAGGTTTACGTTCCCCAGAACAGAGTGCGGTTCCACCTATCTGAAAGCTCAGTGGTCTACCCTCCACAAGGCAGTTTCCACTCAACTCCATGACCAGATGGCCTCATAGTTATTTAAATATCATAACAGCAATAATTATAATCATGGTAATGAGAGCCATAAACACTAAATAAGCTCCGGGCACTGTTCTAAATGCTTTCTATAGAGTAACTAATTTCAAGCTCAAAACAAAGTAATGAGGTACATAGTACCTCCATTTTACAGGTAAAATAACTAAGTCACAGAGAAGCAAAGACACTGGGTTAGATCTCAGCACTAACGGTCTTGGGAGTCTGGCGAGAAGTGTCTATATTTCATTCGCTCTTCGGTTGGCAGTTCACACAGGCTGAGATGATAGCTTCTCTGCAACTTAACACAACCGAGTCAACCTTACAACCTCATTTACAACACAACCAACGTGGGTTAGGCAGGGCCTGTGGCTCTGTGCTGTCTTCACTCGGGCATTCAGATGAATGCTGTCCTCTCAGTGTCGTTGCCTCTGCACTTCCTTGATCAGTGCTATGGGATGAAGAGGCTGCCATTGCGCCCTGCACTGGAAATTCAACACTTCTTTCCAGAAGCAACACAACAGCCTGTAATTTAGTCCATCGGCCCCCACTGGTTCCTCTGGGGTCCACAGATTCCCATGTCCAGTGACAACAGCACTCAGTCTCTCCCATCAGACACTTGGGGATCATCCATGTTTCCCGCTGCCCCTCAGTGGTTGACAACCACTCACAGTGCCCCTTCTAGATGCTTCCAGGCACCCCCGCCCTCTCCATCACTACCGCTTCTGTCCTTGGATGGGCTCGCGTTGTCTGTCTCCTGGATCCCTGCAAATGCTTTCTGACTGCTCTCCCTGCCTCCAACCTGATTCCCAACAAGATGATGGAGAGAAACAAAGAGATGCCCAATGCACCCCATGTCCCCCCCTCTCAGAGACAATCACTCTCTTTCTGTTTAGCTGCCTACTCGGTCATTCGCTCCCATCTCGGTGATTTTGAAGTCTTTCTTCCTAAAGTGGTAAATGGAATTTACAGACGAAATTGAATCGATTATGTGTTTTTAGGGTAACTACTATTTACAAGCACTTGTTTTAGGCCCACGGAGACCAGGACTCCTCGCTCTGTGGCCCCCCCACGACACCTGAAAGTCACTGAGCTTCTCCTGACTCACGGTTTCCAGACTTGAGGAGCGGGAAAAATAGAAAGAAATAAGAAATAAGTGAGAGCATGTTTGTAAGAACCCTAGCATATTGCCTCGTGAAGAGTAGGTACTCAGAAAAGCGTTCACTGCCCCTGACTTCCACGTAGGCACAAAGCGGGAGCTGAGGAGTAAGAGCAACCTGCCCTTCGCTCTCTTCTCCCGGAGGGAGTAAAGTCTGTTAGTTAAGTGTAGGCTCTGGAGCTCGACTGGAGGGCACGAGTGCTGAATAGGCTCCTTTATCCTCTCTTTGTCTCAGTTTTCCTGGGCGTAATTATGGCACCTGTACTTATGGTGAGGATTAAATGGATAAATGCCTGTAAGGAGCTTACAAGAGGGATTGGCACGTATTAAGAACTAGTAAACGCTCGGTGTTGTTTTCCACCTGCAAGAATTTAGGAACGGGTTGAAGGGGCAAGATTTGGGCAGATAGGAGCTTGCGTAGTCTTGCGAGAGGCTGCATGAAGCACCCCTCCGCAGAGGATGCTCACGCTGGAGAAAGCAGGTAGGTGTTTTATGAGGTCTTGAAGAACCTTTAACTGAATCCTAGATAGGAATCCTAGATAGTGGTTCCTAAATAGGAACCACTGAGGGATCATAAACAATAAAGAAATAAGAGGTTTCTGGTTTTTGGTTTTGAGAAAAACCACTCTGATCACTTCCAACTCAATGAGTAGAAATGACGGAACGCCGTATCAATGAAATGGCACACGGTTAGTGGTGAGCCTTCCATGCGGCCAGACGTACAGTTTTATTATTGTTGTTTCATCTAAAAGCCCCTTTCTGCAGCCTTAGCTTTATGAAACAGAAATGCAGCTACAGTGACACATCTCCTGACCCTTTGATCCATCATTCTCCAATGACTGTGCTCAGGGACAGTCTAATTGAGTGCCTGAAGACAGATGTGTCACCATTGCCCAAGGCCCTTTGCAATGACAGTGGTGATGGCTTTACTTCAGTAGCCCCGGCACTGTGCTTAGGTCCTTAAAGAGCAAATCCCACTATACACAGTATTTCATTGCTATAGCTAAACTTGGCTCTAAACAAACAAACAAACAAACAAACAGCAAGTTTATACCAACTTTGTTTAAGGAAATGCACTGAATCTGCTGGGGCTGTCCCAGGACTCATTCATTCAGAAGCATGCACTGAACCCCTGTTATCGTCAGGAGTCCTGTGAGCCCAAGGATACGAAATCGAAAGAGCGGGCCAAGGATGCGGGAGGATTCAATGACCACCGTGCTATTCCCAAGTCCCCAGGCTCCATGAAAGCTCAAATGAAGACACACAGGGTTTCTAAGAAAGAAAGTTGGGGGTAAAAAGCCAATCAATTAGGAAAACACGTTGGTCCACAGTAGTGCATTATTTTACCACGGTGCAATTTCCATTTCTCATGGCGTCCCTTTGGATCTGAAAGCAAAGATGTTCTGACCAGGAAGGTGGCTCAATCACTCAGGTCCTTCCCGTCTTGATTACACTCTTATTGTAAACTGCGTACCCAACTCATCTGCTCTTCTTGTTTACATATCCTACTCCCTGTAGACGCTCATAACTTTGGTTGGCTATAGACTTGTGCCCTCAGCCCTTGCCATCTCAGATTCAATCGATATCGTTGTTGGGTCACCTTAGGATAGAGCAGTAGCCTGAGAAATAGGGCAGAGAGTTCTGAACTGTAGTCATTCCTCGTTTTCCTTGCCTGATTATCACCAGCTGCATGCTACCCCCCCCCCCCCCCGCCAGGTGACAAAGAAAACGGATGCCTCTCCTCCCACCTCTTTCCAAAGCCACGGGGATGAGATTGTGGTTTCATTTTGCTCATGGCCAGACAGCAGAGCCTCGCGTCGTTAGCGGCCTGAGGTTTAAAGTTCAAGAGTGAAGAATGGAGAGAATAAGATTTACTGCCGTCATCTCTTTTCTGAAAATTAAAAATGTCGGAACTTCCTTATCTATAACATGGCGATCCCGGGGCTGGCTCTGCTTCGTTTCACAGTGCTCATGGGACCCAAAGCCTTGTCGTCTGTGGGAGCTCTGTGCAAACCACCGGCTGCCCGGCAGGTGCTAGAGCTTATTCCTGAGCAGGTTGGAAAGAATACGAACTTTGAGGTCAGATGTCATCGGGCTCCAGTTGTAACCAGTCCGCTGTAATGACCCCTGAAGCCCAGGGCGCCTTTTCTCAACGTGCAATGTGGTAAATATCCAGG
Organism: Felis catus; assembly: GCF_018350175.1. Lineage (NCBI taxonomy): Eukaryota > Metazoa > Chordata > Mammalia > Carnivora > Felidae > Felis > Felis catus. The sequence goes on along the minus strand of NC_058385.1, from coordinate 76,781,647 downwards.
GAAGTGATTCCCAAACTTGGCCGAAGGTTAGATTCATCGAGAGAACTTCCAAAGGCTGACGCTCAGGCTGCCATCTCGTTGGTTTTATCAGAATCTCTGAGGTAGGAGCCAGACACCGGCATGTTTTGGAGCATCCCTCCACTTCCAGTGTGCAGGTCACACGGAGAAACTCTGATTTAGTCCCAGGACTGCAAGACATTAGCTGCTCGCTTCTCAAACTCCGAACACCTCTTCATTCCAATGCCTCTGCCGTCACCTTGAGTAGCTGAGGTTGAGCCGCTTTATATCTCACAGACTCAGTTCGTTTCATCATTTATTAAGGAGGAATAATAATGGCCGTGCCACCCACCTTACGGGATTGCTGTGAGACTGGCCTGAGTGGCCTGGATGGTCTCTGTAAACAGTGTGCTGCTGTGGGCATGTTAAGATGTTATTAAACCATGTCTGTTGAAGTTCCTCAGTCATTAGAAGACTCGAAAACGAGGATGTACATGGTTTGAAGCAAATCATCCCCATTGCCAGGAAATAAACACCCAAACTACTGACCTTCTGACAAGAAGGGCTCTTACCATCTTCGCGGTGGACTATGGGAGGATCTGGGTTCAAGTGTGAACCTAAGAACAACTCTCACCATTCAGAGACTTCCTAGTGAATCAAACGGCAACTGGTTTGGTTTCTTCTCCTACAAAATGATGCATTTTCCCGTGGCTCCCAGGACGTTTTGTACCCAAAGAAACGAGGACAAGGGAAGGGTTCAGAGTCTGGAATGGCAGGCTCTTTGGTTAGAGAAAGCTGCCGGGAACTTTGCAGGCCTCCTCTGTCCTCCCTCTTCCTTGCTAATTGATTTAATGGGAGACCCTAATAGATAAATTTCAGCTCCGCAAGGGCCTGTCCAGCTGATTTATGTCACGCGAGGAGAAACTTCTATTTGCTCTTCCTGGTTTCTCTTTTAATTGCTACCGAAAGGAAGGCATGTAACTTTAAGGGTAGGGCAGTCATTCATCAACCCAGCAATAGCTCATGTTGAGATTTCAGTCCTTCCGATTTAATAAAATTCTCATTTCTGAGACGACTGACTTCTGGAGGGCACTTGCAGAAATAGTGCCAGCAGAGACAAGCCATTTATGTGTCTACCTTATGCCTGGCCTTTCAACTCAGTCAGGTGTATGTCCACACGGCTCGTGGAAAAACACACACTCCCCCTTTCCCGTCGCCGTCTGCAGAGCCCAGCTGTGTCAGGCTAGGCAGCTCCCTCCCAGCTGTTTCACACGGATGTCAGGAAGCCACCTGGGTCAAGATCAGGCTTTCTTGGTCTCAGCATTGGTGCCCTTCGGAGTCAGATGATTCTTTATGATCGGGAACTGTTCTGAGCATTGTAAGATGTTCAAAAACATCTCTGAAAGGCACCCATTAAACACCAGTAGTAACCTCCCCACCAAAGTTGTAACAACCCAAAATGTCTCCAGGCATTGCCAATTGTCCCCTGGGGGGCAAATCACTGGGCTAGTGGGACGAGGAGGAGGGGGTCACGTTTGCCCCGACTCTGGCCTCTTGGGACTGCGTCACACTACAAAAATCACCTCCTTTCTCAGACTCCCGGTGTCTTATCCTGAATACGCATTACAAGGGCCGAACATAACAGCGCGTTTGAACGTGTTCGGTGACTTACAACACACAAGGACGGGACAGTGATGACAACATTGCAGTGTGCTCACTTTGTGCTTTTAGGGGCTTCTAAAGGCAGAGAAGCTTCGGGCAGACATGCATGGATGTTTCACAGGCCGGGTTTCAGACAGGCTGCTATAGAAAACCATCCCTTTCATATTTTTTAAAAAAATTTTTAATGCTTACTTATTTTTGAGACAGGGAGAGACAGAGCATGAATGGGAGAGGGTCAGAGAGAGAGGAAGACACAGAATCTGAAACAGGCTCCAGGCTCTGAGCGGTCAGCACAGAGCCCGACTCGGGGCTCGAACTCACGGGCCGCGAGATCACGACCTGAGCCGAAGTCAGACGCCCAACCGACTGAGCCACCCAGGTGCCCCAGAAACCATCCCTTTCAGACGCGCAACCATCTTGCTTGCTATGGTGTTGAAGGGCTCCTCTTGGATGTGGGTCTCTGTTGGCTGCATCCTCCTAAGTGAACAGGTGTGTGTGTGTGTGTGTGTGTGTGTGTGTGTGTGTTTGCTTATATAAATGTGTGTGTGTCACAACTGAGGATTGGGATGTGCGGCAAGAGGGGGCTGCTGGCTGCATAGGACATGGACTCTGGGGACTGGAGGCTGGTTCTAAACGTGTGTGGGATTTGTGGTCACGAGGAAAGTTCAAAGGCCCATCTGTTTGTGGTGTGTAAATGTTTATTGACTGTGCTCCCGTAGGTGAGTGATGGCTGTGTGCATACAGTGGGAGGAAGGCGGGGACGTTCTTGTGTAGAACCATAGATATGCTGGTGTCTGTCATATGTGTGTGTAACTCACACCTGTAATTTGGAGGGTGCACGTGTGAATGCATGTGTGAGGTGAGGATGCGTGTTCCGGGTTTCCGGGTTTGGAGGCACAAAGGAGTTGTCCGTGGTGGGCAGTGTATCTGCTGTATGTTTGTCGCGTCGTGTGGCTTACGTAAGCCACGTGCACTCGGCACTAGAGGTGTGGGCAGTTAGGTGTGCTGGGTAACGTATTTGCGTAGAACGTGTACGTGTGAGTGGGTGCTTTTCAATCCTTTATTTTAAGCCTTTCCCACTCAATACACGCGTGTTGAATTTACTTGAATTGAATGAAAAGGAAATGCTCCCCTGGCCCCACGTGATTCCAGGACTTGCGTATGAACTGCTTCCCAGACGGTCCGCAAGGCAGTCCTTTCTGGCCTGTGACCCCTCTCCGAGTTCTCACCTCCTCCGTAAGAGCCTCTGCGAGCTCAGGGACAAAGTGAGCCCATGTGCTAATCAGAGTCGTGTAGCCTAGTCGTGTAGCCTAGTCATGTAGACTAGGCTCTAGTCATAGAAGCCTCTATGAAGAGCTTCCAAATGGACTGGGTCAGTTAATGAGAAAAGTGGTGGTGGGGGGAGTTTGTTTGTTTGTTTGTTTGTTTATTGAGTAACCTGTTGGCACCCTCCCCATTCTACTCCTGGTGTGGTGTAGGCCCTGAGCAGCAAAACAATTGGAGAACCATCTGGAGAATAATAAATGTTAACCCCAACTGTTGATTCCATTCTGCACATCCCATGCCCAAGAGTCTGCTTCTACGGTCAACGACTATATTTGGGGTTCCTGATATGTGACGAATCTGCTGGAGCGGTCTGGAGGCTCAGTGGTTACCAAGAGGTGACCTCTGCCAAAAATGTTCACAATAAAGGAGACAGGAACGAACAAGTGAAAGACTGATTTCAGTCTGGGGAGCAGGGGGAGCCCTAGGAGCTGCCAATGGGGCTATGGGCTTGACTAGGCCTGAGGGCCTGGAGGTGGGGAAAGCAGGCAGAACATCTATCTGAGGTTGCAGGGTGGGGGTGATGGTGAAGGGGTTACGGTCTGTCCTGTTGGCAAAACAAGTAGGGAATTCCAAAGGGCACAGCGTGATGTGTCTCTCCTTGTACCTGGCAAATGACTCAGAAAGGTGAATGGAGAGGCGCATTAGGCTTGCATATCTATACGCTGAAGGAAACCACTGAGGAGCCCAGGCACAGGAATGGCCTGGAAAGCTCTGTGTGATTCCATTCAGTTTTTTTCTTTTCCCACCTCTGAATTCGTATGTCAGGAATCATAAACAGAATCCCTGTCTGAGGCAGAAATCATCTCCATCCCACAGACCTCTCGTGCCTGGTGTGTCCAAGTGAGGTGAATAAATTGCCCAGTGCCACCTGTTTTCGTGTCTTTTGCTTTTGTGGACAAACCAGCTCTCATCTCTGCCCAAATATCTTGTTTCAACTTATGTTTTAGAACATTAACAAACAGCTCCTGGGAACGTTTGTGTCAAAGGCAATTTGTAAATATAGCCAGAAAGTTGCCGCTGTGGCTAGGGAGAAATATTTAACTTTTGGCTAACACCAAACCTCCTGTGTAAAAAGCGTGGAGGGAATAAAATACTTTGTTTTTTGGGGCGCCTGGGTGGCGCAGTCGGTTAAGCGTCCGACTTCAGCCAGGTCACGATCTCGCGGTCCGGGAGTTCGAGCCCCGCGTCGGGCTCTGGGCTGATGGCTCAGAGCCTGGAGCCTGTTTCCGATTCTGTGTCTCCCTCTCTCTCTGCCCCTCCCCCATTCATGCTCTGTCTCCCTCTGTCGCAAAAATAAATAAACGTTGAAAAAAAAATTAAAAAAAAATACTTTGTTTTTTCCTGTTTCTTAATACTAACTTTAAGGAGTAGATACTTCTGATTGGATGAAAAAAGTGTCATCGCTGCATAAACTTGCAGTAGGGGCCTATTTTGACAGCTATTTTCTCTTCTGCTTAATCTTCTCACATTTGGAGGATGGAAAAGAGCAAATGAAAGGCTGGTCCCACAGATGAGGAACAGCGGAAACACTGTCCCCAGCAGCCAGTGTCACCAGGGGCTTTGCTGGAGGAGCCCTGGGGTGGATGGCGGGAGCCCAGCCTCTGCCCCAGTCTTTCCGTGGAGGCTTTTAGAGCAGGGGCCAGGGCTAAAAGTGTGCCTTTCTTTTTTTTTTTTTTTTTTTTTTTTTTTTTTTCAACGTTTATTTATTTTTGGGACATAGAGAGACAGAGCATGAACGGGGAAGGGGCAGAGAGAGAGGGAGACACAGAATCGGAAACAGGCTCCAGGCTCTGAGCCATCAGCCCAGAGCCTGACGCGGGGCTCGAACTCATGGACCGCGAGATCGTGACCTGGCTGAAGTCGGACGCTTAACTGACTGCGCCACCCAGGCGCCCCTAAAAGTGTGCCTTTCTAACAAGTTCCTGGGTGATGCTGAGGCTGTGGATTGGGGGACCACACTTTGAGAACCACCGCCTCACGGATCCCACATCTCTCTAAGCCCCTCACAAGGTGAATAACAAAATCTCAAAGTGAGATGCAAATTTGAAGACACTTAAAAGTTGTTACAAGGTAAATAGGCATTCAACCAGGGTGACCTGAGGTGACCATAGCATGAGATAAATCCTATGTCCTCCCGGCTGGTGCCCTAGCCTCTTCTGATCAAAGGAAACCGGCCATATCATTCCTTAAAGAAATTTCTGTTTTGTGGAAATTTATTTATTTATTTATTTATTTATTTATTTATTATTTATTAAAGAGAGACAGAGCATGAATGAGGGAGGGGCACAGCAAGAGAGGGGGACACAGATTCTGAAGCAGACTCCAGGCTCTGAGCTGTCAGCACAGAGCCCGACATGGGGCTCGAACTCACAAGCCGTGAGATCATGACCTGAGCCAAAGTTGGACGCTCAACCGACTGAGCCACCCAGGCGCTCCTATAGAAATTGATTTAATTTTATGTGCCATTCTACCTGAAATCCAAGAGCTGTATCCTAACAGTGAAAGATATTCAGGGTCCACAGAAATTTTTAGAAAGGAGCGTTCTCTTTTGGGTAAGACCCTTCTTCAACCCAGGTATCACTGACATATCTCAAGAATTCACGAAAAATGTGGGGCACCTGGGTGGCTCAGTCGGTTAAGTGTCCAACTTTGGCCCAGGTCATGATCTCACCTCCGTGAGTTTGAGCCCTGCGTCGAGCTCTGTGCTGACAGTGCAGAGCCTGGAGCCTGTTGCAGATTCTGTCTCTCTCTCTCTCTCTCTCTGACCCTCCCGCATTCATGCTCTGTCTCTTTCTGTCTCAAAAATAAATAAACGTTAAAAAAAAATTTTAAAGAATTCACGAAAAATGTATATTTACCTAAATGATTATTTTTGTGTTAAAGTCTACCCCACATAATTAACATTTCCATGATTTAATATTTGCACTTTTCAAAGAGCGTTGCATCTGAGGTTAAACTCACATTATTTGTCAACTGTAAATCTCCAGAATGTTTTGGAGACAGAGCCACGATGAAGGTTCTCTGGTGATTAAGCATTAATTTGTAGAAATAGGCCACGAAGCTTGATGTGAGAACAGGTGATCTAGACTCACTCGCACTGACTACCGTCAGGTAAAGGGTTAGAGGGCTATGTTTTTCCAGCTGATTCAGCTGTTCACCAGGGATTCGGCGCCCTATATCCCGGTACCATCCATGAAAGTTTTAGATACTCACATCCTCTGACACAGCAATGCCACAGCATCTACTTGGTTGACAGACACACATTCCAAACACGCAAGTACACGCAAAAAAAAAAAAGATTATTGTTTTGTGAGATCAAAAACGACACGTAACTGAAAGGCTCTGCATTGGGGCACTGGGAAAATCAGTCACGCATCCTTTACGGGATGGAGAACTGTCAAGTCTTGTCAACTGGCAAGTCTGAGTCCTTCTCTCTGGAGTGCTGTTGAGCAATCCCAGGATGAAGGGGGAGAGACAAGCCAAGGGAGAGTGAAACAGTGTGCTACAAATGGCATACAGGAGGGGCAGGTGGTGAAATCTTTACACCCACTCCTCCATCTACAGCGATGCCCACACCTATGCCTATTCCTCAACCGACAGCTATGCCCACATCTACACTTAAACCTATAGCCATACCCGTAGCTACATCTGTGTTTACATTAACATCTCATCTACATACGCATCCCATCTACGTGTACCATTACCCCTGCATCAGCACCCACATCTATATTTCCATCTGTGCCCATATTCACACCCGCATCTATCAGTCCCCTATGTCTGCATCTACACTTATACTCTTACCGCTCTATCTGAACCGCGTCCCTAACTACACATGCATCTATAGCTACACGCACATTTACATCTACACATCCTCGTCTCTGCCTAAACCTGCATGCACAGCTTTACGTACCTCTCACCTACATCTACACGTGCCTATTCTCGTATGACTTAAAACATCCAGAAAAGTACACGAGAAGTTGCTAAGCGTGTTTGACGCGTGGGGAACAAGACTCTGGAAACGGGGTCAGAAAGAGTGTTTTGATCACTATTCCGTACTGTCTAAAGCGTTAGCCAATGGCGCGTTGTAATTTTTCGCTATATGTGCACGCACAAGCTCTGGAAGAGAGAGCAAGAGAGTGTTGCGCTGTGATGCGTGGGGGTAATTTAGTCGAGAGCCATCTCCCACACTTTGGGTGGGCTCCATGTCTGCCCACCGGCTCAGCCCTTGGTTGGATTTGACCTTGGATTTCTTTATGGATTCTTGGGTTCCTGAAGGACTATTTGAATTTTAACTTCTGCTTATTCAACTTTCCAGTCCAAGCTTGTTTTGACTATTCGGACTCTGTTTGCATCCAGTAATTAGGGTCATTGTTAGAAAGACAGGGGAACCTGGGTCAGGGAAGGAAGGCATATCCCTGGAGTCACCACAGGTGTGGGCAGAGCTGGGATTTGAGTCAGGTCAGCCTGGACCCAAACCCTGTGCTGTTTCGCACAGGGTTATACCCTCAGGATGCCCTTGGACCCATCCTGCAGGTCACAGCTTATCGTGATCGTAGGGATGGGCGACCGGGGACATTCATACGAAAATCGCGCTCGTGTTACTTGTGTCGTTTTCATCATAAAAGGTTTTTTCCTCTCTCATTCCACTGCCCCTTTGGCCTCCCCTTGGTTCATCCACCACCCTTTCCTTCCACACCAGCTCTTCTTTCCCCCATCTTCTGTCTGGCGTCAGACAAAAGTGCACACCCATGCATTTTTCATCAATCTGGAAAATTTCTTAAACATTTGGTATAAATAAATCACCACCATATAATTCATTATGAATAGCATCAACCTGGGATAGGATCCCGCTATGAAAGAGTCAGCATGTTTTATAATTTTCAGCAGTAGGATTTTTTTTTCTATCTCTGTCCTTTCTTCTGAAAGCAATTTCAAGGCTTTCATATATATATATATATATATGTCATTATTCTAATTTCTTCAACCATTCATCTCTGAGCTTCCCCCACTTGGCTCTGTCGTGGGAAAAGGTGATTGATCACCTCTGTTCTCGTACTCGAGAGAAATGAGAATACATGAACTCATATGGTTCGTGGTCATACCAATAGAGGTTCAGGGTGAGGAGTCCACCCGGGATCGACGGGTGGGTCAGAATTCTACTTTCTTTTTATGATCTTCTCCTGAAAATTGTGGCAAAATGACCAGCTGTTTTAAAATGCACAGGATGATGGTAAAGTAACACATTTTTCATTGGTGCCTCCTACTGTCCTTGCGTGCATGTTTTCATCTACCGCAATCCTCAGATTCACTCTCTAGATAATTTTGCTCCACATTTTCTGAGGAAACAGAGCCTCACATGCTGAAGTAGCTTTTTCAATGCCACATACTAATTAGTAGATGGCATTATGGACCCTCAAATCCAAATCAGTCTACCCCACACATTGGATCGGTATTTGTCTCCGTGTAACCCACAACGGGTGGTGAAACTTAATAAAAAAAAAATGCAATGGGTGCAGATTAAAAAAAAAAAAAGTTGCTTCCAAAACCCTCGTGTGTGCATACCTTGCCTGGATGTCTGCCATTATGTAATTACTTTCATAAAAATTTTCCCTCTTTGAGCCCTTTTCAGGAAAATTTGAAAAACTATACAGATTCTCTTACAGTTGAATTATATTGATATGTTTCATTAACATTAAGCAGCATTAGTAGTTGAAGTTTGATGCTGGGAAAACTCGCTTCCCCTGTGCTACAAGGTTTTGGCACTTGTCAGGGTCTGACCCAATTCGTGCTGCTTGATTGTACAAGATGTCCTACCCTTTAGTGATTCTGGAGGCCGCAGTCTGTGTCCTGGGATGGTGGCGCCTCTCCTAAGCCTGACCTTTCTGGATCTGTGGGCCCCGCAGTGTTCAGAGCTGACTCAGCAGTGGGCTGGCCTTCCTTCCTCTAAGACCTATGGTCCGTAGTTCATGCCTCCCCCACACCTGCTTATTCTCTTGATCCCTTAAACTGCTCCTCACAGCATCAAGTCAGCGTTCTGTGCAGGTGTCTCTGCTCCTCAAGCTGTTTCTTTCTGAATAGTCCATACTTTCTTTCCCGGAGGTACCCCCGGCAGTACATGGCAGGGTCTCTGTTGTCTACAGCACCTGACTAGGCTAGGGTGGCTGGATGGGCCAGGCCAGAGGAAACTGGGAGACAAGAGTCCAAACAGTTACTCAAGATGGGGGACAAGGGAGGATAGAACAAAGCAGTCGGTCCGAGATGTGTACTTGGGAAAGCAAGTCCAAAGGCGGCTTCCAAGTTGGGATCTGTCTCGTTTGCTGTCATCCCATTGGCTGGCTGAGACGTCGCATGGCCAAGTTCGGTGGCAGTATGGCAGGAGCTACCCCAGGGCAGGGACACAGAGAAAGAAGTATGAGCAAATCCATGGAATAATGCAGCTTTGGTGCAGAGTGAAAATCAGAGGTGGCTTCACCGACTCAGACATCCGGTCTTAGGAGTGAATAGAAGCTCTAACACGGAGGATGGGTGAGAGAGGGTCTGGAGAGGAAGGGCTGAGAAGTGGCACACAATGATATCAAAGCAAAACAGTCTGGGGCGTAAACGGGGCATCTAGAGCTGGAAGGACTCAGAAAGCCGCCAGCATGGGTGGAAAGACGTCTAGGACTCCACCAGGGACTCAAGCCTTGCAGCAGTGAGAGGGGCGGGGGCAGCCTGGGGTCCCTTGGAGCACCTGTTAGGCCATTCAAACTGGCAGGGAAGGAGACATGGTCTGAGCACAGTCATGACATGTTCCTGAACGTGATCACAGGGACTGTTGGAATGACTGCCGGTGCCTTGAATGACTGGACAAGGAAGCAGCCAGCTCTCCCACGGACACTTTCCAAAGTTGCAAGGAAGCAAAGGAGTCAATCTCTGGAAATGTCTCTACTAAATAGCAGAGACGCCATGCAGTGAACTGTAAGCATCAAAGAACTACAGGGTCTATCCGTCCTCACTCATTTAAAATGCATCACGGAGCAGGTACCAGGCACTGTGAATGTCCTATGCCGACTAGCCTGTAGAGTTTTACCTCTCAGGGCCGCTGTATTCCTTCCATGAAACACTTTCCCCGCTCTCCTCTGAGAATCACTTTCTGGTTGGGAAACAATAGACGGCCAGAACTTTTCCTTCCATGTTCCTGTAAGTGGGATTCATTCACGTTTCCATGTAAACACCAAAGTATTATCTTCAAGTCAAATGCCACTGCACAATTTAGTTTTTAATAGAAAAAAGCCAGGTGTGGACACCCTCAGATAGGCACAGCTCAGAAGTTTATCGTTAGGAAAATGGGACAGGCTGAAATCAACTAAGACTTTAGCAATAAGCCTCTAATAACAGCAAATGATGATTGATAACCGTGATATTTAGGGAAGGAGTGAGTGGATTTCTAGTTAGATATGCTAGTTGACAAATCATACTCTTCACTGACTCATTCCTTAGACAAAACTAATACTTACAGATTATTAACAACTTATGCATCAATTAAAATACTTTTGTTTTGTAGAAAAATCAATAACTTCCTGCATTTGGGTTTATTTCAACAGACTCGGTTACACCCACATGAGTATAATTTATTTATGTCACCCAAAATGTGAAATCTAAAGCAGAGAAGAAAACCAGGGAGGTTGGAAGGAAAGCACATAATCTTCTGAGCTCCATTGGGAAGACCTCAGTTTCACACAATCCGTCGGTAATGTAATTACATTGATCTAGAAGTTTCTTTGGAACTGCTTCATAGTGTGTTTTCTTCAGTTTACTAAGGGAAGCTCGTTTCTCATTTCTAGAATGTTCTCACCTAGGGTAGACTGTACATTCTTTCTCTGCCTTTAGGCTTATTCCCATGATAGCCCTTGATCACGGGGTTTTTGTAAGCGACCGCTTTGTGTTTGTTTGTTTCTGTTTTGCCACACACACACCAGACACTGAGCTGAGCTCCTTAAGATCTGTTTGTTTTCAAATCACCGTTCGTCTGTATATTTGTTTGTTTTCAAATCGCAGTTCCTATCAGAGATCTGCCACATAGTAGGTGCTTAAGAATTGTTCTCAGAAAGAAAAATACAGGACACATTCAGCGGGTGTGTGTGTGTGTGTGTGTGTGTGTGTGTTTCCCATAAACTCGGGGTTGACTAGAGGAAGGCCCCGTTAAGAGAGGTGAAAACATGTAATCCAGGCCTGTGAATAAGACATTTACGTTTCTCAACCACTTTTTATGTAACGTAAGAAATGAAACAGCTGACTGTCCGCTCTAAGTGATTGGATACCGTGCTCGCACCTCTGCGGCACCTGCTGGGCTCACCTGCTGGGTCTATTCCCTGCTTCCGGTTCTGTCCCGCTCATCAGAACAGAGATGGATCAGAGAGACGCTGTGGGGGGGGGGGGGGGGACAAGTAACTTTAGGAAGCTCGGAGAAGTGCTGTGCTGTTACAAGCGTTTGGTGGGATTCAAACATGGACGGGGTCACACCTCTGTGCACATAGAACCTCTATTGCATGTAACACCGAATTCTCCCACAGAACGGCTGCGTGCTTAGGAAAAGGTTACTTGCAGCCTTTGGTTTCAATCACCGCGTTCTGCTTTCTGGAAGGTTGTGCTGTATCTCATCTATGTTTTCAGAAATTGAAAGTCACATTTGAGTCTCGGCTTTCCTGAGAGGCTCGGACATCAGCGTCAGGAGCCCCGCGGTACCTTTATCAGAAGGAGGCATCAGCAGTGTCTACATGTCGCATCCAGGATGAGCTCTGCTTCCAAAAGCCACCACGTCTTTTGGCAGTGAGCGCGACTCAGATGCGGCCACTGGCTCCGAAAATCGCTCCTGGTGAACGTAGTTCTTGGTGACCAGTAGGCTGGGGAGACAAGGCAAGCGCACAATTATACCGTCAGCATCTGTCAAAGTGCCACACGCTTCGGTTGACCTGGAAGCTTCCTACTGGTGCTGATGGTTCATTTCTGGGGGAGGTTAACCCTTCACCACGATGAACAGGCCTTTTTTTTTTTTAGTTAGTTTGTTTATTTACCTATTTATTGACAGAAAGAGAGAGCAGAAGTGGGGGAGGCACAAAGAGAGAGGGAGGGAGAATCCCAAGCAGGCTCTACGCTGTCAACACGGGCCCAAAACAGGACTCTAACTCGGGAACCGTGAGATCATGACCTGAGCTGAAATCGAGAGTCAGAGGCTTAAACGACTGAGCCACCCAGGTGCCCCTATAACAAATATGCCTTTAGCAGAGACTAAAACCCCTTTTTCCCGAAGAGTTGAGGTATACCTTTGGGCCTTTACGTATGATGTTGTAACAGAAGCCATACTTACTTCCTCATGAAGAGTTTAAAACAGAACTTAGCCCAGCAGAACAAGCTTAAACACATTGAAAGAGTTTTTGTATTTATCAATAAGAATGACACAGATGTGGTTTTAACTCGAGACTCTATAATATGATATTTGTACCATGCTGGACATGCTTCCTTTTCTCAGATGCAAAATTGGATTCACGAAATAGTATATCTCATGATTTTGCTACAAGCACATGGTCGTGTGAGGAATGCACGACTCCTGACCTTGCATACAGCACAGCACATGATAGGTCCGTTCCCTCATTCCCTGCTATTCACCCAAAGGGGAACTGGGGTGGATTCTGGGAAATGATATAATGAGAGATCAGTGAACAGACAGGAAGCATGGTGGTGGCATGGTGAAAACAAAGAACCCGCTTGTATCAAGGGTTATGTACGTGCTATAACGGGGCAAACTGTGGAAGTACCAGGGCGCCAGCGGGACGGTATTCAGGGTACACAACAGGCCCTCACATTGTCTTTAGGTCCTAACACCTACGAGTCAACTTCAGTTTCACATTAGCTCAATCCTGAATCCTTCCCAACATCATCTCCATCATGATTACCATCATCTCCATCATTGCGATTGCTCAGATCTCAAGGCTCTTAGCAAATTACAAGATCCTTTCTTACTTTTGATCCTCTCAAGAGTCCTGAGGCTTGTATGGGGTAGGCACTGTCTTTCATTTAGAATAAAAATGTGACGCTCAGAGAGATTAGGTGGCTGCCCAAAGTCACAGAGCAAATGGAGGGAGATCTCAGATTCCATCTCTGGCTATAAGATCTCTGTTCAGCTTGTCTCCTCTGTTCCATGCTGCCCTCAAGTCTATTATCACCCTGTTGTCAGTGAACTCCAACTCTTACAGGATGGCTTTCCTCAGGAATTAATAATGGCGATTCATTCCTATGATATAGCTATGAGTTTCTCCCATGATCTCTGCTTTTATCTTTAAAAAGATTTCTACAAGGACTCCCTCAATTGCTGAGTAAATCACCTTCCTTACTTGCTATTAATTACTCACAAGGACTCTGGCCTATTACAGAGAGTCAACACAAGGTAGAGTTACTCTGCTAATTTGTTTCATTCCTTCATTCAGTATTCTGGTGGATGGGCCCTCTTGGCATCAGAAATCCACAGCAAGTAATTAGCAACCACACTTTGAACGTGACTCTCTTTCTTTTTTTCCTTCCAAACTACCTCTGCCTCCTTTGATCTGGTTCATTTTGTTAATTAACTTATGTGCATGCCGGATTTGTTTCCTTGGGTCTGTGTGAATCTGGAAGGTTTGAAAGTACGAAAAAGTGAGGCTGACTTCACAGCAAAGGGGTAAAAGAGGCCATAGCCACCATTTGAAGAGCAGCAGAAACCCAAGAAAGAACAACAACCTCCACCATAACAAAGCCTAAGCAACTTACTAAGCAACCACCATGTATCAGGAGCTCCTCGACCCTTACTTTCCAGCCTTCCTGTGCGGAAGGTGCCAGTATCGTGCCCACTTCAGAGATGGGCGATCAGCCTCAGAGAAGGTAAGTTGTCTGCCCAAGGTCCCACAGCTAGGAAGTATCACCAAAACTATTTGCTGATCCAAACGAGATGTTCTTATAGAGACGGCCTCAAAGTTGGGTGGTTAGCGGTCCAATAGCCAGAGTCCAGTGGTGTGTGTGGTATTCAAGCTTAATGACAGTGGCCCCAATAACAGGGTGACTCTGACCCAATCAGGCACATAGAGAAGCAAACGTGGAGGAGGAGGTCCCTTCTGCAAGCCCACCGGTTCTGGTTGGCCAATCTCTCAGTAGCTGACCTCATGCAGGGGTTGGTTATAAAAGGACCAGCAGCTTGGGCCCAAAGAAGCATGACCAGGAAGCAATAGAAAATTTTTCAAGACTCTAGACAACTAAGTGGATTCAAAGTAAACATTTTATATTCAGTGAAAGATCAGAAACACTTAAGAAACTAAGGCAGGAGCCAGCATATGGCCAGGCTGGAGGAGAGGTGCCCAGAGGTGCCCATATGCTCTTGGGGCAAGCCGGCCCCTAGGCCCACAGAAGCAGAGGTGGTCCAGCCTCCACACCACCAGCTTTCAGGACAGTGGCTAAGATAACAGACCTCGGGGTCAGGGCAGTTCTGAGTCTAACCTTGATTCTAGGGCTAATTTCCTGTAGTGTGTCCTTAAGTTACTTAGTAGGCCTGAGTCCTGGTTTTCTTTTCTGTAAAATTGGAAAGATGTAACCAATTTCATAATGGGAAATTAATTAATGTGTTCAGAGAGCTTAGCATGGCACCTGCCATATGATCAACACCTAAGAAGCAATATTGAGGTGGTTTCCACTTTGATCAGTACTCATTCTAAGACTGAAGGGAGTTTAACTTGAACTTGGAGGGTATACCACTTATTCACTCATGTAAGCACAAATCACATGCCTGGTGCTGAGCTTAGACCGGGGCTTGGTGCCTCCCTCACCATGTTATTGAGGAATAACATGTCACTTGATTCTCTCATTGAATGTACTTATCTGGCTCCCTTTAACTTTTTTTTTTTTAAATTGTTTATATTAAATATAATTTATTGTCCACTTGGTTTCCATACAACACCCAGTGCTCATCCCAACACGTGCCCTCCTCCCTGCCCATCACCCACTCCCCCCCTCTCCCACCCCCCCATCCACCCTCAGTTTGTTCTCAGTATTTAAGAGTCTCATTTAACTTTTAAAAAATGTTTATGTAAGAAAATCTCTTACAAAAAAGTATGGATGAGCTTATAAAACAACTGATACTTCAAACCACCCTCAACATTGACTGTCTTCAACGTTCGATAGCTCAGATTCTGGACTCTTGACAGGTTAATTCATGAAGAATATCCACAAACCCCTTTATGTATGCAAGGTAGGTTCAAACACCACTCATTAACCCAGCTGGCTAGAGCTCAAGTGACCTTGGCATTAGCCCAGTCCCCAGACAGAGGCCCATCGTGGGTCACCCAGGTCACAGAACTGGATAATGTTAAAGTCATAATGTCAACTCTCTCCTCTGTCTCCAGCCTTAGTCTTCAGTGGATAATGTTTCAAAACATGATCACTGGGAAAATGAGCAAGAATAGTCAAGGATAAGATCAAGGAGCAATACCTTTGCTCCTTGCATGAGGAGGTTGCTGGAGGGCAGGTGATGGGGTTGATGGGACCAAGCGCCCCCTTTCTGCCTGAAATTTTCTGGGCAAGGATGAGGCTGTATATATTCTGGTGTTTCTCAGAGGAGTTTAGAATGAACCCAAGTAAGCCCTCAAGACCATTCCTGAGGTCCGATGAGCTAAATACATGAATAAATATAACTGGGACTTGTCCTCTCCCATGCACCCAGGTTATCCTCCACCTCTGGAGCCATAAGGATACAAAACATGGACATCAGCTCTCCGGTATCTACGTCTTACTGAGTTTCCTCTCCGTGTGCACGTGGCCAACAGTTTTCTACTGAAGCAGATGGAAAATTCAGCAGTAATCGTAGGCTGGGTGCAAGGCCACAGACCTCATTTGTTGGGTGTTACCTAATACGCAGTCAACTTTCAACTGATCAGAAGGCTTGAGCAAGAGATGGAATTGAGCTAGAATTACGCCATACAGTGATTATCGATTATGCCTCTAATAGTGCTGCAACACATTGACCATGAATCCAATTAGAAGTAATTATACGCCTTAAACTAATGTGTCCAAATTGAGAGGGTTGGAATTTGCAAAGGGCTCCAGGAATTGTTGCATGATAACGGAATATACCTAAAGAGAGGGGAGTTGCTGAGTTTTGTTGAGGGAAATATTATGCTCTGCAAATCTGTGCTGGCAGAAAGAACCACCAGAGTCTGTTATTACAGATGTCAGAATCCAAGAAACCTCAGGATAGTGGCGAGCGGCCAAGTCCAGTCAACTGACAGATGCCAATCATAATCACCGTCATCATAAGCTCTATAATAACTATTATTTTATTAGGTACTTTCTATGTTCCAGACATTGGGCTAAGCATTTTACAAATAGCATCTGATTCAATTCTCTTGACCAAAGGTTGGCAAACTGCAGCCCAAAGGCCAAATACAGCCTGCCCCTGTTTTTTAAATAAACTTTTATTAGAACACAGCCACAGCCTTTTATTTACATACTGTCTATGGTGGATTTCACCCCTGAGTCAGAATTTGGGCTTGTCCCAACCCATTGTGTTTAGAAGAGTAGACAGAGGGCTATTTCACCTCTTAGCTCCTGCCATTTCCCAAGCCTGCCTGGCAGATCTCATCTGTACCCCATTCCAGGAGGGATTCTGCCGGTAAGCCTGGGCAATGGCAAGTGCTTCGATGATTGTGTTTCTAACTATGCAACCAAGAATATACTCCATTCAACTTAACCCATTCTCCCTAGAAATGATTCTGAAGTGTGTCCGTCATAGGAAGCTAAAAGGTAAGCATGATAAAATACAGGATGCAACTCAATCACCCAGCTACAAGGGCATGATTAAGGAAAATGAGGTACGTCTATCTAATGGAAAAGCAAGCAACCAATCAAACGCATCACTGAGGTCCGACGGGTATGATGTAATGCTAAGCGAAAAGGGCAGAATACGAAAGTGTGTCTTTATAATTAAATTCAGTAGTCAACAGGGATTCAGGTATTCTGCCAGGAACTGCATACACAGTGATGAATAGGTATTTTCCAACTTCGGGCTGTTTAGTCCAGGGGGAGAAAGGACATGGAGTGAAAATCATCCAAACTATAACTTCTGTGAAGCCAAAGTACAAGGTACCCGGATACAGGTTAATGAGAAGGATCTAACTTGAATGGGAGGCGAAAGACAGTACTGACAAGCGAATGCTGCATTAGGATCATCAAGAACGGAAAGAGGGAGAATGTTCTGGAGAGAAGACAAAGCAGGACAGAGAGATCTAGCACTGACAGCAAACCCAGGGGACGAGTGAGAACTTGAAAGATCAGTGCAGCAGGAATCTAGTAAATAATGATATTTGTGGGGCACCTGGGTGGCTCAGTCGGTTAAGCGTCAGACTCTTGGTTTCCACTCAGGTCATGATCTTGCGGTTGGTGAGTTCAAGCCCCACATCGGGCTTCGCGTTAGCAGCGTGGGGCCTGCTTGGGATTTGCTCTCTTGCTCTCTCTGCCCCTCCTTCATTCGCACTCTCTGTCTCTCTCTCAAAATAAATAAATAAGCACTTTAAAAATATGTATTAAAAAATAATAATAAGGCTGTTGGTGAGACGTAAAGCCAGAGCGATGAGCCAGACCCCACCTTGTAAGGCTGTGAGATAAGTGTACTAAGACCCACTAGGGCCTTCTGAGGAGTTGAGATATTATTCTGACCCCGGAGAAGTTCCGGAAGAATGTAAGCAGAGCATAATGTCACGAAAGTTACATTTTTAGACAATGTCTCTGATTGCAAAAATAAAAATGTAGGGGAGCAAAATAAAAACGCAAAAATGATGCATGTGTGTGACTAGTAACATAATATGACCATGAGAAAATTAAACTACTTGGATTTATCTTGGATCAGATCTGTGGTTTCTCTTATTTTATCTATTTGCATTTCTCTTCTTTGTTTTCCATGTAATTAAAGTTGTTAAAAAATAATAATCCAAACAATTATCCCCAGCCAAACAAAATATGAGAAAGAAATGCCTAGGCCACCGTCTAGATTGGATAAACACAATCTTGAGACGCTTCTCTCCTGCCCTGCCCTGGCTGCAGCTCCCCGCTGGGCTGCCCAAGGCCGAAGTCCTTGCCCTGGGGTTTTCTCTTCTCTCTGTTGTACCCAATGAACAGCTTTTGCCTTTGATTAAATGCTGCGGCTCGCCTGGAGCCATTAATCAATTTCCCCAGCTGTTTATGGCTTTATTTACTACAAAGGAAGCAAGGTAATCCCTGTAAACTCAATAGATCTAAATTAACTGCATGTTCAGGAGCCAGCTTAGAGAGAATTATTGCTCCCTGACTCAGGGGGACAGAGCAAAAGAATGAACACAGAAACCTGGGACAGAGGTTCAGACTTGCTCTCTGGTGTCCAGGAGGGTCACATCACAGAGGGCACGTGTGTGATGGGGTCTCTCGCAACCAGGGCTTTCGGCATAGGGTTCAGGGAAAGCCCTTCCGTGTTTTGAATCAACAGCACCAGGCAGGAACCCCCTGTCTCATCTCTCTCTCCTCCCTGGGCTCTGTCCTCACCTGCCTGGCACACCCTTTCACTCTTGGGGGATGCACTCTTGTTTAGTGATAGCCATCTGCTCCACATTCTTTTGTTGATGATCCTGGTCATTTTTAATTTGTTTATGTTTGCTTGATGAAAATATATTCAGTCCAAATGTACTGGGCAACCCTGAATGCCTGGGGAAGAACGTAATAGTTACTTGCCAGGTATGGTGCTGGGTGATTTTACGCCATTGAATGTTTTCTTTCTTTCTTTCTTTCTTTCTTTCTTTCTTTCTTTCTTTCTCTCTCTCTCTCTCTCCTTTCTTTCTCTCTTCCTTTCTTTCCCTTTCTTTCTTTCTTTCTTTCTTTCTTTCTTTCTCTCTTTCTCTCTTTCTCTCTTCCTTTCTTTCCTTTTCTTTCTTTCCTTTTCTTTCTTTCTTTCTTTCTTTCTTTCTTTCTTTCTTTCTTTCTTTCTTCTTTCATCTGCCTGGCAAATCCTGTAAGATTAATATTCATGGTCTTGTTTTTTTTAAATAAGAAGACAGGCTCAAAGAGATGAAATACTTTGCTTGACGTAACAAAAATGGCCGGCGGGTGACCCCACAGGGCTTCAACATCATTTCCTACTGTGCACTTCTGGGACAGAGTACTGTGTGGCAGTAAGGGTGGCTGCCACTGTAGAGTCAAATCGCTTCATAGCAAGGCAAACCGGAGCCCCTGCCCACAGGACCGCTTTGTGCCCAACCTCTTTCCTGAGGACATTCTTTCCCCCATCCCTTCACCTCTTCCAAACTCCCATCACCACTCCTGTACATTTTAGACCTTAATAGCTCAAAGGGCTTGTATTGCCCCCCAAACGAAACATGCCTTTATCTGAGCTATTTCTTCTGCTGAAATGTTGGGGCCTCCTTGCCTCCCCCACAAATTCCTATAAAGCTTCCAAAGCCTATCTCTGCCACTTCTTTGAAAATTTACCTGCTCTCTTTTACCCTTTCCTATGCAGAGGAGGTTAACGATCCCTGTTCTGGGGCCTTCTGGGCACTGCCCACACTCAAGCCACTGCACCTAGCACTCTGTTGTGTTTATCACCAGGGCCGCCGCGCCATGCCAGCATTCAGCTGGCACAGAATCAGTGCTCAGTCACTTTGTCAAAGCGCATGACATTAAAACAGGAAAGAAGACACTGTCCCTCCAATGCACTGGGGAGACAGACCCGAAACACATACCAAGCAATGACACAAGCAAGCAAATAGGCTTACACCATCACGAAGTTATTATATTTTCCAAAGACAACCTAGTCTTTTCCAAAGCGTCATGACATCAGGTAAAACAGCAGCGGGGGTGGGGGGGGTGGGGGGGGGTATTTATCCCAAGTCCCCACGGTTTTCTCTCCTCTCGCCTTCTGTGCCTACTTTCGTTCCTGGCAAGCTAACCAGGAGCAGATGGATGATAAAGCACCCTCTGCTTCCTCCAGAGTCTGAATCCAGCGCAGAATCCAGGCACAATGTAAGTAATGACATGTGCTTCCTGCCTCACACCCTTCCCACCCCAGCCTGAAAAGGCCCCAGCTCCTCTCCCTCTATGGGCTCATCAGGACCGTCCGCCAGGTGGAGATTTGAGGCTGGCGATGCCCGGTGCCCAGACCTCTGTGTGCCCATTCTTCTACAAGAATCCAGAGATGTGGTCGGTCGAGGGCTTGCTCAGATGCCTAGCCCTTTCACACAGGTGTTGTTGAAATGGTCTAGAGCCCAGGAGAGTGGCCACCCTAGGAACTCACTCTTTGGGTACAGTTTATAAACAACAGACAATAGCCCCGGCAAGCTCTCGATCGAGGCTGGACAGCAGATAGTAATTATGACTCGTCAAAAGAAGTGGTAATTTGTGTTCACGGCTCCTAACACATCCACTACCCTTCAATCTGCGAATTGTTTTGCTCCTTATGCCTCTTGACTCTTCTGCAAATATGAGCCTCGTGATGAACAGGTAAGGAGAAGGTGTGTCGCTTACCAATACAGTAGAAAAATCAGGGACTCTGAAGCCAACGAGACCAGGTTTCAGCTCCAACCTCTTCTATTTTCTAAGCACTTGATTGGAGAAGTGGCTGAACCTCTCTGAAACTCAGTTTTCCTCCTCTGCAAAATGGGCACAGGGCATCTTCCTCATGGAGCTCCCTTGCTGATTAAATGAAGTAAAGAACTAAGAGCACTTGACAAAGCTCCCTGCATGAAGTAAGGCCTCCATAAATAAGACAGCACACAGGGTTGGTGTCGAGACTCAGGGAGCTACGAAACACAAAGCGCCTAGGACACAGTGAGTGCTCAGGTCTTCTTCCTGACCCCTCAATGATCTCCAGGGATGGGGAGAGAGTGACTGTTGCAAAGAGCACCTCTAGGCAATCTAGCAATAGATATCCGGATCCCAAAACACTCCTAATCTTCAAAGTAGTAATAACACTGGAGGAAACGGAACCTAAAGAAATGGCTCCCGTCCCCAAAATACACGTTATGTACGGGAGGTGTTATTTACAAATGCAAAACTTCTAGGAGGAACATAATGCCCAAGAGAAAGAGAACATTTCATTAAAACTTCTGAGCATCTCTCTGGGGCAGTGGTAGGTAGGCATTAAAGATGACCCCATAAAGGTACTCCAGTGACATGAAAAGATGATCACATCGGGTTCCCAAAGCGAGACGGAAAATTGCATAGAGCAGGATCACACTGGTGTAAAATCATACAGGCATTTGGACAAGCCAAGCAATAAACCTACAAGAACGAAAATCATCGTTTTTGGGGTGACAAGATGGAGTCTGATGAAGGGGTCTATTTTCTCCTCTTTCTCGTCTATTGTTCTGCCATCTTTACCATGGAGAAAGGAAACAAAAAATAGCACCCTCTGCTACTCAAGTTTTGACCCGAGCTTTAGCTAAAGCGATGCGGGCCCCTCGCTCCTGTAGGAAATGGGGCCTAAGTGCCAGGTAATCATAACAGTCATTCAAACCCTCCCGGTTGTAATAACACCTTTCTGAGACGAGCTCTCCTTTCAACGAGACACAACAATCCTCCGAAGATAACGGTTTCCCTCCTCCTGTTGTCTCCTCCGGGCCCTTTTTATCACCAGAGTGATCCTTCTAAGGCACATCTGATCATTTCACTCTTTAGTCGCAAAAGACTTGGCTGGTGTCATGTTCACCTGACAAGGTAGAGGTGCTCCGAGGCAGTGCTCGGAGCGCCGACGGTCCCCAACCATCCCTGGTCCTCAACCACACCCGCGCCCTCTCCTCCAGGTCTTTGTTCGCACGGCTCCGTCTGTCCGGAGTTCTCTTCCTCAGGCCCCTTCTCTCCAGTCTCATCTCAGAAGGAGAGTCCCCTGGAGAGCTTCCCTCACATCTCAGCCTGCCACCCCCCTTGCCCCAACACAGTCACACGTGCGTGTGCATCCCCGTCCTTTCTAAGTGCTGCCATTATTTCATGGTGCCAATATACACGCGGCACCTGGGTAGTAGAGTAATATTTTCTGACACATGAAGGGACTTTTTCTCTCTGATCCTTTTTTTGAAATGATTTCCTACCTGTTGAGCCAAACACTTCCGGATCTCTGAGGAAGTGTACGATTGCCGATACAAGCAGGAGGAAAGAGTCACGATCTGGGGCTCTCACGTTGCATGCCAAGCACTCCCTGAAAAGGGCCACGAGCACAGGGGACCGAGCACAGCAGGGTAAGCCTCCCCCCAGCTGTGGAAAAGAGCGTCCAACTGGGAGACGGCGTTCTAGTTTTCTAGTAACATGCCGCCGTCGATCGAGTGCCTGAAACAACCATCATTTATTATTTCACAGTTCTTACGGTCAGAGGTCTGGAGACAGTGTGGCTCAGAAGTCCTCTGTTTAGGGTCTCGCCAGGTCAAAATCAAGGTGACAGCAGGCTTGTCTTCCCTCCTAGGGACTCTGGTGATCAGTCTACTTCCAGCCTCACTCAGGTAGCTGGCCAAAATCAGTTCTGTGTGATCGTAGGGCTGAAGTCCCTATGTCCTTGCTGACTGCCATTGGGGTCTGTCTTTGCTCCTAGAGATGGCTCTCTCCTTTCTGTGTGCCACACCCCCAGCAGTAGGGGGTTTGGTCCTTGTCACACTGTGAATCTCCCTGACTTCTCCTGCGATATCTCTTTCACTCCAGCTGGAGAAAGTTCTGTTTTTAAGGGCTCACATGATTAGTGAAAGTTCAAGACAATCTCCAGATTGTAAAGTTCATAACCTTTATTGTATCAGCAAAGACCCTCTTGCTATGTAAAACAACACAACCACAGACTTTAGGGACGAGAGTCTGGATGAGAGCCCTGGATGGGGGGCATTCTGTCTACTATAGAAAGCAAAAGCCAGAGGATGTTTGTGGACCCCTTTCCTAAATAACCACAAGGTCACATCAGCCACACACCCCTTCCTAAAACCAAATCCCCTCTAAGCCAGAAGCAAGGCATGTGTGGAATCTATAAACCCGAGCATTACTCATTCTAAAGGAGCTGTTATGTTTCTCTGCACTGGGCTCAAACTTGGTTTGCCAGAATTGAACACGTTTTGCTTCTACCCATCAAATGTTGGCTCATGAGACAAGAAGATATTAGCTAAAAGAACTGAAGCAGCTATAATCGATAGGCTTCACATCAAGGTTTGTTTTACCAGGTTTGTAAGATTTTGGAAAGAATATATGAAATTATGTTAAAAACAGCCTGACATGTAGAAAATAGATACCATACCTTCTAAGTGGATTTCATGGTGAAAGTGTTCACTGTGGCCTAGAGAAGGAAGAAGATTCATGAAGACCCACGCTAGAAAAAGAGAAGAAACTTCCAACGGAAATTCTAAGAACATAGTTCCTATAGTGTATGTGTAAGGATGACAGTGACAACCTTGCGAGGGAAGCACGTCTCTGGCTTCTCCCTATTGATCTTGTCTCTTGACCCGTATGGATCACTGGAGAGAACCCCACTTAGTCATGAAACTATCAGAGAAGAAGAAGGAAATAAAGAACTTTAGGAACTGTGTCCCATTCCCAAGCCAATGTGAGCAGAAGAGAAACTCAGTGGTTCCAGTGGGGGTGGCAATGTCCAGAATGGACAACATGGCGGGCAGGGGACAGGGTGAAATGGGAAGACAGGGTCCTGGAGTCCCTGGGTTTCATCTCCACTGTCTGACGTAAGCACCAAGGCCACCTAACTTCCCCAGGTAAAAAATGAAGACATTTACATGTGTATTCATTCACGCCTTTTCACCTTGTCATAATCCAGAGCGGTTCATCCTCTCCAGCAGGGACTGGAGCAAGCACAGGGAGGTGTTGGATGAGCAGGGGTCCACAGAGCAGCGTGAGAAGCCCGTGAGTCAGACAGAATGCAAAAGATCCACAGGAGAAGTCTCATCTCTGAGTCCAGGAATAAGGAAGACGTAATGGCAAGCGTTAGAATTTGCGACAGTTATTCACCGAGGTTTTACACTTGCCTGTCACTTCATCATCACATGCCCCTGAAGAAGAGCCAGGAAGACCAAGGTACAGATGTGCCAAAGGGAGCTGAGTGGTGAGTTGGCATCTGACGTCCTTGGGGGGGGAGGGGGGCGGGTGGTGTGGGGCTGGGCTGGGCCAGAAGGAGCCCAGCCAGTGTGATTCTGAGGCTGAGGCCATAGTTGGCCTAGTTGGCCATAGACCGAACGAATGCCCCTCCTTCCCTCTCCTCGGCAAGCTGGATCAGTTCTATTTTAGCGCATAGCTTTTGGGAAAAAGGCAACTTAATAAATAAAAATAGTTACCAGAGTTGTTCCTGCCTTCAAGGAAGCATAAAACCTTTTGTTTTCGAGGCCGTTTTCCTAAGAATGGCTGATTTCACTGTCATGGCAACTTCTGAATGTGGGCTAGGAAATCACTCCAGGCACCCAGACCGTGGACAGGTCTCAGGGAAAGTGGAACGAGTGGGGCCAGGAAGTCAGAGTTTGAGTTGAGAGCTACGGATCGATTTACCGTAAGGGAGTTTGAAGATATTTTCAGGTTACAGTTGCACACCCAACAACTCTCGATGGACATGCGTGTCTCCGCAAGCAGACTGAGCGGTTTCAGAAGCACCTAGAGAGTCTCCTCCATTCCGGGGAGCTCAGTGGCTAGAATTGCGTCTGGCTTGCCACGGGTATGCAATAAAACATGGACTAGACAAACGAATGAATAAAAAAAAATAAGTGAATGAATAAGTGGAACAAACATTTTCTGTTATTGCAGGAAATCACCCAGTGTTGGAGCATGCTGTCTCGTCCAGAGAGTCTCAAACTGGAGATTTCCTTTGTGTGCCCCTAAGAGAAAGAGGACCACACGAGTCAAACTTTGACACTGGGTTTCCACTTGAGGTAGTTAATTTAACCAATGCAAAGTTCAGGGCTAAATTAGGGGAAGAACTTGACTCTTAGTTATTCATATGTCCAATTAAGACATCACAAAAGCTCTCCATAAATTATCTAAACAAAAACATGAAATTTAGAAAGTCTCACAAAACACTCAACTACTCCAGGAATATGTTCCCAAATCCCAGCAGGTCCATGGACCACAGTGTAGGAATCACTTGGCTAGCCCAGCTTCCTCAGTTTACGGAGAAACAGGCTCTGAAAGGAAATGACTTTCCCAACATCACATATGTAGGGAGCGATCAGATTCTAGAAAGCAGGTGTTAGGACTCCTAGCACAGTGCTCTTTTCCAGCAAACTGAATGACCAGCAATCAGACAGCTGGTTAAAAGTGTTGCCTGTGGCACCAAATGAAGTCGTAAAAATAATACATTTAGAGAGCCAACCAATGACCACAGCCTCGTTGTCACTGGCTCTTGACTGGCTGGCCCGGGGCCCTGGCTCTGGCACGGTCCTTGGCATACCCTGCCTCAGAGGAAAGGGACCGGGCACTCTTACCCACCAGGCGGGGTTGTGGGAGCTCAGTGCTGAAACTCATTACAGTTCAAGTGCACAGGCTGCAGAGTCCTGGTTCCCCTGAGGCACTGTGGTTTTTCTGTTTGTGGAGAAAAAAGGGAGAGTAAGCAAATTTGTGCATTATTTTATATCCAATACATTTAGAATCATTACATTGATCAATGGAGGCTGAAGCTCAGTTGGCCTCTGGTTTTACTGCATTTTCAGGATTTGGATGATGCCTAATGACATGGATGTGGGCTCAGGAAAACAAAATTCAGGGCAGAGATTAATTGGGCAAGTATGTTGTTGTTTGATAGAAAAAGCAGGTAGTTTGATTCCCAAGTTTCGGTAAGAGTAAGGCATAACAATGAGGGGAAAAATGGAAAATTCCAGGGGCGCCTGGGTGGCGCAGTCGGTTAAGCATCGGACTTCAGCCAGGTCACGATCTCGCGGTCCACGAGTTCGAGCCCCGCATCGGGCTCTGGGCTGATGGCTCAGAGCCTGGAGCCTGTTTCCGATTCTGTGTCTCCCTCTCTCTCTGCCCCTCCCCCGTTCATGCTCTGTCTCTCTCTGTCCCCCAAAAAATAAATAAATAAACGTTGGAAAATTCCAGCATGGTTTTTCTTCTGATATTTTTACACAGCCTGTGGCTAAAAGCAGGAGGTTAATTATCAAGTCAGCATATATTTTTGCATTATGCGTAAGAATAGGAAGTTGTTTGGGGCCATAAAATATTAAATAGGAGAAAACTATGAGAATACTCATCCCTTTCTTTGGAATTTGCAATTTTCAGATATCGTTTTGTGTACGAATGTCCTGCATTCCCTCCTTTGCTACAACACGTCAGGCTCTGCTGTGGTCACCGAGACTGTTGGTTCACACGCTGACCCCAGCACGGAGGAAAGGGACAGATATAAGGAAGGGTCAGGCCACTCCAGAGGGGCAGGTGACAGGGTAGATGAACAGGGGGACTATGTAGGAGGCTTGTATTGGCCTCAGGACGAGAGCCCACCCCCCGGGATCATCAGAGTTTTATAGAGAGGCCTTAATGGGGTTCAGCCACATCTACCATCCAAGTGATAGAAACACCACGTGGCTCTCTCGGGGCTGCACCCTTGGAAATGGCTCCCACTGCAGGAAAGGGGGGAGGGGAGGGCTGGCAGAACACATGTTCCACGGACAGGGGTGAGGGGAAGAGCTTCCCATTGCCAGGGGCCAGCTCCCAGGTCAACCGGCAGTCACGGCATCTTGATGACCTCCCCCAACACAGACTTGGGACCGGGAGCCCAGGGATGTGGCTTCTCAGACCACCTCTGCTAAGTGGTGTTACTTTGGGCACATCAGGTAGGGCAGGATGATCTCTTGGCCACTTTCAGTCAACCAGCCAGCCATTTTTCCAATACACGTTCCTCTGCAAAGTATTATTATACCAGACACAATGTCAAAGACTGGGGTCACATGAATGCATAGGCATGGTCCCTCCTGTTTCTAAAACCTTACCAACTAGGGGCGCCTGGGTGGCCCAGTCCGTTAAGCATCCAGTTTCGGCTCAGGTCATGATCTCACAGTTCGTGGGTTCCAGCCCCGCATCAGGCTCTAGGCTGACAGCTCAGGGCCTGGAGGGAGCCTGCTTTGGATTCTGTGACTCTCTCTCCCTCTGCCCCTCCCCCACTCGCGTGCTGTCCCTTCTCTCTCTCGCTCTGTCTCTCAAAAATAAACATTAAAAAAATAAAACCTTACCGGCCAGACATGCAAACAGGCAACCACAGACAGTATGCTCAGCGTGGCCCAGACCATAGTAAAAGTCGTTGGAGCTCTAGGGTCTGACTGCATTGGGTTCCCCGGATACACTTCCCAGCCTGTGAGACCTGAGGCTAGTTACTTAACCTCTCTGACCCTCAGTGTTCCCTATCTGTAAAACGACAAGGATCACAGTACTTTCCCTGGGGCTCCGTGCAGATTGGATGAGATAATACAGGTAACGAGTTTACCCCAGTTGTTGGTAATAAATGCTAAGTACTCATCCTGATTCTTACTAGCACGACCATTCCCAGTATCATTATTCTCATCACTTAGGAGTAGCCAGGGGAGAAAGAAGTAGGAGTCCCTCTAAGGTGGCCCAGAGGAAGCAGCCCCCGTGAGCCTGGGGGAGTCAAGGAGACTTCACAGAGGAGGTTAATTCACAGGCAGTAGGGAGTTTCGCGGATGAACCCGGTGGAGGAGACCAGTGCAGAACGAAAGAGCAGCCTGAGAAAATGTGATCATTATAATCTTAATTACAATAGATACTACAACCAGGGTCTAAGGGTAGGGTCTTATGGGCTTTTTTTGGTTCCCGTTTTGTTTGGTTTGTGCCTGAGATCACTCAGAAAAGTCCTTGCAAACACAGATGGAATGAAACATCATCCCTTGTGGACGGAAGGGAAATGGAAGACAAGGTGGGGGGGAGACAGACTGCCAGGAACACGTAAGGGCAAGATCTTCGGGGCTTTTCCATTCTTAACAAAGAATTAGGGGGGGGGGGCGCCTGGGTGGCTCAGTCGGTTAAGCGTCTATTGGTTTCGGCGTGGGTCACGACCTCACAGTGCGTGAGTTTGAGCCCCACGTCAGGTGGGCTCCATGCTGACAGTGCAGAGCCTGCGTGGGATTCTCTCTCTCTCCCCCTCTCCCTCTGCCCTCCCCGTTCAGGCTCTCTCTTTCTCAAAATAAAGAAATAAAAGAATTAACAACAACAAAAAAGCAATCAGGCCTGTCGAGATTAGGCAACGCTGCATTCTGAGCAGCGGAATTGGAAACTATGGCTCTGGATGCTGGACTCCCCGCTGTCCTAGATTCACTGCTCTAATGTAATTCAAGGATCTCACAGATAAGTAAGTGCCCGCTGGCCAGACGTGCTGATCTGGACAGTGGTCAACAGACGTGCTGATCTGGACAGTGGTCAACAGGTAAGAAATGGTGCTTGCGGTCTCGTTGTGGGGCCCAACGACCAGCGTCTTGCGAGGGGCCCTTTAATGCCTGGAACTTGGGAAATTCAACTGTGCCTGTCAGTGAAACCTGAAAAGCAGAACCCAGAGATAGACTCAAGGATATATACGTGTAAAGGGATTTATTGTAGAGATTTGGCTCTGCAGGTGTGGGTGCTGGTAATGCCGTTGTCTCGGCGTCTGAGTTTGGAGCCTGGGTTCCGCAGAGCAGGTGGGCAAGGAGAGAAGCTGGGCACCAGGCTGGGGGGGGGGGGGGGCGGGTGCAGGTACCTGCCGGATCTGGGGGAGCCGGCACATCGTGGTGCCGTAAGTGCCCAGAGGAGAAGCGACTCCCTTCTTCACAGCGATAAGAGCACAGGTGGCCCAGGAGAAGCGGGCAGGGGTGGGAAGGCGGAGCAGTTGCAGGTTCCCGCCTCAGCCCTGCAACATCGGGGTGAGCAACGGGTAAGGAAGGACGGGTGCCAGCCGCCGCTTCGTTTCCAGCCTCCAATAGGCTGGTCAGTTGCCCCTGTGTGCCTGGAACCATCTTGGTTTTAGCACAGAAAGTCCAGTGTCCAGAAAACCCCTCAGTCCTGGGCAAACTGAGATAGTTAATCACCTTGCCTCCCAGTTTTGTTCAAGTACGTCTCTGGTGACCCTCCCTTCCCTGAAATAGGCTGGAAAGAGGATTCTGGACAATGTCGCGCACTTGGGCCCAGCTGACTCGTTACAAAGGCCCCGCAGAAGATAGGGAACCAATGGTCACCTTTTCTCTCTCTTAATTCGGTTCTTGATTAAAGTCACAGTAGAAACTATTGTATTACGTATGGCATGCGGTTAAGGACATATATAAAAATAATATTAAAAAACACGAGTCGCCGTGAATTTTGTCCATTGTTCTATTTGCAGTCACTCCTTAACCAATCCTGCCTTTCTAACTTCCTCCCACCTTCTGTGCTTTTAGATTGAAGAGCTGTGGGCCTCCAGACTACGGATAGCCGCTGACAGATTATGAGCGGCTCGGGCACGGGAGCCCTTGTGGACATTCCTCCTGCTGTCTTTTTCACTGAGCCCTGTTCACGGAGGCTTGGCATCATGCGGACACCTCAGCCGGTCGTGAGAGCCTTCCAGGGAACGGATCAAGCCCTGCTATTTGTCATGTACTAACCATTCCCACTGCCCACTCACCTTCCTTGTTGTGTTGGGGGAGGGCACTTTCCTCTTGTAGGTCAGAGCATGTGTGATTGAGACAAGACCATGGTGCACCTGTGGCCATCCATCACTGCGTATTCCCAGCAGGTGTCACCCTCAACAGGGAGAACAGAAGTGTTTAATGCCAGACCCGTTGCTAAGAAAGACACGAGCAGCGCTAAGGGCAACCAGCAAGGGATGATGAAACACCGTGGGTTCATGACAACAGCGACAGAGAGACAGGAGTGGTTGCCATCTGAGGCAGGAAAGGGTGGAGCAGCGAATAGCTGTGGGATCCAGAGAGTTCTGCAGCTGTTCTCCAGCTGTGGGGAAGCACTCCTGGCAGGAGGTGTAGCCGTGGGCAAGAACACTCGGCTGCCAACTGCAGCCCAAGGGCATACGTACCGCAGACTCTCTATGTTCTCCTGTCCCGGTCCTTCCCACTGAGGAATGCAATCAACACCAGGAGGGCAAATGGGGCAGTTGGTTAAGCGTCCAACTCTTGGTTTCCGGTCAAGTCATGATCTCACAGTTCGCGAGTTCGAGCCCCACATTGGGCTCTGCGCTGGCAGTGTGGAGCCTGCTGGGGATTCTCTCTCTCCCTCTGTCTGTCTCTAAATAAATAAATAAACAAACAAACTTAAAAAAATAAACAGGGGGGAAAAGAAGTGAGGTTCAAGCAGTCCTTTGGGGTCAGCCTCCCTGGTGCAAGGCAGGATAGGGAAGCTGAGAGGAGCTACTGGAGAATACCCAGCACCCAGGACTTACAGCTGTGTTCAAGCCAACTTTTCCTGATTCCAATAAAGGAAGAATTATCTTAACAACCAAGTCACTAACCCAGTTAAGTCCTCCAAGCCTGCATGGATCCAGTTAAGGTGGTCACATCGGTGCAAAGCCATATAATTTCACAACGTATCCAGATCAACGTGCCCTTTTTAAAGGGTCCGTGGCTTTATTTTCTCTCTAGATTTTCAAAAAATGCAAGTAGAGCAGAACAAATGAAACGAGGCTATTGTCCCTCATATCTGTGTTCAGAATCTGTGGGACAGAGTCATTGGGACAATGTAGCAAACGAAGTCATGCCAAGGGACATGACCAACAATTGGCCTAATCATGCCCCCTTGAACCTAAGAAAGGCCGATGGGAAGCACAGGGGAGATGTCACTTGTGTCAAGAGTTGACAGAGCTCTGAGTGAGCCCTGCCCGCCCCTTAGGAAGCACGTGACCTTCGGCAAATCGCTCCACGTCTCTCGTTCTTGATTTTCTCACCTGCTTACAGAAATAATCATAGCGACTCTTCCAGATGCTGTGATGCATCACAAATAAGAAAACGAATATGAAGGCGCTTTAGACATTGCAAAGTCTATATAAGGATTTATTGATTGTCGATGGACAATTGAACTTCTTGTAATTGAATGGAACATTGTGGGAAGTCTCAAATCTGTGTGCCACATAGGCTTAGAGGGGGGGAATCAGCCATCACAAAAATTACCTTGCAAAATTTCTTTAAAAATTATGAGAAATTGGGGTGTCTGGGTGGCTCGGTCGGTTAAGCGTCTGACTTCGGCTCGGGTCATGATCTCACCATCCATGAGTTTGAGCCCCGCATCAGGCTCTGTGCTGACAGCTGAGAGCCTAGAGGCTACCTCAGATTCTGTGTCTTCCTCTCTCTCTGCCCCTCCTCCACTTGTGCTCTGTCTCTGTCTCTCAAAAATAAACATTAAAAATTTTTAAAAAAATTATGAGGAATATGCATTATCTTAATTTAGTAATAATAATATTACATTTGGGTATTTACCCTTTCATAATGCTTACTGGGTTTTTCTTGTTTGTTTGGTTGGTTCTCTGAACAATTCTAGAAGGTAGCTAGAACATTTTTTTTTTCCATTTGACAGTTTAGAAAACCCAAGGGATAGGTTGTTAATAGAAGTCAGAATACCGAGTCCTGGATGGTCCTAGATGAATCCATGATATGATATCATACAGAAAGATTGGCACGAAAACTGATCTACTCCAGAGGTTAATACCACCCTCATATTTTCCAAGTTTAAGAACGGGCTCACTCCCTTAGTCTGTGGGCTACCAGATCTGTAAGCCTGACCATAACCATACCCACATGACTGGAAATGAGATTTTCAATGAAATTATATGCATACACATGTAGCCCAGTCCCTAGTATGCGCATGTATGACCCTTGAATGCCATCTGAGTCTGGGGTTTTCTTTTTACCTGAAGATTCTAGGGATCTTTCTCAGATACCTTGCACTGATGCTCCTGAACATGGGTCTGCATTTTCTTTTACGCTTATTTCCAAAGAGGCTCCTAGCTTTTGCCGTCCTGGTCACTAGAGAGATGCATATCACATCTCTCGTCAGCGTGGACAGTCTTCACTTATTCATCATGGTTTTATTCTTAGCTATTGAACGGTAAAGCTTCTAGGGATTGGCTGTTTACTATGTGCCCTGCATTGTGCTAAGGGCTGCATAATCATTTAATTTACAAGGACCTGATGGGCGTATTGTCATTTCCATTTCACACATGTGAGCACTGAGCCTTAGAAATATAAGTTGAATCCATACAGGCACTGACGCATGGGTCCACTGAGCACCTGCGCTCTGTCAGCCCCATGCCACTTAGGCAAAAAAGACTTGCCTCCACGGGTCTCCTATGTCAGCTGATCGTCTTATTCACACCACCGGTAAGTGGTGGCACTAGGATGGCCATTTATTTCTCTCTGGCTCCAAACCCTGTGCTGGTAACCACCGTGCCTCACGGCGGCTTGTTCAGCGGGGAAAGAGAAAATGTCCAGAATGACATCACGAGCTGTAATCACGCTGAATGGCCGCAGGAACCAGAAATGGTCACTTTCCCAAACATTAATATTTTATATATTCTGGAAATAGGATTTGTTTTTACTGACCTACTTGTGTAGCTTTTTCTGGACTTTGGGGTATGGACAGAGACTTCAGCTTTGTGCAGTAGATTTTATTAGATGCTTGTTTGTTTGTTTGTTTGTTTCTTATAGATAGATTTCTCCTGCTTCTCAGTCACTGGGAGGCAGCATAATGTTGCTGAAAGTGTATTACCTTGGGCTTCAAGAGCCTGTGTTCAATCCCGGCTGTCCTGAGAATCACGACAAACAGTGACGGTGATGATTACGCCGTTTATGCCCTTAATCAAATGTGACATCTTTCAGAGACACCTTCTCTCTCCCATCCATCCAGGTAACGCACCCATTATCCTCTAATTCCTTATCCTACTTTATTTATCACTGTAGTTATTATCACTACTTGGCATTGCATCCTACCCGCATTTTCTTTTTTTGTTTGTTTATGTTCTGCCTCCTGGTGGAATATAAGTACCCAGAATTGAGGACTTTGTCTGCAGATTGCATCCACAAGAACCCCATTTCCAAACAAGGTTGCCTTCTGAGGTCCCGAGGGTTAGGACATCAGCACGTCTTCTTAGGGAGCATAGTTCAACCCGTAACAGACGGGAAACTGTAAGCATGTTGACAAGTATCTACTGTGGCTGCAGGTGAACTCAGGGGTCATCCCTGGATATGGAGGGCAAGACACCAACAGCTATATGTTATCACCTGAAGTGGTAAGTTTCAGGATTGCCCGGGATAAAAATTACCCGAGGGATGGAAAGAAAATCAAGACCAGTCCCAGGAGATGTAACCTGCTCTCAAGTCCTCAGCTAACAGATATAACATATTTAGGCTCATTTGCTTTGGGATTTGCTGTCAGATACAAGGTCAGATCAGCAGTCACAGGCAGAGACCCCTCACTTCCAAGAACCTTAGATCAGAGAACCGACCCGCCAGGGTGGAAGACAGCCAAGTCTGAATCTGCTTGTCACTCTGAAGGGTGTCCCGCATTAGAGAAAGTTTCAGCACGTGGACAAGGCAGGTCAAAGGGCAACGTTTAAGCATCACCCTAATTAATCACTTCGGATAGAGAGCCAGTGACCCACCTGCCGGTGTCTGTAACTTAACTCCCATCTGTAATGTCGACGTTAGAAGAACTTCCCAACCCTTAGAAATTCTCCTCCCAAGAGGGTCCCATTGCAGAGCAGATGTTTGCAAATCATTTAGCCTGTCGGTGATGAATTAGTTTTTAATGGCATTCTCGTGTACTTGTTATAAATCATTAAGCATCCAACAGACTGTCTCCTATCTGCACAGACTTGGTCTGCTGGGGAGCCGAAGGAGCAAAAATTCACAGTGGTGGGAACAAGGTTCCCAGGGGCAAATGGTAGCCCTTCTCCGGTTCTCTCACTTGTCCTTGACCTCTGTCCACACCCCTTTCCTCAGTGGTCCGCCTGCCCCTCTCCCCCACTTTCCTCCAGGTCTTTCACCTGCCAGAGACACTTGCCTTCCCCCACCCCGGTCCCTCCTTGCTGACCCTGTCCACAACTCCCTGTTACTCTTATCTCTTCCTGCCTCCACACTTCTGTCTACTTCTCTTGCGACCATCCCAATCTTTTCTCAGCATTAAAAAGAAAAGCTGTTTTCTTTTGATAAGCTGGGAGAGAGATCCGCATGCTGACACGGTATGATTCTTAATACCACTAATAAATTCATGGTCAGCTCTTCCTGGAAACGCAGGAAATTAGTGTCGGGTGGGGGTCTGGGGAGAAAGAACAAACCTGACAAGAGAAAAAGAGTCCCGCGTCCACCAAAGATCCAGCACTCGGAGCAGGCTGAAGGCGTGTGCCACCAAAACTGGAAACTACGTGACGCTTTCCATCACCATTGTCAAGTTAACCTAATTTTAATCCAAGGCTGTTACCATTGGTCAAAACATCAGACCTTCATTCACCGAGGAGATGACGACTGACACCGAACAGCTTCGGCCTCTGTCCCTCTGGCTAAGCGATCCTGCTGGTCGCCTGCTGTCTTCCACCCTCTGGTACCGAAGCTTGTGGTGCCATTTCCCCTGCTCTCGGTGTGGGGGCTGGCTGTGCCATCTGCCATGACAGTTCCTCCCTCCACCTCTGCCTTCGTTCTCCTTCTCCCTTGCTGGGACTCTTCTGCACGACTGTGGGAGGTGCTCGGGCTGTCCTTGTCCCTCGCTGAGTTTCGCTCGTCCTGCCCTTCGTCCCCTTCCACACATCAGCCACCTTTCCCGATGAGCTCCCTCCTTGGCCCCTGTGGCCCTCAACCGTGGGTCACACCTTGTTCTCACTCGTTGGTTTTCCTCTGGCTTCCATAACAACCTCAGACTCCAAAGACTGAGGAGTCAGGCCCTGAAGAACTGAGTCTGGGTCAGGCAGCTCAACTCCCGTGTTCCTCCCAGCGCGTAGCCTGCTCCTCCTCGTTTCCTGTCTGTCGCTTCTTCCCGGCTCTGCTGCCCCATCTCTCGTCTTCTGTATCTATGCCCCACGAGGAACTCTTCCTCACTGCTACACTTTCACATCCAACCCTCTGCTGTTTGTACACACGTGCCCAGGGCCAGCCAGTTCTCTCTCCTGAATCCCTGATTCTGGAGACCCCCAGTCTTCAGGGTAGCTCTCTAGGATGATCTGTCGAAGTTTCAAATGCAGGACACCTAGAAATCAACTCTTTATGTCTCCCCAAACTGGGTTGTTGTTGTTGTTGTTTTCCTGGGCCTCCCAATTGCTAGACATGGGACCATTCTCCTGCTGGGTACCCAGACTCTACAACCAACTGACCTTGGATGCTTCTGCTCTCCTTGAGCCTCACATCAGTTAGTGCACTGAATTTTTTCCATACTGACTTTATGGAGGTTTTTATAGAGCCTTACCAGGCTGCATAGCATCACTTCCATGGGCACATCCCTGGTCCGGGGGGTTACTACCCCTGGCGTGGACTGTTTCAATAATCTCTTCATTGATCTCTCTCTCTCCTCAGTTTCCCTCCTTCTCTACCCATCCTGCACCTCTCTGCTCCTGACATGAAACTGACAATAGGTACCGGCTCGTCAGCTTGCTGTTCAACCGTCTCGCAGCTCTTTCCCAACCCAGCTCTTGACATTTGTTAAGTGGCTAGTGTGTGGACACCGTATTAAATGATATCTTTGTGTGCGTGATTATTGTCTGACAAATAGTAGGTACTCATCCATTCCGAGTTCTCAATAAATAGTAGCTGTTTTCATTTTTACATCGAGAACCCTGTGTATCAGTTTTCTCTATTTTCGCAAGGGGTCGATCATATATAATTCATTGAGTTATTGTGAAGATCAAATTAGATAATATAGTTGTAAAGCTTGATGTATTATTCACTAAGCACATAGCAGAAACCCTGCTGATATCAGTTTCCTTCCTATCCCCATGCACCCAGCCTGGTGACTACTCTCCAGGGCTTTCACACGGACCTGGAGATCCACACACTGGTTCACGTGTTTCTTAGTTCATTCCGACATCAAATAATGCACTGTCGAAACCAGACTGAATGGGACAGGGGGTAACGGCTGTAGAATTGCCGAGAAAAATGCAGCTCAAGTATAGAGAGAACTTAGAAGCAGAGAGATGACAGACAAGACGGATTAGAGTAGAAAGAAGCATACACAAAGCTTAAAGTAAATTAAAGTCTTTATTTATTCCAAAGAAAACATATCTGCCTGTGCTGGGCAGAGTAGAAAAATTTTCATTTCAATCAGTCTCTACTCATTTTTTTACAGTAATATGTTGAGCCTTCTTTGCAGATAAAAACAACTAATACTTGTTGATCATTTATGAAGCAATGTCATGTGTGTTATATATTTACACCCGGGCCTGAGAGGTAAGGAAATTGATCCTTTTCATTTCAACAGTGAAAGATAGAGAAACTAAGAGCCAATTATCTTGCCTGAGACACATAGCTGAGTGTGTTGGCACATATGGAGGCTCCAGACTTGGAGATCTTTTGAACCTACTGCACAGATCATTTTTATATTATTAAAATTATTTAACTGGATATGTGTGTATATATGTAGGTATGTATGCATGCGTGCATACACATATATAAGATATCTAGATACACACATACACGCATACACATACGTGCTTATGTGTACATTGTTTGGGATAAAGCCTGGCACACAGGAAGAGCTGCCCAACAACTATTTTCATTTCTCCCTCCTTCGGCACCTGGAAGAATTACACCTCTGTAAACCCCTGGTTACGGCTGATGTATAACTGGCTTTAGCCAATGAAACGTGAGTAGAATTGACATATGTCAATTTTGTGGCCGGGACCTCCTTCAGTGTTCTTGCTTTCCTCATACCACCGAGACCAAAACAATCCAGGTCATGGCTGTTCCATCTGTCTGGGTCCTCAAGAGGTGTAAACATGAGTCAGAATCCCTACAGAACCCTGGGTGGACAGGAAGTATGAGCGAGATCTAGACCTTTGCTGTTTGAAGCACTGAGATATTAAGGCTATTCGTTCCTGCATCACAATCCAGCCTCTCTCGGCTGATGTTTTTGTTGTTGCAATTGTTGCGCTTATTATTATTATTATTATTATTATTATTTTATACCAACCCCACAAATACTAATCTGTGAGCATAAAGTGGGAATGCCCAGGGTGAGCCCCTCCCCCGCCATGCTACCTATACTGAAGGTGCATTTTACAGACCAGGAGGTGTGATTCAAATTGTCTTTACCACATTCCATTTGGAGACCCCAGATGGCTTCAAGTCAATCCCTGGAGGAGAAAGGAGTGGGGTGTAGGCTAGACCAAGACTATTTAATCACACCCATTAATTTCAAAGTAAAAGTTGGGTTTATAGCATTATAAAATGCAGAAGCACTCCCTTGCCCAACTCCTTGGGAGACAGGCCTGAATGTCATTCTTGGTTTATTTCTCTGGGGAATTAACTGCTTGGATTCCTTCAAAGTTTAATTAAATTGTCACAGAACACATAAAATAGCAAATAAAACAGGCTTTTCCTATGTCCTGGTGTTAATTTTATGTCATCAAAATTGTTTAGCTTGTTAGCTGCGTAACTCCGGCTGCCCCAGTTACCAATTAAGGGTTCTGTGTGAATGCTTCTCCCCCATTTAAACGCCAGCTCCGGCTGTACTCTTGTTAAACTTTTCGTTTCCTTGGGGCTGCAACTACTAATTTTTTAATAGGTTCCTGGTCATTTAAGTTTTATGCTGTGCAGCTTTTGAGACCAGGAGAACGTTCAAAAAGTTTGACTCAGGGAAAAAGTGTCAACAAGCTGAAGGTGTTTGTGGAAGGGGGACCTCCTAGATGATCAGCTCGAATCTGCTTCTTGCGTAGATGAAGAAACCAAGGTTCAGAGTGGTGACCGAAGCTGCAATAGTCACACGACGAGTAGATGGCAACGGTGGGGTTATGATCCAGGAAGGCGGATTCTGAGGATGATGCTTCTGTGATGTGGACACCTGCTGCTTCGTCTCATGAATTCGTCTCCATTCCGGAACGGTTCCTTATCGGAGGGCCCGATCATCCTCCAGGCGGGCTGTCGATGTCATAATCTTCTTACTGGCTTTTCTAAGTCTGGGCACACTGGTCAGCAGGAGCTCTTATGTATCCCCCAATCTTCTCTCTCTCCTTACAACAGCTCAGTTTCCATAAAGATGATCCCCATTTCACTCCCAGGGAGGAGCAGAGCTGGCACGAACACCTACCTCACCTGGGCCCCCACCATGGGAAAGGGAGTGACCCATCGGATTAATGTGCCTCAGTGGTGTGACCCACACCGGACTGTGGGAGCTGAGGGCAGAGCCACTGGCCCAAAAAGCCAACGCAGTCCTGGACATTGGCTCGCTCATCCTCTCTCCTCCACCAGACTCCGGATGCGTGAATGAAAGCACCTCCTGTATTCCAAGGGCTGGACAAGTGTCTTCTTGGTA
The DNA here is from genome assembly GCF_018350175.1 of Felis catus. Taxonomy (NCBI): domain Eukaryota; kingdom Metazoa; phylum Chordata; class Mammalia; order Carnivora; family Felidae; genus Felis; species Felis catus. The sequence goes on along the minus strand of NC_058385.1, from coordinate 76,743,214 downwards.
GAGCACACTGTTGCTGCTGGTGATCTGTCTTTGTGAGTTGGGGGATGTGGGAAGAAGCCTCATTCTGGCTTGGATTTGAGCTGTCTTCCTGAATGTACTTCTGTCAGGGAGTCCTGAACACCAAGGAGTCATGGGAACTGGTCTGCCCAATCACAATTGCGATTACTGGCTTTCAAGTCTACTTCTTACATTGTAAGAAATCCATGGGAAGGAGGGGCGAGGGGTCGACATCCACAGATTTCCAACACAAATTCTGCTTTATTTCATCTGCCCTACGGATACACAAGTTATTGCTGGATGGCTTAAGTATTTCAATATGTCCGCAAGACCCAAACTTGGGATCAAATTCAAATTGTTATAAATAAGGGAAAAAAGACTTCTGTTAGGTGACCCCTCCCTGCCTGTCTCCCAATCTCTCTCACCATCTGCCTCCTTCCCGATGACCTCCCAGCCATACCAAGCTTATCAGAGTTCCCTCTGAACACTGATCTGTGAATCTCCACATCTGTGCCCAGAAACATCCCTCTGCATGAATTCTATATCATATCTATTCTCCTCCACCCCCAGCTCCACACACATGCAATTCACCGCTTCCAAACGCCTACAATCCTTCCACCATATACCAAAATCTCACAGTCTCAAATGGCAAGGCCAAGTTCCAACTGAATTGATTAGCAATGATGTCAGCTCAGTTCAAGTAAATAAAGACCACTTGTGAGTCATTTAAGATTCCTCTTGCAGTTTTTTCTCATTTTAATTAAAATTTTTAATCTTTTTTTGTTTGTTTGTTTTGGTAAGCACTCTTAACATAAGATTACCCTCTTAGCAGATTTTTGAGTGTGCAATACAGTGGTGTTATCTAAAGCCACATTAGATCTCTAGAACTTCCTCATCTTGCATAACTGAAACTTCTATGTATTGATTAACAACTTCCTATTTCCTCTTTCCTCAGTGGCTGGCAACCACCATTCTATTCCTTGCTTCTATGGTTTGTCTATTTTAGATCCTGCTTATAAATGGAACCATGCAGTATTTGTCTTCTGTGAGAACTTACTTCACTTAGGATAATGTCCTCCAGATTTGTCTATGTTGTTGCAAAAGGCAAGATTTCCTTCTTTTTTAAGGCTGAATACTCCATTGTTTGTAAGCGATTCATTATTTTACCCATTCATCTGTGGATAGGCATTAGGGTTATTTTCATATCTTGGTTATTGTGAATAACACTGCAATAAACATTGAAGTGCAGAAATGTCTTTGAGATCTGGATTTCAATTCTTTTGGGCAAATCCCCAGCAGTGGGATTGCTAAATCATATAGTAGTTCTATTCTGAATGTTTAAAAGACCTTCCATACTTTTTTTTTTTTCTCCATAGCGGCTATACCATTTTGCATTCCCACCAACAGTTGCAAGAGTTCCAATTTCTCTACATCCTTGCCAACATTTGTTGTCTTTTTTTTTTTTTTGATAGTAGCCATCATGTATGTGTGAGGTTACATCTCATTGTGGTTTTGATTTGCATTATTTCCCTGATGATGATGTTGAGTTAGTGATGTTGAGCATCTTGTCATATACCTCTTGGCCATTTGTATGGCTTCTTTAGAGAAATTTCTATTTTCATTCTGTTGATCATTTCTTTTGCTGGGCAAAAGCTTTTTGGTTTTATGTAATCCTACATATTTAATTTTGCTGCTTTAACTTATGCATTTGTCATCAAGTCTGTGAAATACATTGCCAAGACTAAAGTCATGAAGCTTTTACTTCTGGGTTGTTTTTTTTTTTTTTTTTTTTTTTTTGACATTTCTGGGTCTTACATGTAAGTCTAATCCATTTTGAATTGATTTTTGAATTGATTTATTTTGCATATGGACATCCAGTTTTCCCAATGCCATTTGTTGAAAAGACTATGCTTTCCGCATTGTGTATTTTTGGTACCTTGTCAACAATTAACCATATATACATGGATTGATTTCTAAGCCCTCTATTCTATCCCATTGGTCTATATGTCTGTCTTTGTGTCAACACCATACTGTTTTAATTACTGTAGGTTTGGAAACAAATAAAACCTGTTCCTCTTCCTTCAATTTCCTGTATTTGAATGACACCCTGAACCTGAATGGCTTGACTTCCTATTTTAATTTGTTCCGTATTCTATTGAGATAGAGTGGGAATATCCCAAATTGTTAAAAAGTCCTTTCTCATCCTTATTTTTGAGCAGAAAAGATAATACCTTGAATATAATAAAGATAAACTCATGTGTAACATCATAAAGTCATTCATCGCTTTTATTCAACAAATGTTGAATGAGCACCTAATTTATGTCAAGCTTTCTGCTATTCCTCAAGGATTTCAGGATGATTAAGATATATTCCCGCTCCTATGAAGTTCACAAATTAGAGGAGACAGAACTTAGATAAATGTACTACGGTGTAATGAAGCAGTGGATAAGATTTCAATAGGACCAAGAGAAAACTTCAGCCTCCATTGGGTAGGTAAGCCCCTAGATGGATAACAGCCTGCAGAGTGAAGGGAAGATAATACACTCTGGCCATTGGAACATGAACAATGCCAGCAGAGTGGGGGGCGTGGAAAAAGCCGGGGGACTAGTAATAGGGAATGGTGTCCAGAGAATATTCCACAACCCAGTGTCCAGAAGATCTTGCTGTATTAGCCAACATGAAGTCTCAACAAAGATCTCTATTAGCTGGTGAAATTGTCTTTGTCTTTTTTTTTTTAATCTTTATTTATTTTTGAGAGAGAGACAGCGTGTGAGCAGGGGAGGAGCAGAGACAGAGGGGGACACAGACTCGGAAGCAGGCCCCAGGCTCCGAGCTGACAACACAGAGCCCAATGCGGGGCTCGAACCCACGAACCGTGAGATCATGACCTGAGCTGAAGTCGGACGCTCAACCCACTGAGCCACCCAGGCGCCCCGAACCTATCTTTTGCAATAGTTATGGTCAGCAACTTCTAAAATGATGGTGCCAGTAACGAGTATTGAAGCAGAGTCCTTGCTATGTGTCCGGCACTCTGATGAACACTTTTTGTGTACGATCTAATTGAATATTCACACAAAAAAATCTGTGTGGTAAATACTATTACTCAAACAGTTATTTCTTCATGAAAATCCTTGGGCCTAAGTCAACAGCTAATGGGTAGTGTTGCTGATTATTGAAAAAATAAGCATCATTCGAGGGCTGGGAGGAGAAATAGGTTATGTGCCTGGCAAAATGGGAGCTCCTGACTTTGTAGACAGCGTTGCCGTGTGTGAGTGCACCTTGTGTTCAGAAACATGTCAGAAGCCGTGAGAGACACCTACCTACCAGGATGGGTGACTGTATGTTGCTATAAGCGTATATGCTCCGGCGGGAGGATTTTATAGGAGGAAATAAGCTTCTAAAAGTTCATCTCATTATCATCTTGCAAACCGGACCCAGTTAACGTGCCTCCAAGAGGCACATTATTTGTTTCCACCTGTCTCTGGACCTTAGCATCTTTTTCACTGGAAAACCCAGCACCGCTACTTAATATGGCCCACTGTCTTAAACTCCCCTGGCATGAGGACTAGCCTTAGACCCGCCTCCGATGCTGCCACCATGACAGAAGCCACATGTCAGGCCCATCCAGTCCCGTGATGGCTCTGGCTTCTTCCGTCATTTGCAGATTCCGATGTGGCTCCAAATCAGGTGCAGGCTCCACTCGCAGTGTTGAACCAGGTACTGCAGCTGGGGAACGTGGCTTCCGCAACTTGGCACATAGCTATCGATTGGCAAACTTTCTTCTCCGCACCATCAGTAAAGAGGATCCAACGTAATTCACAATTACATGCAAAGATAGGAGATCCCCACCTCCCGCCTCCAGGTTATAACCCTCCAGTTTTCCATCAAAAATACTCTGCAAGGACCTTGATCATCCTGGAACTCTCGGGCATCCAACTAGCTCACCATATTGAAGACATCATGTTAACCAGACTGGAAGAGTACAGGTAGCAAGTATTGCAAGTGGCCTTGTAAGTTACGGGTGATCCAAAAGATCGGCGATAAACTCCGTGGTGATTCAGCAAAGTTTTTAAGGGTCCAGTGTTCAGATACCAGAACATTCCCTCCAGTGAAAGGACGGGTTTGTTCCCACTTGGAATTTTTATCCCTAAAAAAGAGGCACAGCATTTGGTGAGCTTTTTTTTGAATTGGGGGGCAGTACATAATGGCTTTGGGAATCTCGTGCTGCAACGTTAGTTGAGCGATTCAGAAGTTTCCACTTTTGATTGAGGGCCAGGGTAAGACTGTGTAGCAGGTTCAGAAATCAGTGTGAACTTCTCTAGGCCTTGAGCTTCATGACCTGGAAGATTCCATGGTGTTGAGGCCTCCAAGGCAGATTACACTGGTATCTAGGGTCTCTGACAAATCCCATAAGGTGTGGGCAGACCCTTAAACTTCGAGAACAATGCTATTCATCTCGGCCTCAGAGAATTTCTCTGCATTTGAAAATTTCCTCCTGGCAGTAGAGACTAGCATATCACCACGAAACACCAAGTGCTTCTGCTGTCTGACCTACACGTGTAGAGTTACACGTGCCGGCAGGTGAGCATGGTTCGTTGCATGGTGGGTGGGGTATGTTCAGAGCCAGACCGAAGCAAGTCAAGAGGGTCTGGGAAAACTTCCCTGAAGATGGTCCAGACATCCAGGCCACCTGTGTCTGTTACAGCGATGCCTCTTCTTGACCTTACAGTGATCTAATAGGGAGGGAACAAGGTATCCCTATGATCAAGTGGCAGATAAGGAAAGACCTTAGCCGCCTCGTTACAGCCTCACCTCAGGACGGCTCTGAAAAGCCACAGAGGAGAAGCAGATGTGCAGATATGTGACCGCACATCCACTTTACTCACAGGGAGAGGGGACCGAGGTGCGGATATACACTGCCTCCTGGGTAGTGGGTAACGGCTTGGACGATTGGTCGGGAGCTTGGTAGACACATGGCCAGAAGATCATGGGAAAGAAAGTCTGGGAGAGACCATGCAAAAGAATCAAGAGTGCTGGCCACAAAGCAGGTGGATCTTTATGTCTCAGGTTGATGCTCAGAGCTCATTCACCACACAAGAGGCACTCAAGAGTCAAGTGGGTGGAATAACTCATCCTGTGGATGGCAGGCAGCCTCTCTCCAATTCTTGCACGGTGGGCCCAGGAACATATTGTCTGTGGTGACACAGATGGAGTTTGTGCATGAATTTGCAGGTCACCTCTATCCAGGAGGATAGCCGCTGACACTGTTGGATTCCCAACGTGCCAGCAGAGACCAACACAAATCCTCTGTGTGGCATCATTCTTCAGGGAGATAAGTGAGCCATTAAATGGGCGGCTGATTATATCAGACACCTTCTACCTTGTAGGGGTGGTGATTTGTCCTCCCTGGAATAGATACACACTCGAGATATTAGTTTTCCTTCCTGACTACAGTGCCTCCATCAACAGCAGCAGCCCAGGACTTACAATCCATGTTATCTCCCACCACATCACTGCAGACCGAGGGAGCCATTCGATATAAAGAGGCAGCAAAGGGCCCAGTGAGCCACAGCTTCCCTGGTCCAGCTCTGTACGCCATAACCCAGAAGCCTGTGGTCTGAGAGAAACAGTGCTTACGTGCTCAAGGGCACAGCTAAGACAACAACCTGGAGACGATGCCTTATGGAGTTGCAACACTTGTTTCCAGGATTTGGTATATATGTCAAATTAAGGGTCGGCAAGCTACCCTCTGCATGCCAGATCTGACTCGAGGCATGCTACGTAAATAAAGTTTTATTGAGACACAGCCATTTCACTTGTTTGCACTTTGTCGGTGGCTGCTTTCACGCCAACATGGGGGACATGAGAAGCTGCAACGGAGATGGTAGGGCCCACAAAGTCTAAAATGTTTGTTAAGTGGCCCTTTACAGAAAAAGTTTACCCGCTCCTGCATTAACCTGCTATACAGTTCTGTGCCCTCAAATGGGGACGGAAACCACAGATTGGAAAGTAGAGTTGACTGCTGATGCAGTCACTCCCAGTGACCCACCTGCTTCCTATCCCCTCCACCTTAGACTCTACCTGGTTTAATGTCCTACTTCGAAGCAGGAAGCTGAACAGGAAACTGTGACTGCACGTGGCCACTTTGGGCACCCCCTATGCCAAGAAACCAGCAGGAAAATAAATGAGACGTTGACCTGATGAATGTATTTGACCCTGATTTCCAGGATTGCTACACAATGGGGGAAGGGAAGTTTATTTAAACACCAGGTACGCACTGTGGTGTCCTCTTGTGTATTGTGAACGGTGAATTGGAGTAGTCATGGCCTATCAAGGGCTAGGAATTAGAGCCTCAGAACCCTCTGGAATGAAGACCTGGGTCACTAGTCAAGCAACCTTGAACAGCCAAAGTGCTGTCCAAGAGTAGGGAAAATCTCAAATGAGCGATAGGGAAAGAGATGATGAACACGACTTATGTTTCCAGGATCAGTTGTGATACCAGGGATCGTGGCTGGTTTGTGAATTCTATTTCAATATTTTGAGGCGATTACCACCGGCCACCACCCTGGAGAAGTGGAAGAAATGAGTCCATCTTGTTCTAGTATCATAGTGTGAGAGCCAGGTGTTCTAAGAGAGTGAGTGGGTCTGAGCTCACGGGGGGTAGATTTACATATCCTTGTTTCTATACTTCTTCAGATTCCTGTGCCACCACCAAGGCCCCAGGTTTGGGGTGCTAGCTCCCATCACCCGGTACTGGATGTCTCATCCTTACCTGGCTGAGGGTTGGGCTCTGGCATGTCCCCTGTCACACCGGCCGCTGTACCTCCCACATCCAGGTCCAATCCAACTGGACCTACAAAAGATCTGATTCTTCCTGTCCCTTCTGACTTCCGATGAAAGATGTCACCACGGTACACGGTCTGGCTTATTCAGGGGCCGCCTGGAGAGGTGGGGGAATACGGTCTCGAAACACAGGCGCACTAACATAACACCCTGTGGGGCAATGTGGACCAGTAAGACAGAAGGTATCTTCCTCCTCTTCCCCGGACTGACTTTCCTGAGGAAACACTGTCATTCAGCCTGTCTAAAGATGTCCCTCGCGCCAACAATGAGCCGTGTTTCCCTATGGACGTGTGCCCGGCTTCAGTGAACCTCCTTGTATTTGCTTTTTCTCCTTCCACATCTCACTTTTCCTTCACCCTCTCTCTTGCTGCCCTGGTATTACACCTCCCCCAAAAAACCTTAACATGCAATTCTTGATTCAGTTTTTGTTGTTGTTGTTTTCCTAGTGGGACAGAGCTCAGAGAACCTGTTTTCACATTAATCTTGAATGAGGCTTAGCAGAAGAAAATAAATCAGAGAAGTTATCCAAAGCTTTTCACCTCAAAGGCATCCAAGATGTACTTCGTTTCAAACTAGCAAAACCCTGTTAAGCAGAAATGAATATGAGCATGGAGATGAGACAGATCTGATTTCGGTACTTGGTTCTGCCATCTACTCAGCCTGGCCAAGTCACTCTTCCTCCCTTGAGCCTCAGTGTCTTTATCTGCAAAATGGAAGTAATCATCTATGTCCAACAGAGACATTTTTACAAGGCGGCGAGGCACCATACAAAAAAACAGGACATCCCTTAGCACGTAGCAGGTAGTTGATAAATATTAGCTTCCCAGCTTGGGGTCCTAACTCCTAGGGATCGTGAGTGCCGTGGATATTCTAACACCACACCTCGCTAGCTGCTTGTTTTCACGTACGTCCTAGACAGAGAAGCCATATATCAGAAGGGACCCGTGGTGGCTGCCAGGGACAATACATTTTCCAAATGGTATCCACATGGCAAGGGACTGACATTTCTGGCACCCAGGTGGCCCATTTCCTCCCAGATGCCTGTCACACCTTAGAGACCTGATGTCATTCTGCGGAACTATCTTGCCAGGGGATGGCTTCCACATGTGCCTTCTACCTCTGCTCCCCGTTTGGCAGAGACGAATGAGAAGACATAATTCATAACCATTTTCACACAGTACAGGAAAAGCAGCTTGATATTTAGTTTGGCAACCCTGCCCAGTGAAGTTCTCGTGAATCTTAGGATCAAGTTCTATGAATAAATTGTCATTTTCAACCTTCTGTGTGGGATATTCTTTCCCATTGAATCCAGGAATATATCTACATAAGTATGAATATTAACATGCAAATGCATGGAAATGAGGCCCAAACGGGACTAAATTTAGGGCTGTAAACGAAGATTAACTTGTATATGTGAGCATATGAATGCTCTATATGAAAAAGGCATTCAGTTATGGCTCTCTACATTCATGAAATCTACTCAGGAGGAAATTGCCTACAACAAGAGATCTTAATTAAACACGGGGAAGAGCTACTTAATTTTCTCAGAGCAGGGAGATAAACACAAGTCTAGAGTGGGATGCTGAGGCACAGGATGGCATCTGTGTCCAGTTGGTTTTAGCCAGAACATGGAGAATGTTTCGACATCAATATGCCCGGAGGCAGGAAAAAAGAAATGCTGGCTTTGACTCGCAAGATGTCAAGGCAGGGAGAGATCTGAACACAGATGCATTCTCTCCTAGTTGAGACGTAAGGAAGCTAAGGCCCAGGACAGTAAGGCCCCTATCCCTCAGGACTTCGGGCTGCCCCCCTGCTGATGGAATGTTCTGGAAGAAGAGTCAGTGGGGAAAGCAAAGAGAGACAGGTGATGGGAGCAAAGGGAAGCAAGGGAGAGTGAGAACTCTGAGGTAGAGAGGTCTTTGGCGATTCTACCCTACTCCTCAGGAGAGTGATCCCCAGCACCCACTCCAGTCTGGGGTTAATTCCAGCCAATCTGGGCAATATCTCCCATGTGAACCGAGGTCCCAAGCTCACCTCACTAGGACAATACTTTTGCTGGGTCGCACCTAGAGCTGCTACAACCCCATCTGGGGGACATCAGAGGCATATTCAGGGTGGACCCACACAAAGAGACACCTTACCTTCCCTCCTACGTGAAATTATTTCTGGAGAGACGCTAAGGAGCCGAGTAGACCCCTCAGCACACGATACAGAGCCTTTTCAATAGCGGATCCTTGAATGAAATGCCACACGCATCCCATGGCTGACTTACTCAGATTTTACTAGGCTTCTCTGATGTGACTGCCAGCCAGCGTGCCCTCCCAGATGTCCTGCCACCGCAGAGCTGGCGTCGTCAACGTAGTCTGTACCCAAGGGCAGGGCCACTCTGCTTCCGGGCTCCTTTCTTTGTCATTTCTCCCTTTGCCTGCTGATCCAAACCAAGCCTCTCCCCCACCTCCACGGTCTTTCCATGTAAGAAGTGGTCATGGTCAAACTCATGTGGAGCTCAGATGGAGCCTGCCCTTTCTCTCCAGGATAACAACCCAACCACTTAAAGGAGTAAAACAAAGGATCAAGGAGGAGACAGAGTAGAAATGGGGAGAATACAGCCAAAATGCACGGCTCTGACCCCGTTTGGCAACGAGGCCCCTGTTCACCCCTTCTGTGTCTCACAGAAGGCGTGCTTTGGTTTGTCGTGAGTTTTCTGGATGGACGCAGAAGAGGGAGATGAGCTTTCTAGCAAGACAGGAGGGAGGAGAAGGGAAGCTAGGTAGGCGGAGGCCCTCAGGTGTGCAGAACGGTGGCTGTTTGGGAAGTTCAATGTGACCCTCTATTAGAATGTGCCCAGGCTGCGGCCTTCAGACAACTTTCCAGAACTGTGCTATTTGAACCAGACAGCCAAAGAGAGATGGTTGCATCATAACAGGGCTCTGAATCCTCCCTCGTTCCTTCACTGACAAGGGACCGGGAAGAGAGAGCACCCCTGCCAGACCTGGCCTGAGGAAACAGGCCCTTCCTGGGTCTGCTTACGTTTTGTGAGGGCACAAGAGGGAGGAAGAGCAAGAAAGAGGAACGCGGGGGCTCGTGCCCATCTGGCCGGGGAGTTCTGCCTCCTGGTCCAAGGTCACTCAGTGTATGTCTTGGGTTCTGACCAATCCTATCCTTCCTCCTGTCTTGCCAAGTGTGTTTTGCTGGGAAGCAGGTGGGCAGAGGCCAGCCCGGCAGGAGCCGATGGCTGAGCCCACCTCTCCCACACTCGGCATCCAGAGGCAAGCAGCACAAACAGTTTTGTGCATCGAAATCATCAAATAATGGAAATAATAGCTCACATTTATTGAAGAAACACTGAGGCATGTGCTGAAAAGTACCCAGCATATAGTATCTGCTTTCCATATAGTATCTATTTTAATCCTCACAAAAAACTCCATGAGGTCTGCATTGCTAATACTGTCTCTATTTGACAGATGAGGAAACTGAGGCCCGGGGTGCTCTATGATCTGTCATCCAGAGAAGTGCAGAATGTTCTGGAAGCCCATGGCTGTGACTGCAGGGGGGAGGTCAAGTGACCCAAATTGAAAGGAAGATAGAAATGTAACACAAATAGTGACGTTGGAGTCATCCTTGACCGTTCTCCTTCATTCCCCACATACAGTCTGTGCGAAGATGCGTCCAGCTCCACCCTGAACGTGTATCTGCCCACTGACCACCCCTGACTACCTTCCCTGCTGCTACTCTGGTCCAAGCGGCCATTGACCCTTGCCCGAACTGCAGTAACCTCCTCGTTGGTCTCTCTGCTTCCACTCTTGCCTCCCTCCAGCCTATCTTAACCCAGCAAGCAGACCCCATTAAAATGTACATCAGTTCATAACATTTCTGCTGGCGACCCCCCCACGGTTTGGCTTCCCAGCTCACCCAGTGCAAGACCAAAAACCCGAAAATAACCTAAAGTTCTCTACAGACTGACTCTGGTTTTCTGTCTGCCTTCATTTTATATTTTTCTGCCCTTTCTTTTGTCACATTCCAGATGCCCTTGTCCCCTCCTCGTCCCTAAGACAGGCTAGGCATACGCCTTCCTCAGTCCCATTGCACGGCCTGCACCCCCTTCCTGGACTGTGTCCCCCTCAAATATCCATAAGCCTTGCACAGCCTTCCAGTCTTTTCTTGAAACTCATCTGTCAGTGATACTCTCTAGATACCCTGCCTAAAATTCTCCTGCTAATTTCTCTCCGTAGCACCAATTGCCAACACTATCACCACCCTCATCATTTCTAGGATCATCTTTTTTTTTTTTTCATGGTTTAACATCTTTGAAATCAGGATGCATCTTACAACTGATGGCAAGTCTTGGCTTCAGTCCCCCTGAGGAGCAGGGTTGGCTTGAGGCACTAAATGCAGACCCCCATATGTCCGTGCCATTGACTCCCCTAACGTCAGGGTCATCTCTGTCGTCTGGGATGAGAGCTCTTGTGGAATCTAAGAAGCGAAGCAGATTAAAAAGAAAAAAAATGGAAGTCCCCCTGGTGCATATAAGATGCAGATCTCTGACAAATGGGGGTGTGGCCACCACAGCGGTAGGACAGCAGGTGGCAGGAGGGATCACAAGTGTCCACTACAGCACATGAGTTTTCTTGGCATTATATTTCTTTCTTTTAGTGGCCCATAAAGTAGTGGTGCAAATGACAATCAATAATATATTTGACCTGATGAAACATGGTAATTTTCTTACTACCTTGGTGTCTCTACCACTGGAGTCCGACCTCCATGTTAGCACCTAGTGTACCGTGGTAGGTACAAGAAGGGCAAGAGGCCCCTCTAAGATATGCCTAGCACACAGTAGGATGTCATAAATTGTTATTGGATGAATGAAGCAACCAAACAAATAAATCCCATATGGAAATGCAACTAAATGCAGCATCTTGGAGATCTCTCCAAACTCCAACCACAAGCACTGTTGACGGGATTTTCTCAGATCCTCCGCAACCAGAGGTGGTCTCCTGGTTACGGTTGGTGACAATGGTCCCCAGGGAAGATCCAACACCTTACCCAACATCAGCCAGAGAAGGAGGTTCAAATACAGATGAAGTCGAGGATGTTACTAGACTGGTGATCTGGGGGTAGGAATGGTTGGCTGGGTGTTGGAGGTGGAACAGGAGAAAGGACTTTTGGAGTGGGAAGCAAGAGTCAGGTGAAGGCGCTCACATCTGTGCCGTGTGGCCTTCCCTCTGGAGAGTCTTTGGTTCCTTGAGAATGTATCTCTTTCTCCTTCTCCACACTGGGGGGCAGCCCACGGGACCAGTGGAAGAAAGAGCTTCACTCACACGTGAGATGTCTAGTAGAAAGCTGCCCCGGGCACAAGACAGCCTTTGGACAGGCCTCTGTGGTCTAAGGGACAGAGGGTCTCTTTCCTTGGTGAGGAGCTGGGTTGGGCCACATGCAGTTCCCAGGTAATCCGTTGGACCCAAACCAGCTCGTCAGCACTGGAATTCCCTACGAGGACCCAAACCAAACGGTCCCAAGTGGTGACTTTCTTCAAGTCCTTTCCACCTGTTTTTCATGTGGCCCTTTACATCAGTCGGCAGCTGCAGGGGAAGGTGGTAGTCTGACATCATTTGAAAATGTGTCACATTCCAAGGAACCTCTACAAAGCCATTATTCCTAAAGGGATGGTTCTGTGGACGTGTTTCTGGAGGCCTCTCTCCATCTAGGCTTCTATAGCTCCAGAATCTATAATGGTGCCCCCAAATAATAGGTATTCAATAAAGCAGCAAGATGGACAGTAGAGGGGAAACTCCATAATAAGTAAACCAATGCTCACTGGCATTTTGCCTTAAACTTTCCTTTCCACTATTTTACATCGAAAATAAGTATACCATGGTTCTGTTTAACCTTGGGCAAGTCACTTCTCACTCTGAGTTTCCATTTTTTTTCTTCTTTTTTATAAAAGGGCACAATCTGTGTTACCCCCACTATCCTCCCTATCTCTATTTTTTTGTGAGTGTAGATGTGATTTCATCTCCTAGATTCGTGACCGCTGATTGTTATCTACGGTCATAAAACTCAATGGGTCTGCACTCAGAGGTCTTATATATCCTGATATGAAAAGGGTAAGTATTTTGCAGAAGGGAAGACTTTCCAAAAGTGCCCATTTTGCCCTGGCTGATTGTTTTTATCACTCCCACGCACCCCCCCCCCAATACACACAAATTCTTAGGCTTTCAAAATACCCAAACGAAACGTTGGAATTTTCTTTAGACTTTTAGCTCTCTGGCCTATTCCCTAATCACAAAAGCTTTATATGATTCAGCGGACTGACTGGTGGTATCTATAAAGCAAGGTAAGAATGGATGCCCCGGTATCCTCACCATTGCTTTTCTTCTGCCCCGGCTTTCTGTTTTTCTTTTCTGCTGGTGGGGTGTCTCCCACAGCTCTGCTGTGCCCGCAGCATAACACCACAACCCTTAGCTTGCAATAAAGCCCCCTCACCCTCTGGCCACAGCTCAAACTTGCCAGCCTCCCCTCCCATTACTGCCCTCGGCTTACTCAGAGCTTCAGTGAAACTCCCTTCTGAAGACGCACACAAAAGGAATGGCCAGTCCCGCCACTGACTGGATGTGAGAGGCCAGGGGGACAGGAGATGAACTTCTGAAGATCAAGGGAGCAGAAGCATGTTATCACTCCTGGGCAAGATCAAGCAAAAGGAAGTGCAGTACTCCTCCTGGACAAGAAAGTTACACTGAAAGAACAACACATTACCCCCTCGAGGTATGATACATGTCTGTCTCATAAACGAAGTAGCTACTTTATGGGGAACACAATGACACAACAATGTTAAGGCCACACCACCTGCGCAGCAGAAGGTAGGGCCTTGCTCCAATGACCTTGCTCCTTTCCCTGCTTGGTAGCAAGTCTAGAAATATGAATTTCAAGGACAGTCTACATGAGACAGATTGAAGGTCAAACACAGAGATTTAAAGACCACCTTCGTATCTACAAAGTTAACGCCATCGTGCATTTCCTCACTGGCATTTCTCAAGGTGGCTATGTTTTCCCCATTTGGCAGATGGGCAAATCAAGACAAGCCTAGAATGATCATTGACCGGCTCCAATCAGAAGATCATTTGGGTTTGTTTGTCGTTGCCTTTGGTATACTGTAACAGCTGTAATCTAATGGACTCCATCTGTATCCATTAGGAATGCTTTGTCTGCAGGTGGTAGAAAACCCAGCAAAGAGAGGCTCTGAGAAATAAAGACATCAAAATACTTTGTGGGATCGGAAGGCCAGAGCTTTTTTTCTGGGGCTTAACTGGGCCAGCAAACACTCAGACTCTTTCCAGTCTTCCTAGTCAGCTATTCTCAGGACCTCGACCTTTTCTTTTCCTTTGTTTATTGCCTTAGGGTCACAGACGAACTTCAGCTCCAGACATGTCCTTTCCATGATATCCTTCACAGGAAAAAGGGAGGAGGGGCCAAATGCTTTCCCTCTCAAGGCTCTGATTTTTACTTGAAAATGAAGCCCCTCACACACTGCCTGTCACGTCTAACTGGGTAGAGCTGGGTTTTATAGTAAACCAAACACCAGCAAAGACTATGATGTTTCCAGAGCAGCTTTATTTTTTTTAAATTTTTAATGCTTTTATTTATTTTTGAGACAGAGAGAGACAGAGCATGAGCAGGGGAGGGGCAGAGAGAGAGGGAGACACAGAATCCGAAGCAGGCTCCAGGCTCCGAGCTGTCAGCACAGAGCCCGACGCGGGGCTCGAACTCACGGACTGTGAGATTGTGCCCTGAGCCGAAGTCGGACGCCCAACCAACGGATCCACCCAGGCGCCCCTCCATAGCAGCTTTAGATTGATGAAGGTTGATTCTTGAGGGGCTAGAGGGGGACGTCCTTCCCCAAAAGTCATCACATAAATGCTGCTGGTCAGACTGAGACTAGAAGTCGGGTCTCCTAACTGCTGCCTACAATAGCCTTAGTCCTCGCCATTGGAGCCTGATGAAGAACGACCAGCAAAAAACACCTAAACTTGCATTATCCGTTAAGGTATTTTTGAGGCCCACGTTTTGATGTACAAATGGGAATGAAATGTTAGTCCCAACACATTTTCTAAAGCCAAAGACTATCAACTGCCTCTCTCCAGATGAATCAGAAAACAATGATTTGGAACCTGGCTCTTGACCTAAATGCCATTTCACAGAGCTTTGACTCTGGCCTGAGATTCTCGGGCTCCCTCCCCATCCAAACCCAGCCCAGCCAAGCCCAATCACAAGCTGCTCTTTCTGTATGGATCTGCGTATCAATACAAGGGCAGCTGAAGTGGGGTGAAGAGCCTGAATCTGGAGTCAGGACTGGGTTCAACACAAAGCTCTGCCATTTACAACTTCTCTGCGCTGCAGACAAGGAGCCCCTTCTGGGGAGGGGCTGTGCCAGGATCACTCCTGACATCAGTCCATACCAAATACCTGGCCTACTGTAGAGACTCAATAAATACACACCTTCATTGATTCATTCATTTATCAGTGCCAGGTCCTATGCAGGTGGTGGAAATACAACGGTGAATACAACAGATGTATATCCACACCCCCAGAACATAGTCTGGCCAGCAGTGATGCGGAAGATGAGATAAGCAGTTACAGTAGAGGACCCCAGGGGCCTCTATGAGGGGAGGGAGCCCTGCGGGAGAGTGCATGAGGGGCGGTGGTTGCAAGTCCCAGAAATCCTCATTTATTAGCGGTGTGTCGGCTGGGCTCGGAAGCACGAGTGGAAATTGGCCAGGTGGAAAGGGAAAGGAGAGAAGGAGCACCCTAGGGAGATGGAACAAAGGCCTGAGGGCAGGAGAGAACTTGATGCCTTCGAGGAAGTAAAAGCAATTTGCAAAGACCAGAGTATGAAGTACACATGCATTTGGGGTTGGGCATACGGGGCAGGGATGGCCAGTGTTGGAAGTGTTGAGAATAGAAGACATGAGCCTGGAGAAGCAGACAAAACTCAGGCCCTAAAGGT
The DNA here is from genome assembly GCF_018350175.1 of Felis catus. Taxonomy (NCBI): domain Eukaryota; kingdom Metazoa; phylum Chordata; class Mammalia; order Carnivora; family Felidae; genus Felis; species Felis catus. Next base: position 76,727,373 of record NC_058385.1, on the reverse strand, counting down.
CTCTAGAAGCCCTGCAGAAATGTTTGGTCAGTATTCCAAAGGCAAGGAAAGGCTTGAAGCAGAGGAAAACCATGATCATATTTGCATTTTTTTAAATATCAATTTGGTTGCTGTGTAAAGAACGGACTAGAGGAGGCCGAGACTGGTGATACGAAGGTTAATTAAAAAGCAATTAAAGTAGCCCAGGCTAGAAACGATGGACTAAAACTACAAGACAGAGATGGTATTACCTGACCCACTTATTCTACAGCATTTGTGTTTACTCACACTCACGTTCACGCTCTCCCTCACTCACCAACACTCACTGAGTCCCCACTCATCAGTACCTAGTCCAACTACAGGGGCAGGGCAGACTCCCACCATGGCCATCTGGATCCAGTCCCCTAAATGCTGCCTACAATAGCCTCAGTCCTCGCCGAGTGGAGAAAATAGACCATCCGGTTGGCATGACAAATGACAAAGAGGAGAGTAGTAATCTGACTGTCTCATTCATTGCTTTGTTTGCTTTTGCTTCTCCGGCCTGCCTTTAACCTTTCTCTGGATACTAGAGATAATCTTCCCTGAGGAAAACCCATTCTATGTGGTTTGGTGAAGATGAGCAAGTAAATCTGATGCCCCGATCACAGAGTTATTTAAATGTGGACGATTACATCTACCAAACACGGCCAAGGCCCCACCATGAGATTTCACACAGACTCTGAAAGAGGGATCTCTGTTCTCTAAGATTGTGACAATGAAGACCCAACATCGTCAAGGGTCAACTTGACCCCACACGCAAAGATCTACTGAGATTGCAGCAGGGGTAAGAGGAACAGAGAGAAAGTACACTAATGTCCTAATTATAACATTTCAACCTTAATGCAATCTCCATCATCTCCCTGTCCCAGTTACGTGAGCCAACGATTTCCCTCTTCTGACTATACAGGCTTGAGTCAAGTTTCCGTCACTTGTATCCAGAAGTCTCCTAATATAGATTTATGAGTTCCTGGAATTTGATCTTGAATGATAAGAGTGAATCAACCAGGTGGGAGGGAGAAGAAGGAGACACATAGGCAAGGAGGGGTGGAATATACAACATTTGAAGGCGGGAAGGCAATGGAATGTCCAGGCAAGCCCAAGTACTTTAATACTGCAGAACTCATGGTGTCTATGGACAAGTGCCCACGTGTAGTATGTTGGGACGGGGTTGGGGGGGGGGTGGTGGAGCCTTGAGGAAGGTCCAGCGATGCCTCATCCTTCCCTTGCCTACACATCTCCCCAAACTCACACATACCTGGACTAAGGAAAAAGAACGCTCTAAGCTGTTCTTGCTTGACATGGGTTTTGGGATCGTGTGGGTTTATTGCCGTCTCATTGTTACATCTACAACCTGTGTTTACATTCCCTACATTTTTAGTTTTCTTTACTCTCAGTATTGTCTGAAACCCTTTAAGACTTAAAATACACAAAAACCCACTTCCTTGGAGAAACACTCTTTGAGTTTACCAGGCAGAATTTATGCCCGTGCCCCTGAGCGCCCACCCCCTTGGTGTGTGCCACTTTTAAATACTCATTTCAGTCTTCCTTATGAAACTAATTTGTGTATGGCCCCAGTAATGTGAGCTCTTTGGGAGCAAGGTCCTTGGCTTACTCCTCTTTGAGGAGACTAGCACAGTGCCTGACTACACAGAGTTGTCAAATATGTGCTTTTCAAAAATGGCATAAGTATTGATAACAAAATTTTAATTGGCTCCAATAGTATCAGTTTGAGCTCAATAGCAACATTTACACTGAAAATCCAAACCTGAGGAACATACTTAAACTTTCTGGGTTGGGTTACAAATATCCGGCTATTCTACAAATAGTTACAAATCTTCAAGTTCTGAAAGTTTCCATTAAAATAGAGGAAAGTATAAGGCCAGTTTTGCTCATAGTATTTCAGCTTGACAGTTTCTGGGCTCACTTGGTGTCCATGATGAAATTTAAATAATGGAAAAGGTCCGCCCACAAGGCCTTTTGGAGCAAGAAGAAGAGAAGTGGGGAAGCCTGACCGTCTCACTTCTGTGCTTCTGGGACTGTTTCTACAGTCATGTTGAAAGAGAAAAAAGCCAGTCATCCCACTCCAGGTTTGCAAATAATACATCTGGATCCTTGGCATCAGAAGACCGTCACCGGAAAGCTCAGGTGACTTTCATCTTTCATACAGATGATGCAGGTGTTGAGCAAACTCAACTTATGGAGCAGGTTTCTACCAATATGGCTGCCCCTCGATGCTTCAGAAGGAAGTACACATGAAACAGAGTCCTTGGATGTAAAGGATCTGAAAATACATGTTTAAGCCTGCAAGATTTGCAACTGTCCTGTGTCCCTTTTATGCAAGATGTAAAAGTCATCCGGGTTTAGTAGAGCACCCTGATGACCTGTCAGCCCCTCAGGGGGCAGCCCAAGGTGGGGATAGGCCTGAGTCACATAGGCTGTATTCGCCAGGCTGCCCGTGGAGACTTCCGGGACCAAGCCAGAGAGACCACAGTGCAAGCCTTTATGAACTAGAAGTCAGGTTTTACTAATAATGTCCATGAAACTTTCATACAAATACAGATGATGCTCATGTTGCAAAGTTTAAAATAATGATTCAAGTGCATAGGAGATGAACTGCACACACACACACATACATGCATATGTTCATATATATGAAATATATATATATATGTATATGTATATATATTTGCAGTCTTTGTGGCTATAGCTGGGGGACACTGTCACAAGAGAGAGACTCTTTTCACAAGTTTACTGTGGTCCTGGTTTCGGGGCCACAGCCTTGCAGATCTAGAAGAAAAATACTCTCAGCCTACTCAGAGATGGTCAAACATGAGTGATAGCCTGACACTGGCTCAATTAGCAGAATAACAATGGATTAATTTATCATAAAGACTTTATTTCAGCAACCCAGACCCTTCTGTTTCTTACCCGAGACATTCCAGAGACAGGGAAAGTGACTATGGTAACCGAAAGGTTGATGAGTATGTCAGTTAGGACTTTTCCAGTTGCAAAGGGCAGAAATCCTGATCTAAAATTATTGAAACCGCTGTCTCTTGTAACTACATATTCCAAAATACTGTTTCAGGCATGGCTTGATCAGGAACAGGACCTGGTCACTTTCTCTTCGTCTCTCAGCTCTGTCATCCTCCCTGTTGCTTCCTTCCTCAGACACGATCCTGCCCTTATTTATTTATTTATTTATTTACTTATTCATTTGAAGAGCGAGCAAGTGGTAGAGGGAGAGAGAGAATCTTAAGCAGGCTCCGTGCCCATCGGGAAGCCTGATGCGTGACTCCTCAGTCTTATGACCCTGGGATCGTGACCTGAGCCAAAATCAACCGGCTGAGCCACCCAGGCGCCCCACAATCTCACCTTTAGACCCAAGAAGGTTGCAGTAGCTTCACATCTTGTATCCTCTTGAATTAAATACTGCAGTCAGATAGTGAGTTCTCTTTCCAGAACTTTCCAAAATTTTGTTGCCTTTGATTGTATTATAATCCCATTCTTGAGTCTAAGTCCAAGGAAAAATAATGCCCAGCTCTGCTTGGCCTCAAGAGCTGGGATTTTAAGCCCCAACCAAAATAAAATATGAATAGGAACTGTCACTAGAACCAAGGATGCTGGGTGACCAACATCAATGAATGCCAAGGTCACCGTGACAGAGCACGGAATTAGCATACGAAGAGGCACCCGGTTCTGAACCCTTGTGTGCATATGCTGACCGCCCCTCCCGCTGGCAGGCTTCTGTATAGATGATTACCATGAATTAGTCATAAACAAATCACCACTCAATTCTAGGATGATCTACTGACTATGCCTTCCCGAGCTGATCACACATAATATTGACATTAAGTATGTGAAAAATAAACACTAGAAAAAGAGTAAATCTTTCTTTCGTTTAATATTTGTTAAATACATGCCATGTTACAGACGGTGATAATACAGAGGTGAGTAAGAAAATTGCTACCATCATGGTGTGTAAAATTTAGAACAGGACAATTAGAACAGAAAAACAGTTATAACTTTTTGTGGGAGGGCCCATAAACAAATGCAGGACTAGTCCATTCTCCTCTCGATCTACCTTTTTTCTCCCTAGCCCAAATTTCCCATTCTTCACCCCCTTCAAAAACACAATATTCTGGGGCGCCTGGGTGGTTCAGTCGGTTGAGCGTCCAACTTCGGCTCAGGTCATGATTCGCGGTCTGTGAGTTTGAGCCCCGCGTCGGGCTCTGTGCTGACAGCTCAGAGCCTGGAGCCTGATTCGGATTCTGTGTCTCCCTTTCTCTCTGCCCTTCCCCAACGCATGCTCTGTCTCTGTCTCTCTCTGTGTCACAAATAAATAAACAATAAAAATTTTTTTAAAAACCCACAATATTCTACTTATATCAATGGCAATAAAGAGATACTGGAAGAAGGAGGAGAAGGAACTGTGGAAAAGTCTAGAATGTATGCCTGGGTCTTAGCCTACCTAGGCCAAAGGCTCTGCTTCATATAAATGGAATATAAACCACCCTGTGCTACCCACCCATTCATCCGGTTATGCTTGTCTGAAGTTTAATGTCTTGTGCTTATGAGGCTTTGATTTCAAGAGTAAAAAACGATTCCTCAAAACAGGGGGGAAAAAAAGCCACTCCAAAGGCACAAATCATTTTAACCAATTGCTATGTACTAGAACAATTACACAATAGCACAAAGACTTGGAGGGAAAAAAAAAAACCCTAAAAAACAAAAAACACTGACCCGCACACGCGCACACACATTTCTCCATTACAAAAGCGTACAATTCTGGACACACTGTGTGCTGCCCAAAGATGAGAAATGCAGGCGGCTGTTGACCCACGGCACACAGGTGGATGAAGACAGCAGATAGCTCAGGACTCTAGCTCACCAATGGCGTGTGCATGGAAGTGTGCAAGAGGTACCAGAGAGTTCGGGGAGAGGCAACAGCTTCCAGGGAAGAGGAGAGCGTTTGCCAGAGACTGAGAGGAAAAGCTGTCTGGGCTGGATTATCACAAATTAGATAATCCCACATTTCACCCAGAGAAGTGGGCGGGGGAGCCACGTGGGCGCACACACGCGAAATGGGATCGTGCCACGTCTGTGGGGCGGTGAGGAGGTGGTGGGGAGGTCCATGCGTCTGTTCTCCTCAGTTTATAGAATGCAGCGGAAGGACAAAGAATTCTACTGAGCGACTGTTGGGGTCTCATTAAGGGCCGAGCGGACCAGTCAGTGCCTGGTCGCTCTCTATCAGGGCAGTAGATATCACTGCAAATGTGAGCGAGAGAACAGGTTATTTAGCAAAATACTCCGGGAAGAATTATAATAAGGCATTTAGGTGCCAATGGAGAACGAACCCTTCCCAGAGAGCTTGACACCTCAGATGGGCAGTAAAAGGGCCTCCCGGGGGGGGTAAAACTGGGTTCTCCTAGAACTTGCTCTCCAGGGTGAGAGCTAGTCTGGTGGGCCCAATCTCCAGTAGCCATGCCAAAGACTCAAGTCCTGCACTGGTAGGTCAGCCTCTCTCTGCACCTTTCCTCCGTGCAACATCCAGCCTTTTCCTGACACTGCTTAATAATTGTTATTATTATGCAACTCCGTCGGCTCAATGACGGTAAGGCATACACTCAATAAATACCAGCTTGTAACAGAGTTACAAGTCCGCACAGAGGGGGACCCGTCTGGGTCTAGCCTGGTGACAGCCCTCTCCATGCAAGACAAATCTCAGGGATTTCACCGCACTGGTTGATTCATCCTCATGAGTGAGTGCTAGAAGGTTCACATAACATAGGACAATTTTCCAAAATGAGGAGGCTGCGGCCCAGAGATAGGAAGTGACTTTTTCCAGGGGCTCCAAGCTGGAAGCATCAGCTCTGACACGTGAAGGCGTCCTCACTGATTCAATCAAGGAATCTTTCCATAACCCGGGGCCCTCACCCCATGCCACCTTCCCTTCCTTCTTCCTCCTCCACCAAAGGGCACTAATGATCCTGAATGGATCATGTTCCTCATCAGGCACCTGCCAGGACTGCACATGGTGTCGGGGCGGACAATCTCTAAGTTCGAGTCCCGATAATTAGCCATGAGGCTGCCCCCGAACGAATTGATTACAGTGCATGGGAACCCACGCCAGCCTTACCTACCCGGCCGGCTTTCTTCGGGGCTTCAGGGCGACACGGCTGGTTTGGTGATTAATGAGTTAATAACGAAGAGGAAAGTTTCTGGGGGCTTGAGCAGGGGTAGCTGTCCACCAAAATGGATTAGCCTCATCCAGCGGGTGTGGCCCTGAGGGGAACACTGCTTTATGCTCCTCCGGGGACCTTGCTTAGCACCAACCACACTGTCATAAGGATACATTAACAGAAGAGTCCTTTGGGCTACCGCTCCGGCTGCTTGGTGATTTTAAGTTTGCCGAGCCAGTCAGGAGGGGGGACAGAAAGGGAGACAGAAGCCTGGCTTCTCTGACTCCTCTGTGTGCCCTTGGAGAAGTCACCCTACTCTAAGTCTCAGTTTCCTTACATGTAAGAGTATATGTGTGACAAGGTGATGGCCAAGACCGTTTCCGGAAAAAACAATCCTGTTATTTAAGCCACCGAGTAAACTGTCAGTGAGAACGACTCACTGTCATTGGAAAGAGCATCTGCTGTTAAGATGGAGAATCCTTAGTTGAAAGTTGCCTCCCAGTATGACACAGTGTAAGAATCATCTCTTTTTTAATGTTTATTTCTTTATTTCTGAGAGAGAGAGAGAGAGAGAGAGAAAGAGAGAGAGAGAGAGAGAGGATCGTAAGCAGGCTCCATGCTGTCCGCACAGAGCCTGATGTGGGGCTCGAACTCATGAACCGTGAGACTATGGCCTGAGCCAAAATCAAGAGTTGGACGCTTAACCAACTGAGCCACCCTGGCTCCCCTACCATAAGAATCCTCTTAATTCAAAGGGTTAGAAATCTCAGTCTCAGCGTCCACCACGGAGGGAAAGGATTATAATCTCCAGGGAAGGATCCTGAAATCAGTGTTTTTAAAACTTCTTGGGGGATTGTCATGCTCACCCAAGTTGGGAAATGCTGGCATACAGAAATGTAGCCTGTTTTAAAGTTTATTTATTTATATTTGAGAGACAGAAAGAGAGAGCAAGTGACGGAGCGCAGAGAGAGAGAGAGACAGAATGCCAAGCAGGCTCTGCACTCTCAGGACGGAGACTGACGTGGGGCTTGAAGATCATGACCTGAGCTGAGATCAAGTCAGGCGCTTAATCGACTGAGTCACCCAGGAGCCCCCAGAAATGTAGCCTTGAGGGTGCCATGTGGAGTCTGCAGAGGCCCCAGACCCATGGCTGTCAAGCTTGGGAGCATGGGAAGCAGGAGGAGCTTTACAAACCCAGCCACTTGAGTGCCGTCTCCAGACGGATGGAATTGGTCTGGGGTGTGGCCTGGTTATGGGCGGTTTTTGCAGACTCTCCAAATAATCCTTATATGCAGCCAGGGTTGAGAACCCCTGTCCCAACTCAAACTATATGTGACTCCTATGCCCTCAACATTCCTCCTCTGGAACCAGCGGGATAAGTGGAAGTCCAACCCAGCTCCGATGCTTCCAGAAGGACCACCGGACCACCTAGAAACTGGAGCCTCTGCAGACCGGAGGACCAAGTCTCGTTTCACCAGACACCAGCATGGGGGCAAGGGATGGGCGTCTCATCTTGCAACATGGGGGCATCAACTGCTCCCTCCATGTTGCCAGGCAGAGGGAACTCAGATAATGTCTACTGATATCAGGGGTATTCGGTGAATGGTCATTGGACTGAAATCTGAGAAGGAACAGGGCTTTTTTTGTGAGATTGCAAGAATCTTCCCCAGTCCTAGCATACTCGGCAGATAGCTGCCCGCAAGCGAGTTCATCGTTTCATTCAGTTTCTAGAAACAGAAATAGTAGTGACTTGACCTGCCATTTTTTGAGCTCCAACCACGTCCTCCGCATGGGGCGAGACTCAACACAAAGCAGGAGTCTGTCCCCGTGCGTCTCAGGTGGGAAAATTCAAGGTCAAAGATGAAAGCCACACAGCCGGCACAGAACAGAGGTCCACACCCACACCTGCCCCCATCCCCAGGCCACACCTGTCCTGTAATTTATTCGGTAGATTGTTTCAGCTCCGAGTAATAAAGTCTTCCCCTCTGCCCATTGCCTAATTCCACATAATTTACGTGAGAGTTCTGTCACTGGGGTATTGTCTCTGTGGGAGATGTCAGCCCATCTCAGCCTTTTGAAATGTCTAGGGCAGGAGCCGGGTGCCTATCTGTGGGAGGCGTTGTAGCATTTAAGCGATCAGCATGAGCCTATTGAGGGAGGAGCATCCATTTTGAGGGTGACTTAACATTTTTAAAATGTCTATTTGTCACCAACGATAGCCTTTCAAACCTTTCAAAATCCTCTAGAGCCAACAAAATCAGCCACAGTGTGACTCCGCCTGTCTTCCCTGTCACTGCCGAGTAGTGATATTTTAGCAATAAAGGAGACGCATGCGTGTATGCGTGTGCACGTGTGCATTTGTGTGTGCATGCACGTGCATGTGCCTGGGTGTGCATGTGGGTGTACGTGTGTGAGTGCATGTGTGTGTATGTGTGTGCTGTTCCTCACATAGTGTGTGTATGTGTGGGCACGTGTGCGTGCACCCGTACATGTCTATGCGTGTGCTTGTGTGTGTATGTGTGTGTGCATGTGTGTGGGTTGAATCCCACGCCGTAAGGACTAGCCTGGAGAGACAAGACAGGAAACTAAAACCGAAGCAGACACAGGAAGGGACCAGAAGGACTGGCTTCCACCCACTTTCACAAGTAGAAGCGAAGACAAGGGCACAGATCCGAAGGCACCGTCAGCCCACGAATCCCAGATCACGCCCAGTAATTCAACAAGCAGGGCAGGGGCCCAGATCCTTCATCTGTCAAGGGAGAAAGTAGTTACGTGTGGAATTGCTTCCCATCTTGATCACCTGCAACTCCCAGCGAGTCATTTGATTGCTCGGTGCCTCAGTTTCCCCGTAGGATTGTAACGATGATTAAATGAGTTAATACATGTAAGACAAAATGTATGGCGTATAATAACTGCTGTTAATATTACTCAAAAATATTCTTGGTTTGTTCTGCTTCACTATCTTGGGGAAGAGATTAAAGACGTACTTCCTTCAATATTCAAATTAGAACTCCCCCCCCCCCACGACAACAGATCAACAGAACGTCTACTCTTTCTCCTGGGGTCTCCCTCTCCCCAGATTTCCCTGACTCCCCAAACACTGTTTATAGGTTCTACTAACCCGCCCTGGTTGCAGGTTTTTCTTTCTCCAGCCATCCATCCTCCAAGTTGTCATTGCTCTAGAATTTCTTTAACAGAAAGCATCAGGTTCCTCTAAGCTTGAGCACAATCTGCCCCTTAACGTCTGCCCCAAATATCTGAGCATTGCACGGGGTACAGCAAGCCTTACTCCATGCTTGAGGAATAAAGAAGAAGCAAGCAAAGAATGGCTAAGGTGGCTCTCAAGGTGGTCCGTGGGCCTCACAAACTGTTAACTGGACCTCAGGATTTCATTTCACAGCTGGCAGGCTTCCTAGTGGAGGAGGCATCTAGCCCTCACAGATGAGACATCCCCAGCCACGCCCTCCAAACCAGAGAGCCGTTCCTTGGCTCACAAAAAGAAGGTCCCTTCTCACTCCCTGCCCACATACAGCACACACTGGCTTCTTTGTGACCCAGAATTAGAAGTAGCAGGAGGATCCATTTCTTCAGTAAATATCTTCTCTTCCTTCCACTTACAGGGTGGAGCCTGAATGCCTGGGACAGGACAGTTAATCTTTCTGGCCTTCCCTCCTTCCTTCCTTCCTTCCTTCCTTCCTTCCTTCCTTCCTTCCTTCCTTCTTTCTTCTTTCTTTCTTTCTTTCTTTCTTTCTTCCTTTTTTCTTCCTTCCTTTTTTCTTTCTTCCTTCCTTCCTTCCTTCCTTCCTTTTTTCTTCCTTCTTTCTTTCTTTCTTTCTTTTTTCCTTTCCTTTTTCTTTCTTCTCTTTCTTCTTTCTTCCTTTTTTCTTCCTTCCTTTTTTCTTCCTTCTTTCTTTCTTTCTTCCTTTTTTCTTCCTTCCTTTTTTCTTTCTTCCTTCCTTCCTTCCTTCCTTCCTTCCTTCCTTCCTTCCTTCCTTTTTTCTTCTTTCTTTCTTTCTTTCTTTCTTCCTTTCCTTTTTCTTTCTTCTCTTTCTTCTTTCTTCCTTTTTTCTTCCTTCCTTTTTTTTTCTTTCTTTCTTTCTTTCTTTCTTTCTTTCTTTCTTTCTTTCTTTCTTCCTTTTTAATGTTTATTTACTTTTGAGAGCAAGAGAAAGACAGAGTGCGAGCAGAGAAGGGGCCGAGACAGAGGGAGACACAGAATCAGAAGCAGGCTCCAGGCTCTGAGAGGCCAGCACAGAGCCTGATGCAGGGCTCAAATTCATGAACCGCGAGATCATGACCTGAACCAGAGTCAGATGCTTAACCCACTGAGCCGCCCAGATACCCCTGGTATTTCCTTCCTGAAGTCTGAGTTGTTCAATCTTAAATAGCGCTTTTTGAGAGCATCTGGAGCTCAGCATAAATCCACATTTAGGAGGAGTAATTCTTCAAGGGCCCAGACAGGAGAAAAGTATACTTAAATTACATCAAAAATCCAAATGATCAGGTACCAACACGTAAAGGGAATCAGCACTAATTTTCCAAAAGATAAATCATGTTCCTCAATTGCAGGAAGCAAATGTTATTTGTGACCCCAAAATGTCTATATCCCAATAAAAGAAAAAAAAAATTAAAGACCTCTTCCTTCGGCACCTCATCGATAGGGATGTGGTTCAGACAAAATGCAATGTGCTTTGTGAATTTTAGAGCATTGAACAAATGAGAGCACAGGGAAGCCTCAAGAGGAAGACGCCAATGTTTCTGCAAATCAGGGTAAATAGATTCTAGAGCAATAACTCAAAAAATTTAAAGACGTTGGTGTTCTTGCCCCAAGCTGGTGACACCAGCCATAGCTGGAGCCCAGGGGCAGCTGCCTACCTTGCAAGCTGGTGTATGCAGCAAATGAAATCATAGACGTGACATCTCGGTGTAGATGGTTGTTTGCTCCTCACCACCTCTGTTCTTTGCCCAGAACTGAACTGTATTCACAGGAAAGCCTCGGATGCCTTTCCTACAGCAAGTGATGAATCTAAGCCTGGAGCCCGAGGCGGAGGCCAATGGTATGCCCTGTTACCCCAGGGTCAAGCGAAGCGAGGGCTCGTGGGGAACTCAGAGGTCACACCAGTCAAATCTCCTGCTCTGCAGACTAGGAAACAGTTGTCTGGGGGCACCTGGGTGGCTCAGTCCATTGAGCATCTGACTTTGGCTCGTATCGCGATCTCATGGTTCATGAGTTTGAACCCCGCGTCAGGCCATCTGCTGTCAGCACAGAGCCGGCTTCAGATCCTCTGCCCCCCTCTCTCTATGCCCCTCCCCTGCTCATTCTCTCTCTCTGTCTCTCAAAATAAATAAATAAACTTAAAAAAATGAAACAGATATCTGGAAGGGCTGAAGAGCCTTCCCATGGCCACACAATGAGCCTCCTCATTTTTAGACGGGAGGCCCCCTCTCCGAGACCACACAGACTCTTCCTCCCCTTCCCGTATGTCACACACACGGCCTTTTAATACGTGTGCATCAGGACAAAGTGCCAGCACCTAATTTTCCACCTGCAGATACATGCTTGTTCAAATACACTAAACTGCCATTCTTACTGAGTAACGTCTTAGGGAACAGGTGTGTGGGTCAAGAAGTAGAGAGAGGTGGGTAGGGGTGCTCAAGAACGGATAACTTGCACAATTTATCAAAGTTATAACCACTGGCACATCGTCTTTCACCATAGAAGTGCTGTTGGTAGAGACGACATACATGTGTGCGTGGAAAAGGGGAAAAATGATCAAAATAAAATACCTCAAGTTTCGGTGGCCAAGGGTATAGTTGCTGTTTCAAATCAGTATCCAACCCTCACCTTGGATTATCCCAAATGCCTTTTTCTCACCCCTTTCCCACAGGGCCGGCATCGATAGAGCAAATTACATAACCATGCAGATTGGTATCACTGCGAATGAATGGGCATTTGGCTCAAATAGCTTTAGTCCTTAGTTTGCATCCTGGAAGGAGCAAAGCAAATGGTTGGGTGCCTCCTCCAAGTGGATACTGAGTATTAATCAGTCAGTCCCTTATCTCATTAGGCTGGCCCACTTTGGGTGGAGAAGGGGATATTAGGGCCAGTGGATACAACCATCACATGCCCATTGGGCACCTCTATAACGTCGGATGGGCCTCATGGATTGAAGCAAATTGTGTGGGCTTCTATAAACCTCAAATGGTGGGGCTGGCAGGGACTTGGAGGGCAGAGAAGGTAAGCACGTGTACGTTTCAGGAATATCAAGTCACTATCCTCTGCAGAGCATGAGGACCCCAACAGAAGCGAGCTCCCACCGGTGGCTGGTGGTCTCTTCCTGGAATGGTGCCCTCACTCAGCATTGACCTCTGCAGTTGACAGGTCAGATTTATCAGCCACGGAGCCCAGGCCAGCCTGGTGAGAGGGAGCCCATGCTGTTGGGTCCATGCATAACATTTCTAAGGCTCATTTTGTAGCCACTGGGCACTGGGCTAGTTGAGGACAGAAGAAAGCTGACATCTAGGAAGTGTCTTGGCTGCCTGTTGTTTGTCTCCTCTATGGTGCATGCAACCTGGTGGACAAAGGAACAGCAAAGAGTGTGCCCACACCCATAGTCTCGTCACCTGCCTCTTTCCCGAATGTCCTTGTCTCTACTATTCAAATCATGCTCCTTTTTGGCCTCTGATCAACCAGCCAAACCTTTCTCCTTGGCTGGGATTCTGCACAGTCCTGGCCATGTTTACCTCCATGACAGTTTGATCCACTGCATGCAGCCTGGCCTCCCAACTATTCTTTCCGGACCTCTTTCAAATCATCTACAGTGCCCATTTTCAAATGACACAAAGATACAGAGCTGACCCATCCGTGAACCAGGCCTGAATAGTTCTCTCTTTTGTTAGTTAGTTGTAGAGAACCACACACGAATGAAGCCGTAAGTGTGAGCTCAAGGGATAAGTGTCCATACAATAGAACAAGTGATTGGAGTCATTGCCACCTCTCCAGTAACCTCCTTTTGCCCTGTGGGCCTGCTCAGTCTTGATCCCAATTGTATCATCTCTATAGAATGGCGGGCTGCTGATGTGCCCACCTGACCTTGTGATTGGGTGGGTCTGACTATATCCAGCTCATGACAGTGGCTCTGGTTGCATATTTCCAGTCCCGTGATGTCTCATGTCCAACCCCTTAGTCTCCACTGGAGACCAGGAGCACAACAGTGGCTGCTTGCTCAGTTGATGGAGGTGGGATTCGAAGCCCCCTCTGCCTGCATTCCCTCTACCCTACAAACACCCGCAAGTCACCTCTTGGGCACCTGAAGACTCGGTGACTATTGGCAAATAAGCAAATTTGGGTATTTTTTCTGGGATTCAGCTCTGAGGGTCATGATGTAGTTCTTGGGTCAATTTCTACTGTTGTAGAAGAAAAGTAAATGAAGCCTCTGTCCTTCCCAGTTTGAGCAGGTGACTACTGCTATCTGTCCAGGCACCAACCCCCCAGCCTCTGGTTGCCTCTCGCCCCACCCTCTTGCCATCCTCCACCCTCAACTGCGAGTGACCAAGCAGGCTGAAATAATCCTTCCCATTTATTGCAGTCTGGGGCCTCATGCATCACACTGCCAACTGTGACCACACATCTTAGCAATCAAATGCCCACTGGTATTTATAGTCTGAATGCCGAAGTGGGCAGTGCCTCTTTCCCGAGGCAATCCTGTCTTTCTGTAAGAACTCACCATCTCTCATTTCACTTACCAGCCCCCTTCCAAAGTTACATCGGAAACCTCTAATTTAACCCATCAGTCAAGTGTTCTGGAACAACAGTTGTGGAGGAATGTAAATGACCAGGCTTCTTGTCCTCAAAGCAGTAGCAACTCAATGCCCCACTATTTATAAACTAATTTCACACTCGTTAAATAATTTCCTATTTTCTGGCAGAGATATTTATGCCGGACGTCCTTTGTGAAAATCCATACAGAAACCTCAAAATTCAAATAAGGCACTTGAGAGGAACGAGGGGGGAGGTGACCCAGAATGGACATCATGGAGAAGAACACTTGAATAAAGTGACAGTAATGGGTTATCCTGGCTGAGAGTAATTTTCTTACCTGAGAAGCCAGGGAGGGGCACCTGGGTGGCTCAGTCGCTTGAGCGTCTGACTCTTGATTTCAGCTCAGGTCATGATCTCAGGGTTGTGGGATCGAGCCCCACATTGGGCTCCATGCTAAGTATGGAACCTGCTTAGGGTTCTCTCTCTTTCTACCCCTCTCCCTTGCTCGCGATCTCTCTCTCTCTCTTTCTCTCTCAAATTTAAAAACAAAATCTCCCAGCTTCATCAGCTCAGAGAAGGAGGCATGGCTTCAACACAAGCCTCTGCTGAAAAAACGGAGGAAAACCACCTCCCCAGCATTCACGTCGAGCTTTGGCATCACAAACAGCAACAGACATAGGGCCTTTGAGAGACAGCAGATGCAGCCACGGATCTTTCAGTTTGGACTTTAAATCATGGCGGAATAAGAAGGATTTTAAATTCTTGGGGCTTCAAGCCCAGTTATAAGGAAGCGTGCATTTGACTTAGACCAACGGAAGCAGCAGGAGATTCGCACCCTCAAAGGGGAGTCTGGGGAAATTGCAGAGCAGGACCTGCCAGGTCCTCTCAAGGTTTCTGCAGGATCTTGAGGAAGAGTTATTAGTTAACTCCTGAGTGATACCACAGAGAAGCTGTGATCTGAGAGAGGCTCTGGGGATAGGACAGTCCCCCTTAGTTTGTCCCATCATATGCTGGTTAGAGGTGATGGTAATCTGGCTGTGACATCCGTCAGCCCATTGATCTCCAGGGTTGATTCAACTGACCTTGCTGGCAGGGCGGGTGTCCCCTTCGACACGGCTCCAGGTGCGTCCCTCCCGAAGCTGCACGTGCTCGGCTGACAAGGGTGACCTTTCCCCATAGGGAAGGGTTGTCTTCAGTCAAAGGTATACGAGTAGCTGTGCTCCCCTGCTAAAACCTCCAAACAAGCGCTCAAGGTCCCTTATATGCTAGCGTATGACCTGGGAGAGTTATTCTAAGCATTCACTTCATCTGGAAATGGGGATAATGTTTCATTCACAGGGCGGTTGTAAGCACAAAGTGATGCCTAAAACTTTCTTAACCTAATGTCTGATATAAAGCAGGTGGTTAAGGGCACCTGGGTGGCTCAGTCGGTTAAGCTCCCGGCTCTCGATTTTGCTCAGATCATGATCTAGCGGTCTGTGAGTTCGAGCCTCGCGCTGGGCTCTGTGCTGACAGTGCGGAGCCTGCTTGGGATTCTCTCTCTCCCTCTCTCTCTGCCCGTCCCCTGCTCACTTGCTCTTTCTCTCAAAATAAATAAACTTTTTAAAAAAGGTGATTAAAGGGGCACTTGTGTTCGCTCTATCTCAAAATAAATAAATAAAATTGGTGCAAAATGTCAGTTCCCCTTTTCCTTCTCCTTGCATAAAATGTAATTAATTATATATATATGTATATATACATATACATATTTACATCATATATATACATATATATATCTCATATGAAAAATCATCTGCATGGAGCCTACATTCTGGTGGTGTGAGGTAAATGGAATAATTCCTCATTATATTTTGATTTAATTGAACACCGTGGCCATCATCATTTAATGAGGACCCACTGGGCTGGCAAAGTTTTGAAAGACTGGATCTACACAACTTGTATCTTTATGCTTAGCTCTGTCACCGACGGCCTGTGGGATTTTAGGCAAGTTAATTAAAAAATCAAAGCCTCGGTTTGCTGCTATGAGATGAATATTTAGCCAGATGAACTTTCTAGCCCATTATGAAGAAAGCGATGCAGACACAAAGTGTAAACAGAGTTCTGGAAGAAACGGGGACACGGGCTGGAGCAATGTTGGGGTGCTTCCTGTTTGAGGCAAGTATTTGGGTGTTCCACTGACCATTCAGATGGGAACCGACCCAGACACTAAAACAGCCGTCTGTCAAGCATTTCCGACAATAAGTAATGGAATGAAAGGAGATACATGTGCAGATTCATTACGTGGGATGTGCTCAATCATCCTGAAAAAGAAAGGTCACCAGAACTTATATTAGCTTACTCTAAGTAATAAATCCGAACAAAGCTCTTCATTCTACTTTCCCACAATGGCTGCACCAGTTTGCATTCCTGCCAAGGGTTCCTCAAAAAGTTAAAAACAGATTGTCCTACTGGGTATTTACTCCCCAAATACAAAAACATTAATTCAAAAGGATGCATGCACCCCTCTGTTTATAGCAGCATTATTTGCAATAGCTAAATTATGGAAGCAGCCCAAGTGTCCATTCATAAATGAATGGATAAAGTAGGTGTGGTCTATACACACAATAGAATATTATTCAGCCATGAAGAATGGAATCTTGCCATTTGCAATGACATGGATGGATCTTGAGAATATAATGGTAAGTGACATAAGTCAGTCAGGGAAAGGCAAATACCATATGATTTCACTCGTGTGTGGACTTTAAGAAACAAACATAAATGAGCAAAGGAAAAAGAGAGAGAGAGAAAGAAACCAAGAAACAGACCCTTAGTGCTATAGAGAACAAACTGGTGGTTACCAGAGGGGAGGGTGAGGTAGGTAAAACAGGCAATGTGGATTAAGGAGTGAATTTGTCATAATGAGCACAGATGATGTATGGAATTGTTATGTCTCTACATGGTGTGCCTGAAACTAATGTCACACTGTATGTTAACTGTGCTGGCATTTAAAATTAAAAAAAAATTTTTTTTAATTCTTCATTTACTCTCAAACTGGCTCAACTTTATGACTTTTTTATGATTAATACTAGTCATAAGTGACATGACCATCTCACCAGTCCTGAGACCAGAAATATGAGAGTCATGTATAGCAACTCTCAACATGGTGCCTGCCTTCCCACTATCCCTACACCATCAGTACATTCTCCTCTCCGTAACTGGTCCCACACTTTCACAATTTCCTCTTATACAAATGGTACCAAATATGCCATTCATGACTCCTTTCAAAAATAGGTAAGGGACGCCTGGAGCGCTCAGTTGGTTGAGCATCTGAGTCTTGATTTTGATTCAGATCATGATCTCCCTGTTCCTGAGATCGAGCCCCGCCGTGGGCTTTTCTGCCCTGATAACAGGGAGCCTACTTGGGATTCTCTCTCTGCCCCTCCTCCACTCATGCCCTCCCTTTCTCCCCTACCCTCAACTAGTAAAACAAACTTAAAAAAAAAGGATTCTAAAAAATAGGCAAAATAATTTTGATGGTTCACCATTGCCTACTGAATGCAAGATCAACTCATCTTTGGTGGTCTTCCTTAGAAACTTTGAGCACCTGCCTCAGGCCAGGCGCTATTCCAGTTAAGTGGATAAAGGGATGAATGGAGCCTTGTCCCTGCCCCTGAGAATCAAACATTCTGAGTGAGGAGGTGATGAAATCAAGAAGACAACAGAGAATATCAGTGCTGTGCTGTGAGTGCTTCTGTGGGAGAGCTGCCTGATGAAAGAGTGCCATGGGGGGTCAGGGGCAAAGAAGGAGGGAATGACTTGATTTTGTTCACATTCTAGTGTCCAGAACACAGGTCATCAGACTATACTTCGTGGGCACAATCCAGCCCCCTATCTATTTCTATAGGCCTTCAAGACAAAAACAGTATTTAAAGAATATTTTGATGCATTTGATGATAGAACACACTAACTTGGACCCCCGTTAAGTGAAATGTTATCCTTCTGTGTTAGAATTCTCCAGAAAAACAGAATCAAGAAGATATTTTACAGAAATCCGACTCTATATGTCTTGGTCCGGCATGTGAAAGCCTTCGCGTTCTCTAAGTTGTGTCTACTCCCTCTGTCGGCCCCATTGAGTTCATATCATGTCTCACCGTCTCCGGCCTTGCGACGACTTCTAAGGCTTGAGCTTCCAGGTGCCAAGGGCAAGAGCAGGAAGTTCACAAACAAAATCCCAAATGGGTGATCACTATATCAAAAATATTTAACTCCACTGATTATTAAAAACTGCCTTCATACAATAACATTGAAATGTCATTTCATTTATCAGATTATCAAAACCCTTTTAAGGTAACGCTCGCAGCTGCTGATGCTCAGGGAAACGGAAGCTCCGAGATACTGGAAGGTCAACACCCACAGTGACCCCATTAGATAGATGTGATCTCTAATTCATATTCAGGGAAATGAGACTCCAAGGAGGTAAAGCCTTTGTTTAAATCATCTCACCACCGATCCCAAATCCTCCCCGTCCCTTAATGCTATTTTCAAGCATTCTCTCTTTCAGGAAAGCTTCTAGGATATGGCGTCTTAAGCTGGGCTTGGCACACCCCATAATCCCCTGTGCATCCTTCCATCTCTACTCACAGAGCATTTTATATGCATTTGCTTATAGATCTTACTCCCCTAATAGACTGGGATCATCAGGAAAGTACCGACTGCTCTAGATAATCTCTGTACGCCCCCTCCCCCTTCTGCTGCTCCCCACTTACCATGAACTGGGCCGGTCTCAATGAATGTGTGTTCAATCAAGCCCGAAAGATGGGGAGCCAGATCCAATGCTCTGCCTTTCTGACTTCAAAACTCAGGCTCTTTCTAATACCCAAGGCAGCCTTGCTGAATTCACTCAAACCCAGCTTCAGAAGGGCTTGGAAATATAGTCTACAGGGCTGGCAAGCCAAGAGTCCTCTCCTTTGCCTGGCACATGGGATACACTTCATCTGAAAATAGCTTGCTTTACCTAGACTGAAGTCCAGCAACAAACATCACGTTCTCTAGGGAATCCCTCCGAGAAGCTGCATCTGTTCCTAAACTGCCAGGCAACCAGAGGCTCTTAAGACACACCTTACTCGACACAATTGACCACTTACTCCTGTTCCCTCCTGGTTTCTGGATATAGAGGGGCCAGTATCTCCTGATAAATGAGCTCTAAAATGGGTGATTCCTTGAGCCTTTATGTGCTCCAAGCAATAAGCTCTTTACGTGATTTATCAAATTTGAGCTCAAAGTAATTTGAGGTAGACCTTGGGATCTCTATTTTCCAGCTCGGGGTATTATGGGTCAGAGAGTTAAGAAGGTTGGCTCGTGGTCGCCCGGAACCTCCAGGTCAGAACAGGATTAGAACCCAGGTCCAGCGGATTCCTGACCCTGATGCTTGATGGGGCTTAGGCTTCCTGTCTTTCCCTTCTTTGTGATTCAGTCCTATAGAGCCACTTCTGGGGGGTCCCACTGACAACAGCCAATCTGCAGTCACAGTGTTTTGTGCCTGTCACTTCCAGGTCCAGTCACTCACCCCTCCGTGCAGCTGGGGGACAGCAGCTTCTGTCCCTTGAGGCCACGGTCCCCCTCCTTCCCTACCCATGCACAGCTTTTCTGGGCCTCTCCTTTCTCCAGATTCAACACAATCAAATCTCCCCATTATATTAACCACCTACAGGTCACCGCCTCTCTCCAATTGAAAATTACTATAGATAGGCCTCACACAACTTTATTTTTCTTCCTCTGTGTGTACCTTTCGGAAAATAGAGATGTTTTATTTCTCCACCCTTCTCATCTTCTTGAGCAGCTGAGGTGGACAAGTGATTTCTCCTATAGTTTCCTCCGGGCAGCATCTTTCACTCAAAGCCTTTTATTCAGTTGAATTTAAAACCCAAGACAGAAATAAATACATGCCAGGCAGCAGGCAATTCACAGGAAGAAAGGAAGGGAGGCTGCCAGGCAGATGAGATACTTATGCTAAATTTAATTCAGTCCAACATGGCTTTGTTGACCGTCTCCAGGGAAAGAAGGGAAGGAAAGACAATGGATGTTTACTGAGCACCTACTATGTGCCAGGCCAGTTCTAGGCACGTCACAATTCCACCATAAGATAAGTTCCTCATTAAAAAAAATTTTTTTAAGGGCGCCTGGGTGGCTCAGTCGGTTGAGCATCCAACTTTGGTTCAGGTCATGATCTCATGGATTGTGGGTTCAAGCCTCGTGTCAGGCTCTGTGCTGACAGCTCGGAGCCTGGAGCCTGCTTTGTTTGGATTCTATGTCTCCCTCTCTCTCTGCCCCTCCCCTACTTGCTCTGTCTCTCTCTCTCAAAAATAAATAAAAACATTAAAAATATTTTTAAGTTTATTCATTTTGAGAGAGAGAGAGAGCACGAGCAGGGTAGGGGCAGAGAGAGAATACCAAGCAGGCTCCACACTGTCAGCACAGAGCCCGATGGGGGGGGCTTGAACCCACGAACCGTGAGATCATGACCCGAGCCAATATCAAGAGTCAGACACTTAACCGACTAGCCACCCAGCTGCCCCGATACTTTCCTCGTTGTTAAATGAGGGACCTGATATTACTCCAACATGTGTGGTGGACAGGGATTTATCAGACACTAAGTTCTGCAGCCATGGGAGCCAGCCACCCACAGACACCCACAGGGCCCCCTGTCAGGCTTAGATTCCCAAAGCTCGGGACAGGGCCAGAAGTGCATCAGCGGCCTCCAGCTGGCAGCAGGAGAGTCTGAAGATCATGGGTCTTCGACTTGGTGACCATTAGGATCCACCCTGCCATGCTGGCTCCATCTGTAGGATTGGGCCACATCTCTCTTACAGGCCACTTGACTGCCCTGTTTATGGACACGCATCTCAGACCTGCCCACACTCAGCCAGATCCCCGTCTGGACGCTGACCTCGTGCTCTGCCTCTGCCTCCCTCACTGGCCTGGGCTCTGCTGTGAACGAACAGTCTACAAACACCCAGGACACAATGGGCACGTTTTATGCTCTGTGCCAAGGCGATCTGCCGAAGTCCCCTGGGCATGTTCTGTGCTACCCTCTGAAGAATCCCATAAAATGGGATTCTTGGGAAGAAGACTGAGCAGGGCGGCTTTAGGTTTGGACCTCTCCAGGGTGTCTGCCCAGCAGGTAAGATTCTCCAGCGAACAGCATCTGCTCTGTTGGTGGGAAGTCACTGGGGCTGGCCACGCACAGCTCCGAGTTCCTTATTAATCAGCTGGATGTTGGTAACCCCCCAAAAGGGTTTGAAATGGATGAAGGTTACCTGCCCCCCTTATATCAAAAGCACATCTCAGAAGAAATCTATCACAAAGTCAGACGTCATGAAATAACCACTTGGTAGGAAAGAAGGCAAAAATGGTTCATAAAATCCATACAAATAGGCCTTCCCTTCCAGGGGCCATGAACACTTGCTGCATGGAAGGCTCAAGAGAGGCAAATACCAAGATTCCGGGTCCAGAGCTCTGTTTATGTATAACCAGCAGAATCCAGAAGTCACAGTGGGACCTGGGATCCTTAGGGGATCAGTGCCAGGTATCCCTGATGACAGTGAAGGGTACAGGCCTATACCCTTTCTGGCCTCAGACCCTTTCCCAGCACTGATTGCCTGAGCAGGAAACACATACAGGGGAATATGAGCTCAAAATGCAAGGCCTGTACAGCTACCCCTAAAGCAAAACCAGAATCTAGAAGAGATACACCAGCAAAAGCTGACAGACAGATGGTTCAGGAATTGAAAATAAGCATCCTCAAGGCACGTCAGAAGCAAGGGAAGAGGTTAGTTATACGAAACAAGGACAAGTTTTTCCTTAAACACACATCTGTCAAGATACCTTGGTAACCCCGCTAATCACATATATGTATGAATTAATAGTGAATCCCCCCTCATTCTACCTCCTAATCCATTCTCTCCAACTGTGTTCTAAACTAGAGCCTCCCCCCTCCCCTCTTCCCTTCTCTTCCCTCTCTTTTCGCTTTCCATCACCCCCAGAGGCCCCTCAGTCTCCCAGCATGCTGTTCCCACATTGCATCTCTGAGTGTCCCAGCAGGATGCAGAAGCCATATTCAAAATAGGAAAAGTTTAGGACAGTTTAGTAAAAGGTCTATGTCAGGGCTGAAGGCAGGGCACAGGCAGACCACAGGACTGCATGGCTCCAGGCTTGTCCACCCACAGCTGGCAGGGGTTACGGAAAGGAATAATCGTCTGAATCCAGAAGGCCTTCCTTCTAAAGACTCAGTGAGAGAGTGAGTAAATACTTAAGACGCTTGTGTTCCTCCCATGTCTTCCTGAGGCTCCCATTGGCTGAACCCGATAAGTGCATTCGACCTAATCTAGAGAAGTCATCCTCCCGGGACGGCACGTACTTTGGAGAGCAAACGTGGAGACCAGAAGGCATGACCCAGACCTCACCCCAACTGCTGAGGAAGAAAACGAGGTGGTTCACAGCCAACCAGGCAGCTGCAGTGTGTGGCACGAGGCTTTGGGAGAGAGTTCAGCACCCTTGGCATCACCGGTCCTACTGGTTTGCTCTGGTGGCTCCTGAAGGGACAGATTGGTTTGCTCCTCTTCCTTTCACCAGCCCTAAACCTAGACGGTTGTATGTGCCCAGCCAGTTGGAGACGAACGAAATTGTGAAGACACGAAGTGACCTTGAGGGAGTCCTGTGACCTTTCAGATCTAGCCGGTTTTGTGTTGTTTGGGGAGAGGGGGATGAACGAGCACTTGGACCGGATCGTCTGGAAGTTCCACGAGAACATTGGTCATCCTTGTGGCCATGACTCTAAGAGCGTTCCATTCATCTTTGTCAATGAACTTTGAAAATGCCCATTGTTCTGATTCAGGCCCTGGGGATTCCGGTCAGCCTAAAAAAAAAAAAAAAAAAAAAATCCGTAACAGGAACCGGAGCCCCTGGGTAAAGTTAACAAGTGAGCCCACATCCTCCACTGCCTACTGCCCTCCCAGCTGCATGGCTCATTCATGCCTTTGTTAATTCATGGCCGCCTCGTCCCATCTGCCCTGCGGTGGCCTCCACGGCCAAATTTCCAGCTATTCAGGAAAGCACAGCTGCTTCTGCTGCCTGAGCACAACGGTTCCTCGGGAAGCCAAGCATATTATATGAGAAAGACAGTTTCAGATCCATCTCATCTGGCGCTTTATTGGTCTACAAAAACGGTTCTGTGCGCACACCTAGTATAGAGGAAGGAACTAGCATTTATTAAGCACCTGCTCCGTTGCCTTATTTAATCGCTGCAGGAACTGTGCAGGGAGGAGCAGGGGACGTGTCCGGTGTAGATGAGACCAGTTCCTAAGCCGGCCGGTCACTGTCACTGGCTCCCAGAAAATGAGTGCCGGTGCGGAGGGAAATGAGCCTAGTCTTCCCGATCCCAATCTAGCACTGCTTTCTGGAAGCGCTGGTCCACTGATGACCGTGCAGATTTCACACATCTGCGGGGCCAATTTTAGGCCGCCGCGCGGGCCTGCTCCAACCCCGGCTCGGAAATCTCGGCTCTTGCTGCCCGGTGGCTAACAAAGTCGAATGCACACGTTCAAACAGTGATGATGGCAATATTGGTATCATTAATGCAGTTTGGTTTAACAGTAATAATAATAGAAGCAAATATTGGGGCAGTTACTCTGTGCCTATCCCTTATCAGGAGCTTTACCTACCTGAACTCCTTTACATCTCACGCTCACCCTCTGCTACGGGGATTGATGTCATCCCTCTTTTTCCCAGGGAGGAAACTGAGATAGAGAGAAGTTAAGTCACGTGGCTGACATCTGGCCGGTGGCAAGTGGGGCAGCCCGGATCCACCACAGTCGGATTCCAGGGTCTGTGTACTTTCCTGTCTGACTCAAAGGTGTTTGCAGAGAATGGAGGGTGGGGTTTTAAGACGAGTATTTTATAGATCAGGAAACCAAGGTGAGCAGAGGTTACTTGTTGATAAGCAGAATACTATTTCAGGGGTTATTGGTACCATGGAACCAGGAGGGTTTCCCGGGTCCAGCATCCTGAGAAAACATGTCCATTTCTATGTCTTTGGGCGCTTGTGGGGATTAAATCAGATAATGGACAAGGAAGCATCTAGTAAAGAATTAGTTCCTCAGCTGCCACTGCTTTCTTTACGGTTTTTATTCCCTCTCGCATGTCTGAAGTCCCTTTAGCAAGTGGGAGAGCCAGGAGGACTGGTGCTTTGAAATATGTATACACGAGGAAGATGTTAGAGAATAATGAGAGGTACACACCCCAGTAATTCTAAGTCTAGCTTCGCGTGATGCAATCCCCTAAAGATGGTGGGAAAGAAAGTTATAAGAGGCCGTCTCATTCATGACCATAGGTGCCACGATTATCATCAGAGTATTAGCAAACGTCACCCAGAAATAGATGGTCGACGGATGGATCACCTGCTGTTAAGACTCTTCCGACTGCTCTCAGTTTTAGGTGAATGAGCTCATCAGCTTCCACACAAGACGAAATTTAGGGGGAGCAGAATTCTGGATGGGGAAATAGAGCAGACTTGGTTGGAGGCCTTGGGCAGTTCCAGCTAACCTGAAAGCCCAGTTGGCACCTGGAAATGGGATCAAGTATCAGATGAAGAAGGGAGGACCCCCAAGCAAAACGCCAAAGACTTCAGCACGGAAACTCTGGACAGCAGTCTCCTCACGGGCCTTAAAGAAACGTGTGGCTCTTCGTCATATACCACACTTCCAGCAGATAATTGTTGGGCACTCAGTATAGTCTGTGCCAGCTTCTGTCCGTCCAAGATGAGCCCACCACGTGATCCCTGCCCTCAGGGAAACTGCTGTCCAAGGGAGGACACGGGTGAGTAAACAGCGTCTTGAAACACAAGGTAAGAAGTTTCACAGCGGGGTGGAGGGGCAGTGGGCCCAGACATTGGAAGCACTTAAGGACTCTGGGCAACTTTTTAAAAATCATTGGTGCCAGGGGCTACCCCACACTATTTGAATCTGTAGAGATAAGACCTGGGAATCATTATGAGAGCTCTCCAGGTGATGTGAGGGCGTTGCCAGCATTGAGACGTGGCACGAGACCACAGCAGCAAGCACAGGGGGCCACACAGATCTTTGAAGGAACTCCCAACCCCACCCAAAGGGTAGTGAAGGCAGAGGGGGGAGTGATAGGGCCCCTGAGAAAGGAAGTAGAAGCCAGTCAGGGAAGGGGAAATGGAGACGGTAGAAGGGGGTACCCAGGAATCATTGAAGAGAAACTTGAAGTCCTGGAATAATTTTGAATCCTATGTTACCTTGCCCTCTGGCTGTCTTCTCTCATATTCCACCCCACCCCCCACCCCAGTGTCTATGATTGAGATTCTTGCCGAGCACTTTAGAATGGAAATAACTCCTCACTCAACCTGAGAACAGGTCTCTTGATCACTCTGTGTTCCCCTATGGAGAGTAGCTGATGAGAGAGCCAGATAGGGACTTCAGATCCATTAGAACGTTCCAGCCCCCAAGTGTGACTCATCGGAGGAAGGACATGACTGAAGCGAAGCTCTAAGGGGAAGTCAGGCCAGTCAGCTGTGACTCCCCGGTCAGATTTCAAGTCCAACATCACTTCCTCCAGGAAGCTCTCCTGGCACACAAGATGGAACTAAGTCCCACATACCTGCGCTCCTTCTTTGTGATGTTCATCACATTTGCAATTGTTTGGTGATCACATGTCTTCCCTGAGAGTCTTTAAGGCCATGACAGTAAGGATCCACCCGCCTTGCTTACTGTGATATTCCAAGAACTTAGCACCCCACCTAGTAGCCCATAGCTGGAGCTCAATAAATGTTGATTGGATAAATAAGTGGGTGCGACCATGAATGCATGGATGGCTGGATGCTGGAGGGATAGAGCAGTCAAATCTGTGGAAGTCATTTCTCCTTGAGATATACCTGGTTTCTAGCATCTAGCTTCCAGGAGAACAGGATGCTTCTTCTACTTCACTGTCCTCTAGTCCTTATCCTGGGGTTAACCTACCGGCGAACAGGCTGGGATCCCTTTGTACCTTCAGCAGGTGACAGAAAATCACCAAGCCTCATTTTCCCACCTTGTGCACTGAAAACAGCAATACCACCTTGTGGGGATTTCTAAGGACAAAACAAGCAGAGGTTCCATATAGACTGCTGGGTACTGATTGAAGTGTAAAAGAGGGAGATGTTCCCTTCCCTTCCCTCATCCTTGCTCCTTCCTCACGCTACTCGTCTGTTCAGTGTTTGCACCACACGCTCTGGATGCAGGGAGACTGACAGAGAGTGTTCTTTTCTTCCTCTCCTGAGTTCAGAACCTGTTAGGAAATGTAAACTGGAGAAATGGAGATCAGAATATCGGTTCAATTCTTGATGCACCTGCATCCGAGGAGGTGGTTTCGATGTGTGGTTGCACAGAGCTTGCTCGTTAGATCTGTCCTCCTGAAACTGGCAGAGCTGAACCACTATGAGACTTGCGGTCCCAACTCCAGCATGCTGCATGGACTTTCAGAACTATTTCTGGCCCTGAGAGAGGATTATAATTCCCCAATCCTTTGACCTCGGGCTTGACCACATGGCTTTTGGGAGTAGTGAGAATGTAAGCAGAAGTGATAAGTCCAACTTCTGAGTACAAGTTCTCATGCCAGAGGGCCTTGGCCAGAGGACCAGAGTGTCGGTCAACTTGGGCGGCAATAGGAAAATACTGTGACGTGGGGGAAGTAACCAACAGAAATTTATTTTCTCACACTTCTGGAGGCTGGAAGTCTAAGATCAGGGCGCCAGTATGATAGCTCCAGAGACAGCCCTCTTCCTCACCGTGTCCTCACATGGCAGAAAAAGAGAGAGAGTGAGAAAGCAATCTAGTGTGTTTTCTCCAAAGGGCACTAGTTCCGTCATGAGGGCCCCACCTTCACAACCTCATCTCAACCTAATTAGCTCACAAATACCATTGCCTTAGGGCCAGGGCTTCAATATGTGAATTTGGCGGAGGGGGATAGAATTGGGTCCACAGCAACCAATAACAGTCCAGAAAGAGGCTTTCCATAAGCCTGGGGTCAGGAGCAAGGACGCTGTGGAGCAGAGACACAGCTGACTCTGGTGGACAAGTGTCTTGGTACTTGAAGCGTTGGAAGCTTTGAGGCAGTTGTCATGGCATCACACCCTCGTCCTTTCTGACCAAAATCCCACCCTACTCCCTAACATCTGCCCCACATGAGCTTGCTCCGTGGATGAATGGAAAGATCCCCCTCTCTCTGGACAGACAGACTTGAAAGTGGGGAGAAAGACACAGAGTTGGATGTGCTCAGTTTCTTTTCCAAATTTCACTAATCAGTTAAGTTACTTCTATGTCAATCTGAGATTGTTCACTTCATATTTTCCCCTCCTGGAGAGAGAAATAATAACCCCCATCGAACTACGGAGGCATGTTCAGTGGCAAATAAAGTGAACCTGTTTTCGCACAGGTCTGGTGAGTACAGGACACTGATACTAAGCACAGGAACAATATGAAATTTCTAAAGAGCCACATGAACACGACAGCTTTGGCATTGCCATTTGGAACCCAGACTTTGGAGTGTTCTACAACACGTCCCGTCCTTAGACTTGATTCCCGATCCTCCAATTTTGTTCCCTCCTTGGTTGACTCTCCTTCAAGATCCTTGGAAGCATGGTGCAAGGTCTACCTCAGATCATGTTCCTCACACAACCTTCTACGCTTCCAGCCAAGGTCAGCTCTTGGCATTAGCAGGCTCTCAGTAAGTCATTGTTGATTACGTCTTTGCAACTTGAGAAGGGCCCCCAACCCTGCCTTTCCTCTTCCAGCTTCCCTGAAACTTTCCGAATCTTAGGGAATGCCTACTCAGAGCCCCAGGGCCAGTGAGGAAGCATCACCCAACCCCTTCGTGGTGGCATTATGCATTCCTGACTGTCCTGAATGTCTTCTCGTCTTGCTCCTTCCTGGCTGGGAATGCACCAGCTCACTGTCACAGCTGCTCCTGCCAAATCCCATCCCCAGGGAGTGCACTTGGCTCTTTTGCAGTGTTAGCTCCAATCCTCCTGCCAAGAATAGAGGAAGGCAAATGACACTGTGCACAGATGAAATAAATCCCAGCTACAGAAATCGTGCTGTACGTTTTTAGACCTAGATTAAAAAAAAAATAGACAAGTTGGGAGAGATCTTACATAACATTTGGCCCAATCTTCTAACTTCCCACATGGAGAAATTAAGACTGAGAGAGTTTGTGGGGTTTGGTCATATGGTTACACAATGAAAGTCACGTCTCTTTCAAGCATTGCCCTGCAGAGTGCTGATTAATTAGAGGGCTGCACATCTCAGGAATATTCTCATATTATAAAGATATAAGTAAATATTTAAATTTCACCTCAACAGTCAGCGTACTGAACATCTTGGTTAATGAATGTTTCCCTTAGGCCAGATCATCCAGTAGAGAGAAACGTCCATAATCACATCAGGCAGTTTTTGAGAGTAAGTATCTCTGTCTCTGTCTCTCTGTCTCTCTGTCTCTCTTCCTCTCGTCTGCTGTTGATTCTATCGATTCTGTTTCTCTGGAGAACCTGGACTAATACAATACCTCAATTAATGAGGCAGTGGTGTGGCTCGATACCCCTGTTAATGAGGCCATCGTTAACTGGTACCTTCTCCCCTCCACCCTACCACCTGTGTCAGACTTTAGGTCTTCGTCTTCTCTCCCCTGGATTATCGAAACTTCTGATTAATGGTGTCCTGCTCTCTTTCCCATCCCTTTCTAACCCATCATCCTCATTACTGTAAAAATTCATTTGTCTAGAAGTCCACCCGTCAAACTTCCTCTCCTTCTAAAAATCCATAAATAATAATAATACAGCCACACTAGGTCAAAGGCATGATTCTAGACGTTTTATATAATTCAATTCATTAAATTCTTCCAAAAACACTATGAAGTGGAGACTTTGGTTATTCCTGCTTTGCAGATGGGGAGATCAAGACAAAGAGTGGGTAAGTAACTTGTCCACACCGCATGGGGGTGGAACAAGGATACAAGCTCTGGTGCTGTGCCTGCACTTGTGTCTTAACCTCTACACCATCGTATATCTCATTTCTCTTTGTCATCAGGAATACACCCTGTTCCTTGTCACCCAGGCCTTGGTGGCACTGACTCATGGCTGCCCCATTGGGCAATTCCAAAAGTATCACTCACAGAGTAGTGCACTTTGCCGGGTTTGAACTCTCATGACTCGTGATTTGAAACTCTTGCATACCTCATGCTCCATCGTCATGGAATTATGTAAAATCCCTGACATACCGTACAGATTCCAAAATGGCTTCCTTACACAGGTGCCTGTCTCCGTCTGAGGTGTCCTTCCGGGAGGGCCACTTGGAAACTTCCTCTTCTGTAAACTGCTCCTCGGGGATCCCTGGGCGCCAGGCAGGGCTGAGCTCTCTCCGTCACAGAACTACCCAGCCGAACTGGAGTGATCTCTTTCATACTTCTGTTTCTCTGGATCTGTAACCGTGTATAGACTCTTCAAGACCTTCATATATACTAACTAAATAAACTGAACACATGACTAAATGAATGGGTTCTTAGGGTTTATTGAAACAGAGGTTATCCACAGACACATCTCTCCTCCCTGCTTTGCCCCAGGCTAAGTCATGTCAAGTGAGTCACACTATTTTTTGTGGGTATTTTTTGCTTTTTGCTTTTTCTGTGTTTTGTTTTGTTTTTGTTTTGTTTTGTTTTGTTTTTTTGTTATGTTGTGTTGTGTTGTTTTGTTTTGTTTTTGACGAGGGGAAGGGAGGTAGCGCAAAGAGCACTGATTTGGAGTCAGAACCTCTAATCTCAGCCCCGGTTGTGGCATTTCCAGCTGTACGTGTGTCCCTGGCTGCTGCTCTGATTACCACCCATTATATTCTTCCTCCACACCAGTCGCTCTGCTCAGGGTCTCACAGCTAGTGGCCTCTTTCAACTCTGTGAACCAGCTAGCTCTGTCACCATGTTGCACATGAGGAGAAAGAGGTCCAGGGACATGGCCGAGGCCACAAAACCAGCAACCAGGTCACTCGGACCCCTGCTCTGCCTCTGGTCCCAGGAGCCTCACTCAGTTTGTTCATCTGTAAAAAGAAGAGGCTGGAACAGTTGCCTTTCCAGCTCTTTCATTTTACGAGTTGATATTCACTCATGATTGGGGCAGGTTCAAAATTACTTCAGAGACCCAGCGTCTGCCAAATCGTAATCAAATTGGCTGCCCAGTCTGAGTTCCAATGAACAATACCGTGACCGCAGCTCAGCCCTGCCTGATGGTGGCAAAGGCACGATTCTTGGGGTTTCTGGAGCCTGCCCGCGGGCTGGCCCTGTGTCATTTCACCCCTCACGCTCAGCACAAAGGCACCAGCCTTTCAAAACACGCCAGCATGTTCCTTTTTTGCTGGGTCAAGACCTCTGCTCGTAAGATGACTCAATCACTGTGATTTATTTTAATTGCAAGGTCTAGCGGCCAACTTTGGCCAAAGCATCTGGCCACCTCCTATTTGGTTTCCTACCGGAAACACCCAGTGAGGTGGCAATGACTGCACAGGCCAGCGAGGGGAGGGGCGGGGTGTGACAGGCTGTTTGACCTCAGCCTGACATTCAAGAAAACCTTCAAATTCAGATTTTAAACTTCTTTTCCAAATGATAATCTATATACCAATCGTGGACTTCGGCAGCTGTTTTAAACATACTTATTTGTCCTAAGTAGAGCTTATATGTTACCCTGTGCTTACAGTTTTCTCCTCTTTGAATTCAGCGAAAGCATCAAACATATGCAAGAAGCCAGGGTCCCCCCGGTTGCAAAGAGAGGAAGCAGCTCAGGCTTCCATGCCTCTTTCCTGCCCTGTGTCTTCAGACGACTTGCTTAATTTCTCGTAATCTTGGCTTCCTCTCCTGTCAAGCTGAGCTAATGCCACCTGCGCATGAGTGGGTTTGCTTGCTTATTTATCTTTATCCTTTTCCCTTTCTTCTTTCTCCCCTTCATTCTTTGCAAACTTGTTCGTGTGTGTGTGTGAGAGAGAGAGAGAGAGAGAGAGAGAGAGGACGAGCTGAGAAAGCATCTGAACGTATACTTACAAGTTAAACAGGACCAGGAAAAATTAAGAAATGTCTATCATTATCACATAAAGTGAAGGCGAAGAAACACAAGAAGGAAAACTGTGCAGAAGACATGTAGGGAGCGAGGAGGCAGGAAGAGGGGAAGGCGTAGGAGGGAGATGAGTGGTGAAAATCATTTCTTTTTTTTTTTTAATTTATTTATTTCAATTCAAGTTAGTTAGCATAGAGTGTAGTCTTGGCTTCAGGAGCAGAACCCAGTGATTCATCACTTACAAATGCCACCCAGGGCTCATCCCAACAAGTGCCCTCCTTAATGCCCATCACCCATCTAGCCCACGCCCCCCCCCCACCTCCCTCCATCAACCCTCAGTTTGTTCTCTGTAATTTTTTTTAATTTTTTAATGTTTATCTTTGAGAGAGAGAAGGAAGGGGGGGAGGGGCAGAGAGAGAGGGAGACACAGAATCTGAAGCAGGATCCAGGCTCTGAGCTGTCAGCACAGAGCCCGATGCACAACCCATGAACCGTGAGATCATGACCTGAACCAAAGTTGGCTGCCCAACCGACTGAGCCACCCAGCGGCCCCTGATTTCTGTATTTAAGAGTCTCTTATGGTTAGTCTCTCTCTCTCTCTCTCTCTCTCCATTTTTATCTTATTTTTCCTTGCCTTCCCCTATGTTCGTCTGTTGAGCTTCTCAAATTCTACATATGAATGAAATCATGGGTTTCTGTCTTTCTCTGAGTTATTTCACTCAGCATAATACTCTCTAGTTCTATCCATGTTGTTGCAAATGGCAAGATTTTATTCATTTTTCTTGCTGAGTAGTATTCCACTGTGTGTGTGTGTGTGTATATATATATATATATATATATATATATATATGCCACATCTTCTTTATCCGTTCATTAGTTGATGAACATTTGGGCTCTTTCCATAATTTGGCTATGGTTTATAGTGCTGCTCTAAACATTGGGGTGCGTGTGGCCCTTTGAATCAACATTTTTACATCCTTTGGATAAATACTTAGTACTACCATTGCTGGGTCACAGGGTAGCTCTATTTTTAATTTTTTGAGGAACCCCCATACTGTTCTCCAGAGCGGCTGCACCAGTTTGCATTCCCACCAACAGTGCAAGAGGGGTCCCCTTTCTCCACATCCTCATCAACATCTGTTGTTGCCTGAATTGCTAATTTTAGCCATTCTGACAGGTGTGAGGTGGTATTTCGTCGTGGTTTTGATTTGTATCTCACTGATGATGACAGAATTTGAGCATCTTTTCATATGTCTGTTAGCCATCCGGATGCATTCTTTGGAAAAGTGTCTATTCATGTTTTCTGCCCATTTCTTCACTGGATTGTTTGTTTTTTTGGGTATTGAGTTTGATAAGTTCTTTATAGATTTTGGATACCAACCCTTTGTCTGATATGTTGTTTGCAAATATCTTCTCCCGTTCCATCTGTGCAGGGCACTGTCCTTCCGTATTTTCCCAGTCGATCCTGCTTTCATTTTCCAAAAAAGCCCATGATAAATGATTTCTCCTTCTTATTGTACAGATGAGGAAAACCAGACTCAGAGAGTTTGCAAACCTCGTCCCAGGTAACTCTTTTGTGAGGGTAGCGGTCAAGATCAAAATGTAGTGTTGCCCATTTCAGAGCCCAAGCAACGCTCCCCAGGTGGGAGTGGTGGACACGTTGCCAGCCTGTCCCCTCTGGGGTGGCTCAAAGGTGCATCCAGAGTCATCAAGGGCATCCCAAGGTTATTAAGCGCCTGTGAGTGGGACTGGGCAACAAGGAGAGGTATCGAAAACAAACTTGCCACATTTGTATATTTGTAGGAAGCAGATACGGTTGTGGCAGTTCCTAGGAAGACACAAAGGGAAAAACATTCCCTTCTGATAGCTCACGCATTTATAGCATTGCAGGGATGGAAGGGAACCACGCCAATGTTCGCTCAGTACAGGAATCTTCCATACCTCCTCACGACAAATGGGCTCTTATCCTTGGCTTCATTACTTCCAGCCAGTGGGGAGCTCACTCCTCACATGGCAGCATCCTGTTCAGGAGCATCCTAGCATTCCTAGACTGAATTGACAAAATGTATTCATTCATGGTAGCTCTGCCCTCTAATCTTAATGTCTGTGGGACACGAAGGACCTTACAATTCATGTCTCTTCTGAAGACTCCTATTTAGGAAAATAAAACTTATGGAATTTGCCCCATGATATGGTTCTTGTGTGGTCATTAGGCTAATATTCATCACCCACTATGTGGCACATGGGTACAGAAAGGACCTTTGATATCTTGCTTGTCAGAGCACCTGTCTGTCCGCCTCCCTCTCCCTCCTTTTTTTTTTTTTTAATATTGATTGGGGTTTCTTCTGATTCACAAAGTAATACATATTAACTGTAGACACCTTAGCAAATAATATGGGCAAATGGGTCATTACTAACTTCTAATTCTGAACCAGGCACCGGGTTACGTACACTTTTAACATACAGTATCTCGTGGAAAATTCACAACAGCTCTTCAAGGTTATATTTTCTTCCATTCTCGAAGGAAGACTCAGAAGACTTGGGTCATTTTCTCACGTTTCACACTCATTACAAGAGGTTTCAAGCCCAAGTGTCTATCATAGCCTAACAAAGGCAATTTAAAACCACTAATAACCTGGAGAAATTATGCCAGTGTATTTTACTATATCTCCCCTGTGTTTATTCTGCCCATAGACATTCATATTTTTTCACCAAATTGGAAACATACTGTATGCACTGGACAATGATAGACGTAAGGTACCGTTCAGTGGCTATGCTACCAATGTGTTTAAACTTTTCCCTGTTGATAAACATTTAGGTAGTTCTCTGCCTGTTTGCTGACATGAATAATGCCATGAAAAACATTCTTATAGATACATATTTGTGCAATTTGCACCATTTTTTTTCCTTAAATAAATTCCAAGGAGTAGAATTCTCTTATAAAAGTACTTGGAGCTGAACGCAACCCCCCAAAAGAGGTACTACTGCATGTAAGATTAAAAAAAATGCACCCAGTAAATGCTTCACCTTTTTACCCACAATTATATGAAGGAAACATTCTGGATGAATTCATTATGCTCTGTATTCTAAAGCCGAAAACAACATCTGGCATACACTAGTATTTGTTGAATGATTAAATGAATGAAGGAATGAATGATTGAATGAAAGTGACCTCTTTGAGGGGAAGGTCCTTATATGCCCTGAGTTTCCTGGGAAGTGAAAACCACATTTATGAAACTGATACAACTGTTTACTCTTATGTTGGACCCAAGGATGCTTTCTCCTTCACTGGATCCGACGGTGGTCCTACTCCCTAAGGGAAAACCCACAAGCTTTAGACTCCAAACACTTGGACCACAACCCCAGTTCTCCGTGAACTAGTATATGCCATTCTTCTGTATACATCAGTGTGCATTTACAAGCGGGAACAACTTGACATTTCTAGATGGCAGCCCCCCATCACCATAACTGGTTAGATCAAATGATGTCTAGGTAAAGTTCTCTGAGTGTGCCTGAGTCAGCAAGAGGATATTTGTCTTTGAAAGTAGGATTTGGATTTAAAAAGAAAGGAAGGAAGGAAGGAAAGAAGGAAGGAAGGAAAGAAAGAAAGAGAGGAAGGAAGGAAGGAAGGAAGGAAGGAAGGAAGGAAGGAGAGACAGGGAGAGAGAAAGAAAGGAAGAAAGAAAGAAAGAAAGAAAGAGAAAGAAAGAAGAAAGAAAGAAAGAAAGAAAGAAAGAAAGAAAGAAAGAAAGAAAGACGGAAATCAGGAAGACCTCAGCTAGTTGATAATCTGATTTTCATTTCTATAGCACTTTACAGTTCCTATCAACTTCGTCATACAATAAGATATACATTATCATTTCCACCTTGCAGATTTGGAAAGTAGCGTCTGAAATTCATTTTCGTAACTCAACCAAAATCACATAGGTGGTAAGTGGCAGCATCCGACTGTAGTCATGCCTGTCTGGAACCCAACCAGGTATTCTCTCCACTACACCACCCTGCTGACCCCACTGCTTCCTCCCATTGCACTTCCCCCGTCTGATAATGCTCCCTCCAACTTCTGTATTTCCCTGAGGTCACCAGTCGCATATAGATATGCCCAGATCCACCAATCAAGGATCCCAGCCTACCTCTACAACTGGCTAGCTCCTGTCATCTGATCAGAGAAGAAAGGACAAGCTCGGTGTTGAGTCTGTCCTCACCACAAGAATAAGAAACAATTGTTCACTAAGTCCTGGCTTGAAAACATATCATGTCTCAGGCACACTGCAGCCCAGCTGTCAAACAGAAGCACTTTTTATCACCAGGAATCTGGCTGTTTTCAAACCAGTGACCTCAAGGTAAAAAGATGCAGCCAAGTAGCTCATTAGCAAGCCAGAAAGCATTTGAAGCCAGCCATTCTGCCCCAACTGGCTTGCCCAAATGTGGAATCATTTAGGAGGATACAGTGATGGGTGCCATCTGTGGTGATGAATCTAACCGATGTCATCTTTATTTCCCAGAGGGAGTTCTGTGCATTCCAAGTTTCCTTGCCCAGCCTCGGAATAAATCAAAGACAGCAGCTGGGACCTTGGCTTTCATGGAAATGGTGCTATTTTGAAGCAAGGGACACTTCCTTGATCATTCAGAGATTAAGAATGGCCAGTGACATTTTGAAGGGGCCAGTCTGGGATGTGACTGAAATGGCAGCTATGGGCAGAGCCTGAGAACTGGGGTGTCCAGCAAGGAGATTTGGAGTCAGATAAAACTGTGGGAGGAGAGTTGAGCAGAAATGAGTCAATGGGTGAGAAAATGCAGTTGCACAAATTAAATTTGAGAGCGAAGGCTGAACAAAAATGGATCCATCTTAGGAAATTCATTCATTCACTCCTTTACTCATTCATTTACCAAATGTTTACTGAAACACCATTCTGGGTCATTAAAGTCTATCACTGAACAAAATTGACAAAGATTTCTGTCCCAGTGCAGGTTGTATTCTGGTGACGGAAGGAAGACAAAAACCAACTAACCTAAGAAGCAAATAAGTTACAGAATGTTACCATAGATGCAACAGAAAAATCCCAAGAAAGGGCTCGGAAGCTAATTGAGGATAAAACATGAAGGCAGGTGCAGGTAAGAATTCAGAGATGAGACCAAATGGACCAGGGCAGGGAGTTGAAGAGACCACAGGGACAGAAAGAGCGTCGGTTTGTTTTGATGTCACTCAGTGCTTTGACATTCATTCACTCCCCCATTCAGTTGATGATTGTGCATTGCCCACCTTCCGTATATGAGTCACTCTGCCAAGCACACAATGTTTATGAAAGATTCCCAGCCCCAAGGAGCTCCCAACTCAGGTAGGTGGTTTTGAATACACATGACAACATCTGGAAGAAATATTAAAATTCAAACTTCCAGGCTTAACTCTTGTAGAGTCTCATTCTATACCATTGGTATTTTCCACAAGATTTTCAGGTGGCTTTACATATAAATAGTTGATGACAAATAGGACATGTGCACCGGAAAGTTGTTTAATGCAAACTGCAGGTTGCGTTAGCAAAGACTTTCTGGAGAAGGAGTCCTGATTTAATTCTTTAAAGTCACGTAGGAGTTGCTAAGGCAGGTATGAAGAAGGGGAGTCTAGTATCCAGGCAGAGAGAATGAGCAATGATACAAAATGATATAAAAGTAGGATGGGCTGCGTGGAGAATTATCACCTTTTGGACCTGTTGGAAGCCAAAGTGATTAGAGATAGGAAGAGAAAGTTAGGGCATGTGAAGTCTTATCGAACAAGCAACTAGCTGTTAGATCTATTGGCTCTCCATTCCACAGGCTCACCTTTATCCTCAAAGAAAACAACAGACAGGACTTCTAATGTGGACTTGGCCAACCCTTGGCCATTATTCTCAGCCCTCACTTCTTTTGTTCCCACCTAGTGTCCACCCACCCTCAAGTACTGGTAAGAGCCATGTCAGAATGTTGGGCTATTCCTGAAACAGAATAGCTAATCCACAAATGTTTGTTAATACATTCATCCCACAAGCAGTTGTTGACTTGGGGAGATGTTGCACAAAGATGACATTTAAGCTGTATCTTTAAAGTTTACCAAGGGTATTCTCGGAAAATGAGTGGGGCATATAAGAATCCAAACCTACTTGGGAAATTATGATGGCTTCAATATGGTTGTTCAGCTATCGGTAGGGGAAATTTGGAAACGAGGCTAGTTCAAAAGGCTAAAGACATATTTTGAAGTGTCTTGAATGTTACACAAAACAGCCTGAACTTTATTCTGAAGATAAAGGGGCAATCTCCTTTTTTTTTTTTTAACATGGGTTGAACATTTGCTATATGCTGATCATTATGATAGGAATTGAAGATACGACAATAATCAAACAGAAGTGGTTCTGCCTTCCTGGAACTTACAGTCTAGAGGGAAAAACAGACAACAGACCAGTGAATTGTGGCGAATGTCTAGCACTGTCCCAGCTGGATGGGTGATCCTATGTTGGTCAACCTGGTGACATATGAAGGTCCTCCCGTCATGCCACCACCAACCCTGTCGTGGTCCTGGGTCCTATCTTCTATTCCTGAGAAATGACAGATGTCTCAGAGAACTGAACAAGACGTTGACTACACGGGCAGGTCAGATTGAGAACTGAGCAGAGTATGGGAGAGAGAAGTCTCACTTCTGGCTGATCATTCAACAGGCAATACATCAGCTATGTCAAGAGAGGTCTTCAGCAGAAAACTGGGCACTTCCCAGGCTTGCACTTTGCTGTGGTTCCAATGCTGATGATGGAGACTTTCTTGTCCACAAGTAGGAATACTCTTCCGAATGATTGACTGTTGGCATCTTTCTGCCTTATATTGGAAACAGTGCCTTTAAATCTTTAAATAGTCAAGTACACCAAACAAATGTAATCACAAAATGCCAAGAAGCAAAAACCCACATAAATAAATGATCATTTTCCTTCTCGCTGCTTTCTGAAAGCTCATTATATCTGAACTCACTAAACAAGATTTCACAGACTCTATTTGTCTAGCTTGTAATTAAAGCACTAGTTTTCCCCAGTCTGAAGTCATGTGGGGCGAAAAAACTTCGGCAAATTGTTCTCAAAATGGCATTCTTTCTAAATTAGTTGTAAAATTTACATTGCAAACTAATCCCCATTAATAGAGTGTATATTTTAAATTTGTGTTATTCTAACTTAATTAGCTATTTGCTACTCAAAAAAATGTAATCAGGAAGGCAGGGGATGGAAAATGCACAATGTGTATGTCCAATAACTGCTTAATAATTACATTGGAACTTTCACATCCGAATAGCTCAAGCACTCCAGAGTCTAAGAGTGCTGGCTTTTCTCTACTGGAGGATCCACCTACAAAAGAATCTGTAAGATTTATTAGAAGGAAAACAGGTGGTAGGATTGTGAACTTTGTCTTAAATTCTGCTAAATGGTAAAATGGAACAAGATGAAAACAACAGGTAAAAGGAGTTGTATCAGTTAATAGAAGGTCCCTCTGAGAATGATAGGGTATCCAGACTAACACGTAAGCAAAATAAAAATATGCTTCTCTCTCTCATAAAAGAGGTACGGACAGTAATATTGGGCAGGATAGCTTTTTTAATTTGTCACAACCAAAACCCCTTCTATCTTGCTGCTCTGGCATTGTTGGCACACAGCTTCTACCTCAGATCCCAAAATGGCTGCTCAAGTACCAGCCATCACATTTCCCAGCAGGAAGAAAGAAGGTAAACAAACAGGCTGCCTTTGGGAACATTCCCTCCAAATCACACCTGACTTGCTTATATACCCTGAGCCAGACGACGGTCACTTGGATACATTGAACTGCCTAAGAGGATAGGAATGTGTTCTGTTCGTGACAAGCACACATTCAACCAAAACTTCCTGGTTATAGGTGTTTACAAATGAAGAATAAAAGAATAATATTTTACCTCTGCTGGGATCAGGGAGTAGGGTATAATTTCTTAACCCAAGAGAAGCACCCATTCTAGGGGTTAGAGGAAAACCAGCTTGAGCACTCGCACGGAAATCCTTGGTGTTTCTAGAACCTCTTAAATGCTTTCTCATTTACCATCAAATCTTCTCACCTCTTTCCATTTCCCTTGCTGAAAAAGAAGAGACATCCAAAAACTCTACACATCTTTGAGGGAGATTTTTTGCCTCCTTTTCCCTCCACACTAGCTAGTGAAATCTTCCCTTGCTCAATGAGAAAGAGTTCACATCATTTCACATTTCAGATGGAATTTTCACGTATATATTCATTTTGATCTGATGAAGAGACCTACCTGGTGCAGCTATTCATGCTCCTTCAAATGACATTGCTAGGCTGTGGCCAGGAAGGAAAAAAAAAAAAGAAAAAGAAAAAAGGTTGCTGTCCAAGGCATTTGCCAAGTGAGAAAAGCCAGTCATGCCAGAAATCCAGTTTCTGGGAAACCACCCAAGGATTGTTTGCCCATTCATCCCTGCTGTTCAGAGCAGCCCCTCTTCTTACACAAGGTCCATCTTTTTGTTCTTACAAAATCTTCAAATGCATATTCTTGACCGAGGGTGGGCAGTGGGGGGAGGGGGGGTGAAGCCACAATCAAAAGATCAAGTCTCATCCCAGATTCTTGAAGTGGAGATAAGGGTCAAGTGTGCTTTCGTTCAAAGATGAAAATCCAAGTGTTTTGCCAAGTGGTGTTAGAATCAGAAATTCAGCGCAGAAATGCTAGGTGACATCTCAGGATCCCATTTGTGGGCCCTAGTTTTGTGTTTATGATGTTAAATCAGTTTTTTATCATTTCAAAACAATCCTTGTTAATTTCAGGTCATATGGAAAATAAAGTAATACAACAATTAAATGAGAAAGTAAAAATCCCCTGTCATTACAGGAGGTTCTCCTTTCAATACCCTGGTGGTCAGAACTCTCTGACCACCAAGTAACATTTTCTTTTTTTTTTTAATGTTTTTAAATGTTTTATTTATTTTTGAGACAGAGACAGAGCATGAGCAGGGGAGGGGCAGAGAGAGAGAGGGAGACACAGAATCCGAAGCAGGCTTCAGGCTCCGAGCTGTCAGCACAGAGCCTGACACGGGGCTCGAACTCACAAACCGCGAGATCATGACCTGAGCCAAAGTTGGATGCTCAACAACTGACTGAGCCACCCAGGCGCACCCCCCCCCCGCTTTTTTTTATACCAAGTAACATTTTCTATTGGTCTTCATGTGGGGTTTCCTATTGCTATCATGGAAGATATTCTAAGGTCTGCATGAGCACTATGTATAATTATAGTAGATATAATATATGTAGTAGATATAAAGGATATCAACAGGGGACACCTGGTTACGTATCTGACTCTTGATTTAGGCTCAGGTCATAATCTCACAGTTTGTGAGTTCCAGCCTTGTGTGAGTTCCTGGGCTTTGCACTGACATTGAACAGAGACTGCTTGGGACTCTCTCTCTTCTATCCTATCCTGCTTGGACACTCACTGTCTCAAAATATATAAATAACTTTAAAAAAAAAAGGATAACAACAATCTGGACAGCTTAAAGTAATATAGATAAGCTCTCTCCTGTTATAAAATCATATATATATGCTGAAAAAAATATAACGAACAGTTGAACACAGAAATGGACTCAAAATAAATAAATAAATAAATAAACAACCAAAGGGAATTTCCAGCCTTCTGGAAAAAAGGAGAAGTAAAACCAGCATGATAATCTTGATGCTAGGAGGCTCCTCGGGGTTTGGGACCAAGATATGTGCTACACATGATGAGAACTTGAGTTCTGCTATCCAGGAAGATATAGGAGCTATGGTTTTACATCCATGCTGGGTGTAAGTTGGAACTGAATCTTTGCATAAATTTCAGATTCCTAATGGGTGCCCCACTCAATGAAAACACTGTTCACTGCCTTAAGAAATAACAAGGAAGCTTGACTCTGTGAAGATTATTAAAAGTGGTTAAAGGCACTAATGGGAAATCGACCCCCAAGCCTGTGTCATTAAGATCATGAATTAAAGTGAAACTAGCCTGGGGGTGCCTGGGTGGCTCAGTCAGTTGAGGGGCTGGCTCTTGGTTTCCTCTCGGGTCATATCTCATGGTTCGTGAGTTTGAGCTCCGCATCAGCCTCTGCATTGACAATGCAGAACCTGCTTGGGATTCTCTCTCTCTCCTTGTCTCTCTATCCCACTCTGCCTTTCTCTTTCTCTCAAAATAAGTACATAAACTTAATTTAAAAAAAAACTAGTCTGATAATGATGGATACATGTCATTATACCTTCGTGCAAACTCATAGAATGTGCTAGAACAAGAGTGAACCCTAATGTAAAGTTCTATTGTAAAGTATGGATTTGGGGTAATAATGATGTGTCAGCTTAGGTTCATCAATCGTGACCCATGTACCATTATGGGAAATAAAAGAAAAAGAAAACAAGATATACCATTCTGGTGAGGGATATTGGTAATGGAGGAGGCTGTTCGTGTGTGGGGCATGGGGTATATGAGAAATTTCTGTATCTTCCTCTCGATTTTTCTGTGAACATAATAGTGCTCTAAAATTTTTTTAATCCTCTTTTAGTCCACTAAAACCCAAGACTCCCCCAGAAAAATGAGGAAACTCCCTTCTTCCCACAGGAAGAAAAAAAAGTGGTTAAAATTTTTTCAAAAAAAATGTAACAACCACATAAAGAAACAAGCTGTCACAATGGATCCTCAGTAGTAATGAATATAAAAAATAATGCTTCAAGAACTGGCAACAACAGCAACAACAACCAAGACAACAACAAAACAGAGTGTTAAATACATATTCTAAGAAAGAAAGATTAAAGAGATAAAGGAAATTGATGTAGAAGCATTAAAAAAAAAACAAATAGCAACACAGGGTGAGAGAAGCAAGCACATTTGAAAATGCCCCAAAATAAGACTTCCACTCATCAACAGATAGGTTGTTGTAGTTGCAGTGGAATAAATGTAACTAAAATTCGATATTATCGAAATAACTTTTCGGAAACTGAACAATCTGACCAAACTATCAAGAATGTAG
Source organism: Felis catus (assembly GCF_018350175.1). NCBI lineage: Eukaryota > Metazoa > Chordata > Mammalia > Carnivora > Felidae > Felis > Felis catus. Next base: position 76,685,256 of record NC_058385.1, on the reverse strand, counting down.
GAGACTAAGAGATTGAGAATCAGCAGCAAAGAGATTGACAGAGAGAGAAGGGAAGTCCAACATACGTCTAAGAGTTCAAAGGCTCAAGAGGAGAAGAGCTTATATTTGAGGAAACACAGATGAGAAGTTTTTCAGCACTGAAGAAAGATATGCATCTCCAGACTGATGAATTCCAAGTTGTCATCAAGATAAACACAAATACCTAATAGCTTTCCCATGGTGGGGGGGGGGGGGGGAACCCTGCAGAATGTCAAAGTAAAACAACCAGAAAAAAATACAGATGAATTCCAGGAAGAACAAACAGATGGTCAGTAGGTTTTTCATCAACAGCAGTAGATGCCAGAAAATCCTGAGCAGTATCTTCAAAGTGCTGGAGAAGAGCACTGTCAGCTCGCAGTTCTAGAGCCAGACAAATGACAAAAGGGAAGGCAACACAAAGACATTTTTCAGATCCATGCTTATAAGCATTTGCTCAAAAATGCTATGTAGAAAGTCATTTTAGAATTTTAAAAAAATGTGAGGGCAGAAAGAAAGAGTGTCATGCAGCAGGTACAGGTGAACAAATAAAATCCACAAACCTGTGGGTTTGGAAAAAAAATGTTTTGGAGGCGCCCGGGTGGCTCAGGTCACGATCTCACGGTTCATGAGTTCGAGCCCCGCGTCCGGCTCTGTGCTGACAGCTCGGAGCCTGGGGCCTGCTTCAGATTCTGTGTCTTCCTCTCTCTCTTCCCCTCCCCTACTCACACTCTGTTTCTCTCTCTCTGTCTCTCAAAAATAAATAAACATTAAAAAAAGTTGTTTTGTATTGCAGCCACCACACACTCATCCTCACATTTGTGGGATGCGCTCCAAATTTATCATTTATGTTAAGAAAGTGCTTGAATCTTGGTTTGAATTTGTTGGCCTACCAGTGTTTTCTCTTGTTTTCTTTTTTCAAGGCACTTTTATAAAAGCCTGTGGCTCGTATCAGATTAAATAAGCATTAATTGCAAGAATAAAAATTATGAGGATGATCATTTGGATTGGCTTAAGAACAAGGTAGATTTTAAATTGTAAACTGTGTTGTGAGGACGGATAAAAGTATTAATTAACTCTGCACATTGTAAGCATGCCTAATACAATTGAAGAGAGCCATGAAATAATTACAATAATTATATTTAACTTCCAAACAAGGAAAAGGAAACATTGAGATAAAACCCAAGCTTTCGAGCAGAAGGTGGAAAAAGAAGGAAACAAAACCAATTAAAAGTTAAATGCAAAATGCAAAATAAGATGTACAATCACAAAAAATATTGGATCCTCGAGTTTGGTTTAAAAAAAAAAAAAGGTGGTTTACACCTATTCACACCTAAAACAGAATCTCTCCTTTCAGGAGGTATTTATTACCCATCCGCAAGTCAGCGCGGATACACTAATAAATAGAACAGATGATCATCTTATCTTTATGAAATTTATATTTTAGTGGGGTGAAGTAACAGCAAACAAGCGAATGTATAATATTGATTTAAATAAGCCTTCAGTGATATAAATTATCACTGATAAATATATATTTATATTTATATAAATATAAATAAATTTATATTTATATATAAATAATGTATACATATTTATATATAATAAATATATTTATTTATTTATTATATATAAATATATATTTATATATAAATATATAAATATTAAAATAAATATATAATATATAAATATAAATGTATATAAATATAAAATATAATATATAATATATAATATATGCAATGTATAATATATAATATATATTATATATTATATTATATATTATATTATATAATGTATTCTGTATTATGTATAATATATAAGCATATAAATATATATAAATATATGTAAATATATATAAATATATATATTTTTTCTATTATCTCACAGACATCAAATAACTAAATTCCTTTGACTTAGTTTCCTTACCTATAAAATGGGTTTAATAATTGTACCTACTTCAAAAGCTGATTGAGAGAGTTCAACGAATTCATACATATTTTAATTTTAAATCATGCGGAGCCCTTGGGCCGTGCCTATCTCGTTATGATAAATGCCCTTTGCCCCCAGGCTCCCACGATCTACTTTATTGCCATTACCTTCAACGTTGGGCAATTTTTAAGTGCCCACTCATTCCAACTCCTATCTGTACACTGATGGTGCCGATCTTCCTCCCGGTGGCCTCACCAGGGACCATAAAGTTTTGCCATGCCCTCAGCATCACTCTTAGTACCAGCCTCTTACACCATCTTTCCATGCAGGATCATTTTAATTCTTTGAGGTCAAGGGCCTCATACCAAAGATATTTAGCGATCAATTCCCTCTGTTTGGCCCTCGCTGCTCCTGGGTCTGTGAATCACTCATTATTCTTCACACCAACTATTCCAACATCCTTTCAGCCAATGTCCTTCCGATGTACCAAACAACCAAGGCCCTCAGGACAGTGTGCAAGGTCCCCCCACACGATCACAGGACCACAGGAGCCAGGTAGAATTACTCTGAGTTTCTTAAAGAGCGATGACTGCTCGTTCATGTTTCCGTGCCTTTTTAGGCAGTTCTCCCTCTGCTTAAAGTGTTTTCCCTCTTCTCTCTGTCTAGAGGACGCCTACCTTTCTGCATAACATTCAATCAACGTGGTTTATGAAAGGTATAATTAAATGTCTTGTAAATTTATATTTTTGTGACTTTTTATAGAAGACAGTCCATAAATTAGAAAAGAATTTGTTGGCAGATCTCATGCGTCCATGTGGGGTTTGTGCAACCTGGCAAATGGTGGGTGTGGGATCTTTCTGGGCAGGGTGAAATGATTATTTGAGCTCTGGTGTACTAGGCAGGGAGTTCTGGACTGTTTGTTTCAAATCCAACCCTCAAGGACTCTGATTTTGCTATGCATGTTTGTCTAAAACACAAAATTTAATCTCCTAACTTGGAGGAAAGACTTATTCAGCCAGCTTTCCCCTCAAACCAGATTTGGAGAATCAGTCTATGAACAAATCAGAAACCTGGATGACTTTTCCCTAGTAGAGCTCAGAGGTCTGAAACCATGAAAGGGAAAGAATAAAAAAAAAAAATAAAGAAAAAATAAAATAATAAAAGGAAAACTTAAGTTCTATGCCTAGTGCCTGGGATACACTTGAACAGCTATGCGTTCAGGAAACACACAATAATTATACTTATTTAATACATACCAGGGTTGTTTATCCAGAGTAAACTAACCCAAAAAATTCAGGTCACATGGCTCTCCCTATGCATACAACACAAACTGAGTAAACGAAAATCAGGCCTTGTCTTCTTTACTAAGGGGTGCAGAAAAAAGATAGGAGTAGGAGGCTTTATTTACAATAGCAAGCGGCTGAGGACCAGACACAATGCACTACACGTGGGTCCACTCTGCCAGCATGACCCCACTAGCCCCGTTTCACCAAGGACACTGATCATGAAGAAGTCAAGAAATGTGACTCGATCCACACAGCTTGTAAACCAGATGTGCTTGTGAAAAACTGTACGTAGTAACGCATACGAAGTACTGAGAAAAATGATGAGCACGTAGCATGCCTTCAACAATATTGGATGTTAATGTTATAATGCACTGGGCAAAATTCGACAGTTTGTAAGGTGTGCATGATATATGTAGTCGTGTTGGCTAAGTCAAGTTTCAAAATAACACCAAAGGAGAGGGGCGCCTGGGTGGCTCAGTTGGTTGGGCATCCAGTTTTGTCTCAGGTTATGATCTCACAGTTCGTGGGTTTGAGCCCCGTGTCAGGCTCTGTGCTGACAGCTCAGACCCTGGAGCCTGCTTCAGATTCTCTGTCTCCGTCTCTGCCTCTCCCCCACGCTCTCTCTCTCTCTCTCTCTCTCTCACACACACACACACACACACACACACAAATAAATAAGCATTAAAAAATTTTTACATAACATCAAAGGGAATAAACTATGGAAGGATAAGCAAGAAACTGCTAGTGGGGAGCAGTACCAGAGGTTTGTTAAGAACAGAAGATTGAATTTCATTTTCTATCCTTTTGATAGTTTGAATTCTTTTGCTTACGCATGTATATTTTTATTTTTAAAAAGCCATCAGGTTCTTTATCCACTATAGATTAAGATCAGAACATATATTCCAACATTAGCTCTCATGCTCTCGGCAGAGAGATTACAATTCAGCCCGGGGTAGGGAGTGGCCTGAGAAAGGTTGTGCAATGACTAATCTCATAGTCATTAATCATCGACTTCGTCTACATCCCCAAATCCCACACCATATCCAGAGACCAGACAGGCAGGCAGGCAGGACTCCTGTCTCCCAAGCTCTCCGTCGCAAAATAAATTCGCTCACAGACCATTCAACTTGACGACGGTCACACTGAACTTCTGCTTTGCAAGGGTTTGTTAAATTCGTCTTGTATATGGATGAAAGTTGGCTGACTGACCTCCTTGTTTCGCCTCAAGGATGAATTCCTTCATGATACTTAATACATTTCTATTTTTTTATGTTCCGTATGTTTGGTGTCTTTTCTCATTTTTAAGAGCTTCGTGGAAGCATTGTTGATCTGCAGTGTACCGCACATATTTAGTGTGTACAAGTTGATGAGTTGGAACCTACCCACAAATCCAGGATACCATCACCACCATCAGGGTGACAATACCACATTTAGTTAAGAACACGGGATTGTGTGCTTCAAAATGTGTTTAGAGTATAGATCTCACGTTCAGTATTCTCACCCTCCCCCCACAAGAAAATAAATAAACAAAGGGCACCGAGAAGCTCTGGAAGGTGTTGGCTATGTCCAAAAGCCTTTATGGAATAAGGGATACCGACACTTACCGAGCATTTTCTAACCTATGAGGTTAAACCTTATTATCGCTTTCAATTTAATGATATGAAAGACAAGTTTAGGGAATTAATGACATATTCAAGTCCACACAGTAAGACGAGGGGGCAAGACCCAAACCCCACCCCAATGACTTTCCAGGCTCACGTCTCAACATGACAACAATGTTGTCGGAGTAAATAAAAGCGATTCCTGTTTTAAGCTATCGGCCATTTTCGGAGTCACCGGATTCTCACAGCTGTGAAAAATGTCCGAACAACCACTAAAACAGCTACTTTCCTGTTTTCACCTCCTCAAATGTTCGACTGTTACTTGCAGACACAACGTGGACCACTGACCTTTCAACCCATCCAATCAGGTTGCGACGCGACATCCCAGTATAGACATAGGCTCAGACTTCCTTTAGACCGGTTTCCTTCCTGCATCCTTCAAGGGCTCTCAGAGCAATATTTTCTATGCTTTTAATTGGAATGATGAAGGGTGCTTTTCCTGATATGAGACTAAAACATGTGTTTCCACCTCTCTCTGCTGCATCGCTAAAATTCAGAACTGCCGCATCAAGTCTGACTTCGTCCAAAGCCTGGTGAGGCCCTTTTCTTTCTCTGTCCCCACACAGCGGCTTAAAGCCTGGCGCTCTGCCCAAATTGTATCATATTTCCTTTCATTGGGAGTTTTGCTTTATTCTTTCCCCTCTGCTATGAGAGTGGTTCCCTCCCAGAGCTGTGGAGCTTGGGTGCCATATAAATTAAAATTTAATATGTGTTATTATGATCACTATTATTATCATTACTGTTATTAATAATGTTCTTTTTGGCAGCGTTTGGAAGCCATTCCAGCAGTGACATTTGGCTCCCAGGATAATGGATCTTTTTATGTACAGGCTTGTAGACTTGATGCCTGCTGTTTTCATCACAGAGAGAGCAATTGCCCGACATCAGGAGGCCTGCGGGAGCTGGGAAACTCTGAGAGCCTTGGCTGTATTTTCCAACGTGAGCCAAATCTCTTTGGGTGACCAAGATGGAAACACTCTGCCACAGCCACGCAACTAGTTATTCATTCCTTCGTTTAATAAAAAGTTTGTTGATCGCTTGTGGGCCATTTAGTTTATTCTACTTAAACGAAAATAAAGGCCAAGCCCCGTTGTAAGTGCTGGGGATAATAGGGCGGCTGGCTGTCACTGTCCTTGCTATTATGAAGCTCAGGGTCTTGCATAGAGCATTAAACACAACCTAGACAAGTGTTCTGAGGGTCGGGGAACTAAGAGCGATGGGGCCGTGCAGGTGACAGGGAGGGTGTCTCCGAATAGGCGATGATCAGGCTAGAACCTGAAGAATGAGCGGGAGTTCACCTAACACATAATGAAGAGAGTGTTCCAGAAAGACAAAACAACTTGTGCCGGAGCCCAGTGCGTGAAGACGAAAGCACGTCCTAGACCTGGTTGTGTTAGAGGAGGCTGGGCCGGCAAAGGCATCTGATGACAGCTGTCATCCATGAAGAGCAGCGAAGAGGGGCAGAATGAGTCGTCCTATGGACACTTGTGGCTCCTGCCTTGCTCATAGAGGATAAGGGAAATAAGGTAGGGCAGATAGCGTGTTCAGTTCCGTGTGCTAGAAAATATATGGTTCGATTTTGGAAAAGAGAGAGAGTAGACAGCTGTACGCTGTTGGGAGAGCTCCCGGAAGCAGGTAGAATCTGAACATAAGGATGACAATCCAGCGCCCAGATGGATGTCGAGCCTCGGTGGTTTTGGACAGGGCACCACCCCTCCAAGTTCAGTGTTAGGAATCCGTGGGGCGCGAAGCCAAGAAGGGTAATCAGAGAACAGCAACTGGGGAGAAAGGGACCCCAAAAGGGAGGCGTGTCATGGAACCAGGTTGTGGCCCAGACAGAGGAGTCCAATTACAGGTCCGCAGGGTGGCACTCAGGGCACCTGGTAAAGGGAATGTGCAAAGTGGAAGGTGAGAGATGGCGCTGGGAAAAGCCCTCTGTTCAGCAGGAAGAGCCTCAAGCCAACATTTTGTCAGGTGCTGCAGGAAAGATCCAACCCACCTGGGTGGCTTCTCTCGCGTCCAGGCACGAGGCCATGCTGCGTTGGCAGGCCAGGCAGAGACTAGCGTCTAAACCCCTGATTTTCAGCCTCATGTGACTGCATCGCTCTATCTTGATTTTATTTATTTTCTTGTTTTTACCAAACATAATTTGCTTGGCCCAGAACAACTTGGCTTTTCCAACCCGGAGGGTGTGAGCAAAACAGCAGCTCCGGAAGGAGGTCTCTGAGGTCCAATATGGAAATGGCCACAGTTTTCATGTGCCTGAGGGTTCTCAGAATCACAACCCCCAATAGTTAAATATCCTCCAGAAGGGAGCACGATGGAAAATTACTTTTTTTTTCTTTTTTTGTGGAGCCTTTAACCTAATTTATAGAGAATGAATTCCCTTAAACATTTTAAAGGTTTTCTGATTCAGACTCACCGCTAGATTACTTAGGAAGCTAAACCCAAAATCGTCCTCTCCTATTTTCCTGTTAACTAGGAATCTTGGGAAGAGCAACCTGGTACGTCTTCATGTTTCTCTATCTGCGCTCAGGACGCGTTCAGCAGCCCCGTGCATTCACATTTCCTTTGTGTGGTGTGAAAATGCCTTCAGAGACGTTCACGTGCGTGTGCTCGTTGGTGGCCACCATGTGAGTGCCAGAAAGATGCTTCCAGCCCATTCCCCAGGGATAAAAGTGAAGTCCTGTACGACTGAGGCAACTTCCCAGGTTCATGGAGACCCCTGGCGTCTGTCTGATCCCAAGCCCTGCGCCCTTTCTGCTTCATCCCGGGGACTTCCTCACCAGTCTGAGCACTGGACGTCATGGCCTCCTTACGGGGTGAGAACAGGGTGGAGAGAGACACTCAGAGGGTGTCAGTATGTGAAGTCACCTGCTCCTTCCCTCTGCATAACCAGAGGAAACGCTCTTTGTGACGAAACCACCCAGAGCTTTAGGTGACCCATGAGGCACTTACATGATAGATTTTGGTAGTTACTGGTAATTACAGTTTGGCTGTAGTGATGTATTCATTCATTCAAAACATGTTGTATTTGTTTATTGCTTGGCTTTTCTTAGGCCGGCACTTACCTGTCATTTTCTTTCAAACCCAGTCTCGTTCAACTAGAGTACTCTCTCCCCAAATGGACCACTAGAGGTACATTGAGTACGTACAGATTTCCTTCTGTATCTATTTTACACGAGGGCATAAACTCGGAGCAAGTAAACAGGCATTTAGTGACGCACTAAACGCCAAGTCCAAATCGGTGAAGTATGGCTCCGTCCTCAGGTATCTTTCTTGCTCTCAAGAAGGTTGACCCTAATTCTTCCAGCTGCAGCTCTCCTTCCTTCCAAGGCTCATGAAAACACATTCCCTTTGTTCTCTTTTTTCATACACATTTCCAATGTGTATAAATATCAAATATGTAATCTCGGATGCTGGTCTTCATAAAATTGCAAAATCTGATACACATTAGAATACTGTGAAATGTGAATCCTCATCCTTCCAAAAAGCAGGTGGATGAAGATAATAAAGCAATGTGCGTTTCTGGCCCATTCGCTGGCTAAGCGCTCTAACAGACCCCCTTCCCCATAAACCATCCTGAAGAGGGTGTGCCTCATAAAGCATTGTCCTTCTTACAAAAGGGAAGGAATATTTTACATTATTTCCCCATCCCAAGTAAGAAAGAGGGGAGAGGGGGAGAACCAGAGCTAAAGTACCATGCAGATGAGGTCAGTACCATGACAGGAAATCGGGTGGTTCCCTAAAGGCTGATACTGATAATTTCAAGGTGGGAACTGCAGGACAGGTACAGGTGGGAGGTAAAAACAGATTGAAGAGAATAGAAGAATGAGTCCGTGAACTCAAAGAAAAATCAATATAATGTTGAATCTGATGAAAAAAGCAGAAAATGATTTTTTTTTTTTTAATGATCGGGGACTTGGTGAAACGTAGGATAATTTTGCCAAGTCTACCATAATGTGAAACCAGGCTCCTAGAGAGCACAAGCCATGAATGAGGCATAAAAAAAATATGGAAATTAATTTATAGCCAAGATGTCCCCAAATTTCATTAGTGATGTTGATGATGATGACTTTAACATACAGATCTGAGAATTTGCTCAGCAGGTTTGCTGAGTTAAATAAATAACTGAAACACAAATATCGATACGTTACAATCAACCTTTTGAAAGCTGAAGATGAAGACAAAAATCTAAAGAACACACACACACACACACACACACACAAACAAAACAATAAAAAGTCTCCACAGTGAGAGAAACAACAGAGGGGGGAGAGACTGCTCAGCAGATATACCAGAAGCCAATATACAATAGAAATGTTTAAAATGCCGAAAGAAACAAAAGTCAACCCAAATTTCCACAAACAGTTAAAATGTCCTTCAAAAATAAGGTCAAAAATAAGACCTTTACAGAGAAACAATATCTGAAAAAATCTGTGGACATTAACCTGCATTGCAAGAGATGTTAAAGGAAGATATTTAGGCTACAGAAAGATGACATCAGTGGAAAACTCAGATCCATCAGAAAGAATAAAAGCACCTGGAAAAAAGTTCCTATGTAAGTAAATATAAAAGTTAGTTTTTTCTTTCATAGTTTTATAGCTTTCTCACTTAGTTTTAGACCTTCAAGCCACTTTGAGTTAATTTGTGTATAGGTTGTGAACTAAGGGTCCAAATCCATAATTTTGCGTGTGGCTATTTAGTTGATGTCTATTGGCCATGTATTGACGTCTATTCTTTCCTCGCTGAATGGTTTTGGTGCCCTTGTTGAAAATGAGCTGACCGTTGGCGTCAGATTTCTTTCTGGACTCCCAATTCTATTCCACTGATCTATATACATCTAGCCTTGTGCCAGTACCATGCATTCTTGACTTGATTACTGTTGCTTTGTAGTAAGTTTTGAAATCTGGAAGTGTGAGAGCTACTTGATTCCTCTTTCACAGGATTGTTTTGACCATGTATGATTTTTTTTTCCATTTTCCATTAGCCTGAACATTTTAACCTGTGTGGGAAAATAAGTGTGTTATTTTCCCTAAAATGTCTTTAGAATTTATATTCACTGTTTATTGATCCATAATTGACATACAACATTATATTAATTCCAGGTATGCGACATGATTTTATTCTTGTATATCTGTGAAATAATCACAGTGAGCCTAATTAACATCCCTCATCACACATAGTTACAATTTTTTCTTGTGATGCAAACTTTTACCATCTATTCTCTTAGCAACTTTCAAATATACAGTATAGTAGTATTAATTACAGTTACCATGCTATACATTATATCCTCACGACTTCTTTATTTTATAACCGGATGTTTGTATAGTTTGACCAATGGGTGAAGGTGATTATATAAACTTTATGATTAACTCATTGATTTCTACAAGGAAGTCATCTGGGATTCTGAAAGGTATTACACTGAATCTGTAGTTTCGTTTGGGGAATATTGCCATCTTATCAATGTTAACTCTTTCAATCCATGAATATGGGATATCTTTCCATTTATTTAGATCTCTTTAATTATTTTCAGCAATGTTTCACAATATGGGTTTTTCACTTTTGTCTTTGACTTTTGTTTTACACTATTGTGAATGGCGTTGTTCTCTGAATTTTTTTTTTTTTTGATGTTTCACTGTAAGTGTGTTGGAATATAATTGATTCTTTTGGTATTGGTTTTATATCCTGCAACCTTGCTAAACTCATTAATCCTAACAGATTTTAGAGGATTCCTCAGAATGTTCTATATGAAAGATTATGTCACCTGTGAATGGAGATAGATTTACTTCTTCCTTTCCGATATAAATGCCCTTTATTTCTTTTTCTTGCCCGGTTGCCCCAACTAGAACCTCTAGTAAATGTTGAATAAAAGTGGCAAGAGCAGATATTCTTGTTGTCTTTTTCCTGATCTTAAAGAGAGAGCATCGAATCTTTCACCATTAAGTATCATGCTAGCTGAAGAGTTTTCGTAGATGCCCTTTATACCAAGTTGAGAGCACTCTCTTCTAGTCCCGCTTGTTGAATGTTTTTGCAAAACATCTTTTGTTTGTCTGTTTTATTTTTTGTTATGGCTTGAACAATTCCTTCACTTTATTCTCTTTATTTACTTAATCTTTCCTTTCCTCCCTCCCTTCCTTCCTTACGGTAGCAGGGAATAAAATATATGCTAAAAAGTTGATAATCCCTTGGTCAACATTCTCTCTACATCTCAGAGTGTCTCCTGCAAGGCAGCCTAGAACTGGAGACAGGATCTCGCTGAGCCTCAGTGTTGAAATAAGAACAGCCAAGAAAAGATGAGTATAAGCTTCTAAGACACAGCAAACAATCTGTAAGAAAGAGCCGATGACTCAAACTAGGCAAGCCAATTGGGTCAAGACAAGAAGTCAGCATGAGATCAGAGGCTGGAGATTAAGCCAAAAGGTTTAGGAACTAGACAAGCCTAAAGCAGAGCCAGGGAACAAACAAGAAAGGACAAGAAATAGGCAGAGGAGTTCTAGACTGAGTTATTAAAGTCCGACTTGAGTTATTAAAGCTCCCCGACTGGAGGCCAACCAGTTGTCTTGTGGTGGCAAGCTTAGCCGCTTCAAAGGCCACACACTGTGATGTGACGCACCATACAGATGAAACAATGTGACCACTCTGAAGGGCCAAGTGAGGTGTGCAAGGCAAGCTGCTTGTTCCCAGGCCCTATGGAGAGAGGGTCCTCCAGAGTCCTAAGAAAAAGGTGGAAATAAGTTCAACTGCAAATTGTTGACAGGAGCTATTTTCTCCTTCTAACGCGTATTTTATTAATTGAGCATTGCAAGATACGCAACAAAAAGAATCCAAATCTGGTAGACTTGCTAAAAAAAATGAATTTAGTCTGGAAGTCTACTAAAATTATCTCTCCTTGTATCGTAAGAGAAAAACAAAAGAAACGAATGGCAGTGAAAACAGAATCTTGACACGGAAACATGAAAGCACTGTTCTCCGGGATACTTAATTAAAATATATTCTGCTCTGAAATGAGATAGCCCACGACATCAGATTTGCTGAAGCTAGATAACGGTCTTACAGGAATGGAATATGAGGCATGACAGCTGGGATGTTTTTGTTCCCCCAAAGTTCATATGCTGAGCCCTAATCTCTATGTGATGATATTCAGATATGGGACCTTTGGAGGTGATTAGGCCTCAGGGGATCGATGCCCTTATCAAGAGAAGTCAGAGAGCTAGTTTTCTCTCTGCCATGTGAGGACACAGCAAGAAAAAGGAATTCACCAAGAATTTGATCATGCTGGCACCCTGATCTCAGGCTTCCGGTTTCTAGAACAGTGAGAAACAAGTGGGTTGTTGTTTAAGCCACCCAGTCTATGCTAATTTGTTCTAGCAGGCCCAGACTGACTCAGGCACAGGCTAGAGAGTCAATAAGAGAGGCATAAAGCTACAGAGTCAAAGTACCAAAGTACCAGGAGAAACATGATGGCTTCACGCTATCTAGTGCTTTGAGGCTGGGGTCCAGGTGCAAAACCATCTTGGCTGGTGGATACAATCTCAGCTGTCCAAGTCTAGAGGCTGGAAGTCAGAGACCAGTAGCACTGTCTGGTTCTTGGTGAGTGCCTCTGCCTGGCTTCCAGAGGGGCATCTTCCTGCTGGGCTCCCATGTGACTGAAAGAGAGCTAGCTAGCTGTCTGGCCTCTTCTTATAAGGGTGAAATTTCACAGGATGAATAAGAAGTCCCCATCTTGATTTAGTGATTTGCTGGCAGGAGCCATCCCGACTGAGGAGGGGTGTCGCATTAGCTGTTCACGTGTAAACCCTTCCACCTGAGATTTATCTGCAGGCTCTAAGTTTCAAAAAAAAACAAAAACAAAAACTGATCAAGGCAGCGCTGAGACAGAGCTCTGGGTCTCACCACTAGATACCTTGCGGTCCTTTTCCCGTGTATTCATTTTTTTCCTCATCCGATATTTATCGAATACCTACCAGGTGCCAGCACTCTTCTAGGTGCTGGGAATGCCACAGTGGACAAAACAGTGGAATATCCTTGCCTCAAGGAGCTTGTGCTCTAGCAAGGGGAAAAAGGCAGGAAACAATTAAATAAGCATACCATACACTGTGTCAGAGTGCGATATGCGTTACAGAGAAAACAAAAACAGGAAGGGGAGACAGAGTGTTGGGGAGGCCATTTGGATAGCGTGGGTAGGGATGACCTCTCCAGGAATGTGACACTTGAGCAGAGACCGAAGGATGTGAAGGAGCAGGTCAGAATGACCTCTGAGAAAAAGAGTCCCGGGTGAGCTAGGTTGGTATCACTCTAGGGGACCTCCTCTTATTCAACTTGGTAGCCTCTGCAATCCTGGCAAGCGGGGTGACACCTTTCATCTTGACAGGTAGAGTGATGGAGAGAAGAAAGGACAAGGCTTTCGGCAAAGTTTGGTTCTGCGTTGACAACCGACTAACCACGAGATTCTCTCAATGCATAAGGTGAAGGTAGTAATATTGAGCTCTGAGCTCAGGGTGCAAGGCCATTATATGTCTTCTTCCCCTTTCCTTGTGCCTCTACTGTTGCCTCTTTTCTCCCCAATGCATCCTCACAGATACTAAAAATTATGCAAAGACCAAGGAAATGCTAGTTTTTATCAAAACTACTGCCTACCCCCCAAATAACCCAAGTTTGTTTGGTTATCTTTGGTTGGGAGAAGAATGGATGTAGGAGAGAAAGTGGGCCAGTGGGAGGGAATAGAGGTCATTAAGAGGCATCCCACTTAGGAATTTAAAGGGAAAAATGACTCGGTTATTCTAAGAGCAGACAGTTGCGCTTCTGAGTGGCTTCACACTTTGCTTTTCTTCTGGGAGCCCATTAGCCGCAGATTTGCTGTGGGGAGAAAATGTACTGGCCCCCAGTCAGCGAAGATAAGAGGCTTCCTGGCGAGAAATTAAAAAAAAAAAAAAAAAAAACACGAAAACAGGAAGCAGCACAGAGGGCCAGAGAAAGAACAGGAGAAAATGCTGTCCTAGCAGCAGTAAATAAATCATTTGCTAAAAAGGATATTTGGCTAAATTGCCTTCCAGTGTCTATTCCCACTGGGCATTTTTGGTCAGCAAATGCAGAGCATCAAGAAAACAGTTCAGATACTGGGACTGTGTTGCCCTGAGAATGTGGAGATTGCAAGGGAGAGGCCATGTTGCCATGGCGCATGGGGGCTGCAAACACACCTCTGACTTCCCTGCTGTATGACTTTGGGCTAGAAATAAGTCCAGGGTTTCCATCTTGTCATCTGTAATACAGAGACGATGTAGGGTGAAATCACGTGATGGCTGGCTCATGGCGCTGGTTCCCTGCACCCCTTCTTCTGATAACATATTTTTTTGAAAAAAAAAGTTCTTTTATCACCATGGTCCACCATATTTTCCTGAAAGACTTACTAATGATTGAGGCTAATTTAGGACATTTTAAAAAGGCAGCTGAAACCATGAAGCCCAGAATTTGGTAACTGGGTTTCCAATACCTCTGAGTCCTGCCTCCTGAATGCATTAACCTGTGTCAGCTTGCTCCACCTGCCTGGCTCTCCAAATCTCAATTTCCTAATGTATACACTGAGGAGAGGTAGCGGCATTTTCAAAGATGGCTGAGACTTTTAAATGGCGGGTGTAAATCTGGTTCATAAGCTATAAAGCCCTTTACCAAAAGGAAGTGGGTGTGTGTATCCTGTGGTGTTTGATGTGACGGTCAGGCAGGCATGGCCACAAGAGGAGGCAGGGGAGGTCGTGGATGTATCTAGTGCAGCTTCACAAACACAGAGCTTCTACTTTACGGCTGAAGACACTGAAATCCAGAGGCAAAGCCATCTGCTTGCGGTACGAGACCCTGGCCAACCTGGGAACAGAATTCACAGGATGCTGTGGTCACTGTGCTGTGCCTCCCAGTTGCCCCTTTCAGGACCAAGGCACCTGTTTCCTACCTCGGGAGTGTGGGAGGCTAAGTGATGAAGAGAACCACCTTGCCTAAAGCCAAGCGCCCTCCTAGGGAGTAGCCAGCATCCAATGACTGTTCAATGGGCGGCCACAAATTCCTCACCTGCCTCGCCTAAAATCCCCGGCTCCAGATACCTCAGTCTGACTGTCACTACCTTTCAAGTGTTGTTCTTGAAAACGGGAGTGCTTCTCAACAGACTCCCCGCATACAAATCTCTCTCAGCGTCTGTTTCCAGTGAGTCTGTCCCAAGACAGCTGGTGTCAGGAGTGGTGCCAGAAAGGTGACTCTGTACTGGGATCTCAGAGCATTGTCAGTCACTGGCTGGCCGGCAGTGAGGGACCCATCCCTCACAGCAGGTGAAATGCCAACAGCGACCTGCTTTCTGTAACAGTGCAGTGGCTAAACTTCCCAAGGCGGGGCTGGGCTGGGCTAACCGTGGAAGAGAGTCCACTGGTGGATGCAAATGTTCCCGTGTTTGGAAGTTTCCAGATAAAGCAGCGATTTTTAAGGGTCATGGTAATTGATAGCTATCATTGAGGGCAACAGCTCACTCGTGGACGCATTCAAACAAGACAGTCAAAGCGTGAGGTTGACTGATCAACTTAAGAAGACCGCTGTGGCAGCATATAAAGGGACCTGAACTCCTCCAGACAGAAGACCTAATTGCAAGGCCTTCATCATCCCCACGGGGAGCTTAAAGCCAAAGACTGGTCAAAAACCACCTCAATTCTGGACACCTCTAAGGGTGAGCCTATCTCCAGAACTCCCTACAAGATTGGTGCGGTAGAGTGCCTCATGGGGCAACCTCTCGGCTCAGTCCTCTTTCCTCACCCCCTTACAGAAGTTCTCAAGAGCACTCCCTGACAAGCTTAGTGCGCACCTATCTTGTGGTGCCGGAAACCCAACCTAGGATGGTATCTGTTTTAATGCAAAAAAGACAGACTTTGGAAATAGACAGCCCTGGATCCAAACTCCCTCCAAGCTGCATAACTGGGGAAATGACTAAACTTATCTGAGCCCCCAGGCTCTCAATAAAAATGGATGGGACCAAGTCACGCAAATTACTGTACAATCATCTCGTCGGCTCTTGTTCTTTCCAATTGTCATTGGTGTTGAGGACACCAGAGACAGAGACTCCAGTGGCGTGTATGTGGGCCCTAGGAGACATTCGCACGGCATTAGCAAAGAGCCCCAGCATCTGACATGAGCTCTGGGGTTCACCCTTTCATCTCAAGAAAGTACCAGGGAAGAGTGAAGGCAAGAGTCGGAGACATCATGCTTCGAGCTTCATCGCAGGGATTTGGGATCGAGTGGAATTTGTACCTTCTTTCCACTGCTGACATAACCCAACCAGTTTAATTTACCTTAAATTAGTCCACCATATCTTTGGAAAAGTGATTTTGGGATTTTCCAAAAGACTATAAATTGACTGCCAGGAAATCACCTTTGGACCGCCATCGCGTCCTTCGGGAGTCACAGCACGGGGATAAAAGTCCTGAACACCACGTGCCTCTGAGCCCTGGAACACCCATGACCCCGGACGGCTGCTACCCCAGCCTCCCAGGCTTCCCGTTCTTTACCCCTCATCTTCCCCCCACCTACCGGAGCATAATTTTTGGAGACAGAGCAAGTTGTTTCAACATTGCAATAATTAAAGAGCAATCACTGAGAAAAAGCAAACAAATTAAATCCAAATGCATGTGGGATGTGGCACATTAGGAGGCTGTTTCTAGTTGGCAGACAAGAATTTATTTTTAAAGTTACAAGAATGTGTTTTCCAACTTGGTTCTCTCACTACCCAAAGGCCCGGGAGTCTTGCGGTGAGGGATGTATTTACCCTCTCGGAGGAAATCCCTTGGGACGGATGCTGGCTGCAAACTTTAAATGAACTCATCAACTTAATCGTGCCACATGGCCTTGAGATAGGCTATAAGTGCAAAAAATATTGCTGTGCTCTCAAGAAGTCAGACTCAGCTCAAATAGACCAGGGAGGTCATGTTACCCATCGGGGGGACTCTAGCCAGCAAGGCAGGCAAGCTGGAGGCAGCGTGGCCAAGCACAAAAAATCCAGATTTCAGGGTCAGGAAGGCTTTGAGCTTAAAACTGGACTTTACTCCCTATAAAACCTTTTGTGCTTTTTTGCACTAAGCCATTTGCTATATCTGACACTCTTGATATTCGCCTGGAGAGAAATGGGCACAAACGATTCTAAACCATAGTTTATAAACTTGATGAGTTGTGTACCATGCCAGGGAAAGCAGCTGAACTAATAATTATTAGAAATTTAAAAAAAAATCATTTTCTCTTTATGCTGGTTTCGATACGCTCAATATGTATCCCACTATCTTTAAAACAGGAAAAAGGGAAAGAAAACAAATAAACGTTTAATCCAGGAGAAACAGAGATTGTAAGTAAGCTGTTGGTTTATGGCATTTTAATATTCCTCTATGACTTGAATGGACTTAAGGAGAAAGAACATCCAGGTGATGCTGAAATTCTAATCTATCGTATCTCTTTAAAGTTTCTCCCTAATTAAAATGGAAAGGAATACGCCGATGCTGGAGGAAAAAAAAATACTTCCCGTTATAAGAACCAGAGACCAATTGTCAAATTAGCATTCGGGCCTGTTAAAAATCACTGCCTTTCATATGACTAGAAAGTGAGCACGGGTGATATTTGGAGGTGTTGAATCACTATATTGTACACCAGAAACTAATTTTACACTGTATATTAACTAATTGGAATTTAAATTAAGACTTCTGAAAAAAACTGAAAAAAAAAGAAAGAGTCACAGAGTCACAAGAAACCAGAAAACCCAGGACATCCTTTCCGTTACACGTGTGCTTTCTTGAGAAAGATACAACTTTCAATGTTACGTTAATACTTTCTCTCTCTCCCTGTCCCCACGATAACATGGACGGACAGTAATTATCACAGTGATAGAGGTAAACATGACTAAGGATATTAAACTGAATTATTTTAACTCTATAAAAAATGAAAAGAGCCCTACTTTATGTTGAGAAACCAATGAAGAGACACTGCCTGCTCATTTTGGGCAAAGTGCCCGTAACACGTAATTGTGTGCAGCAGATTATATTTCCCTTCCACCGGCATACTGTATTCCGTTAGAAATTGGCCAATTCAGCAAAGGCAAAACTGTACCTTCAGTGGTTAACTAAGCCAAACTCTAAAAGAGAGCAAAACTTTAATAATAACAACTGGCAGTATTAATAGATGTGTAAGACAAAGGTTTTATTACGATAGTAATTATCGACAAGTAAGGCAACAATGTTAATAATAGACAGCTCTCCATGAGACCTTGGGCCTAGGGAAGACACCTCATGTCATTTGAACCTGCTAATGAATCCGAATGAGGTGGTAAAAAAGAAGGACCATGTCGAGCCGACACATGAAAATCACGGGGCAAAGAGTGAGTAGGCAATTTACACATCGGCTCGCAAGTCATGAAGCATATGGAGCAGGCGTTCAGACCTATGCAGGCTGAAGGTGTTAGTCTGAAGGGCGGGTCTGGTGGGGGATGTTGCTTGTGTTCGAGCTGCTGGTTGTACCTAAATTTGCGTCTTCCTGTCCCTCCCAGTCTGTAAGAATCCTCGAGTGTAGCCGCGCCCATAATCACCCACAGAATGGACATCATGTCCAACTTCCCTTGCAGCCTGGTGTGGCCATGTGATGAGTATCTGGGCACAGAAAGTCATGGGAAGGGTGGGCCACCCTCCCAGGTGATGTTATGCCTTCAGAAAGGATGGGCTGGCCCTATGCCCTCCCTCCCATGCTTCTCTCCCCATGGTGTTCTTACACCACAACTTTAAAATTTTTTTTTAAGTTTCCTTATTTATTTTGAGAAAGAGAGAAAGAGTGGGGGGGGGGAGAGAGAGAAAGAGAGAGAGAGAGAGAATGAGTGAGGGAGGGGAAGAGAGAGAGGGAGAGAGAGAGACCCAAGCAGGGTTCACAATGTCAGCACGGAGCCCAATGTGGGGCTCAAACTCATGAACCATGAGATCATGACCTGAGCCAAAACCAAGAGTCAGACGCTCAACCCACTGAGCCACCCACAACTTTTACATCACTCCCTTCCGGGGCACCTGGGTGGCTCAGTGGGTTAAGCGTCCGACCTCCACTCAGCACAGAGCCTGCATCAGATCTTCTGTCCCCCTCTCTCTCTGTCCCCTTCCTGCTCTCTCTGTCTCTCTTTCTCAAAAATAAAAAAAATAAATAAAAATTAAATCACACCCTTCAGTCTCTACCTGTCCGCAGAGCTGCCGGACCTATAGGTGTGATAGCTGCTAGAAGTTTCCATCCAAGCATCCTCCATGCACTTCTCACTTGAGCCTGCCCCAAATCAGCTGATGAGACATCCACTGGGTCTGCCTTTCCTCTATCCTCCTCCATTTGTAAAGCAGCCCTTTCTGAGGGTCCCTTGGCCTTTACTCCTAGAAGGAGACAAGGCAGGGAGCAGGGAGGGCTGTGTGCAAGGTAAGCATAGAAGGGATGGCCTGACCCCAAACTTTCCGAATGCAGAGTTAGCCCCAGAATCGCAGGGGGGCAAGCAGGCTGCATCTGTAAGAGCGATGGCTCTCTGCTGGGGATCAGTGCAATTCGTGCACATCACGCGAGACCCTGGCTTCCGGTCTGAGAGGCTGATTACCTGTCGGCTCACCTTTGGGGGCTGACTCTCCCCACCTGTCGGTGACCTCCACCAAGAGAATCACTCAAATGTGTAGCATGCTTTAGCATTAAAAACATCCACAGAAAAACAACAACAACAACAAAACCATGCACATCTCTCTTTCTCTCTCTCTATTTTATTTTATTTTATTTTTTTATGCCTTTGTCTTAAGCTCTGAATCTATTTCAGGCCCATCAAGGAGATCTGTGGGTCGTGTGAATTCTCCAGTCATCACACATGAGTAATGGACTCACGTCTACTAACACTTTGCTTTCTCTGCACCGGGTGAAATATCTTCCAGTTTAGATCAAAGTCCTTTTTCCTGGGCTGATACCTTTATCTCTGCCCCATCCATCTGACGAGTGGAGGTTGTTAACACAGATGTTAACAAAAACAAAGAAGCGAAAACACTTGCAGAAATAGTATTTCATTGAAGTACATGATGTTCCTTAGGGAAGCCTTCAAAATTATCCTTTCCTTGCCCTAAGTCTTCTCTCCTTTTTATTCTCAACCTTCTTCCAGAACACTTGCTTTTTTTTTTTTTTATTACTGGCCGGAAAATGATTTTTTTCCTATTGTTATTTCACCTTGGACCTCGCCGCCTTCAAGCCCTGAGCTCCCTCTATCACAAGAGGATGTTGTTTTGATTATTTGAGAGACAAGGACGTGGCCCAAAGCAAGATGGGCCAAGACCATGGGAGGGACAACACGGTGTTGGAAGACAGGGCATTTCATTCCCGTTTCTGGAACCATCAGCTCTCAATGCATGAGAAGGAGGAGCCACAAAAGGGATGACCCAGCCTTGTCACTGTCCTCCCTGATCCAACCGTGCCTGTGGAAGGTTCCACTTCTAGACTTCCCCATGACGTCAGTCAGTACATCCCTTCTGCCCTAAGCTCCTGGGCCTGAGACTCTGAGAACAGGTTGTCACCAAGTTCCCCTGGCACCTTCCCATGTGAGATGCTCAACTCTGCCTGGACCTCCGGTGTTCTGGTTTCTCACTAATTTGCTTAAGTGGTTTGTATTCATTTCCCTAAAGATCCAGTTCCCCATCTGTACAAAAAATTAAATAGTCATTAAAATTCTAGGTATAGGGAATTTATAAGGGGCTTCGAGTGCTATATAGCACCCATCACACACGGGTTTCAACCCACTGCCTCACAGTGTAGCTGTGTGACCTTAAGTCTTAATGTATCTGAGCATCATTGCCATTATCTGTAAAGTAAAAAAAAATTTTTTTTAAATAGTAACTTAGGGGCACCTGGTGGCTCAGTCGGTTACGTGTCCGACTCTTGGTTTCAGCTCAGGTCATGATCTCGTAGTTTGTGGGTTTAAGCCCTGCATTGCGCTCTGCACTGACCATGCAGAACCTGCTTGGGATTCTCTCTCTGTCTCTCTCTGCCTCTCCCCTGCTCATTCCCTCTGTCTCTCTCAAAATAAATAAGTTAATTAACTTAAAAAAATCGTAACTTAGGCAATGCAGAGGACGAAGTGAGTAATCTTTGAAAAATATTTAACACAGGGGTGCCTGGCTGGCTCGGTCAGTGAAGCATGCGCCTCTTGATCTTGGGGTCATGAGTTCAAGCCCCACATTGGACCTAGAGCTTATTTACAGAAAAAAAAAACAAAAACAAACAAGAAACATGGGGTGCCTAGGTGGCTCAGTCAGTTAAGTGTCCCACCACTCACGGGTTCGAGTCCCACATCGTGCTCTGTGCTGACAGCTTGGAGCCTGTCACCTGCTTCAGATTTTGTGTCTCCATCTCTCTGCACCTCCCCTGCTCATGCTCTATCTCTCCCTTTCTCTCTCTCTCTCTCTCTAATATAAAAACATAAAAAAGAAACAGTTAAAAAATCAAAAAAAAAACCTTGACACAGTACTTGGCATACAGTTCGTGCTCATTAATGATCGTTATTATCAGTGAATGATCAATATAAATTCTAAAGTTATGTATGCTTTCTACAATGAGAGATTATTCCAGACAAAATATTGGCTAGGCCAGTTCAGAACAACTACACACACACACACACACACACGCACCTTACATATATAAGTACACACGCACTCCCATATACACAATTACACGCAAGTGTATCGTTCTAGTTGTCCTCCTAGCATTACTGTGCCCTCCTGGTATCGTCACCATTGTCCTCCTCCACCCTCACACTAGCTTTAGGGTAGGGGGCCACCACGTCGCCCTTCCTAAGTTGACAGAGTGGGAAACTGAGGACTGAGGACGAGGAACACTGGATTTTTGGCTCTTCCCACAGCCGGTCCGCAGCAGGGCTGTGGCACACTTCCACGACTGTTGACACACGACCCAGTTTTCTCCTCGCCACCAGACAGCGCTGCGAAGGCAAATTTCCAAGAGCAGCGATTCATTCACTTGAGCAAAAAGGAAGAAGCAGCCTGACTTCTTCCGAGGCGGGAGAACTAGACGCACCACCCTTCCAGGAACAGATTGCAGGAGGTTAGAGATGTAACTGCCCTCCATAACTCACACTCAGAAGCGATGAAAAATAATCCCTTATTATCTAGAGCAAAGAAAGAGAGTAATTTATGGCCGACCGTGAATACTTAATCATGAGGCCCAGTGACGTCGCTCAGATTAACACAGCCAAAATAAATCAGCTGTAAATCGCCACCGACTTCCACATGGAGCCGGGGACATAAATCAGCGGGGCCTGGCATGGAGAGGCTGTGAAACAGCGCTCTTCGTAAGTGGCACCCTCCACCCTGTCCTTCCGCGGGCACCCAGGCCACAGCCGCCACCGCCCAGGGATGACAGTCGCAGGACTGTGCATTTTATAACCAGCAATTAGAGCGCCACAGCAATCCCAAACACATTAATTACTCCTAAAAGGGCCCAGGGTGTTCTTTCCCTTCTTTTTCCAGTGGATAAATTCTCTGCTCTGCGACAAGTCCAGTAAAACTTTGGTAATTGACACTCTGCCCAGGGACCGAGGTCTGAGTTAGTGAGAAGCGTAGATTTCACATGTACCATCAGGGAAATGTGCTGCTGGTGCTTTTGAGAACACAGGGTAATTGGAAGCAGATTAGCAAAGGCTTTGAGTCATTCCTGTGTGTGTTAGAAAGCAAAAGGAAAAAAAAATATATACCTAAATGTACCTAAAAAAAATGTACCTGAAAATTATGTTTCCATAGAGTTTTTTAGATCCGTTTTTTTAACCTTTATTCAGTTAACATTCATTCATTTATTCATTCGTTTGCCATATTCATTTTGAGAGACAGAGACAGAGCGCAAGCTGGGGAGGAATAGAGAGAGAGGGAGACACAGAATCCAAAGCAGGCTCCAGGCTCTGAGCTGTCAGGACAGAGCCCAACGCGGGGCTTGAACTCACAAACCGCGAGAGAGCCCAACACTTGGGGCTCGAACTCACGAACAGTGAGATCAGGACCTGAGCCAAAGTCGAACGCTCAACCGACTGAGCCACCCAGGTGCCCCCTTGACCTGTTTTAATCAAAAAGTAAGGTTATTTTTTATAATGAACATCGCAATTATTTGCAAGTGGTACTGCAAATCATTTGGAAATTAAAACAAAACTTTCTAAATGTTTTTCTTCTCCATTTACCTCTAAAGTCTTTCAATGCTATATAACCCGCTTAACTATCTTGTGTCTTGGAAAACCATGAAGCCAGTCTTTTTCCAAATTAGTTCTTACTGCATAAGAACATTCCAGTTAATGTAATCACGTAATGCATATTTCTATCTGCCTCTCTTTGCCCTGGTCTGGGCTTTCTCTCGCTCATCACTTGATTAAGCCGTGTGGGTCCGGCCATAGCGGCTTCCTCTGAAGATTTGTGAAAATACATGACAATATTTACACCTCAAAACCACCTTCTGAGCCAGGTAGATGAATCGTTGAGAATGGCAGTAATGACCCACTTACTCAAAATGTCAAGGTGAATACCTGAGTTGGGATTCAAACTCCAGTCTACCTGAATCTAAACCCCGTGAGAGAGAGAGAGAGATTTCACCCGCCCAGTGTCCATCAGAAATCCAATTCAATTTCAGTCTTCATGGGAAATCCTCCTGAAGTATGTCCAGACAAGCTTTGCTGGCGAGAAAGTAAAGCATGGAGACCACAGGTGGCCCTCTTTTCAGGCTGAGGAGCTAACTCGTGTCAAGGAGTCATTCATTACCTGAGGCAGTAGAGGCAGAAGGTACAGGAGATGCAGGTTGGATCCCAACCACATGAGAATGACTGCTTCAAACTAAGTTTCTGAAATCAGCTTCCTGTGTTTCAATTTGTCTTCCTTATGGTAAAACTTCAGGTGGATGGATGGAGATTTCACCGAGTATTCCATAGAAGGAGCTGTTCCTCTAAATAAGAAAGAACGAGAAGATAAAATGGCATGTGAGAAAGAACACAGACTCTGGAACAAAGCAGTTTTGCGCTCAAAATATGGATCAGTTACTTCCCAGACAAGAGCTCTTGGGCTCAGCGACTTCTCACTAAAACTTTGAGACAACAGTGCCTGTTCCGTGTTTGTTGTTGGGGAGATTAAAAGAGATAAAGCACAGGAAATGTTTCCCTCTCTATCTGGCACGGAGTTTATGCCTAGTGAATACACGCCTTATGCTTTATGAACAAATTATTCCCCCCTTCCTCCTTTTGATTTCCCTGCATCTAAAAAAAATCACAGAAGGGTCAACAGACCCATATTCACGTCTTAGGTCTGGTAGGGATAGAAACTTGTTATTGTGGAAATATCTTGGGTCCTTAACTAGCTCTGTCCCTTGGGACATCCATTCTCATGAAAAAAATAAGAGAATTCCTAGCATAAAGGATTGTACGTATAGAATGCCTAGTGTCGTGTCTGGGAGACCATTTCCTACCCTTCTGACTTGAACAAATGATGTTAATAAATTATCTTCCATCTTCTCACACTTATTTATTATACAGATTATTACTGTATGGTAAGCACCTTCTATGCAGCAATTCTGGGAATCCAGCCACACACAGATGGGTAAAGTTCACAGGCTCATGAACTTCCATTCTAGTGGGAGAAGCCATACGAAACAAGTAGTCAAAATAATGGAAGACAGCGATTCAAGCTGGCAATGACATAATCAGAATGATGTAAAAGAGAGGAACCAAGGGGCTCCTGGGGGGCTCCGCCGGTGGAGCGTCCAACTCTTGATCCCAGCTCAGGTCATGATCTCGCAGCTCACGGAATCGAGCCCCGCTTCGGGCACTGAGCTGACAGCGTGGAGCCTGCTTGAGATTCTCTCTCCCTTTCTCTCTCTGTCCCTCCCCTGCTTGTGCTCTTTCCCTCCCTCTCAAAATGAACTTTACAGAGTCCCTTTAATAACAATACTAAATACATACATTTTTTAAAAAGAGAGAGAGAGGGATCTCTCTCCCATTACATGGGGAGTGATGTTGCTTGAGGATCCCTCTGATTCTGATCCCGTGACTGGCTCTGCACGGTCCACTGGAACTTGAGCTCTAGGCTCCCTGTGCCGCGTAGATGTCCTCTGCCCACACCTCCGCCCAGGATTCTGGCCGTAGCGTGGGCCCTGGATTCTGACCCGGGCAGTAAGGGATGGCAAGCTGTAATAAAAAGTCCAAGGTCTCGTTTCGGTCCGTCCTCTCCCCTCAGCAGGAAACGAAGCACATAACCCCCGTTCTGAGCCCTGCCTCCCTTGTCTGTGTGGTAAATATTTTTGAAACCGCAAGTTTGTTTGTTTTTTAATAACCGTTGCCATTGTTGTCTTTCCATCGTGTACCTCCCCGCCATCAGGTGGCTCCAGAAGGGCTTCTCAGCCTCTGTGCTTCAGATTCCCCAAGGGACCCGGCCAAAATGCAGATTTTGACTCGGTAGGTGTGGGGTGAGGCCTGCGGTTCCACGTCTAATAAGCCTTTGGATGATGCTCATCTACTGTTCTAAAGACCAAACCTAAACAACAAGGAGCCCGGCTCTCTATGTGTATTACTTCAAGGAGGGGATGAGGGGTCCGAGAGCAAAAGTGGGGAGACGGTAGCAGGCATGGTGAGGATGGGGGTGCTCATCGTGATGGTAAGAGTGACAGTAATGCCCTGGGTGGTGATGGGGGTGGTAATGGCCGTGTGTTGGCTGGGGGGAGGATAATGATGGTGGCGGGGATGGGGGTGGTGGCAGTGGCATTTATGGTATTTATTTGTGGTGATGGTTTGTCACGGAAAGCCTCTGGACCGTCCTTGGACAGCCCTGACCAGAACCAGCTTAAGATGCCCAACCGGCCAGAACATAATAAATCGTGCATCTGTCGCATCCACAAAATGGGAACAACGAGCCGTGACTCATAGGTTCATTTCTGCGCATCACGTGAGCTCATGCCGGTTGCAGAACTTGAAGAAATCAAAGTCCGTATATGTATTATCATTATAAATCTATCAGCCCGGATCATTGAGCATCTTGGCTTATCTCACCGATATTTGCCCAGAACCCAATAATTTCTGCCTGTCATTCTTCAAACTAGAACTGTCCGAGTGCAAATTCTCTGACACTTGGTTTTTCCAAAGGAGGTGTTTTTGGCCCAGGGCCCTGTTCAGAGCACCCTGGGGTCACACAGCCCAGGTCACCGCCCATTCCTCCCACTTCCTTGACCAAGTCTGCTTACGTTGCCGATACGGTTTTTCTTCTCAGGGGACAATAAAAACCCTCCTCGAAGTTCCCTCAGTCAATGTTCAGTGAACAAAAGGCGTGAGGAATTCATTATAAACACTGAGAGCTTGCCTTTCCCGAATGAGCGGGGTGGGGGGTGGAGAAAAGAGTTTTAGAAAAATGCTTATTTCAAATGCAGTTTTGTGGATTTTTTTTTTCATTAAAAGCTCTCTTGGCACAGTCCCCCAAAGAATGGAAATGCTTCAGATTAAAGCCATGAAGAGAGGCTTTGTCTACAGGCAGCTCCCCCTGGGTTTGAGGATGGCTGTCAGCTCCTCAGGCAGGGAACTGGGTCCTTGGAGACAGTGGCTGACGGTCAAACATGACAGGTCTTGCTGCGTCCGGGGAAATAACCGCTCCTGCGTCAGTGTTACTGACATTAGGGTCAGGTGCCCTCCTTCCATCTCCCATTACACCTCCTCAGTTCTGTGCTCGGACACAACTTTATCACTCTTTCTTTCTTTCATCCTTCCATCTATCTTTTTTCTTATTCAGTGTACATCCATCCACCACGTTCTAATGAATTTGCTTGGCCTCGAGTGTATACAAAATACTCATATAGTACAAATAGGCGTCTGTCCTGGCATTCCGAGAGGTTATAGAATGCTAGTAATTTCACATCAGCTCACATCTTAAATTGTCGCCAAAAGACACCAGACTAGCT
Organism: Felis catus; assembly: GCF_018350175.1. Classification (NCBI taxonomy): domain Eukaryota; kingdom Metazoa; phylum Chordata; class Mammalia; order Carnivora; family Felidae; genus Felis; species Felis catus. The sequence continues at coordinate 76,658,384 of NC_058385.1, read as the reverse complement.
TGGGTCTCCGCTCCAGACGGAGAGCCCAGAGTTTCCTCCCTCTGCTGAAAACGCAAATCACATTTTTTTAGTTACGATAGAACAGGTAAGTTACCCTGAAGCAATGATGTCCTGCCAATTCGCAGTGTGTCAGCACAACAAAAGCTTGTTTCTCCCTCATATGTCACAGTCCCGTGAGGGTCAGGTAGCTCTTAGGGACGGTCCTTGCCGTGATGATTTGAGGCACAGGCTGCTTCCATGTTGCAGCTACCTCACCTGAGACATACGGCTTCCGAGGACACCGCAGGGAGCAAGGTGAGGGCTGTAGGGTCCTGCGGAACGTTTCTAAGTTGCTTATAATGCAACTGCCTCCATCTAACCCGCCGACACCTAGTTGTGGTGCCCCAACAAAACCAGAAGAATGGCTGGGGAACAGACGGGAGCTGAGTATTCAGAGAGCCCCAAGCATCTTGCCACATCCATGGTCCAGAAGTCCGATCCAAACCTCTCCCTCATACTCTGACCTCTATAACCAGAGTCCCACCTTGGCCCTATCTATTCTCTATGTGACCTACACCTGCACGCAAGATTTCCACGAGAACACGCTGCAACATGCCACACCACTCCCCCACCCTTCACGCCCACACTTTCGAAAGAGGGCAGAATAAAGTTGTTCCGAGCCAGACTGGGATGACCTCCCATCCCCCACCCCCCCGCACCCCACCCCCCCGCTTATTAATTGCATAAACGTGAGCGAGGCTCTTGGCTTCTTTGGGCATCATTTTTGCCTTCCGTAAAATGACAATGACCATACATCTTCATAAAGTAGTTGCTAAGAATAAGGGAAATAATATTAGTAAAACGCTCCACGAGGAGTTTTACGCACAATGCTAATAATGCGTCTTAGTACCTGTGATAGGTTTCCCCTCTTTGACATATCATCTTTGCAAGGCAAAGGTATGTTTTACCACGGCTGCTTTTATTCACAAAAACGATACGCTTTCCTTGCCTATAGCAGCAGTTGGCGGCACAAAGGTGAGCTTTATTCCTAAGCCCACAGGTCAGCAGGATGGTTGAGAACGTTCCAGTGGACACCTGTTCGTTCTGGGGTCCAGACCTAAGGAGTACCAGCCATGCCCGAGAGCACGCCCTCATGAAGGACGCTGGGAGCACAAGAAGGGCATCCCACCATGTTTTGTATGCTCTTGGCTTGGAACTGGCACTCTGCCCATCCACCCACCTCTCAAAGGCTCAGGCCATGCCCAACATGGATGTAGGGCATGTAGGGGAGCAACAGCCTCCACCCCCAGTGGATGGAAGTACAAGGTCTTAGGCAAAGGACATGGGAAAGGGACAGTATCAGAAGCAATAATGCAATCGACCACATTCCATCCTCCACTTCACCCCAAATTCCTTTTAACAACCTAATTCTGGAGAATAACGGAGAAGCTGGAAACAATCGTACTCAGATCCCCCATGTTATAGAAGAGGAACTGCAAGCCCTGAGAAGACACTGATCCGCCCAGTGCTGTATAGCCAGAGCCTGCCTGACCCAATGAACACACGAGCTCTGTAACGAGATTGGCCTCAGAAGGGATCCGATGGTTGAGAATCATCCCCTGAGCCCTGAGCCCTGAGCCCATCGGGGTCAGAGGTTATGTGATCTAAGTAAATCCCATTTTCGCCACTTTACCAACAAGACCGGAGAGTCAAATGCATGAACAAATTATTTGAAATCTCAGTTTTTAAAAAGAGGAACTGCGTTCAAATCACATTCACTATTTTAAATCATTGAGATTATGTGTTATGTCAAATGAGTAGGAGAATGTATTCGGTCAACACTTCAAAATGAAGCGAAACAGGCAAAAACATCCACTAGGGACTTCTGGGGGGGTGGGGGGGTGGGGGGAGGCAATGACCAGAAGAAAGAAAAAAAAAAAAAAAAGCTTTTCTCCACTAACAGAACAATTTGCTAGCATTTAATTAGGGCTTGAGTTTGCTGATTGCAATTAGAACACTTTCTCTGTTGGGGGTTATCATGTCAGATTCCCAATGTAGGTTAAGTACACGCTGCCTTTAATAAGAAGTCTGATGAAAACCAAGAATTGACTACCTCCCACACTATACAGGCAAAGGGCATAGTGGGGCACTGCCGCCTCATTTCCTTGAGTAGAAAGCTACACCCTCTCGGCCAGCAGCCTTCAGTTAACAAACCTTCCCCACCACAGAGATGAGGAAACCAAACCCAGAGAGGCTGAATCACCAGAATCCAGGTCACTGGGGCTCAATGCTCATTCCTTTGTGAAATATTTGTTGAGATGTGTGTGTGTGTGTGTGTGTGTGTGTGTGTGTGTGTGTGTATGCACCAAGCAGTTCATTTGTCTCCAGGACAAGGAGATAAATAAGCCTGAAGTCTTTGTGCTCAAAGAGAGCTGACGGACGGTCTAACAGAATAGGATAGATTATGATAGATAGATAGATAGATAGATAGATAGATAGATGATAGATAGATACAATATTATGCATAATATATGTATACTATATATATTATATATAATAATATATAAATACTTTCCCCACTAATACGCACGTCACCAGGTAATGAAGTCATGCGCACCCCACCTTCACACGTGCACACCCTAAGCCACAGGCGTGTTGTGCCTGGATAGACCCAGGTACGATACATCTCATATGCTCAACCAAAGTCATGTTTATAACAGCATTATTCACAGCAACTCCAGATGAAAAACCGCCCAAATATTCACGAGCCAAAAACAAAACCAAACAAAACACGTAAGTAAATCGTAGCCCGTTCACCCACTGGGACGCAGTACAGCAACGAGAGGGAACAAAATACCATACTGGAGGCACCGCGGATGAATCTCGCAAACCCTATTCAACTAACGAAGCCAGCGCCGCGTGAGGCCGTTGGTACAGAGTAAGGCAGCCGCTAAAACCAGCGTCCCCCGTGAGAAGTCAGGACAGCGATCCATGGCGCTCAGAGGGTGCGGAGAGCAAGGGGGGGAGGGAAAGAAAGCGCTGGTGGGGGGGGAGGGGCTTCCGGGCAGGTGACAATGCGTGGTCTGGTGGTCTCAGGGGGCTGATGCCAAGGCTGGTTTCCGCCGATGGAAACTTACTAAGCCGTGCGCTTCCTGTGCTTTTCCGGGTGAGCACGGTCCCTGACTTAGAAGTTTTTTTTTTTTCTTTAAAAAATGCGGTGAAGTAAATGAGGGCATCCTCCACCTCGCGTCTTGAATGTTCCCTGGTTTGCTTTCTTTGTCCCGGCCCAGCCAGAGCTTGGATCACTGTAATGCGCCGCAGTATCCCGGGTTAATAGAGCGAGTAGACATTTTTATTCCCATAACAAATCAGCAGGCTGATAAACAAGTGTATTATTGAGTGTGTCTGTGTCTGTTCTTCTGGCTCTTTTATTTTTCACTCCTTTAGCATCAAGACCAACGAACGCACCCCGGGTCTTAAGATTCTGCTCCAAAGAAAGCCCATCAAGTTCTGATTACGGCAATCCAGAATGAATCTTTTCAATGAATGAAAATGAGGCAAGCTTTTATGGGCCTATTACCCGGGGGCATCCCGTGGTATTTTTATTCTCCATATTTGACCTTAAAAATGTTTTGTAGTTTGTCAAGGATATAATTTTCACCCAGTCAGGCTGCAGGGGCAGCTAATTAAGTGGTGTTTAATGACATTTGTTCCTTAAAGGAGGCCTGATTAAATGTACCATGTAATTTTTTACCAAACCGAGCAATTCACCCAATTTTCAAATGTGCTTAATAAGCCAGGCCCAAGTCATTACACTCTGCCAGCTGTGTGACTGATGTGGCTCGGGCCGGAAGGGCTTTCGAACTCGCTTCGGGTCTCCCACCTCAGTGTCTCTACCCAGGCTACTCCCTCCCTCCGGAACCTTCCTCTCCACTCCCTCTTACCCATCTGACTCATTCCAGAGAATCTTACTTTCTTCTTAGAATTTTCTCCAGCGCAGACCAGATCGGGGCTCCTTCCACGTGACCCCCGGGATATGCCCCTTCTCTTTAAAGTTGCGCCCATACCCCAAACCGTGTGCTCCCCTTTCATCCATGTTCCCAATTAAAGCATGACCAAAGTGAGTTCAGAAACCAGGTTTATACTTCTCCTCGGCCTCAGAGCTTTACACAGACCTAACTAAGCACATACAACAGCTCAAATGTGGGAAGAGAGGGACAAGTGCTTAGGAAGATGCGCAGATGTCAAAATCCCGCCACTACTGGCTGTGTGTTCTCGGGCAGTTAATTCCGAATTTTAATAAGCTGAGGTCCAGGGCGCCTAGGAGGCTCTGTAGATTAATCTGACTCTTGATTTTGGCTCAGGTCATGGTCTCATGGTTTGTGAGTTCGAGCCCCACATCAGGCTCTGCATTGACAGCCAACTTAGGATTCTCTCTCTCTCTCTCTCTCTCTCTGCCTCTCCCCCACTTGTGCGTGTGCTCACTCTCTCTCTCTCTCAAAATAAATAAAAACAAACTTAAAAAAAAAAAAGAAAGCCCCTGTTTTGCCACTTTGGTTGGGGTTCTTTCGGTTGCTGCAGAAAGAGCCCTTGATAAAGACCAGGTTTCCCTACTTGTCTGCAGCTCACGCGTCCGTCTCAGACGCCCAGGCAGGACCCACCTTCCCTGCCTGGAACTTGCAGGATTTATTTGCTCTTGGCGTAAGTCTCCCGTGTTAATATGCACGTGCTACGTACACACTGGGTTAGGCCTAGAAATCCAATCCGGAACAAGAACGATCCAGGTCCGGGGCCTGCCTTGGAGCTGCCAGAGCCCAGGGGGTTCCGAGACAGGAAGCAGTCCATCAGGGTTGAATGCCCTAAGGCCTGTGGTGGCGGGAGCCACAAGCTCAGCGCCCTGAGGGCCCCTCCCCTCCCCGCGGCTGCCCTGTTCTCCGCATCCACCTTTCCTCTCCCTCACGCGTCTGTAACAGAAATCAAAACACTTCTAAGAGTGCATTGCCCGCCTGGATACGGAATCGAAGCCAACTGAGCCAGAAGATACGCACCCTTTGGTGGCTCGGGTCCCTAGCACAGAGGTGCAGATTCGGAGGAGCCGTGGAGACCACTGGCCCCAAGGGTGGGACTTTTCCAGGGGGCGGGGGAGGGATTCCCCGGGCAATGATGCCCCAGGGGATGGCTGGCACATGAGTAAGAATTAACCAGAGCAAAGCAGACCCAAAGGGGCGCTCACCAGCCCACAGTGCTGGTGGCGAGGCCCAGGTATGTTGTGAGAAGTAGCAATCAGTGAGTCAGCAGATATTTGCTGAGCACCTACTAGGTGCCAGGCCCTGGATTCACAGGAAGTGTGAGTTGAACATTGAGCCCTACAGCAATTGGGAAAGAGTAAGGGGGGAGGGGGGGCTCAGTGACGGGTTTGGGAAGCACAAGCCAGTAGCAGGGCTAGAGCATTGGATGCGAGGGGAGAAAACATGGGGGCCGTGGCTGGATCAGATCCCAGAGGGCCTGGACGGCAAGCTTGTGTCCTAGGGGAACTCAGTCTCTGTGGATACGGAAAACCAAAGGTCACACTGCTTGGGCTGGCAGAAGTCAGGAGGCCCTGCTCCCAAACGCAGGGCTTCCCTCCCGGCACAAGGTGCCTTCCCTGGCCACGTCTTTCCAGCCTGGAAAATAAGAATGGAAGCAACGATTCGTGTTTACTGAGCACTCACTGTGTGCCAAGTGCTATTCTAAGCCCTTCATACGTTTCCAGTTCTCGCAACAACCCAGTGAAATAGATATTACACTTATCCTCCATTTCTCAGATGAGTTTTTGGAGGCACAAGAAGGTTAAATAACTCAATCAAGCCTACGTGCTTAGGAAGAGTGGTACTGGGATTCAAATCCCTGCATTCTGGCCCCAAAACCCATGAGTTGACCACCCACAGTCTGCTGGCACGCTAAGTCGACGGTCCGCGGTCTGCACTAACCTCAGTGGCTGTGGGCCTCTCGTGGCTCAACACCGACTTTTGAATCTCTTGTCTGCCCCTTTCTTCAAGTTCAAGCCAGCAGGTGCATCACCCGGAGGCCAGTAGCTCTGGCTCCCTCCAAGCGCTCACCCGCTGACCCTCCTCCCCATGCCCGGGCAGACTAGCTGACAATGACGTTCTGCTCTGTGCTATGGGCCGCCACCCTCCGAGCTCAGAATGGCTAGGCCACGGGTCTTTCTCTCCCTGCTGCGATCCCCAGCTGGAAACTCCTAGGCCAGTGGGAAGCCATGGAAGTGATGGCCTGGGAACGAAGGGAGAAATGACAGGTGATCAGGTCTCCTCAGAAGGCTGCAGGGACCCAAAGAGCGGTCCCCAACTATCGGTCTGGGGTCCCCCGACCTAGAAGAAGAAGAGTATGTCACTTTCTGGCCTGCACAGTGGAAGTGTTGAACTATATTTAAATTCCTTCTTTCACGTGTCTGTTGGCCATCTGGATGCCTTCTTCAGAAAAGTGTCCATTCATGTCTTTCTGCCCATTTCTTCACCAGATTATTTGTTTTTCGTGTGCGGAGTTTGATGAGTAGCGCTGATGTACAGGGACACATGTGCCCCAGTGTTTATGGCAACACTTTCCACAATAGCCAAATTGTGGAAAGATCCTAAATGCCCATCAGCTGACGAATGGATAAAGAAGATGTGGTTTATATACACAATGGAATACCACTTGGCAATGAGAAAGAATGAAATCTGGCCATTTGCAGCAACATGGATGGAACTGGAGGACATTATGCTAAGTGAAATACGTCAGGCAGAGAAAGACAGACATCATATGTTTTCACTCATATGTGGATCTTGAGAAACTTAACAGAGGACCATGGAGGAGGGGAAGGGGGGGGGAAGTTACAGAGAGGGAGGGAAGCAAACCATAAGAGAACCTTAAGGACTGAGAACAAACTTCAGGTTGATGGGGGGTGGGGGAGAGGGGAGAATGGGTGATGGGCAGGGAGGAGGGCACTTGTTGGATGAGCCCTGGGTGTTGTATGGACACCAATTTGACAATAAGTTATATTAAAAAATAAACATAAAAAAATTTAAAAATAAAGTAATAAATACCTTCTTTCCAAACAGCATTTGTAAAATGCCTTCTTTCTGCGCAAAGAATGGAAAGCAGAAGGTGCCCTTGCAGAGCCTTGACCATGGCCAGCCCCCTCTCTGAGGGTCTTCCCTACATTACCTTTTGAATCATCTGCCGTGGGTGCAACTAGGGGGCCTGTTTTGCAGTTGGCAGAGGGGGAGGCACCGGGTGGTGAAGCGCGCTAGCCCAGCGGACCCGAGCCCAGGGGCAGAGATGATCGAGCGCAGGTCGGGCACCCACCGGCCCACCACGTGGCAGCCGGCAGGCCTGGGGAATGGAGCAGCCAGAGGCCGGTTTCCCACCCGGAGAAACCACGTCTGGGGGGCTGAGACATGGAAGCGGACAGGGACAGCTCAGCGCACCTCTAACCCCAGCTCCGTGTCCCCCCCTTCCATTCCATAGTGCCACGAGGTTGCAACTAAACACTGAGACTCACAAGCTGCAAAGCTTCTCACCTCTCCCGGGCTCCTCCTCCCCCGTCCTGGGCGAGCACAGCTTCAACCTCTGTGTGGCAGGAGAGCCCCCTTACTGTGCACCTGCCCGGGTGACCTCCTTCCCCCCCCCGCACCCCGCGGACAGAGCGGCCCCATCACAGGAGGGCCCCTCCACCACCTTCCACAAAGGTGCTGGGTTCCCAGCACCTACCACGGTGCATCCCTCCAGGGGCAGATTTGAGGCCCCTCCTCGCCTCCCCAGGCTCCCTCCAGGTAGACGCCTCCGACCATCACCGGCTGGACCAATGGAACATAGGTGGCATTTAAAGAGTGGTTCCCAGCACCACAGGAATTACCTGGCTGAAGCCCCCCACAGCCACCCCATCAGGTACACTCTAGTTTAGACCCATTTTCCAGTCCAGAGAAGGGAGGCTTTGAGAAGTCAAATAGCACGCTTAAGCCCGTTGAGTGCAGTATTTGGAGCTAGTAAATGGTGAAGGTGGGCGCGACCCCGATTGCCTGCCTGCAAGAGCCCACCTTCCCGACACAGCACACGTGGCCCTTTCCTGAGCCAAGCCCACCTTCCTGAGTCAGCCTCAGCTCTGATACGGTCTCTCTTCCCCAGCATCCTCTGTGCCCAGAGGTCTCCCTCGTGGTCCTGTGCTCCCATCGTGGAGCCCAAGTACTTCATGGAATTTCATCCCACTGGACTCTATGCCCCTCCGGGGACTACCCTCCTGTCATTGTGCCTACCCAATGTCATCCGTGGCCCAGTGCCCAAATTAATTCATATTTGATGAAGGAATACATGAGCCTGGAAACCCTCTGGGCTGGTGGGTTTACAGGGCTTGTCTCGTGCTCTCTGTTCCTTGTTTCTTTCTGATTTTAGTGGTACCTTTTCTCCAGTGGAAGTAGTGAGAAGGTGAGTTGAGGGCCAACCCGGAGCCAAGGAAACAGAGAGCCCGCTGCTGAGCCCTGCGTAAGGCTTTGGACTTTAAAAGAGAAAGGCACGTCTTTCCTTCATCAAGCAAGGAGAGCCCAAAGGGCAAGATGACGGTGGTGTGGGACCCAGACTCAGAGCCAGACTGCCTGCTTTGGATCCAGCTTGGCCACACTCACCAGCTGTGTGATCTTGAGTGTGTTACCTAACCTCACCTGCCTCCCTCTTTTGATTTATGAAATAAAGACAAAAGTGTCTTCCCTATAGGGTCATAGTGAGGCCAAGAGGAGTTAGTATAGGAAACAGTCTTAGAAATACCTCTAGCTTCTCTCTGTCTCCCTCTGCCCCTCTCCCTGGCTCATGCATGCTTTATCTGTCTCTAAAATATATCTATATATCTATATATAAACATAGATATATATCTATAGATATAGATATATAGATCTATATCTATATTTATATATAGATATATAGATATAGTTATAGATATATAGATATTTACTATTTTGAAATTGAAAGTGTAATCTCAACTCTCAAGAGCTGTAGAAAAGTTGATACAGTTTTCCTCATTTCTCTTCATTTTAAATAATGCAGAATGGTTTACAGTAAAATAGTCATTGATCCAGATGGGCGTAACTCATATAACAGAACAACAAAGTAGGGGTCCACAAAGTTGGATTTTCATCCCAATTCTATCTCTGACCACACTTGTGTTATTGGGGTGAGTTTCTTCCCCTCTCCTTGCTGCATTGTCTTCAGCTATAAAATTGAGATAATGAGAATGACCTTGATGCATTTGGTAAGGACTAGACTAAAGATAGCTTGGTCGCCTTTTCAGTGTAAGCCAATTAAAAAGATGTGTATAGTCTTTCATCACTGAGGGCACCAGGATCATTCAGTAGGGAAAGGTTAGACTTTTTTAAGAAACAGTGCTGGAACTACTGGATAATGACATGCAGAAGAAGGATGGTGGGTTCTTACCTCACACCATATACACCGTGAACTCAAATGGATCAAGGCATTACATGTAGGAGCGTGGGGTGCCTGGGTGGCTCAGTCCATTAAGCATCCTGCTCCTGGTTTTGGCTCAGATCATGATCCCACAGTTCACGGGATCGAGCCCCTCTTTGACCTCCATGCTGACAGCGTGGAGCCTGCTTGGGATTCTCTCTCTCTCTCTCTCTCTCTCTCTCCCTCTCTCTCTCTCTGCCCCTCTCCTGCTTGCTCGCTCTTTCTTTAATAAATTTATATTATCTTTATTATATTACTATATTATATTATCTTTATTTAATAAATAAAATTAACCTTAAAAAAATAAATGTAGGAGCTAAAACCATTAAAATTTTAGAAGAAACCATAAGCGTCCATCTTTAGAACTTCAGATTAGGCAGCAGTTTCTCAGATATGATGCCCAAAGCACAAGAAACCAAAGGGAAAAAAATCACACCGATAAATCACACTTCATCAGGATTTTGCTTTGGCATGCTTTAGAGATGCAACCAAGTAGTGATGTGTTTCGGTATCTCTCTTTGCTGAGTAGTGTTCTGCTGTGTGGACAAACCATCATCTGTTATTCATTCACCTGTTGACAGAATTTGGGGATTCCAAATTTGGCTCTTACGAATAAAAAGCTGCTATGAGCATTTGTATAAAAGTAAAGGGGGGGTGCGGGTGGCGCCCGGATGGCTCAGTCAGTAGAGCATGTGACTCTCAGTCTCAGGGCCATGAGTTCAAGCCCCACATTGGGTGTAGAGCTCACTAAAAAAAAAAAAAAAAAAAAAAAAAAACAAAAAAAAAACTACACCTACCGTATTATAAAGGTTATTTTAAAAATGTGATGAGAACATTTAAGATTTTTTTTTGATGCACTGGTCATACCTTTAATATTTTTACCTTGTTCACTAATTGTTCTGTGATGGGTGGGAGGAGGTGGGAGAGGTTGGGGAAAGCCAGAGAGAATAATACAAACCAATAGTTCAATAACTGTTAGCTAATATCTTGTTTAGCCCCCAGAGCTCAGAAAATGGCTATTATTATTTCTGTGTTATAGATGAAGATAGAAGATAGAAGATAGAAGATAGAAGATAGAAGATAGAAGAAGATATCTACTGAAGATAGTTACGGCAATGGCCTAAGAACACTTATATAAGTGGCAGGATTTAGTCCCTAATCTATGTCTATTTACTTTTACTAAATTATTTCTTATTTATTTATTCATGCATAAGTGATACATAAAGACTGTGTTCTAATTATGAAATTCAAACCATCCAAGCAAGCCCTTCTTCCCCATTCTACTTCTCTCTTTGCAAGTAATCCCAGGGGTCAAGGTCAGACAGCCCACCCTTTCTCCAAGCACATGTTCACGTAGAATAAATAAGTTTGCTGTAGTGTGTATCTAATCACAGTTTATCACCATGAATTAACTTTCCATTTCCTCTTCTCAGTGAAAGTACTGTCTTCCTCTGTACGCATGGTTCCATCTGTCTTCTTAAATACTCACTGCAACGCAGCTATGGGACTCTAGGACCATCATTTCCAGCCTCCACTCAGTAGTAACTGCTGGGTCCATTCACAAGGCGGACGTCATGATTAAATGAGAGAATGGGTACCTACATGCTTTATTTTAATTGAGGTAAAGTTCACATAACATTCATCACTTTAAAGGGCACAATTTCAGTGGCTTTTAGCGCATTCACAGTGCTGCACAACTATTGACACTATCTAATTCCAGAACATTCTTATCACCCCCAAATGAAGTCTTGTGCCCTTAAGGCTTTCCATTATTTCCTCTCCCTTCCCTCTAGCCCCAGGCAACCACTACTCTGTTGGCTGTGCCAATTTTGAACATTTCATTTAAATGTAATCACACACTGTGTGGCCTTTTGGGTCTGGTTTCTTTGACTTAGCATGATGTGTTCAAGTTGGAACCACAATGTAGCATGCATCAGACTTCAGCCTTTTTTGTATCAGAATAATATTTAGTTGCAGGGCTATACCGCAGGTGTTTATCCATTCCTCAACTGATGGACACGTTGGGTTGTCTCCACTTTGGGACCGTTGGAAACAATGCCACTGTGAACATTTGTGTGCAAGCTTTTGTTTGACAGCTTGTTTTGAACATAAAAGACTTTCATCCATTTCAGTTTATTATCTACTCGGTATCTTTCATGCACCAAAGATTGTGCTACATTCTGGGGTTAGAACCATCTACAGGAGAGGTAAGGTGCCCGACCTCTGGGAGTGTACATTCCATTGGGGGAAAGAGGCAGTAAATGAGGAAACAAAAAAATAAACAAGATAATTGGAAGTGGTGGCAAATCTTATGAAATGGAAACGGGGCAATGATTGAGCAGAACAACTGGTGGCAAGACTTTAGGCCGGATGATCAGTGTGCTGGTCAGGGTTCTCCAGAGAAAGAACCAGTAGTAGTAGGATGTGTGCTGTGTGTATGTATATATGTGTGTATGTGTGTGTGTGTGTATATGTACATATATGTGTTTGTATGTGTATATATGCTTGTGTATATGTATATAACTGTGTATGTGTATGTATATATGTGTGTATATATGTGTATGTGTGTATGTATGTGTGTATATATGCACATGTGTATATGTGTATATCTATATACACGTGTATATTTACATTATGTATTTGTATGTGTGTATGTATGTATATGTGTGTATTATATGTGTGTACTGTATATATATGTACATGTGTGTATATATGTATATATCTATATACATGTATATATGTATATGTGTACATATATGTGTTTGTATGTGTATATATGTGTGTATATTTATATGTGTGTATACATATGTGTGGGTGTGCATGTGTGTATGTATATATGTGTGTATGTGTGTATGTATGTATATATGTATATATGTACAAGTGTGTATGTGTGCATATCTATATACATGTGTATATGTGTGCACATATATATTTGCATGTGTATATATGTATATATATATCTATATATATACATATATGTATATATGTATATATATGTATGTATACATATACATATACATACATATACATACATATACATATACATATACATGTATACATATATATGTATACATATACATACATACATATATGTATACATATATATGTGTATATATATGTATATATATATGTATATATATATATGTGTATATGTGTGCACATATATATTTGCATGTGTATATATGTATATGTACATATGTGTATATCTATATACATGTGTATGTTTATATATGTACATATATGTGTTTGTATGTGTATATTTATATATGTGTGTGTGTGTGTGTATAAATAGAGAAAGATTTATTTTAAGGCAGTGGTTCACATATTTATGATAGCTGGCAAGCCCAAAATCTGCAGGGAGGGCCAGTAGGCTGAAGCCTCAGGGAAGAAGGGAAGAGCTGTTGTTACAGTTCAAGTCCCAAGGCTGCTGGCTGACAAAATCCCCTCTTGCTCTGGAGAGGGTAGTCTTTGTTCTATCAAAAACTTCAACTGATTAGATGAGGCCCACCCACATGACAGAGGGCAATCTACTTTACTCCGCGTCCACCAATTTAAGTGTTCATCGAATCCACAAAATACAGCCTCAGCAAACATCCAGGATAACATCTGACTACATATTTGGGCCAGCCAAGTTGATATATAAAGTTAACTTTCACAGTCAAGGAAAGTGTCCTTGAAGAGAAGTCAATTCCGGCTGTGATATGAGAACGAACAGGAGTCCTCCATGCACAAATTCAGGAGAAAAGCATTCTGAGCAGAAGGAACAGCAGGAGCCAAGGGCTAGGGAGGCAAAGGCTCTAAAGTTAGCGTAGAGTTGAGGGAATAGAAGAGATGATGTCAGAAAGGTGAGCAGGGCAGAGGTAAGTGTGAGGGCATTCTTCGCAGAGGGAGGAAAGCCATTTCCTGCCCGTGGCCCCTCCTCCACACCCCGCCGCATTTGTCACCAACCCACAAAGCCACATTGTGCTGGGGAAGGTAGGCTGGAAATATATCCCCAGACAGCCACACAAAAAGAAACCGTCAGGACTTTTGAAGGAAAACACAGGGAAAGGTAACCTCTAACATAAATATCATTTCTCCTGGTTCTTTCTCGTGCTTCCAGAAACAGACAAATTTACTTCTAAATTGTCCTGCTGAGTCTGCCTTTATTACCCGCCTTAGGAAGGCTGCATCTGGGCCAGCTGGGAGGCAGGCCGCCTCCAGTAATGCTCACGCTCCTGGCTCAGACAGCGCTCGGGCCAGCGGAAGCTTGATTTCCCCACAGATCCCAGCAGCGGTCCCAATGCCTTGATTGCTTCTGATCAAGGCAAACTGAGAAGAGCAAAGCAGGGACATCTGTTCTCTTTCCGTCACTGGAAGCCGGCACAAACCTGCAGTCGATGTGGTCACTCCAAACCCACACAGAAGTACATTGCAACTACAGGGAGCCCCCATAGCATCATAATGAATAAAAACTTTGCTCCAGCCTCTACTAAGCAAAAAAAACCAGAAACATAGGCTGGCTGTAGCCAGAGCCAGATGTCGATATGTCTCAGTTGCACACATCTGTCAGAAGTGTTGACTGGTCCCGCATCCCGACCTTGGGAGCTGAGGGAGGCCTGAGTTAGACATCGGTCTCCGCTGCCTGTCATCTGCCAGCACGTTGCCAAATGCAGAGCGACAGTTTCAGCTGGAAAGCTCTCTGCACCATTGCCTCTCACTGAGCTGCTGCAAGGCTCCTGGTGTCATCCCTGGGTGTTTGGGAGCCTCTCTGCCATCCTGTGCTACCCCAGGGCCCCTAAATCCTTTCCGGCCTCCTCTCCCTGCAGATCGTACTTCCAACTTCAGATCAGGCTCTGGGAGCTGCTGTCACAGTTCCCAGCAAGTCAGGCTCCCTCTCGGCTCTGCACCGTTCCACAGTTGCCCCTCGGACTGTCCCCAGCCTTCAGCCCCAACCCCACGGCCACTGAAGAACTAACACCTGTCCCTCCACCAGGCCTCAGCTTTGGGGATCCTTCCCTGACCACCCTGTCTGATTAGGCGCACTTCCCCAAAGCCCCATGATACCCCATTCTGAACATGAGTCCCAAGGTGTTGTAAGACTTCACATTGTATCCCCACCACACTGTGAGCTCCCTGAGGGTAGGATCCATCACACCTGTTCATTTGGGGTCCCCAGTGCCCAGGATGCACCTAGCAAAGAGCAGGTGCCACATTGTACTTTTTGAATGAATGAATGGCACAGTGAAAGTCTCTGGGTCAGGGGCAAAGGACGAGAAAGCCTGTGCCTTCCAGAAGTTTATAGGCAAATAAGAGGCAGCCACAAATAGGCAATGCCATCCGAGTGGGAACATGCATGGGAAAGTGGGGGCTTATCTACTCCCTGCCTGACGCTTGTGATGCTTCCAGGAGAAGCCAACGCCTGACCTGAGCCTTGAAGGATGAGTAGGAATGAGCATGTTTGTGGGGGAAAGGCAGCCTAGGCTTTGGCATGGATCGCAGTCAGAGGGAGGGCCAGCACCCCGGTGTTTGCGGGAGGCTAATCCTGCGTGTGTGTTAGGTGATGAGGCTGGAGGGGCCGGTCCACAGAGGTCTGGGCTGCAAACGCAGATCTGATGGCCATCCACCTACAACGAGGGCCAAATCCGGGAGGGAAGGTGAGCACACCCACCCTGCACACGCAGCAGGAAGGACAGACTCAGAGAAACACCCGCATTTAATTTCAGGGCAGAACACGGAAAGGGGAGGAGGGACAGGGGAAGGAGAGAGGGAAAAGCCAATCAGAGGCAAGCAGCAGCAAGGAGGAGGGCTCGGACCTGGAAGCCAAGGATGAAGGAATTTGCAGGAAGAAGCGCATGGGGTTAATCACCAGCGCGAGGCAGAGAGGCCATGACCTGGGTTTCAGTAAATTGCACAGTCGGGGCGGCGGAAGTCGGCCTATCAGACCTCAGCGCCTGGAGGAGGAGACAGGAGGTGAGAGCCAGAACCAGGGAGTAGTTGAAGTGGTTCCTGAGTGAGGTTCAGGAGGAACATCAGAACAGGCTGGGGCCACACCCGCAGGCGAGGGACCACGTGACCCAGGCCCAGAGGCTACCTGGCATGTAGGGGTGTAGACCCAGAGGTTTGTAAGAGGTCGATGCAAATTGAGATCGCTCCGCCTCAAGCCCTGGACACTAACAACCCTCCCTAAACTGCGATCTCGCTTGCCACGCGCAAAGGATGCCTTCCCAGCTCGCGCTGGGCTCGGGGATGGCGAGCACCCCATGATCCTTGACCCTCCCTTGCCCTGACCATGTGAAACGCTCACCTGTGGGGCTCACACATTTCCTGGAGAAGAAATTCTGACGTTTTAAATTAATTCAAGGAGATGGGGAGGATTTCACAAAGATGTATCATCTTAATTTTTTTTTTTTTAAGTTTCCTTATTTATTTTGAGGGTTGGGGGAGACAGGATCGTCCGCAGGCTCCTGCACTGACAGCAGAGAGCCCCAGGCGGGACTCCATCTCAGAAACTGTGAGATCACGACCTGAGCCCAAGTCGGTTGCTTAACGGACTGAGCCACTGAACGCCCCATCTTCATTTTTTTTTAACCCTAACAAGACATTAGATGAGTCAAAGTGAGTGTTCACAGGACCTCCTTTGCCAGGCTGCTTCCAATAGGTCGAACTGGTGACATTGGCATTTATGCAAATCAACACACACTGAACGGCAGCATTTTCTTGGGGTTCTACTTATTGGCCCCCTTAAAGCCCAGTCCTTTTCTTGCCCCCAAACCCCGCCCGCCATGCTATGCCTCCGCTTCCAGTGCCGGCCTCTCAGCAGCCCATTCCTCCTGATGCAACCCAGGTACCTCCCGCTCACTCTTTAGGCCACGGCTCGGGCAACGTTTCCTTCCAGATTTCCTCGAGCACCGCGACGGTCCTCTACTGCTTGCTGCGTGACTACTCAGTGGCTGAAACCACATGCATGTGCTACCTTCCAGTTTCCGTGGGTCACGAGCCCAGGCGTCGCTCAGCTGTGTTTTCCACAAAGAGGCCCCTGAAGCATCAGCCAGCCCTGGATTCTCGAATGCTCGTCCCAAAACTAACCAGGGGAGGCTCTGCTTCCAGATGCATGCGGTTGTCGGCAGAATCTGTGTCCTTGCAGACTGTTGAGCCGAAGGCCTCAGTTTTCCTCTGGCTCTTGGCTCAAGGCTTCCCTTGATTCCTTCACACGTGGGCCTTTCCACACGGCAGTTCACACGGCCACTTGTCCCATCAAACCCAGCAAGAGAAAGTCTGACGGCCAAGTGGCCATTACACTCTAACGTAAAATAATTGAGGGGCATTGGCCACTGTTGCTATTTTCTATGGGACATCAGGGAGTCACAGGTGCTTCTGTTGGAGGTGACTACTTGAGGATGTGAGTGCCAGAGGTGGGTGTGATCGGGGACCACCCTAGAATTTACTACAGCCAACGAGACTGAATCACGGCTCCTCCCCCACGTGCCCATTGCCCCAGACATACCTTCGTCTTTGTTACATAAACACGGCGATTTTCTGCTTTTGTGTCTTTCTCCCCCAGTAACTTGCGAGCTTTTTCTCTGGAAGGTATTTTGTCCTACCTGTTGCATCACCGTGCCCAGCACAATGCCTGGCACCTAGCGGACGCTCCGTAGGCACCTGACAGATTCACTCGTTACCGACGTTGCTGCTCACTGGACAAGTCACGAGACAAGCCAGACCGAAAGTCTGTTGTAGGCTGTGGCGGCTTTCAGCAAGGCCAGGATATGCTAAGTCAAATGGTGAGATTCCACAGCGAAATGGCAAAATTCAAATGGGATGAATGAAATAATTAAAGGGATGTTCAGTGCACTAGTGAGCAGAGATACTAAATGAGATTGCGTGACGGCACTTCAAAAACCGAGCTGTGGTATGCACTCGAGGTGTACATGCTCATTTCAGAATGAAATGACCCAGCAATGAGCCGTTCTGCAGCTGTGAGTTTGGGAGTTGGTGCTCCTATAGCTTGATAATTAAAATAAAGAGCAAACACAGGGTAAGAGGGTATGGAAAGGGAGAGAGAGAGAGAAAGAGGGCAAGAATAAGGACAAGAACAAGGGAGAGAGAGAGAGAAAAATACTACAGTGAAGATATTCAGTGTGCAGACACCCAAGGTATTCCAAAGAAATGGATGGGGCTTATCGGAGAAAGGAGATGGCAGGGGGTCAAACCCAGCTTGTAAAGCAAAGTGACTGATCCAGTCAGAGGGGTTGGGGGGGATCCAAATTCACATCTTAAATTCACACCCAGGCAGCCTGGCCCTATAATAATTCAAACTTCTTCTTTATGGAATAATACGGCGAACGCAGTGCTGGCCTCTATGGTGGTGTGGTGACAAGACAGACACATCTGGTCCCTGCACCCATAGGAGGTACATGTCACCACTGGGGAACACTGATCAAAAATAGTAAACAGGGGAGCCTGGATGTCTCAGTCAATTAAGCATCTGACTCGATCTCAGGTCTTGATCTCGGGGTTGTGAGTTCAAGTCCCGCATAGGGTTCTGTGCTGGGCATGAAGCCCACTTAAAAATCAAACTCCACACCCGAAAAACAAATCATCCAGTGAGGAAATGGGCAGAAGACATGAATAGACACTTCTCTAAAGAAGACATCCGGATGGCCAACAGACACATGAAAAGATGCTCAACGTCGCTTCTCATCAGGGAAATACAAATCAAAACCACACTGAGATATCACCTCACACCGGTCAGAGTGGCTAAAATGAACAAATCAGGAGACTACAAATGTTGGCAAGGATGTGGAGAAAAGGGAACCCTCTTGCACTGTTGGTGGGAATGCAAACTGGTGCAGCCGCTCTGGAAAACAGTGTGGAGGTTCCTCAAAAAATGAAAAATAGATCTATCTTATGACCCAGCAATAGCACCGCTAGGAATTTACCCAAGGGATACAGGAGTGCTGATGCATAGGGGCACTTGTACCCCAATGTTTATGGCAGCACTCTCAACAATAGCCAAATTATGGAAAGAGCCTAAATGTCCATCAACTGATGAATGGATAAAGAAATTATGGTTCATATACACAATGGAATACTATTTGGCAATAAGAAAGAATGAAATCTGGCCTTTTGTAGCAACGTGGATGGAACTGGAGAGAGTCATGCTAAGTGAAATAAGTCAGGCAGAGAAAGACAGGCACCATATGTTTTCACTCATATGTGGATCCTGAGAAACTTAACAGAAGAACAGGGGGGAGGGAAGGGGGAAAAAATACAGTTACAGAGAGGGAAGGAGGCAAACCATAAGAGACTTTTAAATACAGAGAACAAACTGAGGGGAAAGTGGGTGATGGGCGTTGAGGAGGGCACCTGTTGGGATGAGCACTGGGTGTTGTATGGAAACCAATTTGACAATAAATTATAGTAAATAAATAAATAAATAGATAGATAGATAGATAGATAGATAAATAAATAAATAAAATCATAGTATTAATAATAATAAGTGACCACAATCATTTCAACCTAGGATTTTCTCCCAAATAAATGGATATGGTGATAATGATAAAGGTTGTCCTCTCTAATTACTAGCTTTACTATCTGAGCTAGTCGTTTAACTTTTGTGATACCAATATCTTCAACTATAAACTGTGGCTACCAATCTCTACCTGCCAAATTAGCATAGAGATTAAATCAATTAAAGAAAATATGACAAGTAGCACAGCCCATGGCGTTCAGGAGACTTTCAATGCCATTGCTATTATTGTCCAATTTAATTGTGCCACCCCATTTCCTGTCTTAGTGCCCAGCATTGCACTGGCTTACAAGCAGGTGCTCAGTTTACATGGCTCAGGAACTAAGGCGGGGCAGTTTGAGGGGACAGGCAGCATTGCTGTTTAGGGGCAGACAGGTGTTTCCGTAAAGAAAACCATCTTCTCTGGGGCGCCTGGGTGGCGCAGTCGGTTAAGCGTCCGACTTCAGCCAGGTCACGATCTCGCGGTCCGGGAGTTCGAGCCCCGCGTCAGGCTCTGGGCTGATGGCTCAGAGCCTGGAGCCTGTTTCTGATTCTGTGTCTCCCTCTCTCTCTGCCCCTCCCCCGTTCATGCTCTGTCTCTCTCTGTCCCAAAAATAAATAAACGTTGAAAAAAAAAAAATTTAAAAAAAAAAAAAAAAAAAAAAAAAAAAAAGAAAACCATCTTCTCTTTCATTTTCCAAGCCCGGGGGGGGGGGTTATTAAATTAAATAGGTCCCTTGTTAATAGTTAACCATAGTATCACTACTCCCCAGCCATTCATGTTAAAATTAGTAACAATTTTATGATTCAGATTCCCAAGTGGATATGTGGGTAACTCAACAAAACAATATGTCTACATGCCATTGGGGTTCAAAAAAATAAATAAACACATAAACATACCAGCACACCTGGCCTCTAGTTATAATGCGCCATTGACTCACTGGGATCTTGGGAAGATCACTTTCCCTAATTGGGTCGAAGTTTAGTCCCTTTAAATTGAGTACATTAGAGTACATGCTTGAATGGCTTCCTTCCTTTCAGAGATGGCTGTAGGACTGTCCCCCTTCTGGAAAGGGAAGAGCTGGTTCAGGAAGAATCAGTAACACTGTCTACCATCTGGTCTGGCTCTTGGCTTGAAGACACGTGGTGGGATTGTTCCCCCCACCTCCCACCCCGCTGAAGTCAGTACGTCCATGTGACCCGCTTTGGCCGTGAGATATGAGCAACTGTGACATGAGTCACTTCCAGTCATGAGGTTTAAGGGCTTGCGCACAATTTGTCCCAATGGTTTTGTTTTGTTTTGTTTTGTTTTCCCTCTGACATGACACTTACAATATTTGAGGTAGTGGCTGTCCTGTCAGCTGGCCCTGAGTGATCGTGGTGACATGTGCTAGGACACTGAGGTAGTGGGGTTACTGTCACTGCAGCAGGACCCAGCCCATCCTGACTGATCTGGTGAGCCATATTGGGGGAGGAAAGAATAACGTGATTCCAAAGCAAAGGACTCTGGTCAGTGGAGGAGCAAACAAAATCAAGACCTGAAACCTGCTTGGGGCTGAAAGCATGGCCCAACTCTTGGAGCAGCTCACCCGACCGTTACAAGGGTCCGTGGAATATTCGGTGATGTGGCTGGTGTCGTGGTTAGATTTGGGAAGGTTTGGTTAATCATCAGAGACAGGGGCTGAGGGTATCTAAACCATGTGTATCTCTAATATTGGGCAGCTTCTCTGTGCTCCTGGCCACACCAGGCAAAGGAATGGACAGAGTTGACCTATGGCATCTCTAAGTGCTTAGGGCCTTAGGGGGACATCACGACAATCTGGATCGGCAGCCTGGTATACTTTTCTAATTCTGGCAGTCTATAAACCCGGGGTTCTGCTGTGCTTGGGAAAAACAACCCAACAAACGAGGCACTTCTGGAGATCTCTCTAAATAATAACACCAGGCAGAGGGTGACTTTGCAGGAGAGGAGAGAGTGACTCTGAGCGATTCATCTTTCCCTGCAGAGGGCCGGGTGCCATGAGCCTGGAGGGAATGGGCTTAATAAATGGCAGCAGGTGGAATGTAGGTTAGCTCCAGAAGGAGAGCATGTCAGCAAGGGTTATGAAACACAGAAGAAGTGACGGATGAGGTGACGTTGTCCGGTCCCCTTGAAGACCCTGGGAAGGAGATGGAAAGTCTTTCTTAAGGTCAGAAGTTGAAGAACGAGTCCAGACTTAGTCGAGTGGGGGTTGGGTTGTGGGTCTTGCGGGCCAGGGCCAGAGCAATAATAAACTGCTCTCCTCTTTCCTCTCCAGGTTCTCAGCAAACTGAGAAATCGGACAAATGGCAAGGCGGATGGAGGCCAAAATATCAGCTGAGGGTAAGGGCCAAATGGGCCTGTTAATGAACTGCAGGGGGAGGCCAGCTTGTCTCCTGGTCCCAGGCAGTGGTGGCCCAGAGCAGCCTTCTCAACACATGCAGGAACCGAGCCCCAGAGAGCCTTCAGCCTCGTGTCTCTGCGTGCACCTTACCCTCTAAAGAGGACAATGTCCTCTTTTCTAAAGAGAAAAGAAGACAGCTGAGCTGACCAGGCCTCATGTAATCTTGTCAGTCCTGAAGTCAGAGAGGCCTCTACTGTGCCTCAGACAGGGTGGGAAGAGAAACAAAGGACTCACATCAAACCTCCCCCTGTCCCGCCCCGCCACCGCCACGGAAGGAGGCATCCGTGGTTTCCAGACCAAAGACCTGCCCTCTAGGAAAGTGAAGGGATTTTCCCAGGGCTGGTGAGGCACAGGGTGAGGGCTGACCTAGTAGCTGTGAATCTCAGTTGTTAGGACTCACTGCCTTCCTCTGCCCCAACACGGACCCCCATGCACAGATCCAGCGAATGCAGGAGGATGTGGTCTGAGCCATGGCTCATGGGTCCTTCACCTGTGCGACTCCAGGCAGGTCACCCAGGTGCTCTGAGTCCCAGTTCCCTTATGCCAAAGCAAGAAACCATCATATCAGAACCAGCCCGCTGACAAATTCTTGAAGGTCACATGAAAGAATGGACGAGGGAGGGAGTCATCCAAGTAACTACGAGATGAAAAAGAAAGGGTTGAAGTTCTGGCCACTTCTGCAGCTGAGAGCCTGCCCAGAGAAGGGGATGTGATTGACCCTGCATGTGAGCAGATGTCCTTCCGTGCTCTGGTCCAGGGCTGAGGTGGGTCTGCCTTCATTCCTTGTGGTCGCGTCCAGGTTTCGGGCTCGGAAAGTGTTCTTTCCGTCCCTTTCATTTCTATCCCTTTCTATTTTGTGCCAAGATGGCTGAAACTTTAAACTCAGACCCAGGGCTCTGGGGAGCACCTCGTCTGTGTGCCTGTGGGGAAGGCCCCAGGGCTGAGGGACAGAAGAGAAGGGGTGGGCCTGATTATGACTGACCTACACGCTGCAGTCCAGCGCATCTTGAAAAGCACACTTGAATACTTTTCGCAAGGGAAGAGTTCCCATTTTAAGTTAATAAATCCCCTCAAGGAAGGAACTGTAACAGAACATGCAAATAACTCACAACTGAAACATTTTGTTCCAGAATTGTTTTTCCCCCAAACTTGGTGATAATGCAGCAAAAAAGGGGGAAAAAAAATGTTTTCAAGGGATATGTTGCTTCTCTGAGGGGAAGATCCTCTCTACTTAATGCTTTCTGGGACCATCCCTTGATGTCCAAAATTATGCAGATCCCCCCGAACCAGTGAACGTCCACCTACTGTGCATATAACACTGGGGTGGGGGGGACAGGAAACAGAAATGGATAAAGAGGGAGATAGGTCAACCGTAACTGTGAAGTTAAGTCAACTAGTTGTAAATATTTATGAAGAGCCACGAGAGGCAATGCCCTCACCCCAGAGCTCACCCGTGACACAGAGAACAAGCCCCGTTCTCAGCAAGTACACATTCTTGTGGCGTGAGATGGACCATCACCAAGTAGGCACATCATTTCAGTGAGTAATCAGCGCTATGGAAAACATAAAACAGACCATTCTGATTGATAGTGTCTGGGGCCGAGGGCATCGTGGAGAAAGGGCGAAGAAGTCGAGTGTAGCTGAGTTCTGAATAGCTGAAAAGGAGTCAACACCAACTCTCACAGGGAAGAAACTCCCAACCAAAAGGGAGAGAAACTGCCAGGGTCCTCAGGTAGGAATGGGTTTGGTGTATTGGATGAACCAAACAAGGCCTCTGGATGGGAGCAGAGTGAGGAAGGAGACAGTCACAGGAGATCAAGGCAAGGTGGGCTTGGGTTGCCTCAGATACTGGTTTAGGGCAATGAGATCCATTCCCTGAGGTGAGCCTGCCGTAGTCAGCTCTGACTCGGGAAGCGCCCCTGGTTGGATCTGCAGGAACAAGATGGGGCGCCCACCACTGATCAACGCGGGAGAAGGCAGGAGCTGACAAGAAGTCTTGGGCCAAGAGTTCTCAACTCTGCCCACCGGGATCTCCTCGGGAGCACATGGAATACTGATTCCCTGAACCTGCCCTCAAAGATTCTGACTCAACTGGTCAAGGGTGCCGTGGAAGGTTTGTCCACTCCCCTTATGATGCTAGGGTGCATCATAACCTGCATTAGACAATGCAGAGGAGGGAAAAGGCTTGGAGAAAACACATTTCATAATAATAAAAGAAGAGCTTTCTTTCCCAGGGCTTCCACTTCCCACTATGGACCTGATGTCCCCTGAGAACCTACCTGCCTGACTCCAAAATACCCCCCAAGTCTGTGACTCTGAATAAGACAATCAGCCTGCCCATGTGCCTGGGAGGCTGAGCGAGTATGGCACCACTGACAGAACGGGGAGCTAAAGACCCACATCCTGGGGGCGCCTGGGAGGCTCAGTTGGTTAAGCGTCCAACTGTTGATATCAGCTCAGGTCATGATCTCACACGTAGAGCCCGCTTGGGATTCTCTCTCTTGCTCTCTTTCTGCCCTTCTCCTACTTGTGCACACACATGCACTTTCTTTCTCTAAACAGATAAACAAACAAACATTTAGAGACCCACATCCTTCTGCTGCGTGACTCCTACATCTCACAATGCTACCCATAGGGGATTTAAAACCTGGGCCCCCAAAACCTCTGGGTGCCAGCGCTGAGGTACTGAGGTCAAAGGCTTTAGAGCTGGTTCCAATAAGGATCTTTGAGACAAGGTCATCATACGTTCGGTGGGCTCTCTGCTCCCCACCTCCTGCCCTCAGCCTTCAACTCCTGCTGGGGTTCATTTGTTCTTATGCCCATCTTCCTCTTCGTGAACCACTCTGAGAGCAGACACTATCTGCTTTGTCGTGGTTCTTTACTCTTCCTGATGTAATGCCTTGAAAGCTATCGGGGCCATCACAGGCACACTGCAAAAGACGTGGGCCACATGGTCGCCCTCATTAAGCTGCCAATCTTAGAATTGAAAGCAACCTCAGGAACTGGTCCAATATCTCATCTGACAAGTGAGGGAACGAGGCCCAGAGACGTTAATAACCAGCAACCCTTACATAGGGCTTTGTCATCTGCAGGTTCACATATGTTTCCTAATTTATTATCACCCACCCCTCCCCCGATGTGACAAGGTTCTTCTCATTATCCCCACCATGTAAGTAAGGAAAGTTGAGCAGCAAAGAGTGAACGAACTTGTGTAACAGCTTAGTGAGAAAGGGAGTCAGGACGCAACTCAGACAGTCCAACAAAAATGTTATTTTTCCCACCACACAAGGCTCTCCATGCTGTGACTATGACCCCAAAGTAAAGCTAGTCCTTCTCAACATCACACTCTTCCTTATTCTTTAGGCCAGATCTCCCATCACAACACAAACCAGGTTCTTTGGTTTCTAGAAATCAAGTTAGTGTTTCATTGCACAACATGGTCCTAAGGAGGTTTTAAGGGAGTATTTGGAATTAAAAACAAATAAGCAGGGGTTCCTGCTGGCTCAGTCAGTAGAGCATGTGACTCTTGATCTGAGGGTTGTGAGTTCAAGCTTCCCATTGGGTGGGGAGCTTACTTAAAGAAAAAAAATAGAAACAAGCAAAACCAGATGGGGGCACCTGGGTGGCTCAGTCGGGTAAGCATCCAACTCTTGTTTTGGGCTCAGGTCATGATCTCAAGGTTCATGAGATTGAACCCCCGCATCAGGCTCTGTGCTGACAGTGTGGAGCCTGCTTGGGATTCTCTGTCTCCCTCTCTCTCTCTGCCCCTCCCCTACTTGTTCTCTGTCTCTCAAAAAAAAAACAAAAACAAAAAACAAAGCAAAAACAAAACAAAACAAAAACTTAAAACAAACAAAAACACAACAAAAAAAAAGCAAAACCAGAAAGTCAAACTCATAGAAACAGAGTAGAAAAAGTAGCTGTCAAGGGCTGGAGGGGTGGAGGAAACAGGAAGAGGCTGGTCAAAAGCATGTTCTAGAGGTAAAAGATGAATAAAGTCTGAGGATAAATCACGCAGTGACTATACTTGACCACACTGCATGGTACAACTGAAATTTGCTGCTAAGAAAGGAGAACTCAAACGTTCTCACCAAAATCAAGCAATCAATTAAATTGTAAAAAGCGAGGTGACGGGTGCGATAATTAACTAGATAGGGGGATAACGTGTATGCACATATGACATCATCACCATGGAGATGTTCAGTATCTTACCATTATATTTGTCAACTAGACCTCAATAAAGTTGAAAATAAGAGGCCAAGCAAACCCTGGAGAATCAGCGTCCGGGGAAGAAATGGAGGCAACTGCCTGCCAGAGAGCGGCCCTTTGCCTTCACGCCAGCAGCCCGCCAGCGCCCGAGATGTCTGCCAGGCAGAGCTCGTTAACCAGGGCTGGGGATGTGCCTGCCTGGCATGTAGCATGATTTATTTCACTTTGGTTCCATGTCTCCCACAGATCGGCGCTTTCTTTACATATTATACTTTGCATCTTAAAAAATACACAAGATGATGATGTGTTTTGTGAACTTTTTGCCCATCGGTCTAATGTTGAAAAAGCCAATCTGACTCCCTGCCCTTGTCCTCCAGAGCTGTGAAATCACAAATCAGGCATAATAATAGCGTCTTCCTTAAGGATTCACCCAAGCATGTCAGCCAGCCTGGCGTCCCAATGATGAAATTTGCACTGCGCTTACAGGGCTGTTATATTGATAAAAATGGACTTTTGTACCCAATGAGTGACCACTGTCTTGGTGCCTGTGGGGCCTCTCGGTCCATCCTGGGTCCCTGGGAAAGGCCAGCCACTGGCCTCCCTGATTGACTGTGATAGTCCAAGGACTGAAGCAGTCACACTGCTGTTCATTCCAGGGAAAGATTTGTCTGGATGCAGCCACCTTCTTCCCCGTTCTCGCTGCTTGTGCCTTCGCTTATAGTCCATATGCCTCAAGACAACCCCTCATGCATGCTCCCTACAAGGCTTCACTGATGGCCACCCCAACATGCAGACGTTAGGGCAACAGCATGTGTGGTCAAATATTCAGATGCTTTAGAAAACAGAAATCTCTGTCTCACATTTAGGCTAAAATTAACAACTCAGGAAACAATAGACGTTGGTGAGGACGCGGAGAAAGGGGAACTCTCTTGCACTGTTGGTGGGAATGCAAACTGGTGTAGTCACTCTGGAAAACACTCTGGAAAACAGTGTGGGGTTTCCTCAAAAAAACTAAAAATAGGACTACCCTACCACCCAGCAATTGCACTGCTAGGTATTTATCCAAAGGATACAAAAATGCTGACTCAAAGGGGCACATGCGCCCCAATGGTTACAGCAACACTATCAATAGCCAAAGTATGGAAATGTCAACTGATGAATGGATAAAGAAGATGATATATATATATATATATATATATATATATATATGTACATATATATATATATATGTACATATATATATATATATTCCAGTATATATATGTGTGTGTATATATATATATATATTCCTATATATATGTGTATACACACACACACACACACACACACACACACACACACACACATACTGGAATACTACTCAGTTATTGAGCAGAACGAAATCTTGCCATTTGTAACTACATGAATGGAACTGGAGGGTATTACGCTAAGCGAAATAAGTCAGTCAGAGAAAGACAGATATCATATGATTTCATTCACGTGTGGAATTTGAGAAACTCAGCAGATGAACATAGAGGAAGGGAAGGAAAAATAAGATAAAAACAGAGAGGGAGGCAAACCATAAGAGACTCTTAAAGGGGCACCTGGATGGCTCAGTCGATTGAGCATCCAACTTTGGCTCAGGTCGTGATCTCACAGCTTGTGAGTTCAAGCCCCTCATCGGGCTCTGTGCTGACAACTCAGAGCCTGGAGCCTGCTTCAGATTCTGTCTCCCTCTCTCTGCCCCTTGCCCACTCACACTCTGTCTCTCTCTGTCTCTGTCTCTCTCTCAAAAATAAATAAAAAACATTTAAAAAAAAAAAAGAGAGAGAGAGACTCTTAAATACAGAGAACACACTGAGGGTTGTTGAAGGGGAAGTGGGTAGGGGGATGGGCTAGATAGGTGATGGGCCCTAAGGAGGGCACTTGCTGGGATGGAGCGCCAGGTGTCACATGTAAGCGATGAATCCCTGGGTTCTACTACTGAAGCCAACACTACTGTATGTTAACTAACTTGAATTTAAATAATGATGATGATAATAATAATAATAAAAAAAGAAAACAGGAACCTCAAAATGAGGCTGCCTCCCTGCACTATAAGGCCTAAAGTTACATGGGCTGCTGCCTTGACATCTTTGAATCTCACAGGGTCCCAAAGGCCTAACTGTGAGCTCCCTGCTCTCCCTAAATGTGCTCCCACCTAGCAGGAGAGGCTCCCCGCCCCCACCGACCAGTTCTCTTTATTAACCAGACCAGCAGGCTGTGCCCCACCCGGGCTCCAACCTAACAGGCTTCATCTCCAACAAGTCAACCACACCCTTGGACAGGAGCCTGGGCCACCCTGCCCACTTATCACCACCCCCAGCATCTCCCACAGCCCCTGCTGGCTCACTTTCTTGCCAAGGACAACCTCTCTGTGGCCCTGCATGGAGTGAGGTGTCCAGCCCCTTCTTATCTGCCCGCTATCCCTGGGTTTGGCCACATGTACTATGAGGGCCGGGGAGCCCTTCCTCACCAACGGGGTGAAGAGAAGGTACTCAAAACTTCCTTTTCCAAAAAATACCCATGATTTCAATTTAGTCATAATAATGGATGGCGAACAAGAGGTGTGGCCATTTTGCTCTGCACTCGTCTGGTCAAAGTGCATGGCGCCCAGCCCAGGCTTAAAGACCACATGTTTGTGGAAAGCAATCGGCAAATAGGAGCACGCTTGGAACACTACCGCCTGCTTACCTGGATGAGGGAGGGCAGGGGGTCAGATTCGGACTGGACTCCTCCACTCGGTAGTAAGTTGGGAGGCAAGGGAAGAGACCACAGAGCAGGAGACTAAGGGGGAGCTGTAGCCAAGGCTTCCAGTGCTCTGCCCACGCCCTCTGGCCCCATCCCCTGGCTTCTGCACACTTCTCTCCAAAAGGCTCCCTCTGAAACCTTATTCAAAAGACTGCCCTTGTGCTACCAGGGCTACCATATCTGAGCAAACTGTAAGCCAACGTTGATGACCTCAGAGCCTTCCGTCAGGATATCTTGGTCCCCTGAGGGAGGTGGGACAAGATCTGTGTGGCATAATGGACACTCCAGAGTTCCCTGAAGGACCCGATCAGGTCAGGGTTGGACCGAAGCTTTGCTGCTGGCTTCTCCCCACCTTTGTCCTGCTTACCCCGTTTCTGTGCAGCTTCTCTTGAAAGCACATCCTTTGTGAGTTGCCCCCCCCAAAAGAAAATCATCTCAGAGAGCCTAGAAGACCTGAACAAATTAGCATCCAAGAGCCATGCCTCAATCAGGTATAGAAATAATGCATCCGAAGCTGAGGATGGGTGGACAGAGGCAGAAATAAGGCACAATTTGCCAGACAAGAAGAAGGAACACCACACCAGCCACGTGGGTTTGGAACTAAGCATTTGTAGCCTGGGGAGCGAAGGCACCGTCACAGGGACTCTGTACAGAGCCACCAGGACCCGGAGGTAGGAAGCAGGCTGTGGTGGATGAGAGCCACCAAGACTAAGAAAGCAATCATCTTGATTCATTCAAGGGTATTTCCGGGGACTCCAAGCTGATTACCCTAGAAACAAAAAGAAGCAAGATGACTGACTTCTAATAACTGAATAACATCCATCAGGAGGAAATTAAAAGCGTTCTCTGGGATTCCATATGGGTAACTTGGATCAAGATGTGGAATGAAGGAAGGACAAGTTCAGGCTTGGTTTAAGGAAGATGATTCTAAGAGCCTTAGCCATTCAAACACGGCATGGCCCCCTCAGGAGTTAGTGAGTGTTTGGTCACTGGAAGTGGACCAGAGTTTGTAGGGACATTATTCGGTCTCCCATCCAAGTACTAACCAGGCCCGACCCTGCTTAGCTTCCGAGATCAGACGAGATCGGGCGCATTCAGGGTGGTATGGCCGTAGACTGTAGGGACATTATTTGGGACATGGAAGCATCTCTTAGAAAGGATGTGCATTCCAGCCAATAAATCACAGTGTCTTCCTCTCCTCCCAGCCCCACAAAATGCTTGAGCACACAGACCGATGCTTCCAGCTGCTTTTATTTCCCTTGGGGTTTCTTCAACACTTACACAAAAAATTCAATAGGAAAAACAAAAAAAACCCTCCAAAATAAAGAGTGCCCTAAAGCGGTGGATACAACTTTTGTATGTTTCAGATGAAAAGAAATAATAATTGAATGACCAAGGTAGGGAAACGTATGAATTTGCTAACACAGATCATTTTTCACACGGCTAACATCAATTTAAAAGAAGCGGGTAGGTTGGGACCATTGCACAAACAGATCTGCTGTGAACAGGTGAAGACTTAATGACATGCTTGTCTTGGTCCACAGACCAGTATTTGGGAACATTTGCTCAAACAAACAAACAAACAAACAAACAAACAAACAAACAAAAAAAAAAATATATATATATATATATATATATATATATATCCACTAAAAGTCTCACCATATCTCTGTTTCTGGCTTCCATGCTTTAAAGCATAATATATTTAGGTAAATTCAATTTAGGTCTCTTTCAAATTTTCAAAATTGAATTCAACAGCCCAACAATAATAGAGTCAAGACTGTTAGAACCGTATTTTGTTTCTTATCATACCTCACAAATCGTTAGTGCCCTGAGATCGTCAGTGCCCTGAGTCTATAAGACATTTTCACATCCGTGATTTCAGTGGGTGCTCACAGACCTCACGTGCCGGTAGATAAAACAGTGTTGCTTCTGCAGTTTGTCACGTGCCTGGGGCCCAGGTGGGGTGTGAACTGGGCATCGCCCGTCAGGTGAGGAACCCTACATCTGCCGTGCGTGCGGGGGGCACTCACCCTTGAGAAATCACCTCGTAACGTGAACATGGAAACTGCCTGCGTGGAGGGCAAAGCCCAGGAGGAAGCGGGCCTGGTGTTCTAGAGAAAAGAAGGGGGATTCTTCCGGGGGAGGGTCAGGTCCAGGAAGGGAAACAGCAAATGTTCTGACAGATGATACAGGTCCAGTGGGAGGAGAGGAGTCCAGATGTGATTGCAACCTGAACACCCGGCAGGTCGGTGATGCCATCCAGGGAGAGGGGACCCAGGAAGATGAGGAGATATGCAGACATATTAGTTTCCTGGGGCTGCGGTGACAAACTACATAATTCTGGAAGCCAGAAGAGTGTGAAAGCAAGTTGTCAGCAGGGTTGACTCTTTCTCAAGGCTCTGAGAGAATGTACTAGTCAGGGTTCTCCAGAGAAACAAGACACAGGAATTGACTCACGTGATTACAGAGGCTGATCTATCCCACCATCTCCCACCCACAAGCTGGAGATCCGGGTAACCCGTGCTGTGATTCAACTGGAGTCCAAAGGGAAGCAAAGTCTCAGTCTAAGGGCAGAAGAAAACCAATGTCCAGTTCAGCATTCAGGCTGAAGAGGTGAATTCTCCATCCTTCTTTCTTTTTTCCTACCCAGACCATCCACACTAGGGAGAGCAATCTGCTTTACTGAGCCCACTGGTTCGATGCTAATCTCTTCCAGAAACATTCTCACAAACACACCCAGAAATAATGTGTAATCAGGTATCTGGGAACCCCATAGTCCACGCAAGTTGACGTATAAAATTAATCATCACGGGGAGAATCTGTGTCGTATCTCTCTCCTCGTTTCCAGTGACTCCTAGAATCCTTGGCGCTCCTTGCTTTGTAGACAGTCCTGTCTCTGCCTCCATCTTCCTATTGCCTTCTCTCTATGGTGTCTCTGTGGGCCAAATCTCTCTCTACCTTTCTTTTATAAGGACACAAGTCATTGCCTTTGGGGCCCACCCTAAACCAAGCTGATCTCATCTCAAGATCCCTAACTTAATCACATCTGCGAAGACTCTTCTTCCAAATAAGGTCACAGCCACAGTTACTGGAGGCTTAGGATTTAGGCATATCTCTTCGGGGGGAGGGGGCACCGTTCAATTCATTACATAGGAGAATGGAAAGGTTGGCTCTCCTAAGCTGTTTTATCTTAAAGACAGAAGATAAAGAG
The DNA here is from genome assembly GCF_018350175.1 of Felis catus. NCBI lineage: Eukaryota > Metazoa > Chordata > Mammalia > Carnivora > Felidae > Felis > Felis catus. Next base: position 76,626,811 of record NC_058385.1, on the reverse strand, counting down.
CCAATTGTCTGGAGATCATTCGAGATCAGGGTGAGCTGAGGTTGGAGCGAGGAGGCTGGTGGGAACTAGTCCACCCACCCAAGGGCTACAGACAAAGTTCTCTGGGAAGACACAAACAATACCAGCTGCACAATTACGCCCAAGAGGTTAGTTAAGACACCGAATCTCCAGTGTTTCCTGTTCAGTAATAAATTTAGACACGTCACCACCACTTTTGAATCCTCCTTGATATCCACCATAAATCTGGCATGGCATGATATGCCAACCAAGCTGCTGGAAGAGTGTTCCATCTTAGGATTTGAAGGAAGAAAGGAAAATATGGGCTCGATCATGAAGGACGTTCATCTTTTTCAGCCACTTACGTACAGAATGATTTGCCGAGCAGCAGAGCATGTGAGGCACTCTGTGAGGCTGGAAGAGGCCAGGGTGACTCGGCCAAGTACTCTCCCTCAGATGACCACTGTCCAGGGGGCTTCTCAGCCTCAACCAACTATTGGCAGTTGGGTCCAGACCATTCTTCATTGTGGGAGGCGCCCTGTGCTTTGTGGGCTATTCACAAGTATTCTTGGAAGCCGGTTTCACCCCTCTCCCCTCAGTTGTGAGAACCAAAAACGTTGCAAGCACCGCCAAATGTCCTCTAGGAACAAAACTGCCCCCCAGCTGAGAATTATCACCGTGCTGCTATAGGGGGTGGTGGGACAGATCTCATGAGCAAGACAGCGCTAAGGCTGACCATGCAAAAGAGGGCTTGAATAAGGTCCTGGAGTCCCCAGGCTGTGCAAAACAGGGGGAGGGGGCAGAAGGGAGATTACGGAGGTTCTGAGGGTCCAGGAGAGAGTCTGGAAGGGACTTGGGGAGAGGATAGAGGACATGAGGGGAGCAGGATACAGTCCAACTCATTCAGAAGGTTTTGCTATTTTAATAAAGCACAAGACCATAGCAGTGCCCTCACAAGAAAATCCAGAGGCAGGGCTCTAATCTGGCCTCTTCGCTTTACAAGCCCAGCACCTTTTCCTGTGAGAATGCAGAGCGAGCACGGATTTCTCCCCCAAGCAGCTCCCGGGGATACGGGGTTAGGCTGACACAGTGGACATCCTCAGCGACAGTTGGAGTTAAACAGAATAAAACCCTGCACCGTTTACCATACAAGGATCTGCACTGAGCCTCTCCTTCTCCTTTTCAGATCCCTAAACCACTCGATTTAAATACGCAGCTTTTGCATTAATGCACCAGAATAATTGACGTCTCAATGTCGTCCTCTCTCTGTCACCCGTTACTAAATATACATTCTCTCCAGCAAAGTTTTCAGATTGACTCTCCTGACAGACAACACAGATTTCAACATTTACACAGAAGTTGTCTGTCAAAAAAAAAAAAAAAAAAAAAAGGAGGAAGAAAAGAAACAGGAAAAAATAGGCCCTATTTTAGGATGTCTCTGCTTAAAACGCAGGAGAGAGAGAGGAGGGAGAAATCTCTCCCTGTGCATAACAGCAATTTATGCCAGGATGCACAGTCTCACTGGAGAGGTTGCTAAGCAACTGCCTAACGGCATGTCAAAGGTCAAAGGGAGATGGGAGGTAAAAAGGCAGCAAGGCGTGAGCACGGCAGGCCACGCAGAGACCCAATCCACTCGGGACAACCGCTCCCTCCCCGCTCCCTGAACAGCTAGAATAACTGGAGGGGTGCATTTTCATCCCAGTGGCCTTGAAGTCGATACGGAAGATTCCACACCCCAAGCACAGCTTGGAACACAGCCACTGTTGCTGGCATTTCGTCTGCCGTCTCTTGTGCAGTCGACGAGCTCAAGGTTGAAAGTCAAGCAAAGCTTGGTTTCTCCATCTGTAAAGTGGTGATTAGAACTGTAGCTACACCACAGTGTGGCAGTGAGAATTTTTCTGGATTCTTCCCCTGCCTGTACTTGCCTGCCTGAGAGCATTCACTGCATTGCATTGAAATTTTCTCTTCTTTGTCTGCCTGTGCCCAGTGGGACCGTGTGCTCCAAGCAGAGGGACCACATCGTCATCATCCATCATTGTCCCATGACCAGCACCTTGCCTGGAACACAACAGGACCTCATTAAACAACTTTGTTGAACGTGCTCCTTATCCTAGAGTCTTGTAATGTAAATGGGCCTCGGGTATGCCATGGTCCCCTCCATTTCCTCTTGTCATCCTCTCTACCTGCAAACTAGATGCTAAGGTAAATTCACATGGGGCCTTCATGGAGGGGCCACGCTTGAGTTAGGTTTGAGAGGATAAGTAGGCGTTCGCCAGAAGTTAGTGGGGAGGAGGGAACCATATCAGGATCACGGTTCACTCAGGTTCATTGAGAGAGAGAGAGCTGCCCTTTTACGACCTCTGCTCTTCCAAGTCTTGGGGTAGTTAATATTTGACTTGGTTAAAGGTCACAGAAAGAGTAAATGGTAGGCAACTCTTAGACAAAACCCGATTTTATCTGATTCAAAATTTTCTGCACATCTCACTAAATCACACACTTTCAATCACGCGTAACCCAAATCCTTCCTTCGTTAATTCTGATAGTCAAGAATAATGTATGAAACACATACTTTGGACTAGCTGATGAAGGTCACCAATATATCGTGTATTCCTTAACTCATTCAGTTCAGTCATGCATCCACTGCTTCAATGAAAGGCATCTTGCTAGTCACTGGACACTCAGAGATGAATCATGCCCCTTGCCCACAAGTTGCTCACAATTAGACGCTACAACACAACGTTGGTCTGTTCTGTTGCACGTGTGATGGCTCTTCTCTCCATACCTGGACAGTCGCCACCTTCATGCATGTCCCAGGTCTCAGATTCCTGCTTTCCAATAGCTGCTGGCATGGAACTTGGACAAAAGGAGATGGCTTATATCTTCTTGGCAGAACTTGAGCTCCTTGTGTGTTTCCTTTTGTTACTGTTGGTTGTTTTTCCTTTTGGTTTGGTTTTATTGAAATGTATTTGACACATAATGTTGTATAAATTTAAAATGTACAACATATTGATTTGATACAGTTGTATTGTGATTGCCATGATAGCAATACCACCTCTGTCACATCACATCATTGTCATTTCTTTTTTGTGGCTGGCATACTTAAGATCCAGGGGCACCCGGGTGGCTCAGTTGGCTAAGCATCCAACTTTTGGTTTCAGCTCACGTCACGATCTCACAGTTCTCAGGCTCTGTGCTGGCACTGTGTGGACCCTGCTTGGGATTCTCTCTCTCTCTCTCTCTCTGTCTCCCTCTTCCCCTCCCCTGCACATGTACTCGCTTGCTCTCTCAAAATAAATACATAAATTAAAAACTATGTTTAACAAAAAAGATCTAGCCTCTTAGCAAGTATGATGACTATGATACAAATTATTGTCTATATTCACTATACCATGTTCTAGATCTCTGGGACTTATTAACCACTAACTGCCAGTTTGTATCCTTAAGCAACATCTCTCCTATTACCCCACCCCTGGCCCCTGGTCTCTACCATTTTACTCTCTGTTTTTGTAAGTTGAGTTTTTTTAGACTCCACATATAGGTGACAGCATGCAGTATTTGCCTTTCTCTGTCTGACTTATCTCACTCAGCATAACGTCCTCAAGGTCCATCCGTGTTGTCACAAATGGCAGGATGTCCTTCTTTCTTAAAGGCAAAAGCAAATCCCCGTAAGCTTCCTAATCTAATTTACTGCAGTTTGATTCCACAAAGGCGGAGCAGAAATGGCAACTTGGAGCACCCACCACATTCCTTATCTGGTGAGTCCTCTACATTTGCTCACTTAATCTTTGCAACGGCTCTTTGGGGCAGGGATCTTTATCCCTGTCTTTACACATGAGAAGCCTGAGCTCACAGGGAATAAGCAACCCTCCCATAGCTAGTCACTGGCAGAGCCAATACTGAAGACAGCTTTTCTCTAAAATCCAGATTCCTTCCATGCCAGCATGCTGCCTCCACGCAGACCTCGAAAGATGATTCAGAATTCCACAGACCCGGAATAAGAGGAAGAAGGAAGTGGAGGAAACAAGAACAAAAGCATTAAGGTGCACTGCACTGGGGAAACACGGAGCGTCTGGGGTGGCCAAGGCAGAGTGTGAACGTAGCCTTACAAGAGAAATGTACCCGAAAAGATTCGGGGCAGGGTGAGAAATGCCTTGAGCATCCTTTGCAGCAGGTTTAGCCTCAGGGTTCCGTCCCCCCGCCCCCCAGAAAACACTCAACAAAGGAATCCAGTCTGTCAAAGCCTGACCCAATTTTCCAGGAGTGGACCTAGAAAGTGCACTCGTTTTGCAGTGTTCGTGAATGCTACGCTTATCTCCCCCACAACAGATGCTCCTTAGCTCCGCGGAGGTTACTTCACTTCTCCCCAGTGGTTTATGAATCTCCCTCCCTTTGCTTGACCTGGAGCTCCGTGGACACTACTGTGGGTGCATCTCTGTAAAGCCAGCTCTTGGCTTTTCCCCACGAGGGGCGCCACCCTGTGCTCTCTCAGGAAGCGAGGCGCTGACCCAGTGAGTGGGTAAAACAGACCGTTGACCACTTCCAGCACAGCAGGTATGAGGACTACACATAACAACGGCATAAACAACGACATAAACAACGGCTCAGAATCCTTTGAGAAAGCTACCTTATTTGAATAAGTAATTATTACTTAGTACTTAATACTCACTACTCTAGTACTTATTTAAGCCCTCCCTTGGAAGTACATGACAGGGGATGTAGCAGATACAGCTTTATTGAGCCCACAGTGATTTGAAGTGCCTGTCTGAATTAGACTTCTCTGGGAATGGCATCCCACTCAAGGCAGAGTAGGTACTCTTGCCGGGTTTGGGGCGGCGGGGGGGGGGGGTTGAAGAAATCTGAGCTTTGGCTGCTAATTGGGCTATTCTTAATTATAGTCATTCTTTGTGCTAGGGAGTGGGAAGGGGAGGCAGGGAGAGCGAGGCTTTTATTTTTAACAACTGCACTTTCTGTGAGAAGTGTGGCCCCCATTTACAGCAACAAATGGAATCGGTGCTAAGGAGATGCGGCTGAATCATTAAGTGCAAATAATTAGGCCCTTAGTTCCTGGAGTTGGGAAAAGGAGCTCTCTGTGCAGCACAGGGGTGGAGAAAGTACCATTCATTTTGAGTTTTTCATCATTTAAAATGATAATCAGTGAGAGATAATATGCCTCAGTAGCCAATTTCGCCTCTGATTATTTGCTTGAACATAGTAATTGTGTGGTTTTGTTTTGCTCTCTCTTCGACGTGCTTCCTAAAGTCCTTGTGATGTTTTAGGGGGCTGGGGGGCTCGTTATTATCTCCGAAAGTAACCATGGAAATATATAATTAGATGTTATTCAGGGTAGAATGACCCAGGTTGCAGGAAGTCTCTGTGGTACAGTGCATTTAACTGGGCACGGGCTCTCTCCTCGGATCAGCAGAGTGTTATGTTCCCAGAGATCCTATAGTCCCATCTTATGGGACTGTGAGGCAGCCCAGGCTCAGGCAATAGGAGACCTGTATCCCAGTCCTGGCTCTAGCCTGTCTGCAACTGGTTTTACATCCGGGCAAATGGAGGGGAAGGGGCAGTCGGTGATGTCAAATGTGCCACAAAGTGCTTGCATTTGTTTCATACGTCATTTCTTCACTGCAAGTGGGAGACGGCTGTCAAATGTCCTCTCTACATTAGAAGGGTTGAGTACACTGAAAATAGGGGAAGAGAGAGTTCTGTTTGTGCTAAAATGTAAATATTTATTCTGTATATCATGGGCACATAAGAAGACTTTAAAAAAGGATAGCCACATGCTATTACCTTCAAACGTCAGTGATCCAGAATGGCTCCTGGCTTCCACAAAGGGTTAGGTTCTATTATCTGTTTGGAAATCTAGAAAGAAGCACTCAACCCAGAAGGATAGGAATTAGGAAGCCACCGAAAGGTGGCACGGGTGGGCTAGAGGAAGGAGAGACGGATGCAAATGAGCACTACAATCCCTAGCCAGAGTGTAGGGGAGGACCGTAAGTCTTCAGCCAGATTTCATGTGATACCAGGAAATGCCATCTATTGAGTAAGACAGTGATTCCGTATCAGAACTTCAGCTCCTTCAAGGTAAATCCCAGACTCCTGAGCATAGCACAGCTTGCCATCTGTGATATGAGCATGACCCCCACCTTCCCTGCCTCAGCCTCTCATACCAGCTCCAACCATTCTCCTGCCTGCTTCCTCGTGTACCCATTTTGAACTTCTTGGAGCTTGTAGAATGCCCCGCACTTTTTATCAGCTCTGTGATTTTGTCCATGTCCTTCCTTCTGTCCAGAATGCCTTTGTCTTCCCGCTTTGCCTACGTGACTGTGAATCACCCTTTAAATCAAAGCTCCAACATCAGTTACTCTGGAAAACTTCCACGATTTGGGTCAAATCACTACCTCTGTAATATCCTGCCTTTATTCCAATATTATACTTATCTAGCACATCATAGGTGTTCAATACGTGTTTTATTTATTTATTCATTGCATAGTTCTCTCCTATGACTTACGTAGAACTTCATCTGTGTATTATGTTAGTTGAGCTGGCTAAAGAAAGTTGGAGAGAGGTTAGTTGGGTTGGTGTGGTTAAACTTAGTGGTGTTGAATTAGGACTGGATGAAATTAGGGCAAAGACAAACAGGAATGCCCCCAGACAGTGAACCAGGCTGTAGAACACGCTTTCCACCAAACATGACATCTCCTTCTCAGCAGTGCTGTGCGTAGAAGACAGAAAAGTTCTGATACTTTCATGCAAACTGCATAGCTGCTATCCTATAGAGTCACAGTAAGTCCCTTGTTCTTGATAATAGAACAAAAGAACACTAATTCCAAATACTACTAAAGGATGTTCACACCCAACCTGCCCACTGACACTGTCTTTGCCCTAGGACACAGTCAAAGCTGGCGGAATACTAGGTGCCCATGATAAAGAACTGAGATGGAACTAGGATGGGAAGTTAGGACCAGGTTCCAAAAGGATAGTTCTTCCTAGAATGGATCATCCAAGTGGGATGTTAGGCAGGAGAAGTAATTGCGCGCCTGGAAATGTCTAATTTTATTGTCCCAAAGGCCATGCTCTTAACTGGTACTCTCTACTGCAGGGTGATAAAAATGGGCATAAATCCCTAAGTTCAAATCCCATTGACTAGGCGTCATCAAGAGGTTAGTAGCTTTTTTTAAATTTTTTTTTTCAACGTTTATTTATTTTTGGGACAGAGAGAGACAGAATATGAACGGGGGAGGGGCAGAGAGAGAGGGAGACACAGAATCGGAAACAGGCTCCAGGCTCTGAGCCATCAGCCCAGAGCCTGACGCGGGGCTCGAACTCCCAGACCGCGAGATCGTGACCTGGCTGAAGTCGGACGCTTAACCGACTGCGCCACCCAGGCGCCCCTTTTTTTTTTTTTTAATTTTTTTTTCAACGTTTATTTATTTTTGGGACAGAGAGAGACAGAGCATGAACGAGGGAGGGGCAGAGAGAGAGGGAGACACAGAATCGGAAACAGGCTCCAGGCTCTGAGCCATCAGCCCAGAGCCTGACGAGGTTAGTAGCTTTTTCAGTAGTTACATTTCCTAGGACGGGAAGAAATTACCACTTTGGTCTCTAAGGGGGAAAATCACTAGAGAAACTATTCCACTTTCTCTCTACCTGCCACTCATCTTTCTAGAGAAAGGGAGTGATTTGTCTGATGGGTAAGATTGGAAGAAGGACCTGTGGTAGAGAAGGATTAGGCCCTTCTGGCCTCAGGCCACCCTGTTCCTCTACTATGTAAGCTTAGGGGTACGTACTCTCCTCCCCCGGCCATGAGAGAGCTGGTAAATTCCAGTCTAGACTGAAAACTTAGGCTATCCACAGTGGCCACACATCTAGACTATAGTTTCTAATCAGCTTTATGTGAATCTGGCATTTTGAATGTTACTTTTCTGCCTTCTATTTCTTATCTTTCAGTGTTTTGAATGCCGGAAGGAAAATGGCAGTCACACATTGGTCCCATCCTCCCCAACAGACATGTTACCATAGCCACCCATTCGACCGTTCCAGGTCTCTGTTTCCCTATCCGTAAAATGGGAAGGGCGCTGCCTGTCATCAATGTGTTGTGGGAAATAAATGGAACAGCATATGGAAACCGTGGCACCGACTGGAATGGCACCAAACAGAAGGCTATTACCTTTGCCACCTCCACCTTAGAAACAAAATATTGGCAATCAGATCCTATGACCTTCTTGCTCTGTTCTCCCTCTTCCTCCACCTTATTTTCCCTGTTCTTACATTCCCTCCTGTAATGAAAGGAATGCCCTTCCACCCACTTGCCACAGATGGACATCCGCTATGCTCACATCTCTCACTGTCTCCAGGAGCACCCCAAATGAGAACCCCAAACGCACAGCAGAACTCGTTATCTTTCAACCAAACCCCCAACTTGTGCCTTCTTTCAGCCACCCAAGAAGAAATCATAATCACCCCGACCCCATGGGCCATGAGCAAATCCTACTAGAACAAGCGCTTCATTGCCCCCCTTTCCTCCCCATGCCCTGAGTCCCATCTCCTCCAAATCCATCCATCACATGCTGTAGAAAGCTCTGCTGTAATAGCTACCGGCTTTCTCTGAAGTATGTCCCATTCCTTATCAGCCTTCCCACTGGGCTGTAAATTTCCAGAGGCAGGGCTGATGATGCCTATTTCTCTGTATCAGCTTTGTTTTCTACACAGACCTTGGCATAGAGAAACACCTTTACAGTGTTAGTTAAATGGAAAATGGATTGATCTAACCTCTGTTCCCTGTTCTCTCCTGGCCAGAAATAGCCTTATTTTTATTGGTGGCAGTGAAGTGTTGTCAGAAAAGTGACATTAGACGTTGTTAATATGATGAAGTGAAAAATAATGTTGAGCTGTTCACAGATATACCCCGCTTCTGTTTTGTTTTTTTGTTTTCTTTTTCTTGCCGGGTGTTCTAAGAGATCTCAAGCAAACTGAGGCTTGATGGAGGGCAGGTGGGTGGGCAGATGGGCTAAATGGGTGATGGGCATTAAGGAGGGGACTTGTTGGGATGAGCACTGGGGTGTTATATGTAAGTGGTGAATCACTAAATTCTACCCCTGAAACCATTGTCACTCTATATGTTAGTTACATCGTTGGATTTAACGATAGATAGATAGATAGATAGATAGATAGATAGACTCAGTAAATAAATATTTCAAATAAATAAATAAACAAATAAAAGAAAGAAGGAGAGAGACATCTCAAGCAGTCAGATGGTAAGCTTCTTAGATACAGACCCAAGTGTATCTGTCCAGGTTAAGGTCAGCATGATAATAGCCAGAATTTCCAAACTCTATTTGCAGCCAGTCCCAAGACAACAAATCACCTCTGTTCCAAACAAACAAACCAGCATTTGGAAGCCTTAATTCTCTATCTGCGGCTCATCTCTGGCTGTGGTATTTTTAGTTTCTTCAAGGCTTTTTGCTTGAAAAAAAGCAAATGTGCATCCCCTTATCTGATTAAACTGTAAAACGCCTCTCCTGCCCAACACTTGCCCTATGCACCCTCTCTCACAGATTCTCCCCATCTCCAGCCCACAGAGGTTTTGCTGAGTGGCAAGGGTAAGTAAAAAAATGTTGGTGTGATTAAAAAGAAGGAAGAAGAAAAATAACCCTGGAAGCTTCTTGATCCGTATTACCATGGCAAAAAAAAAAAAAAAAAAGATGTAGTGTCACCTGGGAAATAAAAAGGAGCTGACATACTGTCTGCTACCGTGGCACCGCGCGCATTAATCGCGGAGATTTGCCTTTTATTTGATTGTCATGGCTTCATTAGGTGAGTGCCTCCCTCTCCCCAAAAAGGACTTCTGCCCAAGAGGCACAGCCAATTTGCCGTTCATTTCTGCCACTTCCAAGGATACATTTTTTTTTGTTTTCCCAGGACCACGAGCAAGTCCAGGCTCGTGTGGAAGTGACTCTGTCGCAGACACTATTGGTGACTTCTCATCTCTGTTCAGAAGGTACCTCCACGTGGAGAAGGCCCTTCCAGAACCTCTGTGGCTCTGCCTGCGCTCCGGCAAGCTGGACGACCCTGACAGCGGCTCCCATCAAAGAAAGAAGGGGAAGGACAGTGGATAAACACCCCCATCACTTCGCATCCCAGGTGGGAAACCTCAGAAACGCATGTCCTAACCTGCCTTCCAAGTTCCTCAGTAGGACTCAGCTCTGTTGCCTTGGCGGTAACTCCTGACAACATACAGTTCGCTGGTTTCCTTCCCTTTTCTGCCTCACTGCCCCCTTCCTCGGCTCGTGTCTCCTGGACTCACCTTTTAGTAAATCACCAGCACTCACATCTGGTCTCAGGGTCAGTTTCGGGGAGGAGCCAAACAAAGAGAAGCCCCTGCCCTGATTTAGATGACAATTGCCCTTCAGAGCTCCGCTCCAGAGGAAATCTCTCTAATGAACAGGGCCTTGGACATCTGAGATCCTGGTCTGCAGCAATATTCCTCACACTGAATCCAGGCATGGGATGGTGTCCCTTGCCTTCAGGCACAGAGTTTGGAGCTGAGGAAGGGGACAGTCTACAAAAGAATGACGTATGGAAACGCTGAATCCAATTCAGGTGCAGAGAGTAACTACAGCATTAGCATCCACTGGGGACGGGTCACTTAAGACCTCCAACTCAAATGCCCCGCGGGCATTTCATCCCGCAAATATTTAACGAGTGTCTTCTATATGCCAAGGATGATGCTACCTACCCTGTCATGTGTGACATTTCCTCTGTATGAGACTTCCCACTATCATCTTTTTTAATGCAATATCGTAAGTATTTTCAAAATAGTAAGAAGGAGAAAAGAAGCACCTTACACTCTTCCAATGAAGCACAAGCAATAAAGAGAAAACTCTCCCTTGGATAAGTTGTAAAGAGCAGACCACACCCCCAGGTCTTCCGAAGGAGCATCTGACACTTGTCTTGTGAACCCAGCGTTGTTGGCATGGAAACAACATACCTCTAAAGCTCTAAACGGTCTTCAGGCCAGGAACATGAGGATGTGATCCAGCAGTCTACAGAGGTGCTTCAGAGTCCACACAAAACCCTTAAGGTGCTGAAACAATGAGAGACCCAGAAGACTCTAGAACTAAGCGAAGGGTGGAATGAAGATAGTTCTCAACCTGCTTCGTTAGTTCCTCAACTGTGGCATGCTTTCGCCACCGTGGGGGACTCTATTTGCTATTCTCACTGCCTGGGCTTCTCTTACTGCTCCCCAGACTAATCTACTAGTCTCCGATTCACTCTACAGATCTCGGGACTTTCGTCCTTCTTTCCAGGATGCGTCCCTAGAGTTGCAAGACCAAATGCTATCCCCTCATTAGAACATTTATCATAGTTGATGCCTATGCGCCTATTTGCATGTCTACTTTTCCTATGAGCTCCTTGAAAATTGGAGCTATACCTGTTTCTTCCCACTGTTGAATCCCCGGCATCTGGTACAGGGTCTGATAACTGGGGTTCAATGACAATCACTGCATAAGTAACGTCAACATTACTGTTTTCACCAACACCAAGGTGGACTGCTGAGCAGACCAGATCCGCTCTTCGGGGGGGGGGGGGGGGGGGAGGGCTCGAAATGTACTCTAAAGAACACTAGCTCCAGGTTTTAGACCCAAAGAAATACAAGTTTCCTGAATCTGGATTAAATAAATCCAGGAAATCAGGTTTTAATAAAAATTGTCCAGGTCTCTTTACTTTTCAGAGCACTTAAAATACTAATGTGTGTGGTGACTCTGAAGATGGGAATCCATCAAGAAAAGTGCCCCGGACTGTCTTCTGTGGCCCCACCAGTTCCAAGCTGCTTGCCCTGTGTGCCAGCACATGCACTTTTAGTGCTTGTGTCAAAGTATCTAGCACAATCTGGGCGGGAAATACATGTTCATAAGTCCTGAAGGAAAGGAGTGGTGGAAACCAGATACTGTGAGAACACTGTGTGTGCTTGGCAAATCCAAAAGTGTATGCAATTCGGGAGACTCCTTTCAAAACAAATACGGAGAGGTGCCTTGGTGGTTCAGTTAAGTTTCCAACTCTTGATTTCGACTCAGGTCATGATCTCACAGTTCGTGACTTCAAGCCCCACACTGGGCTCTGTGCCTGCTTGGGATTTTCTCTCTCTCCCTCTCTCTTTCTGCCCCTCCCCTGCTCTCTCTCTCTCTCTTTCAAAATAAATAAAATTTAAAAAACTTTTAAAAACAAATACATTGATAAAGAAATAAAAGGGGCGCCTGGGTGGCGCAGTCGGTTAAGCGTCCGACTTCAGCCAGGTCACGATCTCGCGGTCCGTGGGTTCGAGCCCCACGTCGGGCTCTGGGCTGATGGCTCAGAGCCTGGAGCCTGTTTCCGATTCTGTGTCTCCCTCTCTCTCTGCCCCTCCCCCGTTCATGCTCTGTCTCTCTCTGTCCCAAAAATAAATAAAAGTTGAAAAAAAAATTTTAATAAAAAAAAAAAGAAATAAAAACTTTAAAAAAATATGGAAATTAAACTTTGGAAATATGGAAATTAAACTATGGAAATAAAAACTTTTTTAAAAATTTGGAAATTTTACAAAAATATATGATTATGTGCATACATAAATAGTGACCTGATTTGGAATCATCTCCAAGCTGCTTGACCATCTCTGTGTCTTCTAGCAAGACATTCCCACCAAAGGGTTCTCAATTTACTCAAGGTTAAGAGCTTCTTGAGGTAAGGACCACATGTCTTCAGCTCTCTGTACCCATTGCTCTCTTCAGTCACTGCCCTGTTCCTCTGAGCAGCAAACCAGCACACCGTAGACACCCAATAGCTCATTGATAATGAACTGAAAAGAAGGAAGGAAGGAAGGCAGGGAGGCACGAAGGCAGGAAGGAAGGAAGACGGGAAGAAGGGAGAAACCTAACTTGGTTTATTCTCTAAGCACCATGATTTTTGGAATTTCTTATCACAAGAAGTGGCCTTGACTGAAGCATGGAAGATTTATGAAGAATCTCTCTTTAAATTATCCAAAGCACAGCATAAAGGTCGGGGGTAAGTTACATTCTTCAGAATGCCACGATGTGCAAGGGAGACCCTAGCTTCTCCTTTGGATCTGTCAAATCCATTCGCTTCCTACTGCACCTTTGGTAACACTTTAACCTCTTCTGGTTCCTGCCATGTCTTGGGAAGCTGGGGAGACTCCACCCTTGGGACTCACACTGAAGCCTGAAACAACCCTACTTTGGCTGTTAGTTACATCAGTGGATAATCCAATCTACAGGAGACCTAACAGGGAAAACATGGGCCAAAGAGGCAGTAGTTACATTCAAATCACCTGGGAAGCTTATTAAAGACACTCATCCCTAAGCTCCTCTCTGGACCAATTAAATCATACTCTCTGGCAGTAATGCCCAGGCAGATGTGTGTTTTAAATCTTTTTTTTAAATTTTTTTTAACATTTATTCATTGTTGAGAGAGAGAGAGAGAGAGAGAGAGACTGAGCATGAGCAGGGGAGGGGCAGAGAGAGGGGGAGACACAGAATCCGAAGCAGGTTCCAGGCTCCGAGCTGTCAGCACAGAGCCTGATGGGGGGCTCAAACTCACCAACCGTGAGATCATGACCTGAGCCGAAGTCGGATGCCCAACCGACTGAGCCATGAGCCACCCAGGCGCCCCAGCATATGTGTTTTAAGAGCTCCTAAATGAATGCAATGTGCAAAACAGCTTGGAGAATTGCTGGGCTTGATAAATGTGTGCCACTTTCAAGATCTGCCCTTAATTCATTATGTGAATGTGGGTAGGCTCTTTACCCTGTCCAGACCTCAATTTCCTCAACTGTGAAATGTCCTGTTTAGAGAGAAAATGGTTAAAGTTTCATACTTGGTAAGTGTGTGTTATTTTTATATAACAGTTTTGTAGCCGTGACAAGGCAAGACACTGTGCAGAGTGCAAAGATGAAAGAGTGGTCCTTGACCTCAAAAAGTTTATAAACAAGTTTTTTTTAATTTTTTTAAACGTTTATTTATTTTTGAGACAGAGAGAGACAGAGCACGAATGGGGGGTCAAAGAGAGAGAGGGAGACACAGAATCGGAAACAGGCTCCAGGCTCTGAGCTGTCAGCATAGAGCCCGACACGGAGCTTGAACTCACTAACTGCGAGATCATGACCTGAGCCGAAGTCGGACGCTTAACCGACTGAGCCACCCAGGCGCCCCTATAAACAAGTTTTAAATCCATCAGTCACCTAAGAGTAAAAGACAGAGAGACTTTCTGGATGAATGGATGGGTGGATGGATGGATGGATGGACGGATAGATGGGTGATGGATGGATGGATGGATGGGTGGATGGATGGATGGATGAGCAAAAAGATAGACCCTCATGTTTTCCTTGTGAAATAGTCTACATATAATTTTAATTCCCTGCATGCCCTTCTAAATCCTAGCAGCATCTTGATGTGAATCCAGGGGAAGTTAAATACACTGTCATGTGGGTTACAGGAAGATGTAAATCAGAATCTTATTTTTGTGTTGTTTATTTTATGGACACAAAGCACACAAAAGTAGATCAAATATAATTCATAATTCTTGGCTCAAGAAACACTATCACCATTAGTCAATGCTTTCTTTTACTTTATAAAATTATGATTTTATCAGGTAAAGAGCATCTATACAAATTTGTATAGAGCATCTACACAAGGTGATCTATCCATCACCCAGCCCATGAATAAGAACATTACCATTTACTTAATCTAGGAATTTTCTCATTCCATGTTCTTGCCTTAACCACTTAACCAAATCCAGACATAAAATTACTTTATTTTTTTTTAATTTTTTTTCAACGTTTATTTATTTTTTGGACAGAGAGAGACAGAGCATGAACGGGGGAGGGGCAGAGAGAGAGGGAGACACAGAATCGGAAACAGGCTCCAGGCTCTGAGCCATCAGCCCAGAGCCTGACGCGGGGCTCGAACTCCCGGACCGTGAGATCGTGACCTGGCTGAAGTCGGACGCTCAACCGACTGCGCCACCCAGGCGCCCCCAGACATAAAATTACTTTAAATATTGTGGTTTACAAAATTTGTTTTAAAAAAGAAAGTTTCATCATGAACTCACATATATGCACACAGCACATATATATTATTTAGTTTCACTTATTTCTTAACTTTACAAAAAGGCTGTCATACTACAGCTAGTCTTCTAGGTCTTGCTTTTTAACTAAAAATTATATTAGTAAGATTTATCTCTGTTTTGATTGGGGAGTCACTTGTTTTCACTGCTATATAATATTCTGTTGCACAAATATACTCTCTCTACTCTTTTAGTGAGCATTCAAGTGGTTCCCAATTGTGTGCTATTACAAAAGGGGTGCTTTTTGGATTCTTAAACATTTCTCCTGATACACATGCGCAGTGTGTACCTAGGAGTACAAATACAAGACTTCAAAGAATGTGCATATTTAAATGTACAAGCTAATGGTTCCTTGTTTTCCAATGTGGATAGGCTGAGTTAAAGTCAACCATAAATGTGTAAGAAAGCTTAAAATAATAATGTGATTATTAGTTTGACAAATATTTATGGAGAGCATACCAAGCACTGTGCTCTGTGTGGGGGATAAAATGATGCAACAAGAGAAAAGGGTCCTTCACATCACTGGGGCTACACACAAGTAGGAAGATGTGAGAACAGAACATCATGAGTGCACAGAGAGGGAAATAGAAATGAGATCAACAAAGAGCAGTAGAAGTAATTTAGCCCAATCCCTTCATTTTCTAGGCAGAGACATAACACAGGGAAAAGGTAGCAGTGAATGATCAAAAGAGCATTTTGTGTCGACTGGAAGTAATGGAAATCTCGTGATTAAAGTGTTATGACTTGTGAATAGAATATTCACGTAAAGATTTAGCATAGTGCCAGGCACATGGTAAACTACTAAACAATGTTAACTATTATTATCGTCATCCAAGGTGATGCCTCAATTTTGGTTAAGGTAATTGGGTGAATGAAGATCCATTCGCTAAGACAGGAAAAAGAGAAAGAGGAAATTTGGGAACCGTGGAATGACGTCAGCTTGAGTCATGTGATGACTGAGATACTCATATTTAGGAGACCGTTGGATAGAAGTTTGAAATTCAGAGAGTCAGACAGTGTCATCACCTGGAGCTTTGGGAAAATATGGACTCACCCAGAGATAGCATGTGTAAATGAGAACACCAAAGGCAAAACCCTTCAGCATATTAATACTTCAATGGGCAGAGAAACTAAAGCCCACAGAGAAGATCCGAGAGGTGGAGTGAGGTATACCAAGACATTATGAGGGCAGGAGAATGGAAGCCTAGGGGACAGAGCATTTCAAGAAGCAGGCAGCACTGCTGAATGCCAGGAAGAAGTCCACAAAGGGTACATTGGAATTTCCAAGAAAGGCAATGCTGGAGACCTTGAGAACTGCAATTTCAGTGGAGTGGAGAGGGCTACAGTCTATGCATCCCAGGCTTCACAGTGAAAAAGAGGTGAAGAAGAGAAAGGAATGGCTGATACAGACACACAATGGAAAGTGAGGTAACTGGAGGAAGCATGTGCTCAAATAAATAATCTCTTTCAAAGATGCAAAGACCTAAACATACTAACAGGCTAAGGGGAAGAAGCCAGTGGAAAGAGAATTTGGAAATGTAAGAGCAGCCCTTAGTTGACAGGATAAACCCCCCCTGAATGGGGAGAAATTAAGCCCTCTTCCCTCATAGCTGTAAGTTTGATGATCTTTGCTTTGGAAGTTTGGATTGATAGTTTCCTTTAGTCCCCAGACTGTTCAGGCAATGGTGTTATTCTAGATAATCGAGTGTTAGTTCTCAGTCTTTCAGAAAGAATATTTGTAAGTTTTACTATTACAGTATTCCCCCATTGTTTCACATAATCTGAGAATTAGAGAGAATCATCCGGTATCTGACCATCTTATTTTACTGAGAATATTGTCATTCTAGAGTTTTATTCCACTTCACTAAGATGATAATAAATATTTTAATAAATTATTATATTATATATGATGGAGGTAAAAGATAATGCCCAAGACTTCTGAATCCTACTTTAAAAATAATCCATTCACTCATTCAACATGTCTTGAGCACACAAAACTCAGACGAAATCTCTGTCCTCAGGGCTAGTACAAGATGTTTTCCATTAGAGCAAACTGTCATTACATATTTAATTTTTTGTCTCGAAAAAATAATACAGCAAATTTCTTGGGATTTTTAAATGAAGACTAGAATCAATTTCACTTCATTATAGCACTGAAAACCTCCAGCCTCCATTTGCTTAAGTGCTATCAACTTAGTAAGCTCATAATAGTGGACATTAGGCACAGCAAAAGAAGGCACCAATATCACCTGAACCCTTACTCTCTCTGTCACAGTTCTGCCATGTCCCAGCTGTGCGACCTTAGATCTATGTATCCTTTCCTCCAACATGCAAATATTTCTTATAATCATGTAAAGACCAAAAAGGATATGTATTGTAATTTCCTGACATATAGTAGACATCCAGTGAATATTGATGGGAGATAAGTTTGAAAATTTTAAACAGAAATAAAGAGTATTCAAACAAAAACAAGAAATCAAAAGACAGTTCGAGATCATCTTGCCTCACAAAATTTCTTTCTGGAGGCTCTGAATCCCCATAATGGGGATACCCCTCCAGAGCAACATGACCAATCAGCAGTCTCACTGTACTTGAACCTGGATCTTTCCGTTTCTAGCCAAAAGCTTTTGGTTTGTGCCAACTTGCATTGTACCACGAAAAAAAAGTCTAAGGAATCTGGGTTTTGTCATGTAGACAAAGGTTTTCAAGAAGTGACATGATGAATCACCCATCAGGGTTTGACACCAAATGTGTGAAATAATTGGAAAGGACCTGGGCTGGGAGAAGAGTTCCTGTCCTTCACATAAGAGCCTCCACTTATCTGGTGAGTTCTATTTCTAAATTTAATAAACCATGAAAACTTTGACTTCCAACATACACCCTAAAATAACGACAGAGTCCACAAAAATGCCAAGAGATGCACAAATTTAGTTTCCACATGCCTGCCCCAGCTCCAGCAGGATCCTGAGGCCCTGAAAGCACTTGGTATGCATCGAGCTGATCAAAAAACATCAGTGAAAACATATTTCAGCTGTGGACATCATTTTTCTTTGGTACAGAGTGACTTTCACTCCTGACCAAAAAAAAAAAAAAAAAAAAAAAAGGTACCCAAAATAAAAAGAAAAAAAATGAAAAGCAAAGTCTTCATATCAAAAGCGTATTGATTTTTTTTTTCATTTACAAAAACTCACCCATGTCTGTCTATTAAAAATAGAATGTCTAAGGGCCTGAACTTATGTCGTGCCAAGAACCCAAACTTTCTACTGACTTCAAGGAGGGCTTCTAAGTTAGAACAAAAGCAGAGAGGCCAAAAGAGGGCTAGGAAACCGAATCTCAAATCCAGGTTTTCAAAACCTTGCTTTCTTATTCTATCCCCACACTCCACAAAATTCTGAATTGAAATATTACATAGGAGGTATTGAAGGGCTTTATAAGAAATGCCATGTTGTACGAGAAAGCAAGATGGTCAACAGATATTTGACACCCCATTGTGTCACAGGTGCTGCTCCAGCCGAGGTTGAACATGTGACTTTCAAAACTACCTTTCTTAGACTCATTGTTCCCCACCATCTGCCCTATCCTCTGACCATCCAAACCACAGTCTGTAGTCTAAATGCAAGCATGACCTTCAACATAACCTCCAAATCCTTACTTAGATTTTTACCCTCGTGTAATTCAACACCCCGCCTAAATGTCTAAGATCGGTCTGGGCGTACTGAAATTATGTTTAAACATCTGCTTTCTCTAGGATAATGGGTACCAGGTCCACAAAGATGCCAGCCCTGCACCTACCAAATTTCTGGAAACAGTAGGTTAGTGATAGGTGCTTCTTGAAGAACTCATGGAATATAAAAGATGAGTAAAACACAGATTCTACTGTCAATGAAAAGGCTAGAAGAGGAAGGAGTAACAGCACGAAATTAACAGAACTTCTAAGAAAAGTGATAAATTTGGTGATAGGTGCTCAGAGAAAGGCTTTAGAAGTATACACTAGAGGGTAACTACTGTTGGGGGGCCTGGGGAGGGGCGTCAGGGTAAGCTTCATAGAGCAAGTGGCATATGAAATGGACCTTGGAGGATGTTGGGGGACTGAACCAACTAAACCAAGCAGGGCACTTGTAAGGTTTAAAGTTAATGTAAGCAAAACGACCAGGTCCATAGTAGGAGCTAAATAAATGGCAGCCAATAACAATAATGATAATAATAATAATAATAATACTCTAGCTAGCCTCAGATACACATGTCAGTTGTCTGTGCTTCCATTTTATTTCTTTTATACTTTTACTATCCTGACCCTAGAGTCTCTAGCCAGTGAGGATGAAATTGGTACATCTTACGAAAACAAAATCATCACCTCACCAGCTTTAACAAGACAGGAATGGAGGACATTGAGCTCCTGGTTTGTTCAGCCTTGGCCTTGACATTAATTCCTGGAACTCAGCTGGATTCTCAAACCCGTTGTTTATGCTTATAGCCTACTCTTTATGGCCAAGGGTCAGCCCAGACTCTTCGTTCTCCCGTCAGGATGGTCCCAAGAGGGGCAGGCATCTCTCCTTTCAACCAAATCTTCTTGCCTCCCAAAGAAGACACCAAGATACACCTTGAACTTTTGTCTTGATGATCTTTGGCTCACAGTTAGAGCCAACGCACGGCTCTCTTCATATCAGATACATAACAAGTGCTTCACCTACTCCTAAGACGGCTATGGATTTTTTTTTCAATCCACAGATATTTACAAGGTACCTGTATCATTCTGGGTTCTGAATTTCTTTTTAGTTGCAGAATTGTCTTGTCTGAAATTTTTTTAGTTGCAATGCTCCTGAATGCTCTTCTGGCTTCAGTTTCTCCTTCCCATGGTCCAACCTCACACAACACCATCATGGTCTTGCTGAAACTACGTAGATGCCTCACGCTTCCACAGACAACTCTATTAAAAGTATGTGCCCAATAAAGAAGATGTGGCATATATTTATATACAATGGAATATTGCGCAATCATCAAAAATCATCATCATGACAACAAAAATCATCAAGATGTGGTATATATTTATATACAATGGGATACTGCTCGATCATCAAAAATCGTCATTTGCAATGACGTGGATGGAGCCAGAGTGTATAACGCTAAGCAAAATAAGTCAGTCAGAGAAAGAAAAATACCATATGATTTCACTCATATATGGAATTTAGGAAACAAAACAGATGAACGTGTGGGAAGGAAAAAAAGAGACAGAGAAGGAAGCAAGCCATAAGAGACTCTTAACTACAGAGAACAAACTGAGGGTTTCTGGATGAGAGGTGGATGGAAGACGAACTAGATAGGTGATGGGGATTAGGGAGGACACTTGTGATGAGCACTGGGTGCTGTGTGTAAATGATAACTCACTGAATTCTATTCCTGAAACTGCACTCTATGTTACCTAACTAGAATTCAAGAAAAATATTGGGGAAAAAAATACATGCCCAGCTGCATTTCATCAGCATCTGCTTATGTACGCCCACCCCACAATGTCTAACCCCATTTTCTCCCAGCAAACTCCTATTCACCCCGTAACACACAGTTCAAATATCTTGTCCTCTGTTAGTCATTTCTTGACTCTCCCAGTAGAGGTTAGATGCTCCCTCTCCCTTGACTTTCTTACAAATATAAGAAGGAGACTCTCCTGAGTACGTGATCTCTATTCACCAGTTACAAAGTTGAAGAGGGAAACAAAACGATCTTGACCCAAAAATAATCATGAATGAACTGTTTAAAAAGAAAAAAAAAAACAGTTCTTGTGGTAACACAGACTCTATTTCCTATCACCACCTCTGTGTTCTTGTTGATTATTCTGTTCATGCCAAATAGTTCAAGTGTTATACAAACACCACGGAAACTGTTTGTGAAAGGAAGTTGTAACTTTTGCAAAGATATAGAATTCCATGAACTCAGTAAAAGTGATGTTGGGGAAGTTCTCAAAGCATAGGGTGCCCAGCGACAAATTAGAATTTCACTGAGGTGGACAGTTACCAAGTGAAAAAGATAGAATCTACAACCTGAGCAGGCACCTCCAAAGAGAACGATATGAATATTAAAAGCTTAGGAACAGCCGTTGGTAAAGTTGATAAATCCTTTAGAAAATATGACAATTCAAATTAGTAAGGGTGAGCTAACTATTGTAAGAAACTGCCACAAAAATCTCAGATGTTTAACAGAAATACAAACGTTTCTCACTCAAGACGTGGTCTCGTGTGGGTGGATCAGGGTGGGATGGGGTGGAATGGGGTGGAAGGGAGGTTCTCCTCCACTCAGGCTCTTTCAATGCATTTACCTCTGCTGTCTTCTAGACCAGGGGTTGGCAATCTTTTCCAATAAAAGACCAGATAGCAAATATTTTCAACGTGTGGGTCATCTGGTCCCTGTCACAATGACTTAACTCTGCCATTGTAGCATGCAAACAACCATAGGGGATGTGTGTATGAATGAGCATGGCTGTATTCCGATAAAACTACATTTAGAAAAATAAGTGGTGGGCCAGCTATGACCTACTGGCTGTGGTCTGCTGATTTCTGTTCTAGAACTTCATCCTTCTCGCTATTCAGAAGGTAAAGAGGGAAGAGGGAAGAAAGACAGACGGAGCTCATAGGCTTATTAATGTTTATACAGTCCATGTTAGTGTCCCCGGAGGGATTTTTCCTTTTTTTGTCACTAATCTACTCTAAATGTACAGAAAAGTGCATGCAGATGATCAATAAATATATACTAAATGAAATTATTGAATGCATTTATTATAATACAATTTTGAGTAGCAAAATAAATACTCAACCACTTTGTGCCTCCTAACCATTAAAAATAGTAGCTAATGTTTATTGATCACGTAATATATACCAGCTACTGTTTTAAATCCATTATGTGTAAATGCCATTAAGTTTCTCACAACAATCTGAGAAGGAAGTTCCATTATTAAAACTTACCTTTTTTTTCAGATGAGATAACTGAGGTACAGGAAGTTCTAATTATAACCTAAATGTGATTCGTTGTCAGTAAAATGCAGTTACTTCCACATTTTCTAATTTTGTGATTATAAATTAAAATCTCATTCAAACACTTGTTTCTAAACCACTTCATATGACATTTTCTTCTTTTAAGAGTAAATTCCCTTCAACTGTCTTTTTCTTGGTACCAAATGTTCTCTCTGATGGAGTACCTCCGGTGATGTTTCATAAGTGTGCCCATTATCAATTTATTGCCTCTCAACTGCAAGTTAATCCTTCAATGCCAGCTCTGCAAAAAAAACTAAACTGAGCCCTTTAAATATTTTTCCCATTGTTAGCCGTGCCAAGAGAGGGGGCTGGAAAGACCTCACAGGAAGAAGTAACCACTCAGCCGGCTCCTCAGTAAGCATCTTCAACACCTCCCAGGGTTGTTAGGGGCAAGTCAAGAGACAAAAGGAATAGAAGAGAGTTGGCACACACATAATCTCATATCCCTTTCTTTATGAGTAACCAGATCTGCTTTCAATACGATGGAGAATGTGGGGATGAAAGGGGCACATGAAAACTGTTTTCTGTTATTTTGGGAAGGAAAAAAAAAAACAAACTGTGTGCCACAAAACTCTTCCAAATGAGAGGGATTATATTTGTTAAGAACTTAAATTTATAGGTCAGTGAACATAAACATTCACTATTTAGTTCCTTTGTTGTGAGAGCACAAGTGGAAACAGTATCATGTTTATCCAAGGCATGATGCCCTGGAAAGTTTATTTGCATAGACTTGCGATCATCAGAGAAAGCAGAGTCTGAGGTCAAACGTTTTTGTTCCTGTTTCCTTTGTTTCTTTGTCTGATTTTATTAAGAGACTGCTTTTATGGAATAAGAAAAACTAATGAGGTATTCAAAACATACAACAATTATTTATCAAGCTTGCAAAGCAAATCGTTGCTGATCATCAAAGGAACTACAAAAGTTAAGCGCCGTAATTCACACAGTACATTGAGAAAATGTAGTTCAAAGAGATTATGAAATTTGCTCAGTAACACAAAGATAGGAAGTGACACGGCCAGGATTTTAACCCCAGATTTGATTGGCTCCAAACATACCTTCTTGCACTGGCACGATGATACTTTTGTCACAAATTGTCCTTGACAATAACATTCAGGAAAACCAGACTGTAAACTCGGGTCTTCCTGATCAGGAGCAAACGCCTTCTTCACTGTAGGGCGGAGGATGATGGGAGTTGGGGGGCAGGGGGGAGACGATGGAGCTAGAACCAAGCACGATATGAACATGCGCTTCAGATTACATAACCTACTCTAAGTCAAGAATTTTGGTCACAAGTGACAGAATTCCAAGACCAACTAGCTCAGCGAGCTGCAGTAAAGAGAATTTATTGACTCATGCAACTGGCAACTCCTGGAACAAAGCTGCCTTCAGGCATAGCTATATATAAGCGCTCAAATAATGACAGTAGTACTCTATCTTTCTGTCCACTTGGGTTCATCTCTGGTCCCCTTTGTTAACTGGCTTTATTTTCTCACCATAGTCCAGCTTTCCCCACGTGGCAGGCCAAACAGCCACACCAGCTCCAGACCTGCATGCTTAAGGCCCTTTTTTAATATATATATAATATATTTAATATGTAATTTATATATAATCATATATAACATATTATATAATATATTATATATGATTATATGTAATATATAATTTAATACATATAATATATTTAATATATATAATTTATTGTCAAATTGGCTTCCATACAACACGCAGTGCTCATCCCAACAAGTGTCCTCCTCAAGGCCCATCACCCATTTTCCCCTCTCCCCCACCCTTCCCCCATCAATCCTCAGTTTGTTCTCTGTATTTAAGAGTCTCGGGGCGCCTGGGTGGCTCAGTTGGTTAAGCATCCAACTTTGGCTCAGATCATGATCTCATTGTTCGTGGGTTGGAACCCCACATCGGGCTCTGTGCTGACAGCTCAGAGCCTGGAGCCTGCTTCCGATTCTGTGTCTCCCTCTCTCTGCCCCTCCCCTGCCTCTCAAAAATAAACATCAAAAAAATTTTATTAAAAATTAAAATAAAAGAGTCCCATGGTTTGCCTTCCTCCCTCTCTGTTTCTAAGTATTTTTTCCCTTCCCTTCCCTTCCCTTCCCCCATGGTCTTCTGTTAAGTTTCTCAAGTTCCACATATGAGTGAAAACATATGGTATCTGTCTTCTTACTGACTTATTTCATTCAGCATAATACCTTCCAGTTCCATCCACGTTGCTATAAATGGCATGATTTCATTCTTTCTCATTGCCAAGTAGTACTCCACTGTATATATAAACCACATCTTCTTTATCCATTCATCAGCTGGTGGGCATTTAGGCTCTTCCCATAATTTGGCTATTGTTGAAAGCACTGTGAAAAAGACAACTCCTCATCTATTGCCAATGTGGAAAAGTTCCGAGATGGTATCCGACTGGCTGAAAGTCACTGGACTCTTCTAATCACCAGGAAGTGCGAGGCATCACCAAAGCACACGGAAGGGGAAGGAAAGCTATATCCCAAACCAGGACAAGAAATTGTCACTGCATCCCTAATACCCACATGCATACAGGCCAACATCACCACAAAATTCCAACATCCTCCGAACTAAGTGTTACAGGTGATAAAACATGGAACATTTTAATACATAAAATCAGCTAAATCTCAATTATAATGCTCCGCCATAGAAGAGACATCACAAAGTTTTCAACAAATAAGAAATCAAATATGAACTGTTAACTCTATCTCATGGAAAAGTCTGTCATCTTTATATCATATTGAGCCTTGCCAGTCATGATACCTTGGCTTGTCATGTGAGCTGGGATATTAGAACGTATGTGTAGTATTGAGGGATCGTGATGTTATGACATTTTTGTCCCACCCACAAAGAACTCTGCTACTATATCTTTAGGAGACAAATGTCTTTAATGCTGAATATGCTTACCTCTCATTAATTAGCATCCAAAAGGATATCCTAAGCTCTGATAGATATCTGTATATGCTAACCCAACACTTCTGAAACCATGTTCCTATTCCATAGGGTATATGCTCTCAAGATGATAAATTTCAAAAGGTTCAATGGCTAAAAGCAGACCCTAACATTCCTTTAGATGATGATAACCTGTAACAGTAGACAAAACTCTGAGAACTGTAGTAAAGAGGAAATGTTCAAGTTTTTCTAAAACCATTGTGTCTTTGTTTGGATTTCCCTACAGGCAAAATCGGAGACATAATTTGCACAAAGAGTTTGAAAGGTGATCACAGAAAGCAGGAGAGGAGGAACGGTCAGACAGGGAAGGAGAAAAAGTCAATAAATTATACATCACTGAGCTAGTTTCCAGTACAGTCAGGTGCAGATTGAGCTCCAAAGGGATCCTACGAGGAATGGTGTAGAATGTCCCTCAGATTGTCTCTCCAACTACAGGAAGCTAGCATGTATCTACCACCTCTGTCCCTATTGGTTGAAGGTTTACCCCCAAAAGCCTTACATCTGTCACACCTCTGGGCACCTTCACCCAGGTCAAGGGTTTTCAGGTGACTTAGATGCCACGAGACAAAGCAGGGGAGCAGTAGGCGATACTGCTGAAGGGCCAGGAGGTAGGACCTCCAGTAGGCGGGAAACTATTCACCAAGGGTGTGTTGAAATCAATGGTGGGAAACAGAATGTGACACATTTATTTTCGAAATCTGCTTATGTGTTGCTTCCCACAAACACAGAGCCCTTGTGGCATAAAACACCTTTGAGCATCACACGCAATCTGGAAAGCACTCTGTTAGACCAGTATGCAGGAAAGGACCAATAAGAGAGACTTCCAGAATGGCAGAAAAAGAACCCTTGGAAATCCTACACCTGCATAAAGGCAACAGGAACAGTGGCAAAAAAAAAAAAAAAAAAAAAAAAAAAAAAAGTCAAATCAAAATTTTCAGAACTCTGGAAATTGACAAATTTTTTTACAATAATCCAAGGAGCATTTATTCAACAAAACCAACTGAATCTTGGTAATAACAGGGAGCTTTGTGGTGCTTTCACCTGCCCTATTTTCATCCCTTCTTTTCCCAGCTCTCCAGGAACTGTGCACAACGGCTGCCGTGAAATCTCCATCTCTGTGAAAGCAAGCAGCCTGGCAGACACCGGAGGGGACAGATTCGGTTTGGGGATCTTCAGAAAGTCCCGTCCCTGTCACGTTGCACTATTTCATCTGTCTGGCAACTCCCTGGAAAAGCCCCATTCACAGGGTTGTTCATTATTCGATCTGATTCAGAGCCCACATGATGAGAAAGGTCCAATCCCTGGGGTGTTTGTCAAAAACATTCGGTGGTCAAGAGAATGAGAAGACAGACCACAGGCTGAGACAAAATATTTGCCAGAAACACGTCTGACAAAAACTGTTATTCAAAATACACACAGAACTCTTAAAGTCCAACGATGAAAAATGAATAATCTGATTTTAAAATGAGAAAAATATATAAGCAGACACCTTTTCAAAGAAGATATACAGATGGAAA
Source organism: Felis catus (assembly GCF_018350175.1). Taxonomy (NCBI): domain Eukaryota; kingdom Metazoa; phylum Chordata; class Mammalia; order Carnivora; family Felidae; genus Felis; species Felis catus. The sequence continues at coordinate 76,600,182 of NC_058385.1, read as the reverse complement.
AGAAGCAAATGAAAAGATGCCCAACATCTTATATCACCAGGGCTTTGCAAATTAAAACACCAATGAGATATCACCACACACTCAATTAGAAAGGCAAACATCCCAAACACCAAAAACACCGAAAAAATCCAAAACACCAAATGCTGGGTAAGATGTGGAGCAATGGGAACTCTCAGTCGTTACTGACGGGAATGCAAAATGATGCAGATACTTTGGAGAACAATTTGGCAGTTTCTTCTAAAACTCCTACCATATGATTCTGTAACCTTGCTCCTTGGTGTTCCTCCAAGGAGGAACAGCACATTAACATCCACACAAAAACCTGCACCCGTGTTTACAGCAGCCGTATGCATAATTGCCAAAACACGGAAGCGATCTGGGTATTTGTCCAAAAATTACAAGAACACTAATTCAAAGGGATACATGCACCCCTATGTTAATAACAGCATTATTCACAACAGCCAAACTACGGAAGCAGCCCAAGTGTCCATGGACAGACGGCTGGATAAGGAAGATGTGCTATATAGATATAGATATGTAGATATATAGATATACACACACTCATATATATACATATATATTATATGTAATATATATTATGTATATTACAACAACATGGATAGAGCTAGAGAGTATTGACCTGGGTAAAATAAGTCATTCAGAGAAAGACACATACCACAGGATTCCACTCATGTGAAATTTAAGAAAGAAAACAAACGAGTAAAAAACAGAAAAAAAAAAGAGAGAAACCAAAAAACAGACTCTTAACTCTAGAGAACAAATGGATGGTCACCAGAGGGGAGGTGGGTGGGGGCATGGGGGGAGTAGACGAAGGGGATTAAGGAGTATGCTTAATCACGATCAATGTAAAATAAAATGAAATTACATCAAATATGAATAAATAAATAGAATTTGGAAGCGATCAAAATGTCCTTCGGTAGGTGAATGGATCAAGAGACTCTGGTCCATCCAGACAACGGAGCATTGTTCCGCTGTCAGGCCACGAAAAGACATGGAGGAAACTTAAATGCACACCGCTAAGTGAAAGAAGCCAATCCGCAAAGTCGACATGCGGTACGGTATGACATTTTGGAAAAGGCAGAACCATGGAGACCCGAAAAGGGTTCGTGGTTGCCAGGGGAGAAGGGGGAGGATGGATGAACAGCCGAGCACGCAGGATTTTTAGGGCCGTGAAACTATTCTGGATGACGCTTTGGTGGTGGATACGCATCATTACACATTTATCAAAACCCATAGAATGTGCGGCACCAAGAGTGAGCCATGCCCTCTGGGTGATGGTGATGCGTCCGTGTCCATGTGTGGGTTGTTAACAAGTGTACTCGTCTCAAGGGGGATGTTGATCACGGGGGAGGTTGTGTGTTTGTGAGGACAGGGGGTATATGGGAACTCTCTGTATTTTGTGCTCGATCGTACTGTGAACCTAACTAACACTGCTCTAAAAAAATGAAGTCTATTAAAAAATGAGTGCAACTGTTTAATACTGTGATTCAGCCGCCTGAGGTGATGATACTATTTAAGGCAAGAAAACATGGAAAGACTGGGGAGTGAGATTTTCATAGGGGACTTTGAAAGGCTCCAACACGTTGCCGGGATCCAGAGCCCAGACCCTGGTGCAGGGGTACGCACGGTCCCGGGAAATACCCCAGGGGACCCTAATCTGTCATTGCTGGCTCTCTGGAGGCTCCGTGCAAGCAGGAAACAAGGGTTCAGGCAGTCGTATAAACCCCTCAGGTACTGACAGTGTATCCAAACATACAAACACAGCTCTCCGGCAAAGCATGAGACGCTTTCTGTTTCAAAGCTTCTTGAAACTTCCGTCTGATCTCTAGCTGACCACTGAGCTAACTGGGCACAGACCTCAGTGGCTGCACGGGAGACAGAATACAGACCTGAGACGGTTAGTCCAGACAAGTCACTAAATAAACAAGTAGCATCAAGAACAGCGACAAAGAGTCACAACAGCAAACCCTGTTCACAGGGGGGCTGCACTTCCAGAGTAGCCGCATCATATATATTATTTAAAATGCACAGTTTGGGGGGCGCCTGGGGGGCTCAGTGTGTTAAGCATCTGACTCTCAATTTGGCTCGTGTCATGATCTCACGGTTCGCAAGTTCGAGCCCTGCTTCAGGCTCTGTGCTGATGGCTCAGAGCCCGGAACCTGCTTCAGATTCTGTGTCTCACTCTCTCTCTGTCCCTCCCCCTCTCATACTCTGTCTCTCTCCCTCTCAAGAATAAATAAACATTAAATTTTTTTTTAAATGCACAGTTTCAACACCAGCAAAATTATGGCAAGAAACAGGAAAACATGTCACCAACCCAGAAAACAGAGCGGCCAATGGAAACTCTCCCTGAGGAAGCATGCACACCGGATTTACTAGATAAAGACTTCACAGCACTACTTAAATCGGTCACTATAAATACGTTCGAAGCCCTAACAAAAGCATGAGAATGATGTCTCATCAAATAGAGAATATTAGTAAAGACATAGAATTTTTTTTTAATTATAATGCTAGAATTGAACAGGGCGATCTTTAGAGTGAAGGGCTCACTCAAGCAGCTCAGTGGTAGACTTGGGTTGCTAAAGGAATCAACAAACTTGAGGGTAGAGGCCGGGGTTTTGCAGAAAAGAAAGATGTGTGAGCAGGTAGTCAATAATAAAGGTAGTGACATGACATGATGCTGACGGGGAGTGGAGAAGACAAGTGCTTGGCAGGAACAGGAATTGGAAGGTTCCAGAAGACAGTAACAGGGGGATTGCACCGTTGATGATTAGTTGTGCAAGTTGGTACTCAAAACCTTTGCCTGAGTCTGTACAGCTTATGATATGTCAATTATACCTATAATTGGGAGGAAGGGGGGGGAGGGAGGAAGGAAGGGAGGGAGGAAGAAAGGGAGGGAGGGAGGGCGGAAGGGAGAGAGGGAGGGGGGAAGGGAGGGAGGAAAGGAGGGGGGAGGAAGGGAGGAAGGGAGGGAGGAAGGAATGAGGGGAGGGAGGGAGGGAGGAAGAGAGGGAGGAAGGAAGAAAGGAAGGAAGGAAGGAAGGGAGGGAAGAAGGAAGGAAGGGAGGAAGAAATGAGGGGAGGGAGGGGGGAAGAAGGAAGGAGGGGAGGGAGGTAGGGAGGAAGAAAGGAAGGAAGGAAGGAAGGAAGGAAGGAAGGAAGGAAGGAAGGAAGGAAGGGAGGAAGGAAGGAAGGGAGGAAGGAGGGAGGAAGGAAAGAAGGAAGGAAGGAAGGAAGGAAGGAAGGAAGGAAGGAAGGAAGGAAGGAAGCAGGAAGGGAGGGAGGAAGGAAGGAAGGAGGAAGGGAGGGAGGGAGGAGAGAGAGAGGGAAAACGCATCCCCATTTTCCTGGCTCTCCTTCCCAGTAGCTAGGGGTTCTCGCCTATCAGGTCCCAGCCTGCATGTACAGCCTATTTTCTAATATTTAGGAAACAAACTATGGACACATTTCATTGCAGAGTGTCGCGTCGGCATGGAGAGTGTCTCCATCGATCCTAGCGTCTTCCAAAGTCAGAGTTAAAACACTGTCACATGTGGGGGCTGCGCGGGCGGATGCCACCCGCTGCTTCCAGCCCTGACTCTGACGCCCCAAACAGACGAATCCAGGCGAGGCAGCGCCCGCGGAACCCGGATAATGAGAGAGCCGCTGCCACTCCCTTGCCCCTGGCCCTGTCCAGCAGGAGGACTGCCAGGGGTGCTCCACCTCCCGGGCAGCCGGGTGCTCGGAGGACTTGGTGGCTTTTGCGCCTCCCCTTGCCTCCCCGCGGGGCGTCAGCTCCCATCTGCCACCTCGGACGGGAAACAGAGTCAGCCTGGCTCCGGACTCTGCCCCTCCCCGTGCTGTGCCTCGAATACTAGGATTTTCCATTCTCCGGCCCTGCAGAGGCCAGACATGAGCAGACGCCCGCTGAAGCCGTCGCGGGCGGACCCGCGTAGGGCAGAAGCTTTCGTTTGCCATAGGGCGCGTCTGTTCTCTGCACTTGGGCTGCCCCGGGCCCAAGGTCAAGCTCCGGAAGGGGAGGAAGGAAGGGCGGGGAGCCTACCTGCCCTTGGGGAACGTACGTGCGAAGTCGGCCCCGGGAAGACGTGCTGTTAAAATGCCGTTCCACGTCCAAAGTGGTACTTGGATGGTCCAGAGCGAGTCGAGAATGGCTTCTGGACCCGGTTACAAGCGGCCGCTTCCTGCAACCCTGCGAGAAGGACGGTGAGGGATTGTGTGAAACGCGAGCCGTGAAGACAAGAGGCGACTGAATAATTTAACAAATATGGTGCCGGAACTCTTTTCGGAAAGTGAAAAGGGGAAAATGAGTGGAGAAGTTGTAAGAGAGTCCATATCTTCAACTACAACAGGCTTGGTAAAGTCAACAGATAATATCTATAATCGAAATGCCAATAAGTAGTAAAATTGTTTATTTAGAAATAAGGGAAGTGAGACAAGAAGAAACAGCAGACTAGACCATGGTTGCCCTTGGAAAGCAAGCACTGAGAATAGCCCCAGACAAGTGGGGTGTGAAGGCTGCTGGACCTGGGGGCGCCTGGGTGGCTCAGCCGGTTGAGCATCTGACTTTGGCTCAGGTCACGATCTCACAGCTCATGAGTTCGAGCCCTGTGTTGGGCTCTGCGCTGTCATCTCAGAGCCTGGAGCCTGCTTCGGATTCTGTGTCGCCCTCTCTCTTTGCCCCTCCCCTGCTCGCTCTCTCTCTCTCTCTCTCTGTCTCTCTCAAAAATAAATGAATATTTAAAATTTTTTTAAGAAACTGCTGTTTTTTGTGATAATCTTTGTATAATGATGTTACCCTAAGCTTTCCCAGGTACAAGTGTTAATCTGATAAAAGCTAACTATTTAAATGACACCTAATGGAGGGGATCCAGCAAAGCACCGTTGGAGGAAGTGGGTTTATTTTGATGGTGTTGCAATGGACTCTTACATTCCACCTTCAGGCAGAGGGATCTTCCTGAATCAAAACCCACATCAGATCGCATGCTCTTCTTCTTTAATGTTTATTTAGTTTTGAGAGAGAGCAAGTGGGGGAGGGGCAGAGAGAGAGAAGGAGAGAGAGAATCTGAAGCAGGCTCCGTGAGGTCAGCACAGACCCCAGCGTGGGACTTGAACTCGTGAACCGTGAGATCATGACCTGAGCTGAAATCAGGAGTCAGACGCGTAACAGACTGAGCCACGCAGGAGCCCCATCACATGCTCTTTTAAAACTACTCACCATTCATCCCACAAGCATTAAAGGTGCTCCAACATGCACTTATAATGCACCAATAATGAGACCGGCTCTGCTCTAGACCCCAGGTGTACTTTCAGCCCATGAAAGATCCCAAGAGGCCTTCGCTGCCCAGGCTCTTGGCTTAAAGCAGACCAGTGTGAAGAGAAGCATCCAAGAACGACATCCAACCTGACCCTCGCACACTCATCTTGCACTTGGACGCTCCCAGTTAGGCTGAGGAGCAGTCCCTCCACCTTTGCCCCTGTCCAGCCTATTCTCCGTGCAGTAGCCCGAGGAGTCGCCTTAATGTAGATCAGATGCCGTCACTCCTCCGCGGCAACCCTGACTTCCGACTCAATCAGAAGAAAGCCCAAATCCTTACCATGACCAACAAGGCTGCACAGTCGAACCTCTTATTCTCTGTCCCTCCCAGCATGCACGTTCCCCAATGTCCCTCTCTATGTCCTTCCTAATCTTCACCATCACCTGATACTATGATGTTTTCTTTCATTATCTCTTTCTGTCTACTGGGTTACGACTAACCAGGCTAGAGCTTTACTTTGGTCATGACCTCATCCCCAGCACTTACAACAGTACCAGGCACGTAGCAAACATGCAATAACCAGTTGTGGAATGAGTAAACAAAGAGCCATCGAAGACTATATCAGTAAGTCACTGATCACAAACACGAGCATTGTTAAACCATCCGTCTTCCTTCAGTGTGAAGAATAGATTACAAATAAGAACATCCAAAGAGTCAGGGGTACAGGGCACCCGGGTGGCTCAGGCGTCTGACTTCGGCTCAGGTCATGATCTCACAGGTCGTGAGTTCGAGCCCCGCATCCAGCTCTGGGCTGACAGCTCGGAGCCCGGAGCCTGCTTCGGCTTCTGTGTCTCCCTCTCTCTCTCTTTCTCTGCCCCCCCTCCTACTCATGTTCTGTCTCTCTGTGTGTGTCTCTCAAAAAATAAAAACATGAAACAAAATTAAACAAAGAGTCAGGGGGGACCACTGGGGAGGCCGGCTGGCACAGTGATCCAGGTGCAAGGAAGCTGTGGGCTGAGAAGAGAACTGACAATCAGCTGCAGCAATACTTAGGGAGGGTCCGCAAATGAATCTTCTGGAAATAGCAGGAGAGGTAGGAGCCAAACTGGGATGGTGCAGGGCTAAGGGAGAAAAAAAAAAAAGTTTTTATAAATGAAGGACATAGATTTAGGAATCCTTGAGGTCAAGTAAGATGCATAATGGAAAATGGCCATTGTCTTTAGCAATAAGTGAACCACTGATGACCACAAGGGTTGCTTCATTGGAATGTGAAGGCAGAAGTCAGATGCCACTATAGATAAGGACAGTCAGGAAGCAGGGATCTCAAATGCATTTCACGCTTTCAAATGTGTGGGTGTATAGGGAAGGAGGGAATTCGGCAGAAGATAAACTGCTGGGTTGCAGGTAGGGGCTCTTTGGAAGTTGGGAGACACTTAAGTACATTTAAGTCCAGGTGGAAGGAAGCAGGCAGAAGACAAGAAGATCCAGGGAATATAGACGCCAACTGATGGGACAAGGTCCTTGATGGAAGGGTGCAGAGCACAGGTCAAAGGAATGGCCTTGGAGAGGAGGGCCACATATTCCATCGTGGATGTCGGAATGGATGCTAGCGGGTGTGAGCATTTGGCCGTGGCAGGAATACAAGCCATCCTGGCTTGTTCCTCCGGTCAACATGTATAGCTCTATGCAGCAAATTCTATGCTGCATACTGTGTTCCAGCTGGGGACACAAATATAAGGAAGACACATCGTCAAGAAATGACTCATAAGAGTTCCAAGGTTCTATTTTCTCATTGTTGCTTAATTTCTTATCCTTCCTATCCCAGATAAGGCCAGGGATCGTACCCTTCAAGTTTAATTCCATTTAAAAAGCCCATTGGCTTCGGCCCCAAATATGCTTCTGTTTCATATAACTGCTACTCCCCACACACCGCTGCACCATAATGTCTTCCTCATAGCAAATCCCTCCCCTACTGGCTTGTTTAACATCTTTACTCCGGTATTGCTCTGATGGTCTCTTTCTCGTAACAAAGTCATCATAAGAAGAATCTCCATGATCTAGTGCCTCATCCAGAGCTCTGCAGGCAGGGAGCACTTGCTCTGTTAAGTGAAGGAGCAGATAAGTTGGCCGATTATGGCTTCTAGTCCGTCTGGTAGCAGTCATCCACTGACCACCTGGGGGGATGGGAGGACCTGAGCTGGAGGAAAAGGAGAACGAACTCCAACCCGAGATGGATCTGAATGTGAATCCATCCCTGGCACGTGCTAGCCATGCGAGCTTGAATTAACTTCTCTTAACAGCTCTCATGCCACTTTTCTTATTTGAAAACTTGGAAAAAGAGTTCAAACTCTAGTAAATTACTTTTTTTTACGTGTATTTATTTGTTTTTGAGAGAGAGAGAGACCAAGAGCAGGGGAGAGGCAGAGAGAGAAGGGGAGAATCCCAAGCAGGATCTGCACTGTCAGCACAGAGCCTGACACGGGGCTCGATCCCATGAACCGTGAGATCATGACCTGAGCCAAAATCAAGAGTCAGACACTTAACCTGACTGAGCCACCCAGGTGCCCCTAAACTTAGTAAGTTATTTTAAGAATTGACTAAGTTAACATAAATTGCCAACAAATGGTCGACGTAGCCAGTAAGTGAAGGGATGAAATGAAAGCTACAATAAGAAAACATCTTCAGCTATTAAATTAGGAGGGATGAGAAGAGTCATACAAATGGCGTGAAGAGGAAAAGAAATCAGTCCTTTCATGGGTTGCTGGTGGGTGTGTAAGTAGCACAGTGTCTCTAGAGAGGATTTGGCTACAGCCACAGCATCACCTTCTTTAAAAAGTTGCCCTAGACATCCGGTCCCAGGAACTGATCGTAAGGGAATCATTGGCTAATACACAAGGATGTGTGTGCAAAACTATTTGTTTCAGGATTTCTTGTAGTATGAACATGGGAAATAATTAAACAGTTGAAAATTACAGAACATGAGAAAATTATAGAAATTATAGGAAATCATTATAGAAAATATAATACAATGCACTATTGACAGAAAAAGCATGCTATAAATTAGCAATATGCAATTCCATTTTTGTTTTCAAAATTTTGCATTTTCTAATGTATATACACACATACAAATGAATACATAGTTATGTGTATACTCACAAAGAAGAAAGTCTCAGAATGTTCTGGAAAGTTCTACACCCAAATGTTAACAATGGATATCTTCTGGGGCACCTGGGTGGCTCAGTCAGTTGGGCGTCCAACTTCGGCTCGGGTCACGATCTCACCTTTCGTGAGTTCAAGCCCTGGGTCGGGCTCTGTGCTGACAGCTCGGAGCCTGGAGCCTGCTTCGGATTCTGTGTCTCCTTCTGTCTCTCTGCCCCTCCCCCACTTGTGCTCTGTGTCTCTATGTCTCTCAAAAAATAAATAAATGTAAAAAAATAAAAATAAAAAAATAAAAAAACAATGGATATCTTCCGGCAATGGTTCTCTCAAGAAAACTTGTAAGGCATTGGTTTTGCTTTCACATTTATCCCTAGCTTCAATTTGATACTTCTATAATCCTAATGAATCTTGTCATGAGGTCAAAAATAATATTTTAAAAATGAAAACAAGCATCACATTTAAAACAGGGCAGTGCTTTGGCTGTAATGGGTGTTCATGAAGTGTCAGCTACCTGTAATTATTTACGAGTAATAAAGAACATAGAACAAAATTACCTGACTCACCTTCAGACCAAAATTACGGACTTGATCCTGTTCTTTCCCTCCTCTGACCAGCTTGGAAATAAATCTCCAACATTTGGCCTAGTGCCTGGCCCACAGGTAGTACTGTGTAAACACCGAAAAACACAAGTGGATGAGCACCCTTATATAGAAAGAGGTCTTCACGGGAATCTGGAAAGCGAGGGAGAAAAAGACGGATTCTCTATTCCCACCGTGCCCAGCACTATTCCAGCTGATTCCTTTATGTATCTCATTCGGTCTTGCAGCCCTTGATATATCATTACCTCCCTCTTGTAAATGAGGAAATGGGGTTCAAAGAGACCCCGCCTCTTGCAGGTGGTCACATGGCCAGGAGTGGAGAAAGATGAACCCCAGCTCTGTCTGCTGACATCTGTCCTTTCCTCCCCCTCTCCAGGGTGGGCTGCCTCGCCCCGCGGGTGGGTGCATTCGTGGACCTTCGAAACCAGCCTGGTCATCCAGATGAACTCTCTTCGGGGTACCAAGCAGTAGAGGTCCTGATAGTTTGGTGGCTCACTGATGGGGAACCGAACCCAGAGACCTACCAACCCCCCGGGTAATGGGGCAGAGCAGCAGCCCTTCTAGGCTGAAGAGATTGAAGGAATTTTCATCCAATCCCCTAAACGATCCCTTCTCCCTCTCAGGAGACACAGCAAAGAGACGTGGCAAAGAGAAGCAGTGGGCATTGGAAAGGTCAGTGGTACCAAAAGGCCCAGAATCTTCCTCCATTAATGCCCTAATTGCGTTTATCACCCAGTTTTCACTCAAACGTCAAACTTCATTTCCGCCTTTCTCCTCTCCCAGGTCACAGATGTTTAATATTCCTGACTAAGACATAATGAGCCTTTTTATGTCACTGTAATATTTAGTTTCTTTAAATCATGATTAGCTTCATCCATCGTGCAATGCAGGGACGACTAGAAATTTGGGAGATGGGATTCCATTAGGCGGATATTATGACCAAGCCAAGCTGAAAAGGAGATTCAACCAGGTGGCAAAGTTCACTGGTGATAAACTACACCGACAGCCTGGGGTTGATTGTCTGTGAACCTCGGGTCAAAAAAAAGTAGAAGACTGGGTTATAAAGGACTTTGAAAAGTTATAATTTTCCAGTTTGGGGCAAGCCTGCTTCCCAAATGAATGTATATATTTTTTTAACATTCTAGGCTACTAAGACTTTTTAAAGAACAAGTTCAGTCTCTGTTCTCCTAAATTGTGGTCCCCATCTTGAATGGTTCGTTTGGCAAAAATAAGTTCACAAGTCAACGGGTAGGCAATTGCTCGTAAAACATCATTGCAAAATGTAAAGCGCATCCTTATGTTTTTGTGCAAAAAAGCATGAGAGTGCCCCTATCATTTTTCTTTCTATTTCTCGAAATAACTTATGTCGTCCGCTGCTCCTGAAAAAACACACAATATCTCTAAAGCACCCCAACACACCATGAAGAAAGGACTGATAACACCAAGCCGCACATACTCGGGGGCTCTTCGTGGCAATGACTCAAATTCTACACATTTCATTCCAGACCCGTCACTTCGACTCCTACCTAGTTCTCTCTTGATTTCTGTCTCCCACTCTTCTATTCCATCAACAACTTTCAACCTGAGGCGCCCCATGAAGAAGAATTAGGACAACGCCTGGCATTCATGGTGAATTACAAGTAGCCAAAGCTCCAGCAACAGGGGCAAGACGACCGAGGGGAGAGAGTAAAGCATTTGTGTAATAATCGGCCTCTGGTTTCTGTCAGTTTATTGCAGGGTCTGTATCAGGAAGTTCAAATCCCTCCAGGAGCTGGCCTTTCTCGGCCCCCTTCCTCCCTGCTTCCTCTCCCAAGGTGGAAGCTTTCTTCCTGGCTCTGGAAATTCTGTCACTGTGCCTTCACAGACCTCCAGGCTGGAAGGATGACGGCCTGGAGTTTTATCCCAGGCAATCTGGCCTCCTGGAGAATCAGAACCTTTGTTTCCCTGAGAACATAGTCCCTGCGGAACTCATAGAAGGGATGTACCCCAAAACACGGAATGGACTATTCGGATTCGCTGTCTCCGTCTCTCCCTGCCCCTCTCCTGCTCATGCTCTGTCTTTCTCTGTCTCTCAAAAATAAATAAATGTTAAATTTTTCTTTTTTTAAAACATGGAATGGACTAGACTGTGGTATCTCATGGATTATCTGCTTCCTTTATAGACCACAATACAGTAGCTTGTTTTGCTTTGTGTGTGCGTGTCTGAGAATAGGCGATGAATTTAATCATTATTATTAATTTTGAATCATACTGCCTTATTGAGCTACTTCACTATTTTTTTTTCATTTTTGGCTAATTGCCTTGAATCTTCCAGGTATATAATCATATTGTATTTAGTGATTTTTTTCACCTCTTGCTTGGTAAGTATAACCTTTTTATCTTACCAATAGAGCTGGTATAATGAGAAACTATAGTCATGATGGCATCCTCGTCTTTTTCCTGAATTGAGTGAGAATGTTTCAAGCACTTCCTCATCCATCCTAAAAATGCCTTTGCGACAGAAGACATATATCATTTGCCAACCTAAGAAAATATTGTGAAGTCCTATTATATGAAGGCTTTTAAAGGTGGGGCGCCTGGGTGGCTCAGTGGGTTGAGCGTCCGGCTTCGGCTCAGGTCATGATCTCGCTGTCTGTGAGTTCGAGCCCCGTGTCAGGCTCTGTGCTGGCAGCTCGGAGCCTGGAGCCTGTTTCAGATTCTGGGTCTCCCTCTCTCTCTGCCCCTCCCCCACTCGTGCTCTGTCTCTCTCTGTGTCAAGGATAAATAAACATTAAACAAAAAAATAAAAATAAAGTTAAGAATGGATATTCAATTTTGCCTAATTCAGCATCTAAGAAGATTGTCAAAAATTGTTTTCCTTAGATCATATTTCTTATAACGAACCACTCTTGATTATCGGAATAGGGCCATATAATCATATTCTGCTTTTTTTCTTCTTTTTTAATGTACTGTTGAATTGTTTGTTTACATTTTATTTACAGTTTTGCATTACCAAGTACGGTTACGATTCATTGCTGGCCGATGTAAGCACATCCTTTGTCGCTCCGTTAGGAAAGGACTCTTGGAAGCTTGCTCCTCCTTTCCTCCAGATTTTCCCCCATACACCTTTTCGCTTTGCTGATTTTTGCCTTTTATCCTTTTGCCGTAATAACTTACCGTAAATATTTTAGTATCCGGCCTAAGGGAAATGGAGTTAGGGGTCTATTTAGGAGGGATTTATTTATTGAGATACATGAATGTGGTTTGCTCTTGCTGCCATTCACGGCTCATTTCTTGCCAGCTTTCCTGGTACAGGAATAGCTTCTGAAAGCTTCCACTCATGCTCTGGGCTAACCCACCCTGCACTGCAACTTGAAGATAGAGGGTTTTATCATGATGGGAATCTGTCCTCTGGCCCCTGGCATGAGGCGTATGTGGCTAGCTGAAGCAAAACAAGGTTTGAAATGTACACAGCCGGACGTTCTCTGGCAGACAACTCTCCCAATCAACTGCGTACAATTACAAATTTGGTTCTCTTTGAGGTCTAGTCAAAACAGGGGTTCTCCCCTGCCGGAAACAGGCTCCAAATCTCAGCAGGCACCGTTAGAAATGCACCGCTTGTCTTTTGTGATGGGAATTGCAAAAGATCGAATTAACCAAATCCCTGTGCTTGTAGAGTAGAAACCAGCAGCAAAACAATAAGTGGGCAGGTGTGCCCGTGTGAGAAGTTGTGGGTTTTCTGCATCCCAGTGTATCAGATTGCATCTAGCTTATCCAACACGTCTTGTCTGGAGGAAGTCTGCTGGTTTCAGATGAAAGAACACAAACTTGTCAGTGACGCAGCAACGAGGACTAGAGAAACAGACAAACTCCTACATGGTCATCAGGAAGTCAATGGATGTGGAGGGGAAATAATTGGATTACACTATGAAGTAGCTCCATACAAGGTAGTGGCAGTTTTTGAAAGCATTGGACTTGCTCTTGGGATGCCGGGGTGGCTCTGTCGGTTACGTGTCTGACTTTGGGCTCACGTCATGATCTCGTGGTTCACGAGTTAGAGTCCCGCGTATGGCTCTGCCCTGACAGCTCAGAGCCTGGAGCCTGCTTCGGATTCTCTGTCTCCCTCTCTCTCTGCCCCTCCCCTGCTTGTACTCACTCACTCTCTCTCTCTCTCTCAAAAATAAATAAACATTAAATTAAAAAAAAAAAACATTTGAAATGCTCTTGTGTATACCTTAATTTTAGAATGATTTTATATGTTTGCAGAATGAATAATCAAAGCAAAATTCAAATGTGTTGGGAAGTATCTTAGTAGAAGTCAAAAAAACTTAGAAAATGCAAGACTGGCCGCGTCTTCTGTTCTTTTTTTTTTTTTTAATTTTTTTCAATGTTTTTTATTTATTTTTGGGACAGAGAGAGACAGAGCATGAATGGGGGAGGGGCAGAGAGAGAGGGAGACACAGAATCGGAAACAGGCTCCAGGCTCCGAGCCATCAGCCCAGAGCCTGACCCGGGGCTCGAACTCACGGACCGGGAGATCGCGAGATCGCGAGATCGTGACCTGGCTGAAGTCGGACGCTTAACCGACTGCGCCACCCAGGCGCCCCTGTTTTTCCTTTTTAATTGATGTGTAGTAGATACACAACGTGACAGTAGTTTCAGGTGCACAACATAGCAATTTGACAAAGGATTGGCAGGCTCTTTATGAGGTCAAAGTCTCTAATTATATCACAACAGGAATTAAAACTCATGGTCAAAGTCAAAAAGATATGGAACAGACCCCCAGTAGCCAAAGGAATATACCAAGAAAGGACAACTAAAGAAATAACAAAAAGTAAGAGAACCAGAATACTCCCCAGCAGGAAGCACAGGAAGGGGGATGGACAGAAGGACGCCATTTGTACAAACGAAAACTCACGGCATGTGTTCACTAAAACACCACTGTTTTTCCAATATCATGTTCACAGTAATATGAAGAATCATATTATAAAGGAATCCAAAAAATCAAATCATAAAATAGACATGAAAGATACTTTTGAAACAAGTATTTAGAAAACGTAAGAGCCAAATTCCTGAGGTCTTAGGTGTCCTATGAGATGTTGTATGTATCCACATATGTCCTATGTGGCTTGGTGCTATTTGGGTTGTACACTGTGTGCCATTAAGAGGTACGTCAGGAGCTCCTGGATGGCTCAGTCGGGTAAGCTGACCTCAGCTCAGGTCGTGATCTAATGGTTCGTGAGTTCGAGCCCCGCGTCGGGCTCTGTGCTGACAGCTCGGAGCCTGAAGCCTGCTTCGGATTCTGTGTCTCCTTCTCTCTCTGCCCCTCCCCTGCTCACATCTGTCTTTCTCTCTCAAAAATAATACACATTAAAAAAATGTTTTTAAAGAGGTGCATCACAGCAAAGGAAACAACCAACAAAACTAAAAGGCAACCAACGGAATGGGAAAAGATATTTACAAATGACATATCGGACAAAGGGCTAGTATCCAAAATCTATAAAGAGCTCACCAAACTCCACACCCGAAAAACAACCCAATGAAGAAATGGGCAGAAAACATGAATAGACACTTCTCTAAAGAAGACATCCGGATGGCCAACAGGCACATGAAAAGATGTTCAGCGTCACTCCTTATTGGGGAAATACAAATCAAAACCACACTCAGGTATCACCTCATGCCAGTCAGAGTGGCCAAAATGAACAAATCAGGAGACTATAGATGCTGGAGAGGATGTGGAGAAACGGGAACCCTCTTGCACTGTTGGTGGGAATGCAAATTGGTGCAGCCGCTCTGGAAAGCAGTGTGGAGGTTCCTCAGAAAATTAAAAATAGACCTACCCTATGACCCAGCAATAGCACTGCTAGGAATTTATCCAAGAGATACAGGAGTACTGATGCATAGGGGCACTTGTACCCCAATGTTCATAGCAGCACTCTCAACAATAGCCAAATTATGGAAAGAGCCTAAATGTCCATCAACTGATGAATGGATAAAGAAATTGTGGTTTATATACACAATGGAGTACTACGTGGCAATGAGAAAAAATGAAATATGGTCTTTTGTAGCAACGTGGATGGAACTGGAGAGTGTGATGCTAAGTGAAATAAGCCATACAGAGAAAGACAGATACCATATGGTTTCACTCTTATGTGGATCCTGAGAAACTTAACAGGAACCCATGGGGGAGGGGAAGGAAAAAAAAAAAAAAGAGGTTAGAGTGGGAGAGAGCCAAAGCATAAGAGACTGTTAAAAACTGAGAACAAACTGAGGGTTGATGGGGGGTGGGAGGGAGGAGAGGGTGGGTGATGGGTATTGAAGAGGGCACCTTTTGGGATGAGCACTGGGTGTTGTATGGAAACCAATTTGACAATAAATTTCATATAAAAAAATAAAAAAAAATAAAAGAGGTGCATCAAATAAACCAGTCACGAAATATCACTCCATTGTTGTAGATTCTACATCGGCTATAACAAACATTGATCTGTGGCAAATATTGGGTACTCCCCTCTTCCCAGAAAATCGTATCAGAAAGTTTTAATTTTTTGGCCAACTGACGACTGACTGTCTGTGACTTTACTCAACAAAATGAAACAATGTTTGGACAGTTGTAGCCTGCCCTTGAATGGCATCCACAGTCAGTCATGATGAAAACGCTGCTGTATTATCAAGAACAAAAGCTTCCGTGGGCTCTTCAAAAACATTTAAAAATGGCACAATACGTACAGTGAACATTCCCTTAATTCCGTCAAAGGAAAAGCTGTCTCCACGGTGTCGAGGCTGTTGACAGCTTCGGTACTCTGCTACATTAAATGTTTTCCTTTCAGGTTTGAATTGTAGATGTGTTATTTTATACACACATGCCAACTTGGATTTTTCTCTAAAGATTTTAAGGGTGATAAGGTGGTCTGGCCATTATAAAGCTATTCAAGCCTTGCACATGGGCAAAAAGATATTTAAAAGACTCTGACATACATTTTTAAAGACAGAAGACAAACCTGAGCACAAAGATGTTAAAAAAAAAACCAAAACTGTATTCACAAAGTTTATAAAGCTTCAATACACCATTTCAACTGTAATTTGAAAAGGCATTTTGGAGTGTTTCGATAAAACAAATAAGAAATCACAGGCTCGTGAATTGGATGTTTATGAAAGGTACATTCTTTTTTCAACTGTGAATATAGTGGCTAAGGAAATGAGAGGGAATTCAATTAAAAATTAATGGAAACAAAATGAAAATATGAGGGGGAAAAAAGCACTAGAAATTAACCTGACATTTAAACGCAAATGATAATGGAAACAACATTTGGATCAAACTACAAGTGGTAATTGTGACTCTTCTCATAGAAATAATCCATAGGCTCTTGGACTGTTTGATATTTTGGTCAATGGAAGACAGTGAATTATCTGCATATATTGGGAAGATATTCAAATTTCTCGCTGATTTAAAACAGTGCTGAGATCAATGGAGGTCATATAAAATATCATAATCAAATCAAATAAAATCCGAATCCACCACCACAAGAGCAAATCATTGACAAGCTGGCTAATGAGCATCAGTAAATCAAAGATGATTTAAGATTTAAGTGTCACACAAGAAAATGTCAAATGCCCTTTACAGAAAATCTATGGCAAAAATTGGATAGAGTTTTCCCCCAAATTTATAACAATCCTAAAAATTTATATGACATGATCAACATGGGTTGAGATCCTGGAAAGAACTTTTCTAAACTATTAGTAAAACATATTTTAATCTGGGGCGCCTGAGTGACTCAGTCGGTTAAGTGTCTGACTTGGGCTCATGTCATAATCTCACAGTCCGTGAGTTCGAGCCCCGCGATGGGCTCTGTGCTGGCAGCTCAGAGCCTGGAGCCTGCTTCGGATTCCGTGTCTCCCTCTCTCTCTGCCCCTCCCCTGCTCATGCTCTGTCTCTCTCTCTGTCTCAAAAATAAATAATAAAAACACTAATTTTTTTTTAATTTTAATCCACCATGCTAGAAGGCAGAATGAATTTTCTATTGCCTCACTAGAAATTGTTACTAAATTATAGTCCTGGGAAGGGGCAATTAAAGAGCACCCACCCGGGGCGCCTGGGTGGCTCAGTCAGTTAAGCGTCCGACTTCAGCTCAGGTCACGATCTCGCGGTCCGTGAGTTCGAGCCCCGCGTCGGGCTCTGGGCTGATGGCTCAGAGCCTGGAGCCTGCTTCCGATTCTGTGTCTCCCTCTCTCTCTGCCCCTGCCCCGTTCATGCTATCTCTGTCTCAAAAATAAATAAAACGTTGAAAAAAAAATAAAAAATAAAAAAAAAGCACCCACCCCAAATCATAGGGAAAATATTTATAGAAATGTGCTCAGAAGTTAATACAAAAAATAGGTTTTCTTTTCCTGGGTTTTTTTTTGGGGGGGGGAGATTATTTTGGATTTTGTAGATTTTCAGTCTATATAATTTATTTAATTTCTCATTCTAACTAAATATTCGGTTTTAATCTAATCTTCCGTTCACAATCCTCTGTTCTTTAAAGAGAGCACCCAAAGTTGTATAGTCACAGTCTCACAAAACTTCAAGAGCGGTAATAATCTGACACATAAAAACAACAGACCTGAGGAAAGCATTAGTGAAGACACAACTTTTGGGCAAAAATGTGGAACCATTATTTAAATGTGAATGCATCACAAAATACTTCCCCCTCGCTCCACTATTGAGAATCTCCCTCCTTCCTACATAATTTGCAATCGTTGACCTGTGTATCTTGTCACAAATGTTAGTTGTAGGTCAATGGAAAAGCAGGAAAAAGACAAATTGACTTCTCAGAGCCGGTTAACAACAAAACACAATGATAAACTATGTTTTCTAAGAAAGGGCCACCAGAAAACACTACATTATAGAGTGATGCCATGGTCTTTATCTCGTTATTCAGGACCCTAAAGCATCTGGCAAGTCCAGAACAATTGCCCTGCTGATCCCAGAAGGGCAGCCCAAATACTGACGTATGGGATTATTATAAGCAAATAAATGGTGTGTTGTTTTAAATCATTATATTATGGGATTGTTTGTTACCCAGCAAAAACTGACCGATGGGCTTACAAAGCTGTCTATTCTAAAGACACCCAGCTATAAGTATAAGGAAGTTCTACCTTGTGCCAACTCTGACCACAACCCTGAGCCATGTTTTGGCTGTTTTGACCCGAGCTGTTTTGAATATGCTGTATCCTCTTTCTTGAATGCCTTTTCCCCTCCTCTTTGCTAGCAAACTCAAACATGGAATCCCCTGCCAATATTGCCTTCTCTGCAATTTCCTCCTATGACCCAGGTAGTTACCCGTTCTCTCTCCTGATGCCTCTAGTTCTAACTCTATCATACAATCTCATTCACCTTAGTGTCTTCAGTACCGAGCACGGTGGCTGGGTGTGCAATGTTCTGAGTGAACAAATAGTGGTGTGGTTAATGAAGTAACCTTTCAACTAAGAAAGACCTCCTTTCAAATCCTAGCTTTACTACATATGAGTCGTGTGACCTTGGAAAGTAGGCTTGGCTGTGTAGAACAGGAAGCCAGAATGGCGGAGTAAATGAGGTGGTGATTGTTTTCTCTCACGAAAGTAAGTCTGGGTAGGCAATCCCAGACTCTGCTAGTGGCTCCATGGTAAGAAAGGGCTCAGACTTCTATCATTCTTCTCCATCACACTGTGCTGGAGATTTCCATTCTCAAGTTCACCTCATAGTCCAAGAAACCTCTAAATACTCCAGCTACCACATCCTTGGCCCAAGCAAGAAGGGGGAAGCCAAGAACCAGGAAAAGGATGTTTCTCTGAGCGAAGTTGTCTCCTTTTAAAGAGTTTGCCCCGAAACCTCAACCAACAACATCTTCACGTGTCTCATTGGCCATTCTCCTCCACAAGAGAAAGTGGCAAGTGCACTTTCATAATTGAGCACATTGCCACCCCCAGCAACATAAATAGGGCTTCTGTAATCAAAGGAAAAAGGAGAATGGATATTGAGTCGGACACTTGGAGTCTCTACAACATTCTGGACCAGTCAGTTCAACTTTCTTGACCTTCAATTCTTTCATATAACTAATGGGAACAAGACCCTTTCAAGGTGGCTATGTGGTTTTTGTGGGACGACTCTGTGAACTGCCTAGAAGTAGATACTCAACAAACAGTAACTATTCTCAATGTGACTTTTTATGAAAATATGTTATCTACTATCTATCTCTCAGTCCACTATATTTTAAACATCCTGGAAATCCTGCACTGCCACTCATCTTTCTTTTCCCAGTGCCAAGCACAGTGCCTGGTATATTAGATAATCAGCAAATATTTGTTCAAATAAAGTCAAGTGGAAATTAAGCATTACAAAACACGTAGAAAGTAGCTCCTAATACAAATGCTTGCCTGGGCAAATTATGGCTCGCTCTGCATTTGGCAATAGGCTTTGCAGAGAGCAAGCTTGACAAAGGATTTCTTTAAGCACAATTGGCCCACAGATGGCCACTCAGCAAATGGATACTCAGTTACTGTAAATCACTACTGTCAGCTATAGAGTCCTGAGAAACTCAAGTCAAGAAGAATGTTTAATAAACAAGAAGTGTGTAGAAAATGAGCAGGAGATTATGGTCATCTTGATAGTCTAAAGGGGCTGATCACCTCTCTATTCCCTCCCCTCTTCCCTCCAACACTCTACCTTTTGAGATAGGCAAACTTCTTGGCCTTTCTTGGCTACCAATGGTCACAGAAACTGGAGGACTTACAATAGTTAAAAAGAGAGGAAGACTTTTATGGCATCCCACTAGTGATGAGAAGTCCAAATCAATGAGCCTGGTATCCCAGGCCCTTGTTGGTCTGGCCCATGTCAGCCATTCCAGTGCTAAGCATTCCACTAGTCTCATAAGACATGCATTTAACCCACAAACAACTTTAAGAAACAGATGCGTTTTTCCATATTTTGTTGATGAGCACATTGAGACTCAGAAGTTACATGACAAGTTCTTTTGGCTCATTTAATTCCAACAGACAGACAACCAGCTCAAATAAGCTTACACCAAAAAATAAAATGAAATAAATAAAAATAGCCTGTAGAACAAGGAAGTCCAAGGATGAGGTTGAGTTTGGGTAAAGCTAGATCCAGGAGTTCAACATTGAATCAAGACTCTATCTTTCTTAATTCTCAGCACTGCTTGCCTTAGCTTGGCTTTATCTCAGACAGTGTCTATGTCCACAATGGCGAGATGGCCCCAGAAGCTCCATATTTACAGGCTTCTTAAAGACACCATGGAAAGAGAAGGCTTCTTTCTTGACTGCATTGGCAACATCTCCGGGAGAAACCTGAGTCCAGTTTGATTCACATGCATAGCTCTGAACTCATCAATATGGCCAGAGAATAGGCTGAATAAATAGGTCCCCAGGACGAGGCAGGGGCTCAGTGAGCTTAATCCCACACGAACCACGTGGGTTGAGCACAATTTGGCTTGAATGGGAATGCAGTCATTCCCCAGAGACAGAAAGTAAATGTTGAGCTCATTTATACCCCAGCCAGGTAATAGATTCAGTCTTTCATTCTGGTTTACCTTTCTCCAAAGCCCAAGTTTTTTGTTTTTTTTGTTTTTTTAGTACAAAATTTTGGTGTTAGATTAAAGACTAAAAAGCTGCATGATTTTTCAACGAAATCTTATAGATGTTTATTCTTACTAGACTGTGTTAGACATTTGCATGTGTTGTTTCACTGAAGTCTCACTATTATGAATGAAGGCCACTCCTCACTATGGCCATTCTGCGAATGAGGAAAGTCAAGTTCAGAGAGATTAAGGCACGTACCCAAAGTAACAGCTAGCCAATGAGAGATCTAGGCCTCATCTATTTCCATGTGACCTTGAAGGTGCAGAAACACCAGAATCCCCAACAGACACTTTGCCCAGGTTAGCTTGGCAGCAGGTGAGAGGTAGTTTGGGTGTGATCTCAGCCCTATCCCACTGCCAGGATCTATTCTAAGCAAGGCAGGAAGCACATCGGCCCCTTATCACCACCTCCGCTTGGGGAAAAAGTGAGGCTCCTTGGCCCACCATGTAGGGTGCAGGTCTGGGCCACTAAATGGCTATCGCCTCTCTTTCCCAGTGGATTAAGTGCACTCTTGTATGGCTTTCTGCCCCACTTGAATTCTAAAATCAGAGCCCTGTTCTGCAGCCCAGCCTGCTTGTGTGAGGCTCAAACACCTGGGAGGAGGCTCTCACTGGCCTCTTTACAGAGCTCAAATCCTAGGCCTCTTGCTCCCAGCCCCTGGTTAGGGCCGCGTTCCCAGTTGAGTGAGTTTTCCAGAAATAGGATTGGCCACCCCAGTTGACCTATCTCACTCCAGCCCTGGTTGCAAGAACAGACCTAATTATCTGAGTCTACCACTGTCAACCCCCTTTAATGTGCACCTTGGCAGCCCTACCTACCAAGAGGTGAGACCGATGTCCCGCCTCTCAAACCCGGGGTGGCCTTGTGACTTGTTTCGGTCAATGGGATGCAGCGAGAATAATGTGGGGTCGGTTACCCCCAAGCGTCAGTAGGCCCGCCTGGTGGGAGGTGAGGGACTACGTGGCAAGGGGAGTCTTGGTAAGCCAAGGCCATTCTGCTCTGGCCCGTGGCTGCTGACCCCTGTGAGTGAACCCCGAAGAGATGAGCAGAACCGTCCCAATGAACCACAGCCGATTGCAGATGTGTGTGTGAGCCCAGCCAAGACCAGAAGAAAAGTGCAGCTGTCCTCTAAACCCATTAACAGTGATTAGTGCTTCTTGCTTTAAGATGCTGAGTTTGGGAGAGGTTTGTTATGCTTTAATAGCGAACTGATACAACCCTCGCAGACACACTGGGCCCGCTCAGGTTGGGCCGAAGTCTCCACGCCCCCCGTGGACCTAACTGAACATCTGGTCAGTTTCCTTCCTCATCGTGGGCCCCACCACACCCCGAACCCATTCATTTTCTCTCCCAGGCTCCCAGATGAAGTTCTGGCATAGATACCGACCAAGTAATGACATTCGAAGCCACAACCTGTCATCGGGAGGGCACAGGAAAAGAGCAGAAGGAGCACTCCTCGCCTGCAAGGGATCACCCTCCACCTGAGGAAAGAAGGTTCACATCTGAAAACAATCAGCAAGCAACTGCCCCAATACCGCCTTACGGATTTCAGCAGCCGCCAGATGAAATTAAAGCTACTTATCAGTCTGTCTCAGGAACCAAACTGGGAGATCGTTGAGGGCAGGACCCAGTCTAGTTTCTCCATGGATCCCCAACAACCAAGGTCTGCCTAGACCAGAGCAAGTACACGTATACATTTCCCCCAGTAACGAATGGTACACGGCAACAGGTTCAAGTGTTAATCGAGTGGTTCGGATGTTATGAGATTAGGAAACTCAGCAGGTTGACTGGCACGTACTGAGGGTCAACAGCTTCAGGAGATGAAGGAAGGAGGGAGCGTGTGCCTCGCACAGGATGGACGTGTGCTACCCCATCCATCTGCAGGAACAGCGATGGGAAGAGTAATAGCCAACCCGCTGATCCGGTCCTGCCTCCCGCCGACCAGATGCCCCCAGGCACCTTATTCCCATCCCCTCGGTTTTCTCACTAGGACACTAGACCTTAAGTCAGGATTCGCATGAGAATCAGAAGTGATCGTTGGTTCCTCCAGTGAGAACAAGCGAGCATCACTCACGGGCGCTGCCCCAGCCGTAAGTGGCTCCAAGCCCAAGGCAGGAGGGAGCATCTCTGTGGAGACGAGAGGGATAAACCTGGAAGCTACAAACACAGCACCCCCGAGGAAGGGGAGCCACCGCCAGCGTCCGGCACACAGACACTTTACCAAGAAGCCGGACAGGGCGGGGTCAAAGTGCACGCAGAAGCCTGCGATAAGAAAGCTGACCTTGGTCACCCGCTAAGCTCCAGCATCTGTCTTCGATATTGGTTCTCGTCTGTTCTTTCCCACCTTTCACTCCGTGTGCTGCTCATTGGCTTTTTTTCACCGTCCACGGTGTTTTCCCATTACCTTGTCTCACAGCACTGCCCCGGCGCTCTAACCCGTGACCCCCAGTCACGCGGGCCGAATAAGGGCAGTGCACGCGAGCCTTAGTCCCCGGCTGTGTGTGATCGCTGTGGCCTGGAAGGTGGCTGGCCCGAGAGCCTCACTGGAGCCTGGGAGGGGAGCCACATGCTCGGAGTTCTTCCAACGGCTTTGAAATCCGGTATGACAGGGCCGGAATCTCAGCTCTGCCACCCACCTCGCTGTGTGAATGTGGACCATGCAACCTCCCGGACTCAATTTCCTCACGAGAAAAATGGAGACAGAAGCACCTACGTCACTGAGTTGAAGAATTAAAGCTAAGAGTTTCACGAGCACTTCTTACACACCCTGCATTATTCTAAATATTTCTTGGAATACTTTTGGCGCTCCCATTTTGCAGATGGATAAAGTGAGGCAGAGAGTGGTTACCTGATCCATGAGAACACACAGCTAGCAATGACAAGCCTGGAGTTATACTCAGGTGGTGCCGGAGTCCACACTATGAACCCCTCTTTATATACCACAGCTGCTATATCAGGATTCAAAGTGAAGGGTAACAAAGAACATGGCCTGTGTCCAGCTCATAGTAAGTACCCTAAAAACAGTACTTATTACAACCAAGTCCCAAGGCACATGGTGGAAAAAAGCAATTGCCTCGATCCAACTTAAATGAAATCTCAGCCCATGAATGAGTGAAATGAGACCAAAGACAAAGATTACGATGACCCAGGGAGGTGACTTCTACAGCAGTGGGTCTCAAACAGGGATGATTTTTGCCCACCAGGGGACATTTAACAACATCTGGGGACATTTTGGCTATCACAACTGGGGTGGGAATACCCCTGGTCTTTAAAATATATAGACCAATTGTTTTGCTAATCATCTGACCACACACAGGATAACCACCCCCCACCATAACCACACACACACACACACACACACACACGCACAATTATCTGGGTCCAATGCTAGTCATACCAAGGTTGAGAAACTGTCCTCAAGCACTGAGTCTGGACCCTGTTCACTGACATAAGGTAATTTCTCAGTACCCATCCTCACATGGAGTAGCTGCATATAAATACTGATTAGACAAATGCACACATGAATGAAATAATGGGTATATTTCCTCAGTTCTAAGGGGCTGCCCGTTGAGCACTATACCATCAATTTAACAGTGATTGTCCAGAGGGAAAAGAAACAGCACTACATTCACTATAAGATACACCCCAAGTCAGAAATGTTAAAGTGTGTGTGTGTGTGTGTGTGTGTGTGTGTGTGAGAGAGAGAGAGAGAGAGAGAGAGAGAGAGAGAGAGAGAATGTGCTTCTTAGGACTGAGTAAATAAAGAATATCCCTCATGTTTAATAATACTACAACCAAAGAAGAGGCAATCCTTCCAGTGTGGAGAGAATCACCAAAACAGAGCCTAACTGAGCCCCTAGTGATTGGGTGAGGGCTGGTTTGAAAAGAATTATGAGACAGTGTCTCAATTCAGCAGGATAGATACCCATGATTGATTAGTGATGTCTGCACAGGCATGGGAGGGGCGGGGAGGTAATGTCATACATGACCCAAACCTGCCAGAAGAAACCTACGATAGTCCAAGGAACAGTGGATTTTGAATCAGCCTAGCTTTGAACCTCAGCTCAGCCACGAAGAACTATTTCCTTGTACAGATCCGTCTACTTGTCTGAAATCCCGTCTAGTCGCCCATAAAATGTCTATAATGCATGTTAGTTCCATTACATGGTTGT
This sequence comes from Felis catus, assembly GCF_018350175.1. Classification (NCBI taxonomy): domain Eukaryota; kingdom Metazoa; phylum Chordata; class Mammalia; order Carnivora; family Felidae; genus Felis; species Felis catus. The sequence goes on along the minus strand of NC_058385.1, from coordinate 76,575,384 downwards.
TCTCATGAGCTCTGTTGAGTATAATGAAAATGCTAATTATTACAATGAGATTAGAATGAGATCATCTATTCTACTGTTTATTAATCTGAAGTTCCAAGGTAATATCCAGGAGCTGTTCTGTTTTCTGTATTTCAAAATACGTAGTGATATCATTCTGGAGATACCCTCATGGGCCATTAGTTAATCAGTGCACTGTGTGGTATGGCAATTTGGGAGACATTTCTATATTGCTGAGGTTACACTATTTGAAGGAAGAGTTTGAGGCCATCCTTTAGGTGTGTTTCTGTCCTTTATTAATCTAGATAAGACATCAGGAATAGGCAAGCTTTCTATAATAGGAAATAGTTTCTCCAGGGCCCTAATGAGCCATGCCTCCCAGTATTCAAACTCTTGCATAATCTTTGCCCTTGAACCTTGGCTGATCCTGTGACATTAGCCAATAGAATGTGGAGAAAGTGATTTTCCCTGACTTCTGAGGCTGGATCTGAAGAAACCCTTCAACCCCCTCCTTGGTTTCTTGGAACCCTCATTCTCAGGGAACCAGATTCCATGTAAGCAGTTGGATGGCCCTAATACTGCCATTATGTGCAGAAGTCCATGTCTCTGCATGAAGATAGAAACCCATCCACCCCAGGTATTCCATCCACCCCAGACGTGCGTGGAGATGCCACCTTGGATGTCTAGCCAAGCTGAGTCTTTCAGTGACTACACCCCCAGCCGCCATTTGGGCTCAACCATATCAAAGACCAGAACAGAAACACCCAGTTGAGACCTATTGATCCACAGAATCATGAGAGATAATGACAGATTATCATTTTAAGTCACTACCTTTTGGGGTAGTTCGTTACTCGGTAGTAGATATTTAAAACAGGAACCATGTTAGATGTTGCAGGTGGTGAAAGACTGCCCAGGATAATCTCCTCGACTTTTTGCCTGGAGTAGCTCACATTCTGAGACGCTGAAGGTTAGGACTTCCATGTATCTTTGAGGGTAGAGGGGAAAAAATTGAACCCATAATTGTAGATATTTAGAATTTATTTGGGTGGAGTATAATATCCACGTAGAGGATTAATAGGAAATGAAGCTAGAAAACTAAGTATCTGATCCTGGAAGTATCTGTCTGAATGCACGCTAAGGACTTTAGACTTTACGGACAGAGAAATAAAAAATGGTTTTAAACAGAAAAGTCATGTGATCAGACCTAGCTTGAGAATGGAAAACCATGCCAGCAACAAAAACCGGGCTAATTCAAGGTAGGAAGCTGAGGCCCGTACCAGGGAAGAGGCTATTTCAAAAGTCAAGGTGAACCTCACATAGTACATAAAAATTAATTTGACATGGTCCATAAACCTAAATGTGAAAGGTAAAGCAATGAAGCTTCTAGAAGAAAACATGGGAGAATATCTTCATGACCTTTGGGTAGACAAAGATTTCTGAAACACGCCACAAAAGGCACTAGCCATAAAAGAAAAGATTGATAAATGGGACTTCATTAAGATGAAGAACGTCTATTCATCAAAAGACACCGTTAAGAGAGCGATAAAACGAGACAGAGACTGGGAATTGACACTTGGGGCACTTATATGTGGACAAGGACTCCTGTCCAGAAGATACAAATAACTCCTTCAGATCAAAGACTGAGGACTCGCCGTAAACAATGAGCCAAATACGCACACACACACACGCGCCCACACACACGTACACAAGCCAGCGCTAGTAAGTGTCGGTGAAGACACTGAATAATTAGAACTCTCCTCCATTGCTGGCGGGCGTGTCACCTGGTTCAATTAGTTCAGACACACAGATATTCTATGATCTAGAAAGTCTCCTCATAGCTTTGTTCCTGAGAGAAATGAAAACTTGTTTCCACCAAAAGACAGGTGCAAGAATGTTCGTATTCATAAAGCATTCATAAAACCCAGTGTATGTAGTGGGAATAGATATCTATCTGTTAGATCTAAAGGATCTCTCTCTCTCTCTATCATCTATGCTACAGACTGAATGACCGCATCCTCTGAAATTCATTTCTTGAAGTCTAATCCCCAGTGCAATGGTCTCAGGAGGTGGGGACTTTGGGGTGATTATATCAGGAGTGTGGGGCCCTCATGAATGGGATTAGTGCCCTTAGAAAAGAGAACCCAGAGAGTTCTCTTGTCACTTCCACCAGGCGAGCACACAGCAGAAAGACAGCTGCAGGGGCGCCTGGGTGGCTCAGTTGGTTAACCGTCCGACTCTTGAGTTTGGCTCAGGTCACGATCTCAGGGTTTGTGGGTTTGAGCCCGTCAGGTTCCTCACTGATGGGACAGAAACTGCTTGCGATTCTCTCTCTCTCTCTCTCTCTCTGCTCCACCCCCACTCTCTCACTCTTGCTTTCTCTCAAAATAAATAAATAAACTTAAAAAAAATAAACATAAGAAATGAATGAATGAATGAGTGAATGAATGAATGAATGAACTTGAAAAAGAAAAAAAGACAGCTGTCTGTGAACCGGGATGTGGTCCTTTCCTTTACCAGACACTGAAACGGCCAGCACCTTGATCTCAGACCTCCAGCCTCCAGGACCGTGAGAAATACATTTCTGTTGCTTCGAAGCCTCATGGTCTGTGGTGTTTTGTTACAGCAGCTGGACAGAACTAAGATAGTTGCCACACTTCCCAGTAACGAAAAAAGAATCCACCGCTGAATACAACAAACTCAATGCATCTCACAGACACGGCGGTGAGAAGAAAAAAGCGTCTAGGCGTGAAAAGCACGTGCTGTAAAAGTCCATTTGTAAGACATTTGAGAACAGCTGGAGGTGACCTTGACCGGAGTTAGGGTAAGCGTGCCTGCGTTTACCAGTGGAGAGGGCCCCAGGGAGCTGCTGGAAATCTCTGCCTCAATCTGGAGGTGACACAGGTGTGGACACGTGTAAATCTTCATTGAGGGAACGGACTCTGTGCCCTGTACTACGTGCAAGGAAGACATCCGTGAAGGAGGAAGAAAGCCCAGGTGAGCCCGGGTGTGGGCACGCGAGGGGTGGGTGGCAGCGAAACGGGACAGGAACACCCCTGGCTGCCGCTGGAGAGATGGGAGAAGGGTGGCCCTGCACCGACCAGATGGAAAGCAGCGAAGAGGGGAAAGATTCAAAGGCACCTCTTAGTCCTGACTGTAGGTGTGCCAGAAAGAAGGGATGGGGCCAGAAACTCTCTGCAGAATCAGAAAGGAGCCGGGCCTTCATCCGGGCCCTCAGTGATGGGCTGGATTTTGTTGGGGTGGATTTGTGGCCACACAAGGGAACCCCCCCGGATAAAAGAGAGCAGCACGCACAACGGTTACAAGCAGGGGACCACCACTGCCCATCACACCCACTGCAGGGACAGCCGTCCTTTTTACCTGTTAAAATCTTTCCAGGTTTTTGTGATAAGGGTCAGATGTTAAAAAAGAAAAAGAAGAAGGAAAGAAGAAGAAAGAAAGAAAGAAAGAAAGAAAGAAAGAAAGAAAGAAAGAAAGAAAAAGAAAGAAAGGCGCCTGGGTGGCGCAGTCGGTTAAGCGTCCGACTTCAGCCAGGTCACGATCTCGCGGTCCGTGAGTTCGAGCCCCGCGTCGGGCTCTGGGCTGATGGCTCAGAGCCTGGAGCCTGTTTCCGATTCTGTGTCTCCCTCTCTCTCTGCCCCTGCCCCGTTCATGCTCTGTCTCTCTGTCCCAAAAATAAATAAAAAACGTTGACAAAAAAATTAAAAAAAAAAAAAAAAGAAAAATAGCTACTCTAGTCAACTCGTCGTCCTGGGCAGGAAAAAAGGTGAGCGCTGGGGAGGCGGGGCTGTTGCGTGGCCAATGCACAAGGCTGCAAAATCTTTCAGGAGAAACGCTCCCCGGATCTGAAACCGACTTTATCACAACTGTCAAAACAGACTCAGCCAGTACATAATTTATGACCCTAGGGTGGCAGCTGGGGGGAAGAAGCCTAAAAGATTGGTTTATTTTTCCTATTAATATTTATTGGCCAAGAAACAGCTCTGCCCCCACTAGACCAGAATAGGGGCTTCATTTGAGGCAGACACGTTTGATTTGCATTTGGGAGCCTTCACGGCTGGTCCTCAGGGCTGAGTGGTGCAGAGACGGGTGGGTGGCGCCTCTTTCCCATACTTTGCACGGTGGTGGCTGAGGAGAACTCGAAGAGGGAGAAGACGTGGGCCCTGCCGATGGCGCCTGTCTGTGACAAGGACACAGACAGGTGGAGCTGAGAGCCCCGTGCGGGCAGGAAGTGAAAGCACCAACAGCGGGTGAGGCGGAGGCGGGGAAGCCCGAGCCAGGCCAGGCCGCAGAGAAGGACACACGGCCGAGTTACATGTTGCAGGGCTGGTGGGACTTCAGTGAAATACAGCGGAAGGGTGACACGGGCAGAGGGAACAGCACGTGCAAAGGTCAGGTGGCATGAACGAAGAACTGAAAAACTGTCTCCCTTTGGGAACATGAAATATATGATAAAAAATGTTAAAACAACCTCTTCCATTGATATCAGGGGGAAAAAAGAGGAAGGAAGGAGACCAGAAACACTGCTGATGTTTTTCGCTCCTTTCTGGAGAGCCCAAGAGGGCAGGAGAGGGACGGAGGGGGGGTTGGGCAGCCATGTCTGCAAGGTGCCTCTGCAAGTTGGGCACCGGTGCCTAGTGAGGGACAAGGGGCACTGATGACATCTGGGCTTGAAATGAGGCATGCGAACGGTCAGGTTCAGCGCCGGCACAGAGCCGGAGCATCACGGCCGGAGGGGGCCTCACCTCAGCCCTCACAGGTGGCCGGGACAGGTGCTCCCTTCACGGCCCAAAGCAGGGGTGGAGAAGAGGTCTGGACAGGGAGGCACCTGTCCAGGGTGGGTTGGAATAAGTGACAGCACCTCTGTGGGGCTGTGTCCAAATCCGTGGAAAAGAGAATCGGGCCCATTTGATCAGGTGTTCGCGGACTTAAGTGAAGTTACAGTAACACTGAGCGTTTACGTGTCAGGCATCGAGCAGGACCCTTTTCCAATCTTATTTATTCACTGTCCAGGCCATCCTGCAAAGCAGACTTTATTGTACCCATTTTACAGACAAGGAGAGTAAGGCCCAGAGTGGGTACACTCGCCCAAAGCTGGTGGCATGGTGTCTAGACCCTAATTTAACACGTGCCTTCTCTTTATTAAAGGAGAGGATTGGGGGGGGGGCACCTGGGTGGCTCAGTCGGTTGAGTGTCTGATTTCGGTTCAGGTCATGATCTCACGGTTCGTGGGTTCGAGGCCCACGTCGGGCTCTGTGCTGATGGCTCGGAGCCCGGAGCTTTCTTCGGATTCTGTGTCTCCCTCGCTCTCTGCCCCTCCCCCGCTCATGCTCCGTCTGTCTCCATCTCACAAAAAAAAAAAAAAAAAAAAGAATAAATGTTAAAAAAAAAATCTTTTTTAAAGTAGAGGATGGGGCACCTGGGTGGCTCAGTCAGTTGTGCAACCGACTTTAGCTCAGGTCACGATCTCACAGCTCATGAGTTTGAGCCCTTCATCAGGCTCACTACTGTCAGCACAGAACCGGCTTTGGACCCCCTGCCCCTCTGTCCTCCCCCCACCCCCCGATTCTCTCTCTTTCTCTCTCTCAAAAAAAAAAATGTAGAAGAGAAAAATCAAACCAGTCCAGACCAAAAGAAATAGAGCGGGGGAGAAGCCAGCCCCCCACAAATGATCCCGGGCCCCCCAAGCTCCGCAGTTAGAATCCACTCTCTCAGCTGTTTCCTCCTCGACTCACACTACTTTCCTTTGCCTTTTTCATTTTTTTCTTTGCCAGGAGTCAAGATGGCTGGAGGGAAGGCTTCTGTTTTTAGGTGTGGTTTTTGAGAAGAGCTTTTAGGCCATTGTTTTAGAAATCTTTTCTGGGAAAACTCAATCACAGAGAAAAGTCTTTCTTCAGAGCAAGAAAATTAAGGGGCGGTAATGGATTCTGATCTCATCAGCTTCCCAGGCTGGGCTCACGCAAGGCCTGTCAACCCCCAACCCTTCATAAAAACCCTTCCCAGCCCAGCCCCAAGACACCGTGCTGTGGCCACCAGGCTAATGGGATGTCTTTCGTGCCAGAAACTCCCCTAGGAAGACCCCAAAAGTAGTGATGGATTTGGATCAGGACTGGAGTGTCAGCTGGAGAGAGGGGCATGTCCATGGAGACGTGGGGGCACAGGGGCAGGGGCGCATGTGGCGGTCTGGAGGCCCCCTCGTGATGCGCACAGTCACTCTGGTGCGTTCAGCTGTGTCCCCAAAAGACATACAACGAAGCCTTGGTTTGGGGGCATAATTCATTCCGGAAACATACTTGTAATCCAAAGCATCTGAATTCCAATGGGAAGGTCAAGAACCATTGGCTCAGTTGTGATCATGTGACATTCGGCATCACATACTACCCACATCGCAAGACATGACTCGTTTCTCAAGTTAAAATTTATGAGAAATATTTGCTCATCTTGTAGAATACTCACAGAATAAGTTACTCACAATCCAAGGTTTTCCTGTGTGTCCCAGTCCTGACCCCAGGTAACTGTACAGTCACCTTATACTGGGGAATAAGTATTCCCCACTCCTCCTCCCGGTCACATTTGCTGCTGGCAAACAGCCCGGGCTGGGCCAGGCCTTGCTGATGGTGAGTTTGGACCCTAACCACACAGCCTCCCTTGCCGCCAAGCTGCAAGCCTCCTACCAGGTCTGCATAGGGTCTGCGACCCTCAGGAGGAAAGGCCAGGGCCCACCCCTCCCCGCAGGACTCAGTTTTGGTCCACAGCTGGGAGGAGACACCTCTGGGGGCTTGGGTCTCAGCTCAGGCTTCAATGCAACACACCCCCCCGCCCCCTCCCCCACACACACCACTTCCCCAGGCAAATTAGCCCCAGCAAATCGAATGCCCAAAGGGCTAAGGGCTCCTGGCTCTAAAGAACATGGCCAGATGCTGAATCCCAGCTTCCGCCCATCCTGGGTCCCAGCAACACATGCTTTACCTCGTCGGTGCCTCATCAGTACCTAGAAAGGGGGCAGGCAATCATGGGCCAACATCTGCAGAGATGCTCTTTTATTTGTTTCTTTGTTTGCCACGTTCCAAAGGGAGAGTCACTTCCCCAGAGAAGGTGACACCTTCTCTGTAGCTCACACCTCCTGACCTCGGTAGGTGCTGTCCTTCGGCCTGGGTCACCCTCCCTCCATAATCCAAAGAAGGCCCCAGCCCTTCAACGTGCAGCTCAGTCACCGACCACGTGCTTTACCCCAGACGCTGGCGTGGCTTCTGTGCCTCTTCTCACTGCCCCTGTTGGCAGAGGAACTCAGCTCAGCAAGACCCACTTGCTTGGCCGGAGGCACACAGCCAGAAGGGGAAGGCTAAGGCCAGAATGCACAGCCCACCGGCTGGGCTCGGCCATCACAGTGGTCACACCCAGGCGGTGAAGGAGAAGAAGGCACGCAAGTGCACACAGCCAAGTTTCAGGCGACTCATCAGAAGCATGACTGTTGACTGAGCTCAGCTAAGGGCCCAGGTCTCCCGCTGACTGCAGGTGAATGGATCCCAGGGCAGCAGGTAACAGCCACCCACCCATCAGGAGCCTGAAGATGACTGCGGAGCAGGGGCGGCACATTAAGGCCAGTGGCCCAAGTCTGCTCACTTGTAAATAAAGTTTTATTGGGACACAGCCATACCCATTCAGTTACATCTTATCTCCGGCCACTTTTCTGCTCCAACGGCTGAGCTGAGTAGTTGCAACAGAGGTCTTATGCCCTGACCCACAAAGCCTGAAGTTATTTACTGCCTGGCCCTTTGCAGAAAAGGGTTTGCACAGCTGTTTAGACTAAGAGAAAACACTTCTCCCCTTCATCCCTTCAGCCTCCAGCCTGGCTCACCCACGAAGTTCCTTATGGATGTTCCAGCCCAGGAGGGGGATGACAATAGCCTTCATGTGGGCATTTTGTCCTCTCCGGTGGAGATGCGTAGTTGGTTTTGTTGTGCATTTTGGTTGGCTGTTTCTCTGGAATGTTTGGACACCCCTTGCCGGGACTGTGCTCTGAGGCAGATTTGTCATGGGGCACTGTTATCCCCAAGGGCCGATGGGGAGCTGGGCCCTGCCCTTCCTTGGAAAGGTTTGGGCAACACCAAGCTATTCTCAGCTCTCTCAGGCCCTTGCACCTGCCACCCCCCATGTGTGATGGTTGATTTTCTGGGCCAACTTGACTGGCCACCTGTGTCCATATGAAACATCATTTCTGAGCCTGTCCCGGAGAATGTTTCCAGAGAAAATTAGCATTTGAATGTGTAGAGTAGATTGCACCCCCTCCCCAGTATGGGATGGCATCATCTAGTCCCTCGAGGGCCCGCGTAGAACAAAAGGCAGAAGATGGAGTAATTTACCCCTCGTTTCTGCCTCACTCCTCAAGCTGGGACATCTCATCTCATCTTCTCCTGCACTCAGACTGGGATTTATACAATCAGCCCCCAGATTCTCTGGACGTCAGACTCAGACTGAATTATGCCACCTGCTTCCTGGATCCCCCCAGCTTGCAGGTGGCAGACCATGGGTCTTCTCAGCCTCCATAAGCAAGGGAGCCAATTCTTCATGGTGTGTGTGTGTGTGTGTGTGTGTGTGCGTGTGTGTCTGGAGAACCCTCACTGAGGCCACGGAGCCTTGAGATGGAAGTTAGCAAAAGATGGGAAGAAGCTTCAAAGAGACGGTGGTGAGGAGGACCATTGAGGTGTGAGGGAAGAGAGAGGAAGGCCAAGGTGGCACCCCATGAACAAAGTCGTGGCCATCGGCCACTGCCTTAACTTGGATTGCTGGCCCCCGCCCTGAACCCCCCTTAAACCACCCTGGCTCTCCTTTCTGGCTCCCTGGCAAAGATTGAACCAGAGGGGCAGTGAGTATAGGGGTTGGGACTATCGAGTGCAGACCATGAGCTCTTAGAGCTGGGGATGGGGTGTCACCTGGAGGTTATTCAGCCCGAAACCAAGCCGAGGTGACAGGAGATACCGGGTGCCAAGACAGAGGTGGAAATGTGTTCTAGTGGGGAGGGTTGCCATCCTGTGTCCAAGCACAGACCTCCCTCTTCCCTGGGATGCCGCGGTGGCCGCGGGACACAGCCTGCTTCACTCCAAGCTGCAGATTTGCTCATGACCTCGTTCCTGGAAGGTCAGAAGACTCAGACCAGGCTTCCTTTCTCAGGAAGAACCCAGTCCACCAGGAGGTAACTCATCACAAAGTAGAGAGTCTGGAGGTCACCAGAGACCACAGGAGAGGAGGCTGCCTAGAGAGTAACCTGGAAGATAGGGCTCAGGAAATGGTCTCAGTTGCTGGAAACCCAGGCTCGGGGACACCAGCTGGGTGCCCAGCAGCTCACATTCCTCTTCCGTTCTCAAGTTCCCCTCTCGGTGCCTCTGTCTCTTCTCCCACCTCTTCCACCAACGTCGCCGTCTCCCTCTAGGACCTGAGGTTCTCTGGGATGGGGAGCACTTGTTGGCCAGAGCTTTCCGAGGAGGCCTCCTCCTAGGACCCTGGTTCCGTCTGGTCAGCTCACAGATGGCTGAACTGTGGTCAGATCCAATCCATGACAGCCAGAATAGGGAGGTCGCACTGACACAAAGAACAGGTGTCTCGTGCCACCGCCTGCAACCCCTTGTCTCAGAAGGAAGTTGGATAATGGCATCATCTCGAGGCAACATGACCTCGTTATGCAGGGATCATTCGTTCATTCATTTGGTGTGGATTTACTGAGCACCTACTGTGTGCCAGGAACTGTGTTCGGGATACAGTGATGGCCAAACAGGCCAACAGGATACATGGAGAGCCCCGGGAGCTCATGGACTCAGGAGGGAAACACACGTTTCATGAGACAGTCCTTACACATAAAACCACAACCTGAGAATACGGTCATCGTAGTTTTGATCTCCCCAAAAGTGAACGTGGGACCGGGACGTGGGCATACAGATTTGCTTTCGGAAGTGTTCCCAGGAGGCAGAAAGAGGAGAGGGGGCAGGGAAGGCAAGGACAGGGTAATATGGGGACGCCTCCGGCAGGGCACTGCAGATGAGTCGTGCAAAGCTACCGGGACGTCTCACAAGTGGCTGGCATCTTCCTGATACGCTGGCCACGGGTGACAGGTGGGAGACCGAAGACCACCCACACTGCACCCCCACAGCGTGAGCACCAAGCTACGAGGTCCACCACACTTCTCTGCCATGCCTGCTCTTTGTGGAGCCTGGAAAAGAGGAGAGGGGTCCTGGGGCGGCCGTCAACACGGGGCGGCGATTCCCTGGCCTGTCTGTCCGCTAGGCTGCCCCTGATCTCACAGGTGCACGGGGGCCGGAGAAGCTGTGACTTGGGCCCGAGGTGTCACTGCAGGTGATCTGCAGGCAGAGAGGGGAGGCAGTGAGAGCAGACGACTGATGGAGCCACCCACCCGGCTGGAGGGGAGGAAACAGGTGCCCGAGGATGGGCCGGTGGGGCGTCTGAAGGAGGTGACAGGGAAGGGATGGCAGGAGAATCACAAGACGGGAGGGACACGAGGCGCACTGCGGGGTGTCCTGTGTGTGAGAGAGACAGAGACAGACACGGAGAGAGGGGAGGAGGGAAGGGGGAGGCTGGAGAAGGGGTTAAACCTGCACGGAAGATTAGGAGCGGGGCCCCGGGTGGCTCAGTTGGCTAGGCATCGGACTCTTGACCTCGGCTCGCTCATTCTCTCACGGTGCATGAGTTCGAGCCCCGCGCCAGGCTCTGTGCTGACAGCACGGAGCCTCCTTAGGACTCCCTCTCGCTCTCTCCCTCTTTCCGCCCCTCCCCTGCTCTTGCTCACTCTCTCTCTCTCTCTCAAAATAAATCAATTTTGAAAACAGATTAAAAGAAAGAACAGGAAGTCATGACTTTTGTCTCTCAAGGCTCAGATCCTCAGGCCCTCGTCCTCCCCTTCCCCGCTCCCTCCTTCCCTTCTTCCCGGCCTTTCCTTTCTTCCCTCCTTCAGTGGCTTCACCAAAAGAAAACCCGCACTGTGTGTTTGATGAAAGTTTTGAATGGCGCCCTGTGCCACAGCCCCTGGAGGGCCCGGCGCGCATCGGTGGGCCGCCTCCGTGAAGGTGTGTTGAGGAGGGACAGAGGCTCAGACTCGAGCCCTGCAGGGCCCGCTCCCTGGGGCCCGGCGCAGAGTGCGTGGGTGAGGACGCAGGAGGCCCGGGGTCTGTAGCGAGACGGGAGAGCCACCCGGGGAGACCCTCCCCTGCCCCGTGCTCGCTGGTCTGTAGGGAGACAGCAGTGAGGCAGGTAGGACGAGAGAGGGATTCCCTGAAAATCCTGGCTCATCCCGCAGGCTTCCGTGGTCCAGGCTCCGCGTCTACACGGGTTTGTCCATAAACACGGGCGGACGACGGGTACAAACGACTTCACATTTTGCTGACCCCCATGTCCGGAGTAAATCATTTTCTGGCTTAACAGTGGTCACCAGAGAAGGGAACCATAAAGGAAAAAAATATAAAAATATATTTCGATACCCCACAGGCAGGTTGAAACTGAGGTGGAACAAAAGGAAATGCAGCTCCTGTGTATAAAAAGCCAAGACAAATTAAAGCAATAAATCTGGAACAGTGACAGAAGGCAGCTTAATAGGACTTTGCAACAAAGGTACATTTTCAGCAAAAGTGCACACACGTGCACGCACACACGTAGACGACCCCCCTCCTCAACCCCACTGGAAGGCACTTCGGAAGGGCAGGGTGGTGTGATGAAAAGCAAAATGAGAATTAGGAAGTTGGAATGTTCCTCTGGATTCTCCCGACGGTCTTATGCTAAGCCCGGGAACGATATACAAGTCCATGTTCTGACCTGGAAAAGAGGGATAAGAATGACTGCCTTGTGACTGTACCAGACAATCGGCAAATAAACTGGAAACCCCACTGGCAACGTATAAATCATCTAGAAGTACCAGGTGTCCTGATCAATATCGTAATCATTTGTATCAGAATTGAAATCTGATAACAGCAACAACAACAACGATAATAATAATCTAATAGGCTTAACGTTTACTAACCCATTTCTCTAACGAATATAAAACTCCACTTTATGGGTAAAGATAACAAGGTTCATAAACGCTGCGACTTGTCAGGATTAGGGCCGCCATACACCGTTGCACAAGCTGCGTACTGCTCAGCTCTAAGGACGCCGTTTACCTTAATCATCGTGGCAGTTCGGGACGCTTTTTCAGCAGAGGGCAGTGAGGAGTCTTGAGGAACAGGCATTTTGGTGTCATCAAAACGGTGCAGCAGAGGGGTGGTTAGGAGCTAAAGTGAATTCCGTCTGACTCCAAAACGCACGTTCTTCCAGCAGATCTGAAACTTGAAAAGGAAGGTGTGATTCTTCCCCAACTAAATACATGGATTCTTAATCACTTAAAATAGACCAAAGCCTTCCCTGTCCCACCCCGTCATTCCTCATCACACTGCCCCCACCGCAAGCCGTCCCCGAGGACGACCGCCCACGGGCAGCAGCTTAGATTGCTGGGACCAGGGAGAAAGTCCTGGGTCCCCCCTGCTCACCACCCCAACATTTGCGGGGGGCGGGGGGGGGGACAACAGGAGCCACTTGCGAGGAGTGTGGAGGACAGCCATGCGTGAAATGCAACCAGGGGGCCATCAGCTGATAACACGGAGGCAGGTGTGACAGGTTGTGTTCCGAAGGAGAGTTTGAGGAGAGCTGGGCCCCAGCCCACGCTCACTCGCCAGGCCGCGTGCACCGCTGTGAGGGGCTGCATCTGCCCCACAGGAAGGGCACCTTTCACGAAAAGGCTTCCTGGGGGTAGCCTGGAGCCTGAGGAAAAGGGGAGGGGAGGAAAACAGAGGGGAGAGGAAATCTCGTATTCACTCGAGGAGCACGGCTCGTGAGCGCCCGGGCTCTGTGGTCAGACTGCCCCGGGCCAGATCCCGGCCCCACCACCTGCTAGCTGACCCTGCGGGTACTGACCTCCGTGACTCGGTTTCCCTCTCTTTAAGGTGTGATGAGAACACCTCCCCGCCCTGGGGTGAGGCTTGTGTGGGTCCACGGGAGAGCGTGGGTCGCAGGAGGCTCACAGGAAGCCGTGACCCAAGTCCGGGAGCTGAGGCGGGCAGGGGAGCCAGGGCCTCGGGACAGAGCTGAGGGACACAACCTCCCGGCCCCTGCCCGTGGAGCCTCTTCCCGCCAGCCCCCTGCACCTCTGTGCCCGGGCCCGGCACAGGCGGCCGCTCGCTGTCCCTGCGCTCTGCCCCTCCTCTCCTCGGCCCCCTCTCCCCCCTCCTGCTCCTGGGCTGCTTGCACCCCGCTCCCCTCTCAGCGTGGCCTGGGAAGTGAGGAGAAACCAGCTCAAATCCCAGTTGCACCACGTTCCAGTCGGTCTGCCATGACACCCGTGGGACCCGTGGCTCCATCCTGGCAGGTGGGGCTGGCCTGCCCCCACCCCGTGCAAAAAGGAAGGGACCCACAGCAGGCGCGGGGCGGGAAGGCACCTTCGTTCCCCGTGGTGGTCACTCGTGTCCGGCAAAACCCTCAGCCTCACCGAGCATCCATTCCCTCACCTAGAAAGCAAGCGGGAGTGTTAATGGCAGCTTCCCCCAGGGGGCTGTGAGGATGGGCAAAGGGGACAAAGAAGGATGGAAAAGAATTAGAACACTGCGGGGAGCCCAGTTAGTGCTGGACACATCCTGTTGTCGTTGTTGCCCATGATACAAACAATGTCCCACTTTCGAATCCGTTCTCCCTTCTTTAGTGGCGTCTCCCATGACCAGTCTCAGTTCTACAAGCAATTTCTGAGTCTTATTGTATAGCTGACTCAGCCATATTTTAGATGAGGAAGAGCACGGTCTTTGCCTTGACTATCTCATTCCTAGGAGAGAATCAAACTTAAAGTAACCCTGCTACAAAGCAGTCATTATCAGTCAGCTGCTGTTCTCACAGGGCTGCGTAACAAGCCACCCCAAAGTCAGCGGCTTACAACAATAAATATTTGCTCGCACGCTCCACAGTTCTGTGGGCGGACCACGGGTTCGCCGGTCTACGCTGGGCTTGGCCGGGCTTGGATCCAGGCTGTAAGTCTGCTCCACACCTCCCCCATCCTCCTTGGGCCAGCGGCCGGCCAGGGCGTGCTCTTCTCCTCGGCAGATCACCAGTACACGAGGCGAGCCAAGCCACCGGAGCATACTTCCCCGCCTCCTCTCAGGGATCCGAGCAGTTAAAGAAAGTCACACGGTCGAGCCCAACGTCAAGGTGCAGGGAAGTATGCTCACTGCACCCGCTTAGGTCTGGGCAGGGGTGTGGATGCAGGATGTGGGGGGACGAAGAATTGACACCAATGTCCTACAGGCATCGGGACTCTCGTTCTTTCTGCACACAGTGGAGGTGTGGAAGCAGAGGAATAAAGTGTAATGGATGGGTGGCAGGAAAGAGGGTTGGGAAGCACAAAGACCTCTTGCAGGGGACCCTCCGGGAGCTGCCAGCCTGACCCTTGTGAGTGACTGAGGGACAGAGGGCAGGGACGAACTTGAGAAGCAGCCCGCGCTCCCTCACGCTGGGAGTCAGTCCCAAGCGTTTTCTGATAAGTGAAAATATCTCCCTATAGGTCACTCAATAGCTTCTGTAAGGGAGGTCAGGAGGGTGAAATGATTTTTCTGAGACTCCATTAGCAAAGATCAGACGACCACCAGGATGAGCTTCTCCTTTGATGCCCCACCAGCATGGCTTCCCTACACTGCGGATGCAAATTATTAGTTGCCATTTGAGAAGTCTTAATTATCCGGATCCACTGGACACCGTGCCAGTTGTTTGAAACCAAGAGGTCGATAGTTGCGATCAATGCCGAGCCATTAAGGCACAGAGCGCTCCGTGGAAACAGCCCCAGCTCCGCACGGAGAACTCGCGATGCCCGAGGCGCCTTCATTTTCTGAAAAGGGAACAGAACGGAAAACTCTTTAAGTTGGACAGGGTGGTCACCGATGAAGCTATCGCCCCAGCTGTCAGCAGGGTACAAAATTAGATTGGGATCTTTCATCGTAGACGGTCGCAAAGCTTTCGCCTTTTATCCCCTTAGGAAACTTAGTTTACTTTCAAACTGAGCCGAACCTGGGGGCGTCTTCACCCATCTCTAACTCAGTCTGATTCCAAAGCACCTGTCGAGCGGGGAGAGCCGGGCTCCGCTCCGATGCTGTCACGGCATGGCTGGGCGACCCCTGTACCCCGTGCCATCCTGTATCCCTGTATCCCCTTGGTACCCTGACATGACCCAGACATAGCGCGGCCAAGCCTGTCTGTCTGCCATCTCCTCCGTTCCGGAAAGTGGCACAGCACTGCGGGCGTCACCAACCATGAAAACAATGTCTGGCACATAATAGAAGGTCAACAAGTAACGACTGAGTGAGTGAACAAATGAACGATTCTGGGGAAGTGAGATAATCTCGTGGAGGCCCCTTTCTCATCTAGGAAGAGATTCAGCTAATATACTTATCTCCAGGAGATGCTTAACGACTGGCCCAAAATGTAGTCCTCCCTGGCCCACCTTGGGCCAGCTTCTCCCGCGGGCTGAGGCACGAGGCAGGCATCTGCGGGCAGTGGGGAGAGCTGGGGCTGGGGGTTCTCAGGGCGAAGGAAGAACAAGGGAATTGAAAGCGCCAGTTTCTCAAGCAGGCTTGGAACCAGCCAAGGATCCTATGGAGAGAGAAATGAGGTGCTCTCATGGAAAAAAGGCCCCAGAAAAGTACCACGTTGCCAGACTGAATATGAGATCCATGCAGGCAGCTCATGGTGCCAAAGAAAGAAAGAAAGAAAGAAAGAAAGAAAGATCTTTGCAACTGGTAGTGGGTCATAAATCACTTATTTGCCACATGCAATGTGGATGTCAGGGTTCCAGCCACCACATCCTCATTCCGGGCAGCCGGACAGAAGATGAGGCACGGCAGGAGCACTTCTAGAAGCCTCTCCAACAACTTCCACTTATATCTTACTGACTGAATTCAGTCGCATGGCCAAAGTCAGCCATAGGGTCAGGAAGGGGGAGAAATGTCATTTCTTAGCAGGTTATTCCTCCCACCAACGAAATCAGAGTTTTGTTGTTGTTTTCAGTGGGGAAGGAGGGGAGAACAGATGTGGGTAGGGGACGAGCAGAAGGTGCCTCAGGTGGCTTCTGCCCAGGTAGCTGTCATCATCAAGCTTCTGGTGTGGCAAAAATGACCAGGACCTGAGTGGTGGGCCGGAAGGAAGGAGGGAAGGAAGGAAGGAAAGAAAGAAGGAAGGAAGGAAAGAAGGAAGGAAGGAAGGAAGGAAGGAAGGAAGGAAGGAAGGGAGAAAGGAAGGGAGGAAGAGACAGAAGGAAGGGAGGGAGGGGAAAAGGAGGAAGGAAGGAAGGAAGGAAGGAAGGAAGGAAGGAAGGAAGGAAGGAAGGAAGGGAGGGAGGGACAGTCAGGACCACGGCAGAAAGGGGGTTGTACATCTGGGCTGTTCTGGGCCAGGGAGGACTCCAGGAGGGTCTCAGTTACGGGCTGATGAAAACTGGCTGGTCCATCTCATTACAAACAGGGGACAGGGGGTGAGGATGAGAAGACAGCATTCAGGCTGGGGGCGAGGGGTCTAGGAGGCCCCAGTGCCAAGCAAGGGAGCTGGGTTTAGGGCCAGGGCTCCAGCCCCGCAGCTGGGGACTTGATCTGGTCAGGATCCAGGAACGACTCCAGGCTTCCACCCAGCACAGTGTTGGGGGAACAGGAGCTCTGAGTTCCATTGCCACGGCAAGGACAGCAGCACGGATTTATAACCCATTATTTTCAACAAAATGAATGGTGTTCTTTCAATGGTTTTTTTATGTTTTAAGTCTTAAATTGTTGTGTTCCTTTATTTTTATGTTTATTTATTTATTTATTATTATTTTTTTAATGTTTGTTTTTGAGAGAGCATGAGAGGGGGAGGGGCAGAGAGAGGGAGACGCAGATTCCAAGGCAGGCTCCAGGCTCTGAGCTGTCAGCACAGAGCCCGATGCGGGGCTTGAACCCACGGACGTGAGATCATGACCTGGGCCAAAGTTGGGCGCTCAACTGACTGGGCCACCCAGGTGCCCTTAGTACCTGCAATTTTAAAATAAACTAATCACAAGTCCTACTGGCCGGCCCTCCTCCATGCCTAAGAGCTTAGACCCTCCTCCTGTCCCTAGTGCTCTGCCTCAGACTTTCCCTCATCTCCTTGGTCCTGGACCATCCCAACTGCCTCCCAACTGGTGTCTCTGCCTCAGTCTCCTTCACCTCCAGGCTGTCCTCCACCATCTGCCAGGAGTGAGGGTTCTGGGACCGTGGTCCTCGGTCCAGCCGCATTAACCTTCCTGGGAGCTTGTTAGAAATGTCGATCCTTCCCACCCACTCCACCCCAGACCTGGGGTTCCCTGGTGCAACAAGGTGTGAGAAACACTGCGCTGACTCACGCCCAACCACGGCACGTTTCCCGGACCAGCACCTCTCGTGACCCCGCAGCCATGGCCTTCCTCTCCGCCCTCTCACCGGCCTCCCCAGACTCGTCCTTCTCCACTCACACTAGAAACCTTCCGCTCCAAATACAGGGAGCTTCTTGCAATCCCCCAGATGTGGTCACAAGTCTCCACGTCCGGCCCTTTCGTTCATCCAGCGATCGTGAATTCATTCCTTCCACAAAGATGCACTGAAGCTCTGGGCCCAGTGCAGGGAATGCAGGGTGTTCATCCCCACGAAGCACAGAGTCCCCACCATGAAGACACTCATGAGGGAGGGTGGGCATTAAACCTTAAATCGATGAATTATGCAGTGATTAATTACACCCATGTGGATGCCTGGCTGGAGACGTGCTAGGTAATGAGAACACACAACCAGAGGCCTGACCTGGAAGATGCCCAAGGGTAGAAAGGCCAGGCAGAGGAAGAGGAAAGGCAGCATGATGGAAGAAGTCCAAGGCTCCCGGAATGGGGGAAGCAACGCGGAGAGTGGCCCAGAATGTTCTCTAGATGGTCCCCCCATGGCCTCAGAGGTCACGGTAGAGAAGTGGCCAGATGGAGAGATTACGTGCGCGCAACGGAAGCCCCAACCTCAGTGATCCCATCTTTGGAATGACCAGGCCGAGCGTTCTAAAATGCCTCCCTCGGGACAAATTCGTAATTCTGCATTATTCACAGAGCCTCGAGGCGCCAAGTAAGTGGGGAGTTGTCCCGGGTTTTCCGATGGTGACTACAAAACAGCAGCCATTGCCGCCTGTCACTTGGGCGGAAATACGGCCATATGTATGAAATTGATTTACTACCAGAGAAAGGGGCATTAATCCAGCTGCAAATTCTCTCTGCTGGGACACGAGGCGGTAAATTTCAGCTAGCCTGCAGCATCTCCGATTCAGTATGAAATATAGTGCTTACGTCGTGTGTATGTGTTTCAATAAAAGGAACCCTCTTCCAGATTCTTAATTGACAATCACATTTCCCCATCTAAAAACCGTAGCAGATGATGAGCTCATAAAAACGTGAAGCGCAGAAATGCCTCTCCCCTGCCCTTATTGGTACTTCAGAATATGGAGTTCATTGAGGAAGACTTTTTCTGCGTAGTCAGGCCGTTCCTGTGTTTCCGAGAATCAAAAGGAAATTAAAAGAATCAGAATAATTTATTGAACACCTGTTAAAGGCCAGGTAGCTTTCTAAGAACAAGGGATAGGAACTTGGTAGTAGTATTATCGTGACTATCACTTATTGAATGCCCTACGCACTGGGAACCTTCTAGAAACAGCTGTCTCCTGGACATTCTTAAGTAGCCCTGAAGAGCAGGCTGTCATTACCCCCATGTTTCCCTTGATGAGCCTGATGCTAGAGGTGTGTCATCCACGGCTGTACAGGTAGACCCCGACCCAAGTGGGAACCCAACCCTGAATGTTCTCCACTACATCCCATAACTCAGACACCCCTCCTCAAGCCCTGCGGCGGGGAGCTCCTCAGCCGGCCTCGGCCGGACCTGCACGCCACCAGCCCCCGCTTGCGTGGGCCCCCTCATGGCACGCTTCTCAGAACCACGCCAATGGCAACGGGCATCTTCCTGGTCCTGACACGACGTCTGGGTTCCTCCAGAAAGCAGTCACTTTGAGCCCCGATCGTGCCCGTTTCATAAATAGTGCTGAGCACTACCGTATGCCAGGGAATGCCCTCAGCACGGGGGAGGCAACCAGAGAGGCAGCCAAGGCAAGAAAGGAATGTTCTTCACCCATACCTCCCACCTGGGGGGTCCCAGCCCACGGCGCCCTCAAGCCTGCCTTCCGGGAGATCCCTCTGGACCGCAGGTATCTGGGTCGACCAGCAGGCTCCGCCTCCCAGGGCCAGACGCCTAAAAGGCCCATCTGCGCGTGCTCAGGCGCCCGTGGGGGCGGGCCGTCACGTGACCCGATCCCAGCCAATGAACGTGAAGGGGGAACTCCCCGCGAGACTTCGTTTCTTCCTCGGATCCCAAGGTGCAGGTGCTCCGGAGGGAGTCCCCGGGCCGTGTGTCTGTGTGTGACCGTGGTTTTCCCTGCGTCACGTGAGGACGTTGGCCACGTCCTGTGCGTGGATGAGTCGTCAAGACGCCCTGGGCAGACGGTGGGGAGAAGGAGCGAACCTGGGTCCTTGTCGGCAGGGCGAAGCCGTGCCCGGGCCTGTGAAGGGAAGAGTGTGCTACGAGGGAATGAGTCGTGGTTGGGGCCACTGAGGCATGAAGGCAACCATGGAGAACTGCCCGGTAGACAACGGTGTCCCTCGACGGAAGAAGCGCTGTGTTGGGCACCCTTCATTCTGTCCCTGAGCGTTCTCTTCAGGGGACTGCAGGCAGCCCCGGGCCAGGCCAGCCGGGCACCGTGCAGAACAGACCCCAGGCCCCGCATCCCGCCCCGCACCGCCGCCTGGCCCGTGCCCCGGCTGCTTCTGGGGCTTGAGAGGAAAAACCGAAAACCCCAGCCCGCAGTGCTTTTCCAGACAAGGCTGGAATCAAGCCATCCATCAAGGAGGAAATGAGGACACCGAAGTAGGGAATTGAAAATGAAGCTGAGACTAACAAGAAAGTAGACGGAGTATGAAAAGCAGCTCTCTTTTTTTATGCATTTATACATGAGAACATCAAAAACACCGTATCTGAGAGCGGCCGCATTTCCATTTGCAGAAGTAACTACAGGACTGAAAGTCACCTGGAAGGGGGCAACGGCACCACCCCCGGGCCGCTCTGAGCCCGCGGCCCTCTCCGCGC
Organism: Felis catus; assembly: GCF_018350175.1. Classification (NCBI taxonomy): domain Eukaryota; kingdom Metazoa; phylum Chordata; class Mammalia; order Carnivora; family Felidae; genus Felis; species Felis catus. The sequence goes on along the minus strand of NC_058385.1, from coordinate 76,555,153 downwards.
TTTCCCGTCCAGCGCATCCTCCAGGGGGCTGCTTCCGAAACACAGGTCTGGCCCGCCGCTCTCGGGCTGAAAGTGGCCGTTGGCTCTCCACTGTCCGGAGAAGGGGCAGCCGGCATCTCCTTTCTGCGGGTTTCTGAGCTCCCTGCGGTCTGACTCGGCCTCCTTTCCAGCTTCCCCCACTCCCTGATCCTGCTCTGCTCCGCCAGCAGCAACGCGCTGGCTTCTGGCCTCCTTTACCCCCCGTTGTCCTCTCTTTCTGCCCACAACGAGCATTCACCGAGTGCTTTCTGTGTATCTGGAACAGCAGCAGGTGATGGTACGGAAAGAAGAATTAAACCAATTCCAGTCTCTGAAGAGTTGCCGAACCCGGTGGGGAAGACAAAGACGTAAAGAGGGCATTAAAAGCGAGGTGCACGGGAGGACCTACATGTTTGGGGGGGGAGCCCTGAGCGAGGTGTCAGAGCCTAAGGAGGGGTGAGGAGGGCGCTCACGCATGGGGTGGCGGGAAGAGGAGGACATATGTCAGGGAGGCAGTGGGTGGGAGAGGTCCCCATACAGGAGGATTGGTCACATAAGTAAACCGAAGGCTAGGAGCCAAGTTTCTCTCTGTCCCAGCAGACAGATAGTGACCAAGCCAGAATAAACTCTGGTGTTGGATCAGAATTGGGCACATCACTGTACGTGCCTGGTTTTCAATACGTACAGCTAGATGTAGAGATAAACAGAGACGTAAGTGTCCAATGAGAGAGAGCACTTGGTAGCAGCCACGCTCCCTTAATACCGAGCACCCCCCTCGGCTGCATTTTGGCTTCTAGACACTGTTCTCTTCTAAAAGGAACCGGGGTTTCTCGAGACATGGCTATTTCCGGGGCTAAGGCAGGGGATGTAGGAGATAAGCCTATGCCATCTCTTGCCAGAAATCAAGGTAGTTTAAGAGACTGATGGGACCATGCCCAAGGGATACAGAAGCCAGCTCAAAGGGACCCTCGCTGGCCAATCAGAGAACACAGAGCATGAAAGTGAGAGTAACAGGATGTAACCTGTAGAACAAAATAGGAAGCCACAAATCCATACCGCTGCAAATGAATGAACAAATACATCGAAGGTTTCTTGAGGAAAGGGGAATCTACGTATTTTAAATGCAACCTCCCTACAAAACACGTATCACTTGTGAAGGGGGGAGGTCACTTACAGGAGCAGCTCGGGACCTCTCGTCTTACTCAAATGGTAAAGTGACAGGACAAGTCTAAGCCAACCAACCACCGAACCAAGTCCAACCACTTCTGTGATGTTCCCACCACAGGGGCACCCCCTGGATCGAAACTGGAGGAAACATCAGCCCCAGGAGAGGGATATTTACAAGGGAGCCGGCCTGTGGTTTTCGAAAGTGTCAAGGGCATGAAATTCAGAGAAAATCCAAAGGCACCGATGACTGAAGCAACAGACGGTCCCTTTGCTCTACAGGATGTGATTGGGACAACTGGTGGTTTCTGGGAGAGTCTGCGGATGGGGTGTCAGTGAAGCATCGGGGCCGATGTGCTGATTTTTGGCCTTGGTGTAGGAAATACACACTGAAGTACCCACAGAGGACAGTAGCCGGTCAGGGACAGACTCTAAGTGGTTCCAGAATGTGCCCCATACTTTGAACCTTCTCTGAGTTTGCAGTTTCTGTTATGAAAAGAAGCACGAAGTGCACCAATGAGGCACTAAAAGAAATTGGAAGAAGACTCAGGCGGAGTCAGGGTGGGGGTGACCGAACTGCAGCTCCCTTCCTCCCATCTCCCCTCTCAACCTTCAGTCACTCGTCATTCACTCATTCATTGTTCCTCTACTCATCCTTCAGTCGCTCATCGTTCATTCACTCATCGTTCATTCATCGTTCATTCATCATTCGTTCATTCATCGTTCATTTGCTCATCATTTACTCATTCATTCATCGTTCATGTACTCATCCTTCAGTCACTCATCAGTCACTCAGTCATTGTCCATTCACTCATCATTCATTCACCGTTCATTCATTCATTCACTCACCGTTCACTTACTCATCATTCACTCATTCGTTCATTGTTCATTCACTCATCATTCATTCACTCATTCACTCGTTCATTCAAGAACTCACTCACAGAAATAGTCACGCCAGACCACACTGAGCGATGAGTCGTGATAATGGTAACAAAAACAAGAAAAATGAATTCCCTGTCATCAGGGCCCAGGCGTGTTGGCGATGGACTGACGACAATAAATGCAAAATTATAACTCAAAGTGCCTTAACAGTGTCGCATGCGGAAATCAGAGAGAGGACTGACCGGGTCAGGAAGGTTCAAACAGCCCCCCTGAAGGAAGGAAAGACTGGAATGGCTAAAGGAAGCCTCCGCGTTAAGACTCCACCCTGCCAGGCGGACGTGTGTTGGGTAGGTGGCCTAAGCTGCTGTAACACAGAGGCTCGCAGCCACAGAGGTCCGGCGGGGGGACACCGTTTCCATCTGAGTCGGGAGCAGAGTGGGTCTGGCAGTCGGCTGCGTGGTCCCACAGGGGATTTCAGGGCCCGGGGCCCGCACGCTCGAAGCCAGTCACCGTCCACGGCTGGCTTCCAACTGGAGCAAAGGGGGCATTAGCTGGGGGAGGCGATCAATCTCCTCTTCAAACGTGAGGCCCAGAGGTAGTACAGGCCACTCCCGTTCTCACCCACTGGCTGGAACTTTGTCACGAGGCCCGCAGGAAATGAGACCGGCATCCACCGGGCCCCATCCCTGTTCTGTGAGTCCTGCTGCCGGTTGTTTCCAGAGGGAGGCAGTAAGAGGGTTACACTGAGACAGCCCTGTGACCCTGCTAGGGATTCCATGCCCCCTGCCACCAGGCCTGCATGTGCAGAGGGGCGGAGAGAGAGGTGGGTCAGTGATGAGGCAGGGAAACCGGGTGGATCCCCGGGACCCGTGGAGTGGAGAAGAGAGCGCCCAGTGGGTGCATTTTCTCAAGAGCAAAGGCTCCCATCCCCCAGTTTCCCAGGGAATGCCAGTGCCTCTTGTCACATACACCCCCCCTTCTGCCTCCACACCGAGAAAGACCATGAGCTCAGGGCCCATAACCCAGGCTCTGGCCCAGCTTAATCCCTTATTGCCGTGTGGCCCCGGGCAAGGCACCGAACCTCTCTCATATCAGGTTGGTCCATGATGAAACAGGACTCACAAGTATCTCTCTTCCTGGTGCGCAGTGTATCACCTGACAACCCCTGGAACATGATAGAAGCTTAAAAAATGCAAGCACCGGGGCACCTGGGGGGCTCAGTCGGTTAAGCGTCCGACTTCTGCTCAGGTCATAATCTCGCGGTCTGTGAGTTCAAGCCCGACGTCAGGCTCTGTGCTGACAGCTCAGAGTCTGGAACCTGCTTTGGTTTCTGTGTTTCCCTCTCTCTCTCTGTCCTTCTCTCTCTCTCTCTCTCTCTCTCTCAAAAATAAATAAATGTTAATTGTTTTTTTAAATGCAAACACCAACCCCAACCTAATTCTGTGTCCCTTCATGGTACTGAGTCTGGGGTCCCCACCTCTCTCTCTCTCTTTCTACCACATTGGACCCACTTTGCGCTTTCGCTTCTGTGGGCAAACTTTCTCTGTGCTTTAGGCCCCCTCGTCTCACCAATAACCATCCCCATCTCTGCCCATCTGGGCAGCGCCTCATGCCCTGGGTTCACAGAGTGTTGTCTATACAGCAGGAGCATCTCCAGGGAGCTTATCAGAAACGCAGAGTCCCAGGCCCCGCCCTAGACCTACTAGGCCAGAAGCCTCGTCTTCACAGGATCGCTGCCAGTGCTCGCGCTCAAGGACACGGAAATTTGAGAGGCTGGTGCTGTGTCCCCAGCTAGTCCCAGCTATCACCTCCTGAGATCTTCCCAATATCCCGAGCAGAGGCCCGTCATTACCATTTGACAAACGAGGCGACGTCCACCAAGACGAAGATGCAGAGCAGGGACTTGGGTCTGGTCCCCTGCCGGCCCCCGGGGACCCTCTGGCACATCTCGGCCAGGTCTTCCTCCTCGACAGCGGGCACACGCAGTTCACCTCTGCTCCCCTCGCGTTCCCGGCCACGTCCCCGCAGCGCCTGCGACGCAGAATTTCATATTACCCTGGGTCACCTCCTCACCACCACGTGCAAGGTCACCGGGGGAACAGGAGACATTAAAGGGATCAGCAAGGAAAATAATTACTGGGCTGAAAGACCCGATAATTGCCAAATGATTAAAGTTTGCAGAGAGCTGGAACTATGGAGATTGGCTAATTGATCTTCTTGACAAGGGTTAAGAAACAACATCGCTACCTCTAACGATAATTGCAGAGTTCGCCAGTCCCTGGAGGGAAAGGCAAGACCCTGCCCCCCAAGAAAGTGATCTGTGTGGTTACACGGCAACAGATCTCACGTCCACCCCAGTCCTTCTCAGCACAGGGAGGAAGTTCAGGCACAGGCGCGGGGGTCAGGATGGCCTGCTTTTGAATCAGTGTCACGATACTTCCTGGCTGTGTAGCTCCTGGTAAGTGCGTCTTCTGAGCCTCCGTTTTCTCTCCTATAAGATGGGTTTAACAACACAAACTTCCTATGGTACTGGAAGTGTTGAGTCATGTGTAAATCGGTCCTTACAGGAGAGCCCAGTGGGGGGCCGGCACCTCCCACAGGGGCACCATTTTGCCCCTGTATCTTCTGCCCTTAGAAGCAGCAGTGACGGAGGACAACGTGGGGGCAGATGAGTCCAGAGAGGAAAGCAGAGCCAGCTCAACTCAGGGAAACAAGGAGGCTCGTGAAAGGAGTCTCACTTCCCCCGGGGAGCCTTCCCTGGCTTCTCAGGGAGGACTCTCCGATCCCTCCCCTCCAGGCACGCTACAGCAGATGGTCTGAGTCAGGAGACCCCGGGCCACGCCGATACGCGGGTGCTCACCCAGCGCAGAACGCATCGGGGACCCCTCACCTGGTGCTCACGGGTACCCCTGGCTTGCTCCCACATTCCCTTGGCCCCCAACTTACTGCCTTTGTCTTTGGAGCCTCGCCTCGGACTTGCTCTTCGGACTAATAACAGGTTTGGCTTCTCCGGGTCAGACCTTTGTCTCTCTCAATCCCTCTGTCTCTTTCTCTGTGTCTCTCTGGATGTCTCTGCATGTGTGTGTATGTGTCTGTCTGTCTGTCTGTCTCTCTGTGTCTCTGTGTGTCTGTGTATCTCACCTCGGCTCACTAGCTTTCAGGAGCCCCCAGCCTGGGTCCCCGGGCTCCGTGGTGGATTTGTGGCATTCTGTACCAGGACACCCCCATCCCCCCTGGACCCCACCCGTTCCCACCCCAGCTCCGTCATCAGGGCCTCCACGGCCCCTGTCCCTTCTCCTAGGGCTGGGAAGGCCACCGAACCCAGGCCCATCAGAACTGTTCCCCAGGAATTTCCTCCAATGAGACTGTCTTCCTCTGGTGACAGAGGTCACAGGCTATGAAATCCCCCACATCTGTCCCTCTGATGCTGGTACCAGGGACACCTGCCTAACATGCTGATTATCCCACAGACTGTTCATCCTGGACTCCTGACCTGGGGCTCATCACATACCGCAGCTCGGTGGGTAATATTCCCACAGGCCTGGCACTCCCCTTCCTTGGCTCATTTTGTCAGTTTTTTGGACATATTTAACATATGCTTACTATTTACCAGACACAATGCTAGTCTCAGTGCGACACAAATAAACCCACAAGCATGGGTTCTGTCTTCGTGGAACTTTCCCATCAGTGCAGGAAATAGGTGTTAATCGAGTAATGACACAAATCAGTGTCTCAGCGCTGGTTCAAAGCGAACTGGGGTGGAATCTGAGACTGGCCCGTGTACACGGAGTTTAGGAGAGACAGAGGAAAGGGACAAGCCACTCCACACAGGTAGGTGGCAGTTTAATAAGCAAAGGTTCTTACTCCCCAGGCTTGTCTCGGATGAGTGGATCTCTGCACCCGCCCTCTAGAATCTTAAATGTTTATGGAGAGGCCTTAATGGGGTTCAATCGCGTAAGAGTCCAAATGGTCTCAACAACACCTTACTCTCCCCAGGACGAATCCTGGGAACAGCTTCCACTAGGGAAGCGGAAGGCAGGGTGCACATCCCAAGGACGCAGAGGGGGTAAGGAGCCTCTGATTTCCTGGGTCCAGCTCACAAGTCAACTGGCTATCCCGTCCTCTTGAAGACCTCCCCCAACAGTTCATTTGAATCCTGTGAAAATACCAACTTTAGGACATTTTCACTTACGAGGCCGGCCCTTTCATATGGTTCAACCTAAAGATTAGAGTGGTAAAGCCCCATGTCTAACTGTACCGATGTAAGTAATAAACCAATATTTGCCCAAAGCTCAAACCAAAAATCCTACCTGTTTGTGTGGGTTTTCCCCCCATTTGTGCACCTGTAATTTTTAAAAATAAAAGAGCGTGCACACACAAAAGCCTGACTTAACATTGACTTTCTCTCTTCTTAGTTTCCTGTATCCTGCATGGCGTAACCCCGCCCTGAGATTGAAAAGTGAGTCTGGCAATTCAAACCAAAGCTAAGCAAAAGGAAATAGATAAATAAAGTCCCTACGTGTGCCCCGGCTATTTCTGCTGATGGACCTTTTTCCTGACATTTACTGACAACCAGCATTTGATGGCTTTCTCCCTCGCCCTGCCTCCCACGCCACCGGCAGCCAATCTAATGATGATGTATTGAGACCATTGCTGACATAAGCAAGTAGGACTCCACGACAGCCACTCTGGTCCCAAAGCAGATTTCCAGCAGAGATGAGCCGCCCTGAAGCTCTCAGAGGACCGCTGCTCAGCCACGGCTCTCGGCAAGCCTGGGTGGGCGGCCAGGAGACCCCCGCGGGTGTTCTCGGAAGGATGGGCGAGATTTGTGCAACAACCAGCCCCAAGTGGGACAGGGGAGCGGAGTAAGGGGAAGCGTGGGGCAGAGTGATGGTCCCAGCCATCGCGCTGCAGCATCTGCTAGGGGATGGCCTTTCATCTTCTAGTTAGCTGCCGTGCAGGCTTCTCTGGGAGCTTTTTGTATGTATTTGAGCAAACACCCTCCAAGACGGGGAGCTCAGAATACAAGGCGTCGAGTTCATCTGGGGCATCCCATGCCATACCCATTGTTGATCTGTCCTAGACGTTAGGTTCCTGCACCGAGGGACTGGTGTCTCAACGAAGACTTTGTAACATAAATAGATCAGGAAGCACAGGTCATGCCTCCACCACTGGTCTTTGTAGACCTTCAGAGATTCAAGTTGTCTCATTTCCCCTTCTTCTTCTTCTTCTTCTTCTTCTTCTTCTTCTTCAATGTCCACTTCCTTTCTCCTGGGGCAAGTAAAGTGTTCAGTGTGCCTGTGATGGGACCGATGCCACTGAACAAGAATGAGCAAGGGAACTGATTCTCAAACTTGGCCAATCACTGACCACACTCAGGGTCACTCACCCTGGATCCCTAAGAAAGCTCTGCACGGATGTTCCGGAAGCCAAGGCTACTTTAACTTTGTTGGTAAGTTTATTTAACTATTTTGGGGGGGGGGGGTCAGGAGCAGAAGGAGGGGGAGAGAGAGAGAATCCCAAGTAGGCTCTGCACTGTCACAGAGCCCGACAGGGGGCTTGAACCTGTGAATTGTGAGATCATGACCTGAGCTGAAATCAAGAGTTGGACGCTTGACCAACTGAACTACCCAGGTGCACAACTTTTTTTAAAAAATGGTTTAATGTTTATTTTTGAGAGAGAGAGAGAGAGAGAAGTGCACACACACACAAGTGGGGAAGGGGCAGAGAGAGAGAGGGAGACAGAATTCGAGGCAGGCTCCAGGCTCCGAGCTGTAAGCCCAATACGGGGCTCGAACCCACAAACTGCGAGATCATGACCTGAGCCGAAGGTGGACATTAGGCGACTGAGCCACCCAGGCGTCCCTAGATAAAGACATTACCACATTAAAATTTATTTGTGCAGTTGCACACGATAGAAAACTCTCGTGTGGTAGCTCAACACATCGACACAGGTGAATCAGTGAAAATTTCTGAAGAAGTTACAAAAGAATATTTCAGGTATGATAGCGCATAAAGTTTTTCAAACTATGAAATTAAGTACTGTTACTGGGGATATAAAAATCAGCCATATAAACTGAAGTAAAGCAAGGAGTAGTAACGCACTCACGTGCGCACACACACACACACACCCTAACGGTTACCCCCCCCCCCCCACACACACACACTGGCCTCGAGTTCTCTCCGGTGCCTAACCCATCCCCCGAGGGCCAGGTCTGAAGTTGGGCAGCTCACCCACAGCTACGATAAACCGTAACCGAGTCCCTTCTCGGTGCTTAGAAAACAGGGAGGCGTCAGAAACAGGGTTCTTTCCCCGGAGGGGCTCCAGTCTAGTGGGAAAAACAGAAACCAGGGTAGGGGGGCTCACATCATCATAATGGAGGGACCGGGAAACACGGAGGATGGGCCCACTCCATGGAGCGGGGTGGGGGGGCCCCTCCGGGGACAGGTGGCACCCAGGCATGGAGGCGGGGGGGGCCCTTCGGGGACAGGTGGCACCCAGGCATGGAAGCAGGGGGGGCCCTCTGGGGACAGGTGGCACCCAGGCATGGAGGCAGGGGGGAGTCCTCTGGGGACAGGTGGCACCCAGGCATGGAGGAGGGGGGGGGCCTCCGGGGACAGGTGGCACCCAGGCGAGCCCCAGGGACCCGGGAGCTAAGAGCCTGGCTGCTGGAACTGGCTACATGGGTTCAAACCCTGTGAACCACTCACCAGCTGGGGGACGGAGGCCATGCTCTCTGTTTCAGGCACCTTGACTGTGCAGTGTACTAGAAACATCACTTTCCTCCGGGATCCACCGCGAGGGAAGGTGAGCTAGGACTTTCAAAGAGTGCACGCAGGCTCCCCGTGCCTGGAGAATAGGTAGGGTTGGCCGTGCAAGCAGGGGCAGAGCCACCAGCAAGAAGCGTGTGTGTGTGTGTGTGTGTGTGTGTGCGCGCGCGCGCGCGTGCTCCCGAGTGCGTGTATCTACTCCCTGCTTTACTTCATAGTTTATATAACTGATTTTTTTACATAGACCTGCGCAAAAGGCTAAGACAGGTCTGGGGAGTGGAGACACCCATTCACGAGATGCATCTTGCGGCCACGTCTCGGAGTCTGAGCCTTCTGCTCTCCCGACGGGCCACCCTGGGGGCCATGCCTGCAGCCATCTGGGGGTGTCCGGGCTTCCTCCCCAGTCACCTAGAGTCCAGTACCGGCTCCTTCCACTCTGGGGAGGCCGCCCTCGTGCCAGACGCCCTGTGCCGAGCTCTGCCGCCGGCCCCTGGAAACCACCTGTGGCTCAGAGCCACCGCCTGGGTCACCCTTCATCGTTATAGCCTGCCTGCCCTGCCCAAGAAAGCCCTGCCCTGGCAGCTTCTGAAAGGAGCCAGACTCTGGACTCCTGGATTGATCCTGGGGCCCTGGCTGTTCCTTCTCATCAGAAAAATGTTGCATGACACCAAGCTCACTCTTCTTAAAATGCAAGGAGCTTCTTTAAGTTTTTAAAATATTTAGTTACTTTTGAGAGAGAGACAGAGACAGAGAGAGAGGCAGAGAGACAGAAGGCAAGTGGGGGAGGGGCAGAGAGTGAGGGAGACGCAGAATCCGAAGCAGGCTCCAGGCTCCGAGCCGTCAGCCCAGAGCCCGACGTGGAGCTCGAACCCACAAACTGCGAGATCGTGACCTGAGCCGAAGTCGGAGGCTTAACAGACTGAGCCACTCAGGCGCCCCTCAAGGAGCTCTCTGAGGGGTGTGCAGATGATGACAAATCGGGGCCCGGGCCCAGACTACTCCAGCCCACGCATCTTTGTAACCTGGGATGGGGCAGCGGCCCCAGAGAGAGCAGGGGCCCGGTCCACGCATCTTGCCCTGACCATGCCGCTGGGGCCTGAGCAAGGGGCACCCTGGACGGGGTGTCTCTCCCTCCTCCAACAGTGCGTGACAGGCCAGGGAGGGCGGGACAGTGGGGCATCAGGTGGGGGACGGGGACCTGAGCGTGGGGCAGCCCTCCCCCACTTACCAGCTCTGGGCCCTCAGCCTCTCACAGGTCAAACGAAGACAAAAATGATCACAGAAACTCATAGAATCGTCAGGATTAACAGAGATAACTCAGGGAAAGGTCTCAGCCCAGTGCTTGGCTTATAGCCAGGACTGAACAAGTCTATCTAAGAAACAAAAAGCGAATTTGGTACCAAGTGCCCGGGAGTTGGCTTCTGCCCTGCCTCTCCCCCGTGTGCAGGGTGGGCCATGTGGAGTCCCGCAAGAAGGGGTGATGGAAGGCCAAGGCTAGTTTCCCCGGAACATGCCTTAGGGCCCAGGACACGATTGTCACCTTCACATTCTACAAGCGTTGTCAGGCAGAGAAGAGGTTGATCCGTTTGTTTATGGCCTAAAGGTCAATGAGTAGAAGCAAGTTCTCGGTCAATATGAGGAAGAACTCATGTTCCCTCTCCCCTGCCTCTCCTCTCTGCTCCCCCGTCTCCTGACTTCCATCCCCGTGTGTGGGACGGGCGCGCGCTGTGCTGACGGCTGGAGATGTCACTATGGCCGGGACCCATCCCCTGCACTCAAGGAGCCCACAGTCCAGCCGAGGAAGACAGACTTGAACGAGCCCCTCCTCTGGCTTTCTCCAGCAGCTTCTGTCCCGACTCTCCACCCTGTCCTGCCAGAGACAAGTGTGCAACTAGTATGCCGGCGACAGTGCAACATGGAACAAGCTGCCTAGGAAGAGAGTGAGTTCCCTGTCGATGGGGGTGTGCAAGCAAAAGCAGAAGAGGTTGTCAGTGCCGTTTGGTGGGGAGGGGGGAGGGAGAGGTGGCAGTCTTATGGTGAAGGCGGGACAGGACCCTCACTCCTCAGGGTGAAGGGCTCTGGTCGAAGGTGGGTGATATTCCCAGTGTCCTCACATGTCCCCGTGAGGCCAGGACTGCTGATGGGCAAGGAGTCCCGGCCTCCCCAGGTCCACAGAGCCCAGCACGGTCCTCACTGTAGGACCCCGCTCATCTTCACCGATCGCTAACGGTCCCCACGCTTTCCCACCGTTCGTGTGGCCCTAGCCCACTGGGGCACGTGGACAGGCATCACCCACAGTCCTTTTCTCCCCATCCCCTCTTGTCCCAGAGGCGCGGGAGTCACAAGAGCTACGCGTTGGGGAACAGGCCATCCTGATGCCCCCCCCCCACCTCCCAGGGACACAGGGGAACAGCTTTGGCCAAGCCTCAAAAGACCCTTCCCGCTCAGACAGACGCTGGCTCCTGCCCCAGCCAAAGTCCCTCCGCCTGCCTCTGATACCCGGCTACGGTGGCGCTCCCGAAGCCACTCTCAGTGATCTCGACAAAGGCGTGAAGTGTCACAACCAGCACGAGGGCCGGAGGAGGATCACACCTGCCTGTCCTCGGGGCTCGGTGAGCTAAGCAGCTGGGGGACTAAATGTGGGTCCCCTCCCTCTTTCTCTTTTAGGTGGTAATCTGTGATGACTTTTAAAAATGGAGACACCGTGGGGCGCCTGGGTGGCCCAGTCGGTTGAGCGGCGACTTCGGCTCAGGTCGTGATCTCGTGGTTTGTAAGTTCGAGCCCCACGTCGGGCTCTGTGCTGACGGCTCGGAGCCTGGAGCCTGCTTCGGATTCTGCGTCTCCCTCTCTCTCTCTTCCTCCCGTGCTCGTACTCTGTCTCTGTCTCAAAAATAAATAAAGATTAAAAAAATTTTAATACGGAGACATCGTTTACGTACAGTATATTAGTTTCAGGTGTACAAAGTAGCGATTGGACAGTTCTGTCTGTTACCGCCATGTTCCCTACGATGAGCGAGGTCACCCTCTGTCACCACACACAGTTATTACGGTGTTATTGACTCTGTTCCCTATGCTGTGTTTTCCATCCCTGCGACATATTTATTTTATAACCAGAAGCTTGTACCTCTTTATCCCCTCCAGAAATTGTACCCACCCCCCCCACCCCCTTAGCCTATGGCAACGACCAGTTTGTTCTCTGTATTTATGACTGTTTCTATTTTGTTGTTGTTTGTTCACTGGTCCTGGGTTTTAGACTCCACATAGGAGTGAGATCGTATGGTATTTGTCTGGTTGTCTTTCTCTGTCTGACTCATCTCCCTCAGGATAACAGCCTCTAGATCCATCCGTGCTGTCGGGAATGGCCATGTCCCCTCCCTCTTTACCTCCAGGCACCTGGATGCTAAACGAACAGCTCAGAGACAGGAGCGACTTCAACTCAAGTATCTGCTATATATATATATATATATATATATATATATATATATATATGGTTTTTTTTCCTGCTGCTTTTAAATTATCCTTATTTTGTGTCGGTTCTTTTTTTCATGTTGGCTTCTTTTCTGTGTTTTAATATTGTAAGACTCCTCAAATCCTTTCCAAGGGGTAGACAGAATATAAATGATAAATGAATAAACACATAAATAAGTAAAAAGGACACACATGTCTTTTCCGAGCCAGTCTTTCTTTCCTTTGTGGGTGTTTGCCATTCAAGGCAAGTGCACTGCTCATGATGTGCCCCGACCGTTTACCCCTTGCTGGCCTTTGCTCACCCAGCACATATGAAGCACCTACTGTGTGCTGGCGTGTGCTGGGCCCTGGGGGTACAGGTGAGGCGAGAGGGTTCCTGCAGAGCTCGCTCTCTGGGCTCCCTGGAGGAAGCAGCCTCCTTCCGTCGTGAACTACCCCCTGGAGCGTGTGCACCCGTGGGTGTGCGCGGGGGTGTTCCTCACGCTCTAGTGGAAAGATTAGAGGTAGGTCTGGGCACCCAAGATACCCAAGTCTGTGTTCTGTGAACCTCCTCCACCAGCCCATCAAGATGCCCAAGGCCAAGGGAAACCAGATGAAGACAGACACAACGAGGGCTCTGGCCTCTCACCCCCAGGCTGGACACCAAGCCCGTGAGCCGGACTCAATTCGGTAGAGCCTGAGAGGCAGACACAAAGGGCCATATTCAGGCTTTGCCCTTTTTCCTAATCGGTTTTCAGGTGAATGAGGCAGGACGAGGAGGCTGTCCCTCTCTGGCTGGAAGGGCTATAAAGACAGGGCTGGGAACCCCAGTGCCAACGGGGGCAGGCGGGGGGATGGTGGAGGCTACGGCTTAAAGCCCTTAATTTCTTGTGGGAAGGAGGCATGCCACTCAACCCTATTGTAGTGCTCACCGTGTCCTTGGCCTTGACCCAGACTCTCGGTGAGGGTGACGGTCCTCAGCTCCCCCTGGGGTCTTACCCCTTAAGGACATTCGTTTTAGCAGTGGCGAATTCCCAAATCCAAACCTGAGCCCTGAGAGGTCCTCTAGCTGTGAGTGGCTGTAAGCATAGAACCTTCCAGGAAGCCAGGAGGCCTCTCTCCGAGGTCGCGTTCGAGAATGAAAACTGTGGCGACCAGCCCTTAGCGTCGCTGGGCCTCGTACAGGAAGGGGCCCCCGAAGTTGTCCGGTACAGTGGTTTTCCAGCCCTGTTCCCGCGGCCTGGGCTTGCCGACGGCTAGCCCAGGCCAGCATCCCGACGAGCTCCAGGGCAGGGCCTCACCCAGCGTAGCTCCTGTTCCAGTGGTGTCCACACGGGTAAGATTCTGCTTGGAGAAAGGGTCGTAAGACCGCTGGCCACGGGCGACCCGCCACAAAACGTAGGAATCCCTTCCCTGGCCAGAGGAAGCACCCGGCACCTGCCTGAACTCCTGGGTGGTCGAGGCTGATGTAAAACGCCCATCTTGCCCATCCAGGGTCAGAGCCACCTAAGAACTCGGAAGTCAGGCGACCGGGGAGTAAAATGGCCCCTCCTATTATTACTTGTCTTTTACTTGTCACAGAGGGTGGAGGTCATCACGCACCGTTTTTCTTTCTTCCTTCCTTTATAACATTCTTTCACGCAGGCTATGCACCCTGTTAAAAGACTACGTTTTCCAGGCTCCCTTACAGCCAGGAGTGACCAAGCTGCTAAGCACCGGACAAGAAGACAGGAAGCAAAATGCTGTGTCAGATTCCTAAGATGGTTGTGTGAGAGGAGCTGACTTGGCTGGGACAGATACCCCGTAGTCCTTTCTCCACCTCCCGCTGCCAGCATGGAATGTGGAGGCAATGGCAAGAACTCCAGCAGCCACTATTGACCTGTGAGGTAACTCTTTTTTTTTTTTTAATTCTTTTTAATGTTTATTTATTTTTGAGAGACAGAGCATGAACAGGGGAGGGGCAGAGAGAGAGGGAGACACAGAACCCGAAGCAGGCTCCGGGCTCCCAGCTGTCAGCACAGAGCCCGACGCGGGGCTTGAACCAACGAACCGTGAGATCATGACCTGAGCTGAAGTCCAGTGCTTAACCGACAGAGCCACCCAGGCGCCCCAACCTGTGAGGTGACTCTTGAGATGAATGTCTGTACTGAAGGTGGAGGAGAGGAAGGTTTGGAGCCTGATGGCCCTGGAGTTAACATACCAGCCGTATGTTACCTGCTTTATTTGAGGACACCTCTTGTGACGGAGAAACAAACTTCTTATCTATCCTGCTGAAATCAGTTGTTTGGGGTTTTCTTTTATATACAATTAAATATCGGTTCCTCATTAGTGTGATTAAAGCACCATGTGGCTAAATGCCTTGTCAACACTTTTGCTTCCTTGGTGATCTAAGTCTACAACTTGAGACAGTCCCCCTCCCTCCCAAGGGAAAGTCTCCTTTTACATGGATGGCGTGTTTTCTCAGATCACTGCCTCCCTCTGGTCCCGCCTACAGACGGAAGATGAGAGAGAAGGTCTCAGAGTGCACGGTCTTCTGACAGATGAGATCCCAGCTGAGAAAATCCAGACGGACTCCTCATGGGGGGTTTAAGGAGCGGGACACCTGTTCCACCAGAAGGCAGCCCTCTCTTTCTCCAGCGAAATCCAAGTCATTCTGCCATTGGACGGACGGCTGGCCGCTGGAGCCCTCCTTATCGCACGGAGCTGGAAAATCTCCATTCTGGGGGGTAACGCCCGCTGGGTGTAAGTTCTGCCCGCATCCACACAGATGAGCCTGATCTCTCTTTGAAGGGTCTGTGGATACTTCAAAACAAGTGGAGAGCCTAAATTGTAGCATCGCCAGATGAAATATAGGACATCCAGTTAAATCTGAGTTTCAGATAAATAATGATGATTTTTTTTTTTTTGGTCAATTATGTCCCAAATTTTGCAAAGAACATGCAACTCAAAGACTTATTTGTTGCCTAGCTGAAATTCAAATTGTACAGGGCGTCCTGTATTTTTATTTGCTAAATCTGGCAACCCCCGCCTAGAGGCACCAAATTTCCAGACACTCAGATGGGCGCACTCCAGCGTTTGAGAAAGGATGTAAAGTGGAGAAAAAATGCAGAGGCAGCTCATCTGTGGCTCCCACCTGCCTCGCTCTCCTCTCTCCCTGCCCACGGTCCTCTGTGCTGACTCAAACCCTGCCTTGCTCAGAAATCTGAGCCTTCTCTGTCGACCGTAGCCCGCACCAAGCCCACAGTGGACCGTGGCCCCCAGCCACCCACCCCGATCTGTGGCAACTGTATCCCAGGGTCGCCTCCCTGAGACCCCCAGACTCAGGGCTGAGCCAATCGGAGTCTTCATTGCCCGGCGACAGTGATTGGCTGGAGGCTGGCAACACGTGACTCGGGCCTGTCCAATCAAAGTGGATCGTGGAGTTTCCGTTGGGCAAGGAAGGCCCGCCTCTCCCCCCCGCAAGGACCCCCCTGTGCATCCTGAGACCCGAGGGGCCGTGGGTGCAGAACCGGCCCCAAGAGACGAACTAGCTCTTGCTCTTTGTCCCGAGGGGCGTCCTGGTGATGGGCAGGTCGAGCAGTAACAGAAGCCACCAGCTAAGAACCGGGAAAACGGCTGCTCAGGAAATCCTAGGGAGGGGTCAGATCCTGGCCCCGCCCTCTCAGCTCAGGAAAGACCAGCCCGCCCACCTCTCCTCGCCTCTCTGGGCTCATCTCCCCTTTAGGGACTTGAAAACCCATCTTCCCTGGATTGGCAAGATTCAGTGCATGGGGAGGAGGCGGAGGGGCAGGTAGGGGGTAGGGATGCTGGCAGCTCCCCACTGCCCTGTGCTCAGGGGCAGGGGAAGGAGCCCCGTGAGTGGAGCCAGTGTGGCAGCACGCGTGTGGGTGGGCCTAACTTAGAGAAGCATCTCTGGCCACCCTGCGGAGACCAAGGAGGTGGGAAAGATACTGCTTTGTCCACAGGGAGACCCTGTTCCTGTGGTCAGGGCTCCCCAGACACCAGGTAGTAGCAGGGGCGGGGGGCTCCGGGCAACCCAGGCTTTCTGAACTGGCCGCTGCTGGACAGAGCGTCTGTCCACACTGCGGGGAACGCCCTGGGTTCCATCTGCTGCCTGGGGCTCCAGGAAGCGGGTTGAGCCGGGAGGGCTGAAGAATGGGGATGGGGTGGGGGAGGGGAGAACCTTGGCCTCAGGGGCACGTGGGAGTCCTGGCGTCCACCTCCTTCCTGCACACCCTTTAGATGATCTACCGCACAGCCTGCAGGGCGAGGGGAGGAGCAAGCTTTGGATTCAAACAGCGGTTCTAGCTCACGGGATTCTTGCCAGAGTCCCGGGCTGCTTCTCGAAGGCCCTTTGTCCCCTTCCACACGGCAGTTAGCTCCTTCTAAAATGTGGATCCCAGATGCCACTCCCCGGGACCAACCCCCCGGCGGTACTTCACTGCCCTCAGCGTCAAGTTCTAGCTCCCTGGACTGTCCTTCATCTTCCCCCAGCCAACGCTTCCCAGCCTGCAAGATGGTGCTCAGGCATCGCCTCTTCCAGGAAGGCTTCCTGGCCCCACCTTCCTGCCTTCTGCCCCCGACACTCTCCACCACCCCGGTCCCCAGGCTGAGGGGTTATCCCTGGCAGTCATATCTTGTGGTCACTGGAGCCGTGCAGTTAGCCTCAGTCTCTTTTTGCTTTGGCTGCTGGGATGCTCGGAGGCCCGTGTTAGGCTTTATGGGATACACGTTGCTGCCCCATCATACCTTCCTCTGGCTGTGTCTCATTTTCTCAGGCCCACTTGCTTTCCCTCCCATTGTTTCATCTTTTCCTTGTATCCTTTTGTGTAGCAGAAAACCGTCCCCAGGTCCCTCTATGGAGAGTGACACAAGCACCAAAATGGGAGCGGTACATCTCTCTGAGAGGCGCGTCTTCTCGCAGAATGTAAGATGTCGGTGGTGTTTCAGGGAAACGAAAAATACATTGTTCTGGCTCCTTCCTACCACCCACCTCCCGCTGAGTTGCCTCTTAAGCAACCTTCGAAATCTGTTGGGAAATCAGAATTGAGAGGTTGCCTGAGTCGCATTAAGCCTCCCTGGTTGTTAGCAGGGCCGGGACATCCCAGGCCTGGTGGCCTCACTCCCAAACCGGAGAGTTTGTGATGGCACTCAGGGGTCACCGAAATGTCCTTAGATGTGCCTGTTCGCTTCCTGCTGCTGCCGTGACAAATCACCACAAACCCAGTGTCTTAACACGACACAGGCTTCTTATCTGAAAGCGCTGTGGTTCGAGGTTCAGTCTCACTGGTCTCACTGGGCTAAGATCAGGGTCTTGGTAGAGTTCTTGATCAAGTTTTCCAGGGGAGAAGCCTCTTCCTTGCCCTTTCTCACTTCTGGAGGCTGCCTCGCTCCTGGTCCCTTCCTCTCCACCTTCAAAGCTCATCCCTCCCGCCTCTGATCCGTCCTCACGGCTCCTCATTGGCACCCGGACCCTCTCGCCTCCCTCTTCTAAGGACCCAAGCTTAGGGTGACCGTGGGCCCAGCTGGATGATCCAGGATCATCTCCCATCTCAGGCCCTTAACTGAATCACACACACCACGCCTCTTTTGCCATGTAGGGTTACATATTCACAGTCCTGGGGACCGGGCCATGGGCATATTTGGGGCCGTATTCTGTCTAGTACAGTGTGGCTCCCCCTGAAGCCAGCCCTAAGAGAAGGACTTGGGCGCAAACCATGTATGGGGAGGTGACCCAGGGAAGCACCGGAGAGAAGAGGAAGTAGGGGGGAAGGGTCAAGAGACGGTGTGCCGGTGAGTTGTCGCCGCTGGAGACATCTGGGGCACAGTCCCACCCCGGCCCCTCGGCGAAACTGGATGAAACAGGCCTCTGAATTGTCATACCCAGAGGCAAGGGACGTGGTGAGATTACCCACCAAAGGCCGTTTGTTTTTGATCCCCAGGAGAAACCCTCAGCCAACGAGCAATGAAAAAACAGCTCGTTGGTTGAGGGTTTCTCCTGGGGCATCAATGCTGTGGGCAGCCCCAGAGGCAGAGAGCGCTGTCCTCAGGTGAGGGCTTGTCCACCGAAACCCCCGGGTCTCCCTGCGGTCGAGACAATGGCAGAAGGGACACCCAGAGTGTCTGTGTCCCTGCAGTGTGCGGTGTGGGAGCACAGCCCAGAGAGGCGACGTGACTTTGCCGCCGAAGGCGAGGATGGGGACAATGCAGAGAGAAGTGGGCTAGAACTTTCTTAGAACCCGTCACTGCATGGGGGGGTGGAGGAAAGCGGAAAAGCACAGACCCCGGAGCCGGCACGGAGGAGGAAGCACCGTCAGCACAGCCAGACCGAAGGCAGGAGGCCTTGACCTCTCAAGTCATCCCCTGTGATGTCTGGGGTCCAGGGGGGCTCGGTGGAGGCTGCCGGCAGCGGGTCGGGCCCTTCTTGGCCTGTGGGTTTGCCCTCTCTGGCCCCAGCCCTCTGACGAGGGGAGCTGGGGAAGAAGGCACATCTGTCCTTAAGTCCCTTGACCCCGAGGTAGCACCTGTCAGTGCCCCTCACTTGCCCTGGGCAAGAGCCAGATGCCAGGGGCAGGGACACGTGGCCCATCAGGAGTTCAGGGGCCCGGGGCGTGGAGCCAGACAGACGGATCCCAGGCAGGTGGGCATCTCGGAGGGTCAGACGTCTCGGGGATCGAGTGGGGACATGGTGGTGGTTCTCAGGGTCACCGTGGCAACGGCATATTAGAGCGCACACGGCTGTCCCAGGCACCGGCATGGCACCTGGCCCGGGGGGAGTGGCCGCGGAGATTCGGCCCCTCCCCTTCCTCATAGATTTGGTCTGAGCCTCTTTCTATCCTGCCGGGCTGGCCGAGACCAGCTGACCCCTCTTCCCTGCCTTTTTGGCTGCACTTCCTGCCATTTTAATGAAACTCGGCAAACAACTTCTGTCCAGCGAATGCCCTTGAAATGGCCCCGGAGAAGGGGCCAGAGCCTGGGACATGGCTTGTGACTCTCCCCCGCTGATGCTCTGGTGGCCCTTCCCAGGAGGTGAGCGTTCATCTTGGAGAGAGACGGAGGCCGGGCCCTGGCGCCCTTGCCAGGACCCCCCTCCTGTCCCCACCCCCGTGGCCTGATCTGTTCTGTAAAGCATCTATTTACAAAGCAGGTCACAGAGAGCGCCGCTGTCTAAAAATAGAAAGTCATTATGAGCAGACAAGTGTCTGAGCTTGTCCTGCGAGAGCTAGGCAGCTTCTGTTCACCTTCCCTGGTCCCCTTTCTGCTTCTCTGCCCTGCCGCCCTCCTTCCTCTCCCACCTGCCCACGGATCCCACCTGCACCTCGGCCCCCGAGCCTGCTCCCTGCGGGGACCTGGGCCAGCTGCACCCAGGCTTGCCTTTGATCCTTTCAACCAATCCCGTGAGGCTGGGCCATCACTCCAGTTTGTCAGCTGAGGAAAGGGAAGCTCAGGGGGTAGGGGGTTCTCCCCAGGAAGCCAGGGGACCCTAGAGGTAAGAGCGATGGTGGGTCTGTCTTGGGGGTGTGTCCCACACGTTGGACACACCACGGCATGTCCACAGAAGCATCATCTGCGGAGACAAGTGCCCTGTATCCTGGCATCTTGAAGAGCCACTGGGAAGTGCGGGTCCCTCTCCTGGGGAGCCAGCCTCAGGGCGGCTGGGCCCCAGGTTGCTCCCAAGCTGAGCTCAGAGCTCTGACCACCCCACCTACACACAGCCTGCTTGCCCCCCCACCCTGGTTTCATAGGCATTGAGCCGCCTCCCCTCTGCAGTCGTGGCCGGAAGCTCCCAAGGAGGACAGCTCTTGGTGAGACAGCCAGGCCTAACACGTGCTTGTCACGGGCCCAGCACAGCCTGCGTGGGCTCCGAGGTATGATCTGATCCTGAGTGCTCCCTCCACAGATCTCCCTCCTCCCAGCCTCTTTCCCTCCTTCCCAGGTCCTGAGGGCCGATGGAGTCCTGGAAACACCCCACGACGTGCCTAGGCCTTACAGACAAGGACACCGGGCAGCGTGCTGGTCGGAAGGCCACACATGGGTCTCTGACACTACATTCTGGCTGCCGCCCCTTCTGGGGGTCCAGGCTGTGTGTGTGTGCGGGTGGGGGGGGGTGTCTGCGGTCCTATGTCTCCATGATAAGCTTCTTTGTTCTGGAATCCGCCCCTGCCCCAACCCCCGCCCCCACCAAGCCAGCTGTGAGCACCTGCCAGGTGCCCGAAGAGGGGTGGATCAAGAGGCCAGCTCGCTTGGATCCTGGATCGTCTCTGGTGCCTTCTGAGAACAAAGCGATGTAGCGTAGCAAGCTCCCTTCTGAGTCCTGAGCCGACGGGGAACCAGGAGACAGGCCCGAGGGGTAAGTTCGGCCGACTGGTTCAAGTAGCCATCCTATTGTGGTTCAGGCGGAGGACCGAGTTGTGACTTTTTCTCTTGCCACACAATAGTGAGTAGGGACAAGCCCTGGCTGCTGGGGCCGTGGATGTCAGATGTAAATGACAGACGAGTCCAAATAGTTACCAGCGAAGCCTGAAGCAGGCTGGGGCGGGGGGGGGGGGGAGGGCAGGTCGTAGAGAATGGCTGGACCGCGGCGGCTCTGTGCCCCGGCTGACCGGGCCATGCAGAAAGCAGGCTGACGCTGTAGGTCGTCTGCCTTATTATGAAAAGTCGGCAGTTTAGATACTTGTGTAGAGTTGGTTGGCATCAGACGAAATAAGCTAAAGCTTATTGAGCCAAGGATAAGCTTGAGCCAAGGAAAAGCTCGCGGGCCGCGCAGGAGCAGAGGACCAGGCCCGTCGTTTAAGATCGTTTGATGGAAAGAGAAATTTCTCTCGAGCATCGACAGTTTGACCTCGGTTATTCAGGATTGCGGATTTGTAGGACGAAAGGAAAGGTCTGAGGGAAATAAATATTCTGTAATACGATTGCACGCTTTGTTTTTCAGCTGGAGATGTGAGTCATGGAAAGAATGGCTCACTCCAGTCAAGCCTAGGTAGTCTTAGCAATGGTTCACCCGATATGTGTTTCTCACTATGAACATAGCTCGTGGTGGCCCGTTATGAACAACGCATCCCTCTCAATCTAGAGAGTTCAGGCCCAGAGGCCTACACCTCCCCTCACTCCTGGAATTTTCTGGATTCAAACGGCCCCCACAGCTGCTTCACAGACAGAGGCCAGAAGAAGGTTTAGAATCAGCTGCCCCCGCTTTGCCGGCCTTTGGCTTCCCGCTTTTGAAGATTTTGGATTTTGCCTCTCTGTGCTCATCTTCTGACATTTGGGAAATCATGAATTTCCTGCCCGAAAAGGGAAGCAGGTTCGATTCCCTTTGTCTGCACTATTTGGTGACAGGGACGGATTCTCTTTGGGTGTTGACACTGATTTCCCCTCAACAGCTGCAGGCGGCTGTCCCAGGGGCGTGGCCTGGGGAGAATGAGTTAGCACCTCGGAGCCCTTTGGGGACAGCAGCCTGGCATTTTGTTCAGCAGAACTACCTGCATTAGGCCAGAGGAGAAATCTAAACGTCCTCTGGGTTCTGGTTTTTAGAAAATGTGTGTGTGAGCCTCCTGCCATCTCCTCTTTTCCCTTAGCCCAAGAGCCACCTGGGGGCAAGGACATCCTTCCTCCCCAGAGCTCCCGGATCCAGCATGGCCGCCATTATAGCAGGTGCTCAGTCGGCGCTTGACGAATCAATAGATGGCCAGTCACACTGTCCCTTTTCTCCCGCCCGTGGCCCCGCTATATCGTCCCCCAAACCCATGCTTCTCTCAACAACACTCCAGGGCCGTTACGAAGGATCTCCATTTTATAGAGGAAAGAGCTAAGACTCAGCTGATGGGGAGGGAGAGAAGGCTGAAAACACAGGCCTGGCTCTGGAGGGCCGATCTGGTGATGGGACATCAGGGGCTACCGCCCGACGGCCGGGGAACATGGCACCTTGCATGAGACCCAAGTGGCCCGATCTGGAAGAAATGGGCAGAAGAGCTACTCAGCCTCTTGCTTCCAGCGGGCTAGATGGCTGGAGGCAGGGCCCAGCAAGGAGCTCCAGGGCAGGGTCGGGGGGGGCCCTTGGAAGAGGGTTAAGGCTTCTGGTGGGGTGGGGGTGGGGGTGGGGGTGGGGGTGGGGGCGGTGATGGCTCTGGAACCAGCAGGCGGGAGATGGAGGCTGAGTAGGGAAACTGAGGCCACTCCCTCCCCGCCCCCTGTCAGGGGCCATGAGGGTGGGAGGAAGGCTGTGAATCGATGACGGTAGGCTGGCAAAGGCTGAACCCTGCACGCCAAGTACAAAGCACCGGGTGGCTGGAAGCTTCGAGTCCCTATTTGCTGGGAGGCGGGAGGGGGCTGCCGAGGTTCCCTGAAGCAGAGGACTGTCCTTCACCTGGAAGGCATTTCTCACTGGGCACCTGCTTGGGCGCGGAGCGTGGGGATGAGGGGAGAGCAAACCCTCAGGGGGTCCCCGAGGAGGGGACCTGGATGGGATGGCTGAGGGCTTTCACAGCAGCAGAATGGGGACCGGTGGCGTCTACACTGCAAGTGCATGTGCGTGTGCGTGTGTTGGGGTGTCTCCATGACAGTTAATGGCTAATATAGACCCAGTGCTCACAAGGCACCAGGCCTCACTCCCACCACCCTTCTGAGGCAGGCGCTACCTTGTGGGTAAGGACACAAAGGCCCAGAGACGTAACGTGACTTGTGCAGGTGCTGACTGGCTTCCAGGATGGCCCTGAGATCCCCGCCTCCTGGTGTTTGCCCCCTTGTGTGTGTGGTCGCCCCTCCCCCCCCCACCAGTACTGGGGCTGGTGGGTTTGCCCAGTAGCACATGGGATTGGGGGACAAAAGTCCACGGCTTCATTCTGTGCACTCCGTCACCGTGGGCTCTCCCTCTTGGACCACCTGCTCTGGTGGAAGCCAGATGTCACGCTGTGAGGACACTAAGGCATCCTATGTGGCCAGGCACATGGGGACCTCTGGCCCACAGCCCGTGAGTGGCTCTGTGAGGGCCCGGGGACACCTGCAGTTTGTACCCTCCTGAGACGCTCTCAGCTGGAACACGTCCCAGACTCCGAGCCCTCAGAAAACAGACTGACATCGTCAGTGGTGTTCTTTTGAATTTCTGAATTCTGGGGCAGTTATGCAGGAACTGATAACTAACACACCAAGGCATCCACTCTGCTCGGTGCGGATCTGCTCGCCGAAGCCCAATCAGGGAACGGTGTGGAAGAAGGGGCATCTTGGGTCAAGGGCAGAGAGCCACGAAACTGAGCCATCTGGGGCGGGCGGCCCGGGAAGCGCGGGCACGTACGTTTAGATGCCATCTGGGGCAGGCAGCCCCGTGGGACGCTGAGCTGGGCATCGGGAAAGGGGCCGGAGCCAGGCGTCCGGGGAAGGGTCTGTAGTCTGCAGTGGGTGCCGACCCCATGGGTCACCCCGAGCGGGCCCAGGGGAGGGGCCGTGAGCTTCCACACAAAAGAATCCTTTTCTCCGAGCTCCCAGTGTCTCAGTGCCACAGCACAGGGCCCAGCCACTCTGCAGAGGACCCTGCGGTCACCAGAAAGCGGAAGGTATTTGGGCATGGCAGCGAGCACAGTGGTGACAACTCCAGGAAGGTATCCCTTGAAAGAGCTGGGCTGCAGGGTCTAATATAAACGTGGAGAAAAGGCCATCAGCTGTGATTTTGAAAACCACAGGAAGTCGCTCAGATCCTCCAAACGCTAGAATGCAGAATGGTTATTTCGGCCCGCCCTGCCTGGACAGCTGCCGGTGGCACCAGAGTCGCCGAGGAGGAACCCCAGCTGTCTGAGGGGGACCGAATCGAACTCAGCCAGAGAAAGGTCCAGGGGTTTCGTGTCTAAAGGCTTCCTTTGTTCGGCTGTGCTTCTGTTCTGGGCGGCACAATCCCTCTTAGGCTCTCCCCCAGCCTCGGGGACACTCAAAGAGCCCTTTCAGAGCTGGGCTTCCAAGAGGAAGTCTGTCCTGCGGGGGCCGGGAGACCTGAACCCTCGGGGCCACTGCTGGCCGAGCTGTCCCCCCTCCCCGCCCGGATCCCCCAGCGCTGTGGGCGCCCGGCCTCCCGCACTGACGGGTCAGGAGCATTTCTGCACCAGCCGGGCCTCTCCCCACCCCCATCCCCCATCTCGACTGCACCCCCCCCCCCCCGGCAACTCCTTGAAGAAGCTTCTTGAAGGAGCCGCTGACACTAATTCTTCTCCAATCCGTCCTTGAGTCTGCTCCCAGCTCTCACTCTGTGAAGTCAACCACGGTCACGAAGGCCTCGGTCCTTAACGTATCCCCTGGTTCCTTCTATGGTCATCCAGCCTCACAGAGGTAGTTTATTTTCTCAGTGGCCCTGGACCAAACTCTTTGCACCGTTCAGTGCCCCTCTCCCGCACTCCACATCGACCCGCGGGCAGTGCCTTCCAGGCACGTCTGCAGCTGGGCCCGTCCTCAGTGTTTGTGTGGCTGCTGTTCCCCGGGGCAGGCTGGCCGGCCCGCTCACCTTCACTGCCCTGGCCTCTCTGGGGTGCCCCCATCCTGCCCCACCACAGCCCATTCTCAAGGCGGTTCCAAAGTGATCCTGTGAACACACACATTGTGTCACGCTGCTCTTGTGTTCAAACTCCTCCTCCCACTGAAATAAAGCCCAAAGGTGGCCCCACGTGCTCTGGTCCCCAGCCGCCACCCTGATATCACTGCAGTCCTCTTTGCCCCTTGGTCATTCTATCACTTCTACGCTGGCATCCTTACCGCTCAAGCTCCCAAGCATGTTCCCACCTCAGGATCTTTGCACATGCTGGGTGAGGTCTTGATGTGGCTCACTTGTTTATTTTGCTAGGACTCTGCTAAAAGGTCACCCTGTGATTCCTCTGCCACACAAATTAAAGTCTAACCCCCGCCCCCCGTGACTGTGCTCTCAAGTTCCTCAACAGCACTGTCACCACCTGGCATTCTCTCTCTGGGTTTGTGGCTGATGGCCTGTCGCCTCCTCCCACTGAAAAAGGAAGCTTCTGGAGGACGGGCTCCCTGATTTGTTCTCCGCCCGCTCTCGCGTGTAGGGCGGTGCCCAGCATAGGCGAGATTTTTGACGAGTATGCATTTAATGAATTAAGCAACGGAGGCGGTAAAATAAGAGGCCAAGATTATGGTAGCAAGAGCGGGAGCCAGGACAAGGGGACAGGCGGAAGGGGCGTTGGAAAGTTTGAATCCCTGGGATTCTTATTTGCAGGCGTATGGCTGACATCACCGACTCCGCAGGGGAGAGGCTGCAACGAACAAGGAAGCTCAACTTCTTTTCCATTTACAACAATCTGGCTTATGTTCTACGGTTCCTGTTTGTTTGTTTAATTTCAAACAACAGGGTCCCCGGATCCCACCGTCACCGCGCCCCGCCTTCCCGAGCGCGCTGCTGGGTACTCAGCCTCCGGGCCGTGGCGCCCACCCACCGCACCCACCGCACCCTCTCCAGAACAGAACTTTCCCGCCTGGCACTCCCGAGCTGCACAAATGTCGACCCGGCAAATGCAACGGCACGACTGGCTGCAGGAGTAGAGGAGAATCGTGTTTTTAGGGTGCATCATGAGAGGATAAGGAAATGCAAGCTTATCAGAAGTTATTCTGTGGTTAACACGATGCTCCCCACGTGGAGCGCACCGTCAAAGCTAATGCCTTGAGGAAACGTGTCTTCGAGGGAGGAGACGGACACTTTTCACAGCGCACGAGACTCCTCTTCGTGAAATTCCAAGACTGGGAAGCATGTTGCGTGAGCTTCCGGCAGAAGGAATAAAACATTCTCCCGGGGCATACTGAATTAAAATCACGATGCACCAGTAAATGAAGAAAAGAGAACGAACAGAATAACCCTGTCCACAGGGACTAGGACCTTTACGCTCCGTAACAAACTACAAGAGAGGCCTGAAAATCAGCCTTCCTTCCTGGCAGGACACGCCCACGTTTCGTGCTCCATCACGGAGACAGAGACATCGTTTTCGAACCTGGAATATGTGTAGAATCCTGACCTCTGGCAGCGAGGGGCAGCCATACAGGGTTCTCTAGTGTGCACCATCCAGAGCTTCCTGAAATAACAACACTTTGTTTTTCTAGTTTATTTTCAAGGGGACGAGACTGAAACGGACAGCCTTTATTAAGTGATACACAGATCATTTGTTCGTTCGTTGTTGGGAGACCACAAAATAAGACGGGATTTTCCTTCCCTTTTTGAAAACAGGCTTTCCAAATTAAAAAGGCATACCATTTTATAAAAACATTTCACAGGACATAAAATTGTGAAACAAAAAATTAAGACGATTTTCAAGCTCCCAAGTGAATTCATTTACTGACTAGGCACGTTGGTGAGTTGACAATTCGTAAGCAGTCCACAACTTGAAGGAAAGTCCCTGAAAGAGAGGAAAATGAAATATATTTGTGGACATCAAGAAACTAATAATTATCTACGCTCTGCTGGGGGTGGTGGGATTTAGGCAGAGGAAGCAGGCAGGCTGAAACTTAGGAGAAATAAGGATGTTAATGGAAGACGAGGCAAAACAAAATAACAGAAATTTAAGAACATAAAATATTTGTGTTTAGTAAGGCAGATGAATGGTTAACTAGTATGGTGAGAATCAAAATACTCTCCAACGCGACACTTATGGGTCTGATTTCAGAATGGCAATGCCTGGTTTTACATGGAACTCTAATACCAAAATGTGACATGGGTCCCCACAGGAACACACTGACGGGACAGTCCTTGACTTCTTGTCGTCTGAGATGAGACCCAACTTTCAGAAATATTTACAAGTTTTTCATTAACGCCAAAGAATATATTTTGATGTGCTATATATCATACAACCATGATTTCAAACAAACCCAGTGGCAATCGAGAGGGAACAAAAGTCACCCAATCACAACGGAGAAGTGGCCATCACTCTACTCCACAGCTCTGGCCACACACGTCTGGCCCCAGGGACCCATCACCACCACACTGTTTGCTCTTGGTGCCCTATGACCTGGTCCTTCCCAGCGCTCCAGCATCCCCCATTGCTCTGCCGGCTCGGGCACCTGCTCATGTGCCCACGTGGGGTCACCAACGTCCGCCTTCCCGCCTGCACCAGCCCGTTAACACCCTACATTCTTCTCCCTGCTTTGAGATCTCAACTGAGCTCTAGAAAGCTCCATGCAGGTGTCCCCTTCTCTGTGAAACCTCTGCCTCCTCGCCCTCCCTCACAGAGTTCACCACCATTTCCTCTGCACGGCCTCTGCCTTCGCAGAGCCTGTTATTACTGGGGCCAGGGACGGTGAGCCACACGGGCCACCGCACATGCTACGACTGACCAGGGCAAACCGGATTTAAAGGCTAATGCTGCATGCGCAAGGTAAACATCGAATGCAGTAGATCTATCGGCTGGGGTGTGGTCTGGTTAATCAGTATTTCCTGAATCGAGTGCCAGCAGCCAGTACTCTCAGAGGGAATGGAAAAAAGGGTTCTTTTGGCAAAAAGGGAGAGGGAAGATCCCGACGTACTGTCATGATCTGGGAAAGTAGGGAACAGGGAAAGGTGGGCGAGGACACTTCAAGGTACCCTCGTGGGCCCCCCAGACCGCAGGCGGCCCTCGGAACCAATCTGCTCAGGCTGGGCAGTGGGAGGAGGCCCACAGCCTCACTTGTCCGCACAGGGATCCAACCCATGGCGTGCCAGTCGCCATGCTGGGCGTCAGAGACCATTTCAAACCCGTTTTGAGTAGAGGAGTTTTCCGTGCTAACGGTTGTATACAGTAAGAACGCACGTGGCAGTCAGAGTTCAAGTTTCCCCCAGAAAAGCATAATCAGGGACACCGTTACGTCCGTAGAGAACCACGCAGTAATATTCCTAAAATATGCAAAAACTTAATGAACCTGGCTCAGAAATTCATTCTCGAAGACGTATACAAACGTGCACGATAACAGAGATGCAGGGCTCTGCTTTCTAGCACAGTCTTTAGTGGGTGTAAAATACGGGAGGTGAACTGCATGTCTGTCAATCTTTGTTTAAATTAGAATAGTTAGTTCATATATATACCATTCAGCCAATGGAAAGAAAAAGGCAGCTTTACAGTATAAATGACAGAAAATGAATTCTAAGCTATACTCTAAAGTGAGATGAGGGAGGTAGAAAACAGCGTACTGTTCTGTATGTAAAAAAGCAACAATTAGAAAAGAAACCTATGCTTTGCTTATGCACAGACTATCTCTGGAAAAATGGACAAATACACAAAAAACCATGCAAACAGGTGGGTGTTTGGGGTACGGGTGGGAAAGAAGATCAACTTTGCATTCTATCCTTCGGAATTTTAGATTTTGTACCAAGCACATGGAGTACCTATTAAATACAGGCCATATTTTGGTTTCCTGACTTCGCATTTCCCACTGAAAAAGCCAGTGGTCACAGAAGTTACTTAATCTCATTTTCACCGAGAAAGCAAACTCCTAAGAGTGCCAAGCGCTCAGTGCTGGTGTTTGAAAAGGCACAGGGTCGTCCGCTCCCCCCACTCACTCGCTCGCTCCTTGTGAAGCATGTCAGCAGCCCCTGCCGTGTGCCAGGGACCACACTGGCACCTGGATGAACCAGTCAAACAAGACACGGCTCCGTGTTTGCGGGAAGACAGACGCATCAACAGACAGGACAGAGACCTAGCTCTGGGAGCCCCGCTCACGTCACAAGGGCTTCTGCGCCTGCTCACTTAGTCCGTCTCCCCTTTTAGTGGCCTGTCAGGTACGAGGGACCTTCTGAGGTAGCAGACAGGGGACGTAAGGCCTGGATCTTGCCAGTAGTGGTGGTCAAAAGATACTTCTATGCATCTAGATCTACATCTGAATGACGTAGATGATTAAAACCTGTTTAGGGGCACCTGGGTGGCTCAGTCGGTTAAGCGTCCCACTTCGGCTCAGGTCATGATCTCGCAGTTCATGAGTTCGAGCCCCGCGTCGGGCTCTGGGCTGACAGCTCGGAGCCTGCAGCCTGCTTCGGCTTCTGTGTCTCCCTCTCTCTCTGCCCTTCCTCCGCTTTACTCGGTCTCTCCGTCTCTCTCAAAAATAAACATTAAACAAAATATATTTTTTAAACCTGCTAAATTCTCTGCAAATGGAAGGGTGACTGACTCCGCCCGGTGAGACCAAGGACGTCCTGTCCCGTCTCCCGTGCTGCGGAGACACCGTGCCGCCTCAATTCGTCAGGTTCGCTCGTGTATCTGACTGCTTGTTCACCTGCCACTTCGTGGGCACGAGACATGGTCCATACACGAAAGATGTTTCTATGCCGGTCGGAGGGTGGGTGGAAAGGAAAGTGAACAGCCCCTCGAGGGACGCTGTTTTGCAGAATTCGGGCAGCTACAAGGGTTCTCCACCCCCGGGGATCCTACCCCCAGGCCTGATGTGGAGACCGTGTGCCAAGGAGGCTTCCCCAGCAAGGCCAAGCTTCACGGTTCACTTCAAAGTTGGACAGACCCTAAGGACTAGCTGTGCCAAGAGCTGGGTGAGAGGGAGGGGCGAGGAAATGTGACTCAGGCAGAGGAGGACAGGAAAGCACTGTGAGGGATGTTTGGTAGCAAGGCCGGAGCAGGGCGGGGTGGGGCGGGGTGGGGGGGAGAGCAGTGCTGGAGCAGGGCAGGGAGGGGTAGAGAGCCTGCTGGAGCAGCCGGGAGGCAGGACCAAGATGGGGCCGGGCTTTGTGTTCAGAGCCAGGGATCTGAGCTTTACCCTGAAAGCCACAGGAGCCACTGAGGGGCTCATCACACAAAGATCTGAAAAACAACTTCAGGACTAGGTGCTCATCACCGAAACAGAATCCCACTGAGAATCTAATCAGTTGGATTAGACAAGAGGAGGACGCAAGTCAGACTGGGAAATGTCCTACAACCCATCTCAGAGATGGAAACAGAATCAAGACAAGGTAGATTTTGTTATTTCAAACACAGTGATGGTTTTATTTTTCCCTTTCTATCTGTATAAGACATTGACAGATATAAGCAGTAGACATTATTTGCATAGAAAGTAACAAACTTTGTTATTTATATTCATGACCTAAATCGTATCAATTGGCTTACGTTTTGGTTCCTTAGACTTCTGATTACATTTTTATTTTTTTCTCCAAATCATTCGGTTTAGACTCTGGGATTCGTTTCTCTGTACACACTGGCCAGAGCAGAGTCACTGTCTAATTGTGAGTGAAACCAATGAGCTAGACTGTCTGAACTGTAATACTATTGACACGAGCGGGTGTTTTGTTTGCTCTCTGCTAACTCCTCCTACCACCCCTGACACTGTGTGTTAGGAATCCTACTGATCCCCCGACCACTCTTTCCGATTCATGGTCTTCCTGATAAGCCCTTACTCTGCGGAGAGGAGGTCGAGAATGAAAGGTAGGGCCCTGTGTTTAAGACAGTGTGTCCGGATATCGGATCGACAGCCCGTGCAAACAGGTTCCTACAAAGTTCTTGCTGGAACGGAGACGCCCAAGGCACTTTCTCCGCCTCGGGGGCTGGAGTAGGGCAAGTTTGGAGATGAGGAGGATATGATTACTGAAAATGGGGAGCGTGTCTAAGCTTCTTAGCAGGAACCGCAAGGCCCTTCACCACGCGTCTCGTGCCTACCCAGACGGCATCGCCTGCTGCTTTCTCTGATTGCCCAACATAACCGATTTCCTAGATAATCGTGCTTTTTCATAGCTCCAAGTACTGACATAAGGCAACAAGCAAGAGCAAACACTTATGTTAGTGCCGCGCACGTTTCTTGTCCTTATACAGCGACACTGAGGTGGTGTCTCATTACTGTGCCATTTTATGGGTGGGGAAACTGCCATTGCAGCTGCAGTCGAGAGAGGTTTAGTAACCTAGCCAAGGTCATAAAGCCGGTAGATGACGGAGCTGGGACCGGAGTGCTTCCAAGAACACCTTCCCCCATGTGGTCAGGTTCTCTGTTCCTGGTGCTAATTCCCCTGCTGGCACCCGCCCCACCTCCACCCACCCACCTAACAGGAGCGTCTCTCTTCCACGCGCCTGCCTCTGTCCTACCGACACCCTCCTCGACCATCTCCCCCGCAGGCTGTTGCGTCTTCGGGGACGGGACGACGTCCCACAGCACAGTGTCTGCAGCACAGCAGAGGTTGGGTCAGTGGACCTGAATGAATACTGATAGCGGATCAACAAGGCATCACCTGAATATGAGAAGATTCAGAGCCTAAACGCAGTCAAGAGATTTTCCAGGAGGGAATCTGGGGCAGAGGTGGAAGACAGCCAGAGCGGGGAGTACTTCTCAATCACATCGAACTAATGCTCAGTGTTGTGGGAGTCACTTCCAGGGATACAAGGTAACATAAAGAGTAGCCCCTGCTCTTAAACAGCCTTTAGTCCAATGGGGGAGTCAGTGCTCGTCCAGAGGAGGGACAGTGTGATGGCCACCAACAACACAGACTCTGGACGGGACGCGACGGTTCAACGTTGGCTCTACACGTTGCAGGGTGTGTGAGTTGATGTGAGTGATTTCACCCCTAGAAGCTTAAGTGTCTTCCTTTGTAAAAAGGGGATGACACCCACCTTCTTAAAGCTTTAAGGATTCAGTGAAATCACTTACTGAGAGTGATAAGCTCGTGTGTGGTCACAACAGCAACTTGTAGCCAATCTAAGTCCTGTGACATCAACGCTGAAACGAAGAAGTACCAGCCGGATTCAGAGAGGGCCGAGGGATGGTGGCCACAGAAGGGAGGGCACCGGGCCACGTCCTGGAGAACGGGCCTGGTTTCCGTGGGCGAAGGAGCGGGGGCCAGCACGTATGGTTATGGTCCACCCCTTCCATCGCCCTCCAAATTACTTCAGAGGAACAAGGAGAAAGAAGGCTTGGCAGGTACGTGCCAAGTACAGGAAGCCCTTGAGGCCAAGCAGGAGGCTTCTCGTCCGATAGCATTCCTGGTGGTTCCAGACCTTTCTGGCTCACAATCCCTTTTTACAGTCCAGGGGAGCTATGGGTTCTTTAAAAAAATGAAAATAAACATAAAATTGAACAATAATTCCTAAGACTTAGCTGTGAAGAGGGAGTAAGCCTGGGGGTTTACCCTCTGGGGACCGATCTTTAATCCCTCAGTTAATAAACCTACATTTATTATTCAGTGTGCTAATCCCCCCTCCAAAATTACTTAATATGGAAGGAAAGTAGTGACAACCTTCAGTGTAACACTACACGTTGAAAAAAAATGTGTTCTGTGTCACATTCCCTTTTTGTGCAAGAAAAGACTCTCCCCACCCCTCAGAAACCCAAACCCCAAAACTTTATTTTGGTCCATGAGACTAAAAAGAACTATCCTCTTCCTAACAGTAATTTGATTTCAGGCTAATTTTGGCCAGTGGAGGGGAAAAACGCTCAGCTATTTCCAATACTGATTAAATATTACACAATTCACAATTACACAATTCACAATTACACTTCACGTTACTGTATGACTTTCCAGGTTACAAAACACTCTTTAACATTCGCTCACTTAATTCTTAGTAACAGCTATATGAGATAAGCATCACTCTCATTGAGCTGCTGTCCCAAGGTACACAGCAAGGGGCAGAGCTCAGATACAAATACTTTTAAAACCTAAGACTCTCTGGGAATATAAGAGCTTAAGTAGCAGTGTCTCTGATGGTTCAGAAAAACACGAGAATATGGTGAGACCAAAACTAACGATACATTTCCCTCACAGATCCCTACGTGTTTAAAAGAATTATGCAATTTCATAAGACACACTTTATGGTACTTATTTATAAAATAGTTTGCTTCGCAACATCAGAAAGGAAAATCACACACACAGAATCAGACTTTCAGAAGCCCTAGGATACGTATTGTCAAAAATCTGCAGCCTATCAGTGTAATTTTTTTGCCTGTAAATATATAGAGAGAACACAGTTTTTTTTTTTTTTTTTTTTTTCTTCAAATCAGGCTCGACACCCAGCATGGAGCCCAATGCAGGGCTTGAACTCACAAACTTGAGACCAAGACCTGAGCTGACAACAAGAGTCGGACGCTCAACCGACTGACCCACCCAGGTGTCCTGCCACACGGTCCGTTTTTAGAAAATAACACTGGGCTCATATGATACATTAGGCTTGATAAACTGCTTTTTTTTCCTTAATAGTTTGGAAATTTTTTCATATGGTTGACTAAATGTATTTTTTTACCGAAGAAAGTAATCCAAATATTAATAAATAGTGGGACGACCGGTGTCTCTGCCTTGTGCATCACAACCAAAGCTGACTGGGTCTGACTTGTTCACGTTCAGGAAGCTTCTTTGCTGACGGGAGGAGTTAATTCGCGGTAATCACTAGTGCTGGTAACAGGAACCAGCATGGGATATTTTCCATGTGACTGTAGATAAGCATGAAATTGTCTTCATCTTCCGCAACACATCAAAATAATTGGAACAAAAGGCACGTACCTTTGTTTGCTCCCCGGGCACAACCAGTTCCTTTGACTTCCCAAGATGGCTGACATTTCCTAACAAACAAACAAACAAAAACGGCCTTTTTACTCAAAGAGAAGGAAATCTCTTAAGAAATAAAAATTAAACATTTTATATCATCTACAATTGAAAAAAACTTAACCCAAACGATTAAAAGAATAACTTTATTAAATATTTGTCAGTTTTAAGAAGTGCCCTCAATTACTAACCAAATAACGTATTACAAACCACTAGTTATGAGGTTTTACATTTGTTTAATAGGGAATAATTGGCCCCAATTAAACTGACTGAACTAAGGCTTTTTAGATTACTAAAACAAATTAAACTTTTTAAAATGAGAATTTAGGTGATCTTAAAACCTCTCTAAAATGGATAATGAAACTTGCTAAGTTGTAATCTCCCTGGTTTTATTAGTTATATTAAGATAAATTAAGTGAGATTAAAATCTTATTTGATTTATTTACCTTTGACAATGAAGACCGTTTAAGGGTTACACATCCTCAGCCTTGGCGAGTGCGACTCAATTAGTCAAGTCAGAGTGTCTTTAAAAGCTTTGTGCTTATTGCTTCCAGCATGGAGCGAGGTGTTCATTAAGGTACCAAAATTCTCATAAAAAATCCAAAGTTGCACTAGTGAAAAAACGCTCAACAAGATGAAAACTGATCACATGTTTTTCAGAAAATCAGTATAGTTATTTTAAAACCAGTTTTTAAACAAGATTTGGTTGTGCGTAGGTTTAACGTGTCACTCACGCAGCTTGATAACCATTTGGACTCTTTAAACAGCATTTAAATCTACGGTGAGTAGAGAATGGTACATTTAATTTTATACCATTTTTTTAAGTAAGTTGTACAATGTTTAGTGTGAACCCTTTTATGACAAGCGTTGTTAAATGAACTCTTTCCCTGTTTACAACTATTTATGAAGGCCTTTTTAAATAAGCAAAACATGAAATTGTTAGCTCACACACACGAAATTTCTTTCAAAAGTTTATTTAGTATCAAGCAAGAGGAGACTTTGCTTAACACTACAGAACATTTCAAGACTTGAGTTACAAAAGAATACCACATTATTTGCACTTGTAATTGGCTTCCCTTTTTACGCATGTTGGCAAGAGAAAAAAAAAAAACTAGCATATGGCTGAAAGATAAAATAACTAAATTTCTATGGAAACCTTTAAAATGAAAGGTGAGGCTTATGTTAAAAGGATGGATTAACATATTTAGTAAACCTATTTTTTTGTTTAACACTAGTTAATCAAAGTTATTTTTTTTTCCTTTTGATGACCTATTTTTTTCATATACAGACTGGAAATAACAAAATTTTACATGTCTTTTTTTTTTTTTTCCTTTTTTCTGCCCAGGTTGATGTTTCAACAAAGTAGTTTTAAAGTTCCATCCATTCAGATTTTAAGCATTTTGATTTATTTAAAAAGGGATTGTTCATAGAAAAAAATTACTTTGAACAGTATACAGGACTGGTGGAGATTGGCTATTTCACAACATCAGACAGTACAATCAGTATCTGCCATATGGCTGGTCTCTGTAGACGCCCTTTGCTGTCCTCGCTGAAGGTGCCTTGTGTCTTGAGTTAGTCCAGTCCTCTTGCCCTAAAATCAGTAAGACGAATCACAATTAGATCACTGCCATGGATCCCGCTGGCTTCATTTTTCAGAATCTAACTTAACCCTTGAACCAACGGTAGCTGTCATATTGAAGACATATATCCCTGATGCACTAGGAAAAAACCAACGGTATTTACTTAAAAAAAAAAAAAAAGAAAATCACAGACACAATGGAAAATGGTTGTCCCCTTAACAAAACCTAACAGCACGGGAAGAAAAATGAGTTTTGTGTCTTCAATGGCAACCGACTTCGCAAGAACTTGCCTTTGGGCCACTCGTTTAACCAAAGCTCACAAGCCCAAAGGGCAAAGGGAACTGCCTTTTGCTAAACGTCAAGATACTTCTGAATGGGAAAGAGAATGGGAAGAGGCTCACTTAAATTTCTTTCTTTCTTTCTTTTTAATGTTTATTTTTGAGACTGAGAGGCAGAGTGCGAGCGGGGGAGGGGCAGAGAGAGAGGGAGACACGGAACCGAAGCGGGCTCCGGGCTCCGAGCCGTCAGCACAGGGCCCGACGCGGGGCTCCGACCCACGAACCGTGAGATCGTGACCTGAGCCGAGTCGGATGCTCAACCTACTGAGCCACCCAGGCGCCCCCACTTAGATTTCTTTTAACAGCAAAAACATAGAAAACGCAGATAAAAATGTGTGCGGGCAAAAGGAGACAAACACAAAGAGCAACGCGGGGATGGGGAGGGAAAGAGAATCGCCGACACCATGTCTCCCGGGCCCTTCCACGGAGAGTTCGGTGAAGGACAGTTGTGTTGGGTGGAATGCGAACGCCCCGACAATTCTTCCTGGATACGAAATACACCTAGTGACGGAATGTTCGTTGTCAGGCATCATACCAGTACCTGCATCCCAGACACGGGTCTGGAGTAACAAGAGGCATCCGTCATCTAGACCTCCTGAAACTAAACACCTGTTCAACCCCAACACTTTCACCCAGTCGTCACAAGTCTCTGCCAGCAAATGGTTAACGTCTCTGCGGCAACGTACAGCAAGTGAAAAGCCATGTGTCCACTGAGACCAATTTAAAAAGGCTGTGAAGGAAAAACACTTAAAAATGACCTCTTCTTTTGATACAAACATGCAATCAACGTCACTCCCTCAAGCTAACTTGCATCAATTTAAGCGGACAGCATCCAGCAAACCAAGGTATTTCTCTTAAGTGTTTGTTACAAATAACAACAACAACAACAAAAAAAAAAAAAAAAAAATCCAAGGTGAGGTCATCACAGCTTGGGGGCAGGTGATATAACAAAATGCACTTCAAAAGGAACACCGGAAAATGGTTTTTCAGTTATGTTCAGAGAAATGTCAGAACATCCATTAACCAGAATCCTGATTCACTTGCGCTGGGTACCAGGCATTTTATCAGAGCTTTGCAACTGATTGAAGCTTCCTGTTCTCTGATCTCTTTGCCCTCCGGCAAAGGAGCTTCTCACTATCATTATGCTGCTGCCGCCAATTCTTTTAATTAAACCTGTCCTCCTTCTGCACACTGAGACTTCGGACGCGGATTCCCCTGCATCCCTACCAGCTCCCACTGAACTCAGACGGGTTTAGCTGTCTCCCCGCAAGCTGGAGAGAGGGCCTGACGTCCTGTCCCTGGCTCAGTGCTTTGGTAACCTTTATGGAAGGACTCCCACAGTGATGTTTTCAGAGCATTTGCGATCGGAGAGGAATTAAAATATGAAGATGGGGGTGGGAGAATCGTTTTAGAGCTGCAGACTCAATGACTTCATTTTCCTTTACTGTCAAGAAGCGAAGACGCTTCAAAAAGCGCCACGCTTTCAAGTGTCTGCAGTTTGGCAAACGATTCCATAATTGAGAAAATCAGCACATGGCAATCAACCCAAACAGAAAATCTAAGCTGAGGATGTGAATCTATGCAATTTTCTATGAGTATTTGGTCCTCTTTAAATATTAAATTTAAATCTTAAAGGAGCTTCTGAAAATAGCTAGATATGTACAGACGAACGGAGAGGAAGCTGCTGTTTCGGTCAAAACGTCTTTATGAGGTACGTTCTCCTCCGTTAAGATCTTGAAGGTGTTTCTGGGACCATCCCCCCACTCTGCTTCCGGTTCACTCTGGCCAGGTACTCACCGTAGGAGTCGTACGTCTCTTCACTGAGTCCATGTCCATAATCATAGTAATCAGCACCACTGCAATGAACAAAACACGCAAGAAATAAAAACGTAAATAAAGATGAAAACGCAGGAGAAAATGACTTGGCTATGGGTCTGAATCACATTCAGCGAAGTATTCTAAAACAGTTACCAAAGGTTTCCAACTTTAATGCCTCATAACTGTGTTTGACACTTGAGCCACAGCAAGTGGCCAGTGAGCACGGAGTGAGCGCCTCTTGTGCGTGACGGATACCAAGACCATCCTGGAGGAAGAGTCTGCAGAGACCGCAGGCGGGTCGCGGACAAGTGCAGCTGGCCCATGCCAGGCGCCTCGCGGGTGCAGAGGGAGGAAAACCACGGGTTCTGTCCACCAGAAGGCAAGGACCTTCCTTCCTCTCTAGCTCCAACCTCCCAGAAAGCCCGATGCTGTGTGACCTGTGGGCTTTACAACAAGGCCTGAGACTCCAGGTTTTGTTTCCCCAGGACTATGCCGTCACTGCCAGGAAGTGGCTACCGATCAGGAGGCCGGCACGATGACTGTGTCGTGACAGGAGAGCAGGAGGGCTCCCTGCCGTCCGGTGACGGCAGCCTCACCACGCATGTGAGGATGAGGCCGAGCATCTTTTCAAAGCACAGGCGCGTCTGCATTCTCACGTACAGCGTCCTTGAGAAAGCGGGGGTCGGAGGGAGCCCGTCACCAGGGCCATTCTGCTGCAGACGATGCAAAGGAGGCTACATGTACACAACATATTTCAATCAGGCGTAATTTTTTATAGGAACAGACCTATGGAAAAATCTAGATTACTAACCCACGGCAGATATAAGCAGTTTATGACGCTATTTTGAGGATCCAAGGGGGAGCTCCCACTCACCCTCTCAGGCTGTCCGCTGTCCCACTCTACTTAATTTTGTAGGGAAACAATCGTCCTGAATTTGTTATCCTGGATTGTCATGGAAATAAACATTCTCATTATTCCAACCCCATGCAATCAAGTAAGAAGTTCTAATCAAAATGGAAAATGATCAGCTCAGCTGCTTAACACCTTAAGAAGTTGCAAGATGAATAATAAACTCCACGCTGTGAGTGTTGCCGAATGCCAGCTGCCGAGATCCCGTGGAGTCCTCACGGCAGCCCCCGAGGTGAGTATGAGTGTCATACCCATTTTATAGCTAAGGATGCTGCAGATCTGAAAGCCAGGGCGCTGGCCTCAAGTCTCACAGAGAACAGACAGGTGACACGCTCTTTGGTCAAACCCACACCTGGCTCTCCTCCCCACGCTTCACTGTCACGTGAGCACTACCAGAGACTCATCGGCTCCGACGGCCGCAGCACAGCACGGCGATCCTAGGAGGAAGGGGTAAGCATGGGGGGGGGTCCCTTTTTGCCTCAAGTGCGTGGGCAAGGGCCTTCACCTCTGCTCCGCCTTCTGCTAGAAATGTTCTTTCCTCTCCTTCCAAGCTACCTGCTACTCAGTCTTCAGCCACAATGTTACTTCCTTGGGGAACTTTCCCAATCTCCCAGAGTCAGCGTGGCTCCCCAGAGCAGCCCTGTCCTTGCTTTTCCCCCACCCCCACCCCAGCACAGCCCCACTCTACACGGACGGAGTCCACGGAGGAGGTGCGCCCCCACCATCGGCTGCGTCGTGGTGGCTTCCTGGACAACGTTAATGCTCGAGCAGCTCTGAGCACCCGAGGGGGGAAGCCAAGGAAGGGGTGGGGAGAGGCAACAGAGAGGAGATGGCGGCAAGGGCCTTGCAGGCGGGGGAACGGCACACACGAGGCACGGATGCAAGAAACAGGCTTCAGAATTTGAGTCTACAAGTACTTCCATCAGGGTCAAGAAGCACTGACCAAATGCCGAGCCTAGAATATTCCTCCGTATAAAATGCCTCCTCCATGTGCCAAACACAGGTCAGATCTTCTTCTCCTGGCTTACTCACATCCTCACCAGCCAATTAAACACAGTGTCCCGTACTGGTGACGACGGGAGCCTGCTGGCATGGAGATGGAACGTACTCTCTCTGGAATGTTCTGTGTTAAGCCCCATGGTTTTTTCAAGCATTGGCCAGGAACAGGGCAGTCGCTCTTACAGCTGACCTATTATATACCAAGTGGCAATGTGTAATTTTTCTGAGGAATCGCGTGCGGCTACAGAGTTTTAAAAAAAGGTCTTCGGATGGAGAACTGGCACTCCGCGAGGGCGTGGGAGAAAGGAAGGGAGCGTGGGAGGAAGGGCCTCTGATGAGTGAGACCCGGGCTGCACTGACCGCCTCTCTGCAGACATCATCTCACTGAACCTCCACAGAGTCGCCATCCTTGAACATGAAGCAGCTGAGGCACAGTGACGCTGAACCACCAGGTCACACAGCTCAGAAGGGACAGCACCTACACTCGAAGCTCAGGTGCCAACGTCACCACGTGCTGAAGACCTATGCCAGGGGCGGGGGGCGGGCTGTGCGGTTCACCCAGACCTGCCCTGCTCCCTCCCCGAACGTCTCACTTGCCCGTCTGGGGTTTCCATGACCCCTCCTCGCACCTGGAAATGTAAGTCAGGGTCCACGTGAAACTCACTGCCGTGTGATCGTGATGAATTACAACTGCTTTACTTGTCTGTCTGGTCTCAAATTCCCTCCCTCCCTTTCAACAGTTGCAATTTTCCTTCAGGGCAGCACACAGATCTATGGTGAGAGGGAAACAAGAGGGACTGGCTAAAAAAACATCAAAGAAACATTCACATTAAAAAAAAAATCCAGCAGAAACAAGAATGAAAGAAACAATATTGCTTTCCTCACTCTTAAGGTTTTATAGATTTAAATAGGAGAATTGCTTAAGTAGAATACTCTTTTTCATCTTGAGGACAGAAATTCAGAAAGGAACGCCCTGTTGAAATGTCAGTGTCAACGATGGGTCAAACATCTGCGTGTGAACCTGGGCGTCCACCTGCCAGGCTCCCGGGGTGGGGGGGCATCCTGCTCACTGTCTCAGCACCCCCGTCCATCAAGCCACGGGCCTGGTGTAGGTCCTGTGCGGACCCCGGGCAGCTGTGACATTCTTGATGGCTCATGCACTGCAGTCAGCCACAAAGTAGTCAAAATAACTTCTCATTTTGTTGGGAAAAAAAAAAATGGCTAATGTTTCGTGGAAAACAGCACTAAATTAAATGAACCTCGGTCCTCTTTCCAAAGGTCAGAAGTTACAGCAGAATGGCTCCTTAGACAAATAAAACCCTGATGTTCTTGAGAATTTTATCAGTCGCACAAAGTGAATTACGTCTTCATAGAACTGCACGAATTTCCTTTCCTGAGACAGGCCTCCACTGTTTAATGTGATGCTGTCGGTGACAGGCACTGAAGCTAATCAACATA
This sequence comes from Felis catus, assembly GCF_018350175.1. NCBI lineage: Eukaryota > Metazoa > Chordata > Mammalia > Carnivora > Felidae > Felis > Felis catus. The sequence continues at coordinate 76,514,299 of NC_058385.1, read as the reverse complement.
GGAGTCGAGCAAGAGCTTTTTGACCAAACCAAGTCTTTATCAAATGGACTGAGCAGTAATGAACATCAGCGCAGACTGGAAATTTGTCTGTGAAGTGCCCTAACACCATTCAGCATAAAAAAAAAAAAAAATGGGGGTGAAGAATGTTTCCCATGAACAGGAGGATAAGAGGTAGCATAATTTGGTCCAGCAATGGTTTGGTGATAAGACAATCTTAGTTTTGACAGGTGAAAACTTGAAACTGACATTTGCTATCATTTTGCCCAGTTTCTGATTATTTATTACAAGACGGTCGTCAAGCCAGGAAGCTGGGAGCAGCTGAGCCCCACTCTTACACCTGTCAGCTCCACCGAATTGCTCTGCCAGCGCTTTATCTCATGCACCTCAAATGTCTATTAACCAGAGATGTGTCCTAATTCCCAAGGATGAACTAAAAACCCAACATAAGGCAAAAGGGAAAAGACGCTAAAAGTCTCTTCATTTACGCATACAATAACATTAATAGTAGATAAGAAAATACAGTAGGCCAAATACGCATCAACTCCCATCAAAAGGGATCCAGGGAAGCTGCTCCCTGAACAGGTCAAGAGTGGGCTTCCCTTGCTGGTCCTATGGCCACGTCTGCCCAGGCCCTTTATTCCCCGCTGTTCTACCCCGTCTCAGTGGTAGAGGGAAGTGTAGGTATGCAGCAGAATTCCTCACTTTCCCAGAGGTTCTTGGTTTTACCAACCAGCATCTAGAACGTCCCCCCCCCCCCCAACCCCCTGCCAACACACACACTGGGAGAGAACACGGGGGTCAAGGAGCAAACTGTAGTACTGGGACCAAGTCTACCACTCCTGAGACCTTCTATTCTCCACGGACAGGGGTCCAAGAGGAGGACAGAACCTCTGCCCCCAGATCACCCTGTCTCTGTGGGATCAAGAAGGCAATCCTGACATTGATCTGTCCCCTGTCCTTTTAACCTCTTCAAGACTCTCCACCAATTTCTACTTTAAAGTCTCTGAACCCAACTTCATCAGGTCTCTTGCTGGTTTTTATGTCAGCTCGGGAAGCTCTCAACCACTAGGATGCTCTTATCCCCAAGACTCCTAAAGTCCTGCCCGCCTGCTGCTGTCCACCCTCAGCACCTACTCCACTCTGAAATTCTTCCCCCAGGGCCCCCTGGAATTCACAGCCCACCACTGGCAAAGCTGCCTATATAGTCTCAGCCTCCTCTTGGAACACTCCTTCCTCACTGGAAACTTGATTCTCCTCCGCTGACAGTTATTTCCTGGGTTGTTTCCGGGCAGCCTTCTCCAGTTTTTATCTCCCACAGCTCATGTACCGTTGGGCCCAGAGGAAGGGGGAGCGTCTTCCCTCTCCCAGTACCATTGCCCTCCATTCCTCCATACCCACACCCAACTCGGCATCTCCCAATAGCATCACTGTCCTAAGTCGTGGGGATTTCAGCACATGGACAGAAGAGCCTTCCAACAAGCTGGTCTCTCAATTCCCTGGACGACTCTTGTCCATCCATCTTGCTCTAGGTTCTTTTAGCCATTAAAGGAGTCACGCCCTAGACTTGCCGTTACCAATAACAGAAACCTTCCCCACCTCGCTCAGTGTCCTGTTCCCACTCTGTGACGTCCTCTTTCCTGCTTCACCCCGTCCCTCCAGTACATCATCCTTTCACATCCATTGAAACCATCCTCCCCCCCGACACCCCTTAAACCTTTCATCAAGGGAACCACCCAACCGCAAGTGGCTGAAGTCAATACTCAATTCTCAGTCCTTGTGCTTAAATGACTGCTCACCATCTGTTACAAGGGACCTCTTCCTTGACATCCTTTCTTTCCTTGGCTTTCAGGCTGCTGCACTTCCTGGTCTCCTTCCTGTGTCACTGGCTAGACCTCACCAGATGACCTGTCGGTTCCTCCTTTTCCTCAGACCTCTTAAAGCTGGAGAGTTCCAGACTTCAGACCTTGGTCCTCGTCTTCTTTATTGACCTAAACTCCCTTGTGATTTTGTCCAGTCTCTTGCTTTGTATACATCCTAAATAGCAAAAACTAGCCCCGATCTGAGAACCTCTCTTAAAGTTTACATTCAAGTGTTAACTGCCTACTCGACACCTCAACTTCAATGTCTAACAGACACCTCAAATTTAACAAGGCCCAGACTCCACTGGACCTCTCATCTTATCCCTAAATCTGCTCCAGCCAAGCTTCCTAGATTTCAGCTGACAGCAGAGTTTCTTGTTTGCTCAGGTCAAAAAAAGTTTGTGGAGCCATTCTTTTCGTGGCTATTCCCTTTGCCTAGAATGCTCTTACCTCTGGACATCTGCATGGCTAACTTCACCTTTCTCAAGTCTCTGCTCAAATGACACTATCTCAACACGGTCCGTTCAGATCACGATTGCAATCTCCCTGTCTGGCAACCCTCACCCGTATCACTCTGCTCTACTTTTTTCTACAGCATTTGCCACTTTCTAACATACTATATACTTACTTATTATTTTTACTGTCTATGTCCTTTCGGTAGAATGGGACTGTGAGCTCTACAAGAGAGGGACTTGGGGCTGGTTTATTCAATGACATACATACCTCAAGCTCCCTGAGAACAACACCTAGTACAAGGCAGGAACTCAGTAAAGTTTGTTAATTGCGCTGACTGAATTGTAAGCAAATCGTTGGAAAATTATGGCTAAGACAATACAAGAAAGACCAAGTGTTATTAGTGGATAAAGATGAACAAGAGGTCACTCCTCTTACCCCACTTTTCAAGGTGCAAGACGGAACGATTCAAAGGCACTTAATATTTTCTGGCTGTTGAATAAACTTGACAAATAAAATTAAAAGGAAACACTAAGCCCAAGTGTGGCTGTATACTTTTGAGCACTTCCTATGTGAAAGACACCATTCTGAAAAATGGAGATCCAGAAATAAGTAAGGTGTGATCTCTGCTCTCAAGAAACTAACAAAGATGAGCATGTATTTCCACAGAGTAGGGTGTAAGTGTGCATGAGCACAGAAGCGTGTCCAAGATACCTTGGGGTCAGAGTCTCAGTTTGTTGGGGGGTGAGAGGAAGGTACGAAGGTAACACATGACTGGCTGAGGGACTGAATGAGGAGGAAAGAAGCGACAGGTGAGTGGGGGTCAGACTACAAAGCGGTTCACGAACTCTCAAAAAAGGGAGTTAACTCTACTAGTTCACCCGGTATACACAGGGCACCGACAATGTGCACGTGTGTGTGTGCATGTATGCGTGTGCACATATGTATATTCTTTTGCACTTAACCTCATGACAAACCGACGAAGTGGATATTATTGTATCTCCTTTATGTACAATAAAATTGAAGGTCTGAGAAGTTAACTCAACTATCCAAGGATGAACAAGAACAAGCGAGGACCAAAGCCCTAAGTCAGGTCTGTCTGATGCCACAGCGGATGTTTATCCTACTCGAGCTGTTGCTCGGAGTGCGGAGGAGATCCTTCCAACAGGAAAGCGGTGACAGTCTCTTAAATCACGACACTGCTTCTCTCCCTCATCGCATGTCACACTCACATCTCTCCTGGCACCTAACATGCCCTCCCACGTAAGTAGTAACTTGTGTCTTTCTTCAACTTCTGAATTTTCTCTTTTACAAAATTCTCTTTGCCCCTTCATCCTTCTAGCTCTCCCACTCCGGTGACCCCAGTTTTGAAGTTCTGGGTCCCACCTCCCGTCTCCCTTTTTCTCCCATACTTGCTTGCTCTTTATCCTTTGCCGATACTTAATTTTTAAATTCCTGCCTCCCTAACTGGTTTGGCCTTTGTGGATTCCCAGTATTCGTCTCCATATGAAGATTTAATTACTTTACAACCATCTTCTATTCTTTGGGCTCTGTTCTGTCAAAGTGTGGGTTTGTCAGTTTGTTGAGTCTGTTTTTTAAATGCTTAGTATATGCTGGATAGATAGGTGTTCATTTTCTGATTTGAGATTCTCAGTTTGCCTGTCTGCGGACACTACCTCTCGTTCAAAATAGCTTTCTTCTGGTGGTTGCGGAAAAGGGACAGAGTACGCTATTGGGTGGGATACGCAAGTGATTTGTTTCCCGTCCCTGGGCCTCCTGGTTGCCCTAAAGGGTGGTCCCGTCTGAGGTCTGGCTTTGCATGGCTCCCGCTGTAACCTGGGAATGAACACCACGAACGCACTGCTGAGCATCCCTGGTTAGAAAGCAGGGCCAGACCAGCCTGGCTGTTCCAAATGCAGTCTTCGATCAATTCCCTTGGTGCCCCTGTTTACAGCCACTGACATGGTTTTACATCTTCCTAAACCTCCCCACCATTACAGCACCCTTCTCTTCCATGGTGGGGGGGGGTATGGGGGTGGGGAGAGGGGAGGTGGGAGGGGGGGTTTCATTTGGTTTCCTCAAGGCTCTCGTTTCATCTGCTTTCCCTTCCACAATCTTTCGAAACTTGTTTCTGTCACTTCAAGGGATTCTGAACGGGGGCGGGGCGGGGCGAGGGGGGGGGGGCGATGGTGGAGCAGGTATGTGTTCTTAGCCCATCCTCTTGATTCAATCTTCCTGTCTCGTTTTAAATCCTTTTTGGTTTATAATGCATTATAGATTATCCCTTAATCCTCAAGGCCCTGTCTGAAGCAAACATATTATTTAATTTTACAGGTGAGAAAAATGAGGTCAAAGGATGGGAGCCATGTCTAACTCAACTGCTCCCTACAGTGCTGATCCCTCCCAGATCAGACAGGTAAGAGGAAGACTGATATGAACACGAGGGCTGAAGACCGTCCGTGACTCACGCAAGAGTCTCTAATACGGACGTTGTGTTGCAGCAGTTGTGGCAATTTTCCGGGGTGGGAGGTGAACCTGGAATTCATCCCAGAATCATCTTCAGTGAATCTCTTCCAAAGTTTAATTAGTAAGTTCTGTGTTGTTTGAATTTAACATGAAAGGGCTGATGTTTTTCTGGATTATGTTGGCCTGTTCTTTTAAGATAAAATTTTATCTATAATCCTTTTGACAAAAATTAAAATTTTAGCAAACGTTTACGAAACGCTTATCATCTGGCAGGAAAAACTACTGGACTGAGCACACGTGGTCCAGAGAGTAGCTCCGGACCGGCTGGCCTGGGCTAGTGTTTTCGCTCTACTTGGGAGCTTGTAATCCTTCCGCAACCATTAAGAATTTTTACAGATGAAGCAGAGTAAGTGAAAAGTAACATTTAAAATGAAACTGTGGGACTACTCTTGTTTTCCCAATATCACAGATAACTGAAAGACTTGCAATTCCTTCAGGGTAATTGGCTAAAAAATTTCCAATCTGCTTTCAGTAAGAGCCTTACTTCTCTAATAGTTCTTTAATAAGATTTCAGAACATTTCCTCAGGAAGGTGCCGAATAAATAAGTCTCCGCACTGGGCTGCACCGGTCCGATGGCAGAGCGGCAGCCAAGGTCTGGTCGTCGGCCCATTGGTTTGCTACATCCGGGCCTCCCCCTTGGTCACGGCCGCCCCTCCTGGGGGCTGCTCCCCAAACGGAGCTAGCTTCCTCCAAGACAGGAGAGATGGGGGTAAGGGCACTTCATTCCTGTCTTCCGGGTTTGGCAAAGCGTGTTCAGATCTAAACGCAAGGCTGTTAATCCTTTGCCCCTCTTCCCCTGAGGATCGCAAATCTGGACGAGGCAGCTTTGATGTGGGAGGGAGGCCAGGGCCGGCCCCTCTTCGTAGGCCACCCCTGGCTTCACAGTACCCCGCGTGTGATGGGCACGCAGGGAACACACTTCTGCCCTCAGGGAGCTGACGGCGTGAGGACAATTCAGTGGACCAAAGGGCTGCACGAGGGTTAAAGGGCCCTCGATAACTAGCTTCCTACGCTTGCCGCTGGGGGCGGCTCTCGCCCCGCGCTCTCCCAGAGCCCTAGTATATGCATCCTGTGTGTGCAAACCGGCCTAGAGCGGTGGTGTTCCAAGTGTGGCTTGGGCACTCCTAAGAGCCCCTGCCATCAATCACGGGTCTGAGCCCCACATCGGGCTCTGCGCTGGTGGCGCAGAGTCTGCTTGGGATTCTGTCTCTCCTTCTCTCTGCCTCTCCCCTGCTGGGGCTCTCTCTCAAGATAAATACATAAACTTAAAAAACATTTTTTTTTAAAAGTATGTTTGTTTAAACATGTCCTTGATGAAGCAGTACAGATTACTAATTTTAATAGATCTCCACTATTATTCTGCAGGATGAAACAGAAGGGTGCTTACGGGAGGTCGGTGGCTGGCTGGGGCGTGGGGGTGACCTCGGGCTTTCTCGCGGCACAGCTTTCCACTTGAAAGAATCAAGTGCAGACACACTATGGTTACTCCGACGCACGTGTGTGGCAGACACGTTCTCAGAGATGAACGAAGTGAGCCTGTCTCTTCAGGAAAAACTGACAGTATTTGTTACCGATGACTCAATTCAAGCTTTCAGGTATGTGCTGCAATTTTGGAAAGTTAGTACTGACCACTGTAAACGGATAATAAGGCAGTACTTCTACAGACCTCTCTGTTGAGACCGGTGGTGGTGGCAACAGATACGGCTCTTTCGTACTGCCCAGGGAAATGCGTCACAGGACCGTGAGAACACGCATGTCCCAGCGAACCAGTGTTTTTCGTATGACCCAGGTCTGATGTTTCCAAACCCACCAAATGGAAGATGGACCAAGGTGTTTCAATGAGACAGAGTATGACAAGTTTACTGATGTGGTTTCAGAATCCACACTGCAGCTAACCTTTCAGAAACTACCACTTGCCAAATTTCGGTGGAGTCATCAAAGAATACCCACAGTTAGGTGCAAGGCTGTCAAAATTCTTTTCTTTTCCAACTGCGTATTTGTGGTTCCAACTACTTCAACCCAAACAACATGTCCCATCAGACTGAACACAGAGGCAGAGAGAAGACTCTAGCTAGCTCCCATGAAGCTGGACATTAAAGAGATTTGCAAAAATATAAAACAATACTGTTTTTGTTTTGGAAAGTAGTGATTTTCCATAAAAACAGATTTTTTTTTTATGTTAACATGCAATGAGTTGGCTACTGTCATGTATTTCATGATTAATAACTATTTTTAAAGTTTCTGTTTTTAATTTCACATGTGATAAATGTTGACAGATACAAGCCATACACACCAGACGGCTTCGTGGCCCTTACAATAAAGGACAGAGGAGTTCTGAGACCGAAGGCTTTAAGCCCGGGCACAGGTCACCTGCCTGCAGGAAGTGTGTGAGAGCACAGTGACTCCTACACGCTGGCCTGAAGAATGATTCTTTGATCTGGAACAATGTCTCTCCGTCCACCCGGTGACGGGGGAGGAAGAAGGGCTCACTCACAGAACTAGCCTGTGGACAGAGCTCCGTGTCACAGCCGCCCGGCCCCAGGTCTCACGCGTACCAGGATCAAAAACCGCCGTTTCTGGCAAGATCGGGAAAAGAGGGGAAACTTAAATTTCGTATAAGCAGGACAGATGCGTACACCTCCCCAGATCCATCAGGCACAGATCTAACGTGGGGACAGTTTCAATTTCCTCACAGTACATGTCACTTTCTAGTGCCCAGAATGCAAGAAAATAGAAGTAAAAAGGTTTGAAATAAAGAGTTCTCTTTAGGAATTAGAAACATTATATCCATTTGCCAATAACTCGACTATTTAAATGCTCAGCTTAAATGGCCAGATATAATTTACGGTTTAACCAGGGAACCTATTTCTCTGAGAGCAAGTTTCAGTAATTCTTTTAGCACCAAAATTTAAGGTCTGATTTTTGGAATTCCAGACCTTTCGGAGTTGATATTGTTAACCTGATGTTAGACGTTCCATTGCTCAGGAGAGGACCCATCGCAAGCCTGATAGGGGAGGGAAAACAAAGGCAGATTTAAGAGGCGGTGTATACGTACAATGGAATACTACCCGGTGATGAAAAATGAAATCTTGCCATTAACTAGAAGGTATTATGCTAAGTGAAATTAGTCAGAGGAAGAAAAATATCCTATGATTTCACTCATATGTGGAATTTGAGAAACTTAACAGGGGAACATAGGGGAAGGGAAGGAAAAATAAAATAAAAACACAGAGGGAAGCAAACCATAAGAGACTCTTAGATACAGAGAACAAAGTGAGGGTTGCTGCAGGGGAGGGGGGCCGGGGGATGGGCTAAATGGGTGACGGGCATTAAGGAGGACACTCATTGGGATGAGCACCGGATGTTCCACGTAAGTGATGAATCACTGGGTTCTACTCCTGAAGCCAAGACTACACTGCAGGCTAACTAACTTGAGAATAAAAAATAAAATAAAGTAATTTTGCCATGTTTCTTAAGCTCAGAAATAAGATTTGGTAAAAAGAGTAAGTGGAAAAAGGGGTTTAAAAACCTGTGGGGAATTATTCGTGGTCTCTATTCAAATGATGAAGAGTTAACAGAAATTTCAATTTACAGGAGAATCCTATTTTAAAAATGAGTCAAAACCATAAACATTTTAGGAACTGTAACTGAAAAGTTTGTCTCCTATTGTTTTCAGAGACAAAAGAGGATTTTAAAATGACAGATGAGAAAACAGCACTTTTTCTTCTTTACGAGTAAATTGATAGCGAACTGGTTACCTTTAAGTATGCGTCAGTCATCTGGTTTTTGTCGAAGGGAGGCCACCGCAGGCTGAGCTGCGCTGTGACGTCACTAATAGCTTACATTTCTATGGGTCCCCTACGAAGGATACATGCACCTAACCCAGTCACTTAGCGCAGACCCTGTCGCTGTTCCAGCCTCCTTCGTGCGAAGCGAGGCCTGGCCGCCGCGAGGGCACAAGCGCGGGGCACCGCGGGAGGGCCGGGCGGCTTCTGGCTTCAGGGGTTCAGGGGGGGTCGTGGCTCTGCCACGCGAAGCTATTTGCCGAACCAACTGCCGTGAGCCAAGCATTTCGGGCCTGCGTTCGTTCATTCAGTCGTGGAGTCAAGGTTTAAAGAAACAAAACGAATTCACGACCTTCGTAAAGCTTGTATTATAGTGGGAGGGACAGGCCGTACACAGTTCGTGTATCAACACGGCAAGAATCACAAGAGCAGGAAGGCGGAAAGGCCTGGAATCAAGCTGGTATTTCACAGCCTACCCAGAGAACCCCCGCTACCAGGGTGTCCTGTGAGGCCATGAAGCGGGTGCAGGCACCACCCGCGGGAACACGTCCCAGGCAGGGGGACGGTCACGTGAGGGATGTGGGCTCACTCTTGGCACATCTGGGGGCCGGCAGGGCAGTGTGGGGGGAGCAACGGTCAGGGAGGAGGCTCTGGAGGATTGCACAGGGCCAGACAGGCCATGGGAAGCCTTCGGTTTCTGTTTTAGATCTCGAGGGAGAGGGAAAGTTACCGGCAGTTTCCCCGGGGTTAGGGAAAACCAGCACTGCCACTGACGGAGTTGGGGCAGGTGCCATCGGGAGGTGAGCCCCGGGCACGCCGGGTCAGACAGGCCTCTGGGAAGGGATATCTACAGGTCAGGAGACAGAGCCGCACCGGGCACATAAATCCGGTCATGGCCACATAAAAGGTACTGAAAACCCTGAGCTCACGAGATCACTTAGGGACTCGGCACACGTGGAGGGAGCGCAGGTTCTGGATAAAAAGGTTCACTGGATTTTGAATCCCGTCCTTGCTTTCGGAAGCAGTGTAACCTCAGGCAGGCGGCTTACTCTCTTTGTGTTTCAGCTTCTAGGAGCGTCTCAGAACTAAGAGGTGCTCAATAAAGACACTGAGCGAAGGAGTCACCGAGCCGTCTGGCTTGCGGCTTCTCGGGAAGGGGAAGGGACAGCGGCTGGGTCTGCGAGGGGAGGGCGGGAATGGATGAGTAATCCCGACATGAGTTCACGCGCACAAAACACCGGCCTGCCCCTTCGTCAGTGACCAGTAAACGTGACCTGATTCTTAACCCTACTGTTGTAAGTACGCTTGCAAAGTCTTATTTCAGATGTAACGATTACTTTGTCAGACGCAAAGATTTTAACCGCTAACGTAGGTTGGCCACAGAATCAGACGCACACAGAGCTTGTCGTTTAAGGCTGATTCCCCCTCCGCCCCCCACTCTCTGCTGTGGGGTACTTCTAAATTTGCCCTCACCATAAAGTAAAGGAACTCGCAGGTACTCTGCTGAGTCAGAGGGAAGAAAGCCACCTTGAGAGGTCCCGTGGCCCATCCCCTGCCTTCAGGCCAAATTGTCTTAATCATCCGAGAGAAAGGGTTCTCTCTCCACTTCCAAAGACTTCCAGAAACGAAGCCTGAATAACTTGCCACAGTAAGGCGCTTGAACAGGCCTGTCAGAAGATACTTGTTTTATATTTAACCTTAATCTCTCGGGAGCCGCTCAGAATCCTTTTTTCTTTTACTCTGTTCTCCACAGGGCTGGGGAGTACCACCTTCTGGGCAAGACGACTCAGGAAGGCGGGGGGGGGGGGGGCAATGAGGGAGCCCGTGGCCTGGAAGTTCCTGGCAAGCCTGACCGAAGGAGGACCTATTTCAACCGCTACTGCCCGATGCTGGTTTTGGGCAGCCAGACGTGCAAAGCTTTAACGTAACAGTAATAACAGACCACACGTACCAAATGCCTACTGTGAGCCATATACTGTTCTAGGTACTCCACACGCCCTCCACACACACTTCATCTTTATTTATTTCTTTAAATGTCTATTTATTTTGAGAGAGAGAGCAGGGGGGACAGAGAGAGGAAGACAGGGAGAAACCCAGGCAGGCTCTACCCTGTCAGCACAGACCCTGATGCAGGGCTCAATCCCACGAACCAGGAGATCATGAACTGAGCCACCCAGGCGCCCCTCCTTTAAGACTCCTTGTGAGCCCGAGGGGAGAGGTGCCAGTGACAAGGGATCAATCCCCACAACTCCCTTTCTCAGCCACTTCTGCAGGTGACACAGAAGCAATAACTCTTGCGGTGAAGCTTCTGGGAAGTATGCTAACAGGAGGCTGACCCAGCCAGGAGGTGCAGCGTTCTCCTCTTCCTCCTCCTTTCTGCCTGAACCCTGCCAGGATGGCTGGAACCACAACAGCCATCTGGAGACGGGGAGGAGCCTCAGGAGACAGGGCGGGGGGGAAAAAAGGAAGGAAGAGGCCTGGTTTCTTAGTAACTACGAAGACTTGTGCTCAAAGTCTGCAGCTGCTGGTATTCTTACATGAAAGAAAATAAACCTCTCATTTGTTTGAATTTATGGGTAATCCAGATCTCATCCCCGTCCTAAAAGATAGAGCACTGCGTTCCGAAATAAGGGATGTTGAGTATCTCTTTAGTTTTCTGATGCAGACATATCCAACTATGCTTTCTTATTTGAACAGAAAACTGTTTTCTTTTCTTCTTCCTATCAAAAGCTGCTTAAAGGTTGCAGATGGTTCTCCATAATTAAAAAAAAAAAAGATGAATTTTGATTAGATTCCAAGAAAAAGGAAAGAAGAAAAAGAAAAGAATTTGTTTACAGAGTGTCTTCAGTTCACACGGGGCCTTTCTTCTCCCTCCAACACACCTGAGTCGTGCACGCAAACAAGTCACAATGACGTTCAGCGTGTTTCACGGCAGCACCACTGACGCTGAGGCTGTGCTAACGTTACTTTCTTTAGACCCTCATAGTTTCATCTTTAAGCAGGCTCCTCATCTTACTGTAATCATTCTGGAAGGCAGCATGTAATTAATAGTTGAGACCTAGGCTCTGGAGGTGGACAAGCAAAAGCCTGGCATCCGGAGCCAGGCTCCAGCATTTACTGTGCCAACTCAGGCAAAGTTGATCCGGTTTTCTCCCCTGGAGAAGGGTTTTGAAACTCAGTCTTTCCTGAGATGTTGTGAGGCTTATATAAGACAATGTGGTACATACACACCTCAAGCTCTTAAGGACAGTTGTCATTACTGTTATCGAAACAGAGGTTCTTTCTAAGCGAGAAGTATTTTTCTCAAGAGTTCTTAGTTTGGTGTTACATAACCTTTTTCTCCTTGGCAAGAGAGTCGGGAGCTCACCCTCGGTGACACACATCTAACGACAACAAAAAAACAATAGTTTCCTTCTATTTGCAGAGTACTCCGCAATTTCGTAGCCTCATTTAACTTTCCAGAAGGTGAGCACTGTTTTGTCCATTCACTTTATTCATTAAATATAAGGTTTCATAAGCTTCCTGTTGGCTTGCTCACATCTACACAACACGTGACAGCTGGGGATCCAAAGTTTGGTCTCTTGACTCAAGCTTCAGTATTTGTCCTATAGCTGTTAACTGCAATGATGAATTAATTTGTCAGAAACATTAATGTTTAGAACTAAGATCTCTTATGATGAAATACAAGATCAGTTGTTTATAACATTTTTTCTGGCAAAAGAGGATTTAAAAATTGTTATCAATTACATATATCATCACTAGACATCCCAAGAAAATTTTTTTTTTAACATTTATTTTCAGAGAGAAAGAGAGGCAGAGAGAGAGAGAGAGAGAGAGAGAGAGAGAGAGAGAGAGAGAGAGGGAGGGAGGGAGAGAGAGAGGGAGAGAGAGAGAGAGAGAGGAGATCCCAAGCAGGCTCTGCACAGCCCCATGTGGGGCTCGATCTCATGAACGGTGAAATCATGGACTGGGCCTAAATCAAGAGTTGGCCACTTAACCAACTGAGCCACCCAGGTTGCCCCTGGACATCCCAAAGAGTTTGGATGAGAATTCTCTATCTGAAGCATCAAGACCGCGTGTTGGAATGTGATGGAATGTAACTGTCACCACAGACTGGAGCGTGGCCGGGAAGGTGGGGGGGGGGGAGCCCTGCAAGGGCAGAGTCAGGATGAGTCCCCAAGTGACAAGGAGGTTGGGAAAGTTGCTGAGAATTAATTTCAAAAGAATGGTTTACGTACATACACGTCTAAAAAATAAAAAAAGGGTATTTTGGACAGGGAACAAAAACAAGGGCTGGGTTTATCAGCCTATTTCCATGCATCTCTGTGAAGCCCCAAGACCGAGTACGGCTTGTGCCAAGGCACATAATCGTTCAGTACTGGTTCCTCTGGCTCTTTCCATTGCATTCAAAATGGTCTATCCACATTTTATGAGCAGTTTACTGTATTTCATGGGACCGTTTGTTAATGCAGTTGTTCACGGTGTCTTGAGTTTGTTTTTTCAGCGAGGGCATCCACCTGCTACACAGAGGTGTCTTTTGGAAAAGATTGCTGGTAGATCCATCTGACAGTGGGATAATCAAAGCCATTATCTATTACTTTTAAAGAAAGCTGACTGTGATCAGCAGTATCTATGCATGTGAAATATTATGTATGTGAGAGTGGAAGGAACTTCATTTGACTTTCTGTGGGATCGTCAGCATCCCTGTGAGACAACGTTGGACTAGCAAATGGTTTTCAGTATTCCTGAAGAATCTGGCAGACAGTAACTGGCATCAGTGTGCATATCAGATTATTCAGTCTCTTTCAAATATGTAGAACAGAGATAATTTCAAGTACGCTCCCCATAGCAATTGTATGTAAATTCAAATCCAACATTAGGAAATTAAAATAGGAATGTCTACTCTGTTTTAAAATTGCTAATGCGGAGTTAAATTCTACCTTCCCATATTTAGTCAATAAGTATTTACTGAGCATTTTCTATGTTTTAGGCACTGTGCTAGGCACCGGGGGGTATGGCAGCAAAAAAACTTAAAGAAGGCAGACACTGATCAGAGAATTACTTCAAGATAAAATTGCAGTTATGAAGGAAAACTGTCTAACAGTATGAGAAGCTATAATTACGGTACATTTGAAAAAAAAAAAACAACCTCATTCTGCTGCAGTATGGGGAAACGACAGGGAAGAGGTTGTTGCAAGTGGAGGTGGGGCATTCGAACAGCAAGTAGGCTCCTGGTATTCTAGAAGCAAGCCAGACGACACGACCCTGGACCAGCATGGTGGTGGTGGGTGTGGAGAGTATGTTGGTCTGTAAGACCCGAAAAATCGTGTAAACTCCAGGAGCCTGGAATTCAGGTCCACCACAACCTGGCCTCCACCGATCTTTCTCTGGACACTCCGTGCACCCCCCGGGGGCGCCGTAGGCATCAGCCTCACCTTGGACTAGTTATTACCAGCATGCTCCAAGTCGTGACCTTCACAGGACCACTGCAAGTGTTTGCTCCCTTCTCCCGCTGCTGGTTTGCCTGGTAAGATGGCCATCATCAGTGGCCGTTAAGTAGATGGCTACTAAACTGACAGCTTTGTAGGAAGTACTTTTTAAAAGTTTTCTTAGAGTTTTCACCCACGCTACGGCAGCTACCATGATGTCGTCCGTTCCCGCTGCTGGACAACATTCCACTGAGGACATTACAGTTTATTCCTCTGTGGAAGGGCGTCTGGGCTGTTTCCAGGCTCGGCTTCAAAAATAATGTTACTTTGAACACTGTTACATAAAGCTTTTTCTAGATACATATTCTTATTTCTCTGGGATAAAATTATCAGGAGTAGAATTACTGGTTTATAGGGTAGATAGATGTTCGACATCTTTATTGTTCATTTATTTATTTAAAAAAATGTTTATTTTTGAGAGAGAGCGTGCAAGCGGGGAAGGGGCAGAGAGAGAGGGAGACAGGATCAGAAGGAGACTCTGCCCTGACAGCGGTGAGCTCGACCAACCATAAGATCATGACCTGAGCCGAAGTCTGATGTTCAACTGAGCCACCCAGATGTCCCTATGGTTCAACATTTTTGAAGAAACGGCCAAATATCTCATAGTTGTGCTATTTTACACATGTATGAGTTCCAGTTGCCCTGTAACCGTGCCCACACTTGGTGCTGTCCGTGATTTTTGTGTTAGCCGCTCAAGGGGTGGGCAGGGGGGAGGGCACGTGCAGCGGCGCCCCACTGAGGTTGTAACTTGAATTTGCACCTCCTGGATGACCAATGACTGAGCACTTCTGCATATTCTTCGTGGCCATCTGAACATATACTTTTGTGACACTTCTGGTCTAGGTTGTTGCCTATTATAAAAACTGGATTATGTTTTTCTTATTGAGTTTCACAGTTTCTTTATAGAGTTCAGATAAAAGTCCTTTGTCAGATATATGTGTTGCAAAGATGTTTTCCCTGACAGTGGCTTGTCTATTTTTTTTAATGACGTCCTCTGATTAGGAGATGTTTGAAATTTTGATAGAGTCAAATTTCTAAATCTTTTCTTCATTTCTATTTTTTCAGTATTTTTTCCTATAAGTTTTATAAATTTAACTTCACCCTGAAGTCATGAACCATCTCAGATTACCATTTGTAAACGGAGTGAGTGAGGGATGGGAGGGGGCAGCGGAGGGGGGGGGGAATCAAATCTATCCCTGCTATCCAAATACCTAATTGTCATAGCATTACACTTACTGAAAAGACAATTCTTTACCCACCCAATTGCTCTGGTGCCCTCAAAAGCAGTTAAGTGTGGGGCCATTTCTGGACAGTCACTGGCCCGTTACCCACGCTTGCACAGTACCACGGAGTCTCCCTTACTCTGGTTTTGTAAGTCGGGAAGTCAGTGTTCCAAACGTGTTCTTCATCGTCAAGACTGCTTTGGCTACTCTAGGTCCTCTGAATTTAAATAAACAAATATACAAACCTACCTGTAGAGGTTCTGGACTGTACCGAATTTATAGCTAATTTCGGGGAGAACCAACATCTTCATCAACATTGAGTTCTCCAGTACGAAAGCATGGGGCACGTGTCTCCATTTAGCTTCGTCTTCATTACTTCCTATAAGCAGTGTTTTACTAACCGTGGTCAGTATAGAGGTCTTGCACATTTTTTGCTAAAATTACCCCTAAGAATCCTCACACATCACTGGTGGAAATTTAAAACGGTACAGCTGCTTTCAAAAAGCAGTTGGGCAGTTTCTTAAAAAGTCAACCATAAAATTACCACTGGACTCAGCAACTCTGCTCCTAGATATCTACTCGAGGGAAGTGAAAACACAAGACTTGCACACCAGTGTGCCCAGCAGTGCCATTCGTAAGAGCTAAGAAGTGAAAACAACCCCGTATGAATCACCTGGGCAATGTATACACAAAGTGGAGTCTACCCATAAATGGACCACCATTCGGTAAGAAAAGAAGACGACAGATAAATGTTATAATGGGGGTGAACCTCAAAAACACAATGCCAAGTGAAAAATACTGATGTAAAAGAGCAGATATTTTGAGTCTATCTATCTAACGTGCCTAGAAAAGGGAAATCTGTAAAGATAAAAATGATGCTGGTGGGGGCCTGGGGTTGGAGCTAGGAAAGGGATTCACCATAACAGGGAGGAGGGAGTGGATGGCAATGAGAAAGACGCGCTCAGATGGGATTATGGGGATGGGTGCGCAACTCTGCAAATTTACTAAAAGTAATTACATTTTTTAATTTCAATGGTGAATTGTACAGCATGTAAAATATGCGTCAATAAAGCTGTTTAAAAATGGTCCTATGTAACCCAAAAAAAAAAAAAATGGTCCTATGTATTTTATGTTTTTCAATGCTATAGCACATGGTCTCTCTGGGGGACTGTCTTCCACTTGTTAATTGCTAGTGCATGGAAACACAGGACTTGTATACTGACTGCGTTACAATTGATAAACTGACTGATTCGTCTGAATAGTCTTTTCGTGGGTCCCTTAGGACTTGCAACCACCCGATCATGTTATCAGTGAATAAAGACAGTCAACTTCTTCTTTTTCAGTCTGTATGCCTATCATTCCTTTTTACTCACCTTCCTGCACAGATCGGGCCTCTCAGCACAACACGAGTGTAAGCGGGGGCTCTCAAAGCTGCTGTGCCCCTAGCCTTGGCAGGAAAGCAGGGACTGTTTCAGTTAAGTCTGATGTCAGCTTGAGGGTGTGTATCTGTGTGTGTGTGTGTGTGTGTGTGTGTGTTCTGGCAGATGTCTTTTATCAACTTGGGAAAAACTGCCCTGCATTTCCAGTTTGCCCACATCTCTGTTTGTTAAATTCTGTCAAACATCTTTCCCGAATTTGTGGAAACGATCACATGATTCTTCTCCATTACTTAGTTAATGTGGCGAATTACACTGATTGACTTTCACGTATGATAGAAATCTTGCGTTGCTGAGATAAACTCTACTTGGTTGTGGAAAGTAACCGAGTTTTGATGTGCTAATATATTTTGGTAAAAGAATTTTCAGTTATGATCATGAGGGATAGTCTCCCTTCCTCAAGATCTTTGACCATATCTGCAAAGTCAAAGTCCCTGCTGCCCCGTAAGGAAACATGGATCCTGGGGATTGGGATGTGGGCATTTTTAAGAGCCATTATCCTGCCAACCAAAGCTGCCACAGGCCAGGGAGTCAGTGAGTGTAGGCAACAGTCTCTTCCTGTAACTTCAGAGATTTAAGTCTGCAAGCCCCTTCAACCACACTGAGATAGAAGGATAGGAAGCCATTACAGCATGTTCTTGGACAGTGAAAACATTTTGTCCCAAATCATTCAAAAATATCTCATTCCAAAGGGAAATTTGAAGTTTTCTACCCAAAGAACTTAAAATTATAAGTTCAAAGGGCAGAACACGGCCCTTAAAGATGCCAGAATACATGAGATGGACCCCCAGGGATCTTTTCCACAGGCCTCTGCTCCTGCAGATGTCCCCGGGGCAAACTGTCACCTCGTTCAAGTCTTAGATCACCTCCTCCATGAAGCTAAGCATGACTGTCATATTTAGACATGAGTAGCACCAGATTTGAGCTCTATAAGGGCACAACCTTTATCCTTTTTGTTCACTGACACTTGTCAGACATCTAGGAGAGTTCTTGGCACACAGTAGGTACTCAACAGTCATTTGCTGAACGAAAGAATGGAAGACATTACAGAAATGCCAATAACTTATTTCTTTGGGAAACAAACATTTACTTAGCAACCAGCTGCCAGGCACTAGGAAGGTATAAATAATACCTCATTACATAATGCTTATTAGTCAAGAAGGGCAGTCCTCAACGTTGGCATCGTTGGCCCATCGAAGTTACCTGTAGAGTCTAAAAACTTCCAGATAGCTGTGCTACACCAAGACCCAGATTAAAAAAAAATAAACAGAAGACTGGTCGGGGCACCTGCTTTTTCTTTATTTACGGCTGTTATCAGGGACGCTCCTACACAGCCGGAGGAGGGAGGACTGCATGCATTTTCACAGGAGATGTTCAATGCTATCAGACTTCTTACTGTGTTTCCAGTAAAGGAACTTTTAAAACAGATGCTGACTTCTTGAATGTTATTAGTTTAACTGAAAACACAGGTAGATCACTTGTCTGACCAGACTGCACTAGGTACTGAGAACAGAAAGATGAATACAAAGGGTCTCTCGAGGGCCTCTCTATATAAAAAGCAGACAGAGTCTCAACAGTCTAGAAGGCACACGGGAGAGGAGGGGCAAGGAGAGCATTTTGAACACACAGAAGGTCGGCTTAGTGCGTAACAGGACATGGAAGGAAGGGGATGTACCACGAAGACAGGGTCAGGGACACTTGCCGGATGAGAAAACCACTGACTCAAGGAGCCCGCTGCTCATGCAAGCAATGTGGCAAGGACTGAAATGTATAGAAAAGCAAATCATCCGGTTTGTGCCATTCTGGAAAAGTCTAAAAGAAATCACATCTAAGTTTTATACAAATATGCCAAACAACCACAATGTCCTTAAAAGGTCTATGTAGGGAAAATAACTGAAGGAGCCACGAAGGAATTAAATTTACTCTCATAACTTAGGCTCTGACACCTACTGAATGTGTGATTGAGCAAATTACCCACAAGCCGAGACTGAACAATTCAACGTAAGGTTGGACTGTATCGGTGGGTGACCTGAATGAGGCTACAGACAAAATCGGGGCCAAATCGAGAGAGGCCTTGCCACCGTGATGACTTCTAATGGATGGGATGGTCTTTCACTAATCCTTTAATCCATCCTATTTAACAGTCAGTTGCTAGCACGAACAATCTTGTTATATTGGTAACCGCCAAGGCTGAGCACCACGTCCCTCTTCAGAAATCTCTTCGCTTTTCAATTTGCCATACATGCTTTTCATCTCTCTGTAATCACATTTTCCTTGATCTTAAACTTCAAATAATCCAAGGGGTAACCGCTCTCCTGGAGAAGCACAAGCCTCCACCAGAGTTGGGTAACAGATGGTCCGTAACCATACTGTCTTTCCAAAATTCAAAAATTCTGAATCTCAGACTCTTAGCCCCAAGGATTTTTAGATAATTACAGTGATGACAGCTGATGATAGCATTTACAATGTGCCAGGAACTGTTCAAAGTGCCTTCCGTATACTTAAACTCGTCAACTCTAGAAGAGTCCTATACGGTAGTTACTGTTAGCATCACCCGCGTTTTACGGACAAGGAACCTGAGCGTAGGTTAGGTCAGGTGGCCTCAGCTGCACACAGAGCTGTGACTCATATCCAGGAGCTAGCTCTCCATCCTCATGAACCAAGTCTTGACTCAGCCTTCCTTAAGGCACTGTTTTATCGGTGTTACTTCGGCCAAGGTGATACGTATAGGTTTTTTCCCACATCTAAAATGTCGTATCTCCTTCCCTGAACTCTGCCAGGAGCTGCTTATTTGCGTTAAAGTGCTGGTAAGCATACTTCCACTGTCAGACGCTCACCGAAAAATAAGTTCAGACACTGACCGTGCAAATATGGAGTCAAAGGTTATGGGCACTTAAGGTTCTTGATGAACACTTGTAAATTACTTTCCAAAAGGAACATGTCCCTCCGTGGTGACAAATAGAAGGGCAAATACAATCTGTACTATGTCTGAATTATTTCCGCCTCTCAAGTTGTGAGTCCGGTAAATGAGGTTTGACTAGATTCTGAGAAATTCAAGCGCCCTGACGTTCTCTATTATAAATTATTCTTCACAAGTAACTTCAAGCTCTGACCTCACGTCTGTGCCTCCAAACATTTGAGGACTCCAATCATCCAAATTAAATGATGCCTTCAATACTTTTCCGTCTCACAAATGGGCAATCAACGGCATGCATAATTTTATTCAGATTATTTGTTGGGATTTTACCGACTGGAGTCTTCCTTGGAAAAAGTCTGTACAAGTTTCTAGATGCGGTAACCGAGCACTCCTAACAGCAGCCGGTGCACGGCAGACAGTACAGAAGAACGCTCCGACTGTCTGCGCTCACAGGCCGCCTCTAGCTAGCACTTACTCTCCAGGAGCCTCAGGGAAGTTCCACGGCCTCCGTGCCGCAATTTCCTCATTTCTGTACAACGGGATGGTAACAGGGACCTACCGCCACAGGCTGCGAAATGCACAATGTGTGGCAGCCAGTACGTGCCACGTGAGCGAGTTTACCGAACCTCTGCTCTGTACATCACGCCTGCCGTCCCAGCCAATCACCATCTTACGAGTCAAATACGGTCTTCGTTTGATGGATGAGAGAAGAAGACTGAACAAGTGACCAGGCCCAAACCACGCAGCAAGGGAAGCGATGGACGGAGCCGGGATTCGAATCCTGGTTAGCTTTGAACGGGGGTGTTATAGCCCCCCCCCCCCGTCTTTGAGACTAAATCATGCCACAATTTAACTAAATCATAGAGGATCTGTTAGGGAAAGTCTCCTACAAATCCACAAAAATACATTTTAAGGATGTGTGGGACAAGGCGGAAGGAAACACAGGGGAAGCCCGCGAGGAGATCGCAATTTTATAGCAAAGGTGTAAAGCTGGGGTTTGCTCACCAGCACGCCAACTTTTTGGAAACCCTGTCACATAGCCTACATTTCAGCAGCGACGCTCCTGGCCTGTGCGCGGGCTCGCAGCATCTGTCGCGGCTCTGAATGGCTGATCATAAGCACCGTTTCAGCCTTCTCAACGCTATTAAGCAGATGGCAGCGCGAAATCCAAATGATGTAGTACGTCTCCCCGGTGGACTTTGTTTCCACATACCGCCATCATTTCGCAATTCCTCAGCCATAAATCTCGTGTATTCTCAAGAACACGAAAGAGTGCACGGACACTGGCAGTTGATTTACCACCACTAGCCTGCGTCCGCCCCTCGCCTATGTTTCCACGTGCTTGTAAAGATCGCCGTGAAGATGCCACGTGGAGCAGAGGGGAGGACAGGACTTGGGTATTCTCCACACTTATAGGGCCAGGTTTTGCCACTTGCTGCCTTCACGTTAAGCAAAAGAACATGGGCTCGAGCTTTAAGAGAGCTGTGTGGGAGGCCTGACTTGTCAACTAGGTGACTTTGGTCAAGTTCACATTCCTTGAGCGTCAGTCTCCTTTGTAAAAGTAAAGCCTGACGCTCCTCTGGAGGTTCTTGGGGATAAAACGAAACGGCTGGCACAAGAACAAAAACGAAACGGCGGGCTGGTACCGTAACAAATGCTTCCGAAGTATTTAATGGATACTTGATGTCTTCAATGTGTGCCAAATTAATGAATCTGGAAGATTTCCCTATTTTCTTTTTTGTTAATTCTAAGGAATTTCCTGTTGAAGCTATAAAACTTCCTGGCTTGCTTTTAGTACAAAGTATCGAGAGTTCAGTAACTCCGAGGGAGACCTAAACACGGCCCTCGGACTCACTGGCCACCCTTCCCATGTCAGCAGTGGCGCTCCCTAGCCGGCCATTCATTACCCAGGGAAACAAATACTGACTGTGGTGTCGGCCACCCTGCGGCACCTCCGGACCTGTGGCAGGACGTCCGCCATCATGGGCACCACCCACCCACCTAGTGACCTAACGTTACTTTCTATACAGACTTTGTTTCCGCTTTAATGTATCGTAATTGAATTACAGCAACATTCATAAAATCATGTGCCTGACATGACATGCTGATTATTTTCCCAGTAACTTTAAAATCATCAGACCTTTGGGGCGCCTGGGTGGCGCAGTCGGTTAAGCGTCCGACTTCAGCCGGGTCACGATCTCGCGGTCCGTGGGTTCGAGCCCCGCGTCAGGCTCTGGGCTGATGGCTCGGAGCCTGGAGCCTGTTTCCGATTCTGTGTCTCCCTCTCTCTCTGCCCCTCCCCCGTTCATGCTGTCTCTCTCCCAAAAATAAATAAAAACGTTGAAAAAAAATTAAAAAAAAAAAAATAAAATCATCAGACCTTTATCTAAAAAAAAAGGTCTGGCTGTGTGCCACCTGCAAGCATGTTGCGAAACATTAGTGATACGTGTACTAGTCTTGGGAGAACATTCCTGTAACGGAAAGAGAAAGGACTGAAATCAATAGTCACCAAGTGGGTAACTCAGGTCACTTATTAAGTCTTTCTCTGGGTCTCAGTTTTCTCAAGACTAAAATGGGGATTATCATATCCACCTTCTAAGGTTAAAGTGAACACAGAGGAGAAAGACCTCACACTCACACGGATGTGCCTTAGTGAAACCGATATTGTGCGGTGTGTGCCTTTGTGCTACTTTGTGATCACAGGAGGGATCAAATATTCCTTTGCGAATTTACAATTACGAGACACACCAACTACAACACTGTGATAGTTTTTAAAGCTCTTGACCTATTTTGGCCTCGCCAAGTGACCGCACCTGGCATCTACTCTCCCGGCAAACTCACCGAGTCTAACGCAGTGTTACCAGCTACGGTCACCGCGCTGTGCAACGGCAAGTGTCAGTAGGATTATAAATAAAACATCCGCTGAAGAACTAATCCCATCTAATTGAGAACGAAAAGGATATATTTACAAAGGGTTTCCAAGAGTCAAAACTAGGACTTCTGTGAAGACTCCAGTCCTGCCAGAGCAGGGGCAGGCAGGTCCCTGAGGGCTGAGGCCATTTAACACCTGCTCTTTTTTATTCACCAGAGCTATTCGGGAGGTGTGTCCCAAATCAATCAATAACTAGTTCTGAACCAGCGTGTATTAGAACAATTCCAGTATCATAAAGAACGGTTCCCGTTTCTCTTCACAGTAACTGTCTTGACAGCTTGGTACTCATTAAATGTGTGGAGTTAGATAAACAATGCTCTGTTTTACACCACAACATCAGCACTACCAAGGTCATTACAAAAATCAATGGGGAAATGTAGCTGAACTACACCGAATTTTCTCTCACTCTGCAGGGAGTCTCATTTGTACTCTGATTTTAATACAAGGTATTTGAAAATTGGGAGAAAAAAAATCCTAACTTGTAAAACCTCCTGAGAGAAACCGGTATTTGTGCAACAGAACAGCGTCCTAAAATGATCCCAGCTCATGAAGTTTAAACGTCATTACTGAAAGGGACCCCTTCCCACAGCAGGTAATAATACCCAATGGCCAGCCATAGAGGCCTGCTGCTTTGCTCTGTTGTGTTTTCAAGTGGGTCACGGCTGCTCAGTTTGCTAATCCGTTTACGGTAAATACCGACACTGGCCATGCCCTCCGCAAGGTCCCTCTCTTCTCTCTCCCTGTAAATCATTTACTCACACACACTCTTTCCGGATTTGCTGGTGCCTTCCCTGCGTGAAATGAGAAGCAGAGTGATTTCGAACTGGGGAAGGACAGCGGGTGTTTACTCAGCTCAACGGTGCTAACTGCCTCCCACACTTCCCCGGGTGCCTCCCACACTGCCCCAACTGCCTGGCACGCCGACTGCCCCGGGTGCCTCCCGTAAGTTCTTGTGTTTGACATGCCTCCCTCTCCATGGTTCCCAGAGACTGTGGGCTTTCCTGACTCATGCAACTTTCAGGCTGGCCGTCTAAAGCAGCAGCAAAGTTGCACACGTTACAAACGGAGGCTGAGAGAGGTCAAACATCTTGCCCAAAGCCACATAACCAGCAAGTATCAACGTGGGGTCTAAATACAGGTAGACCAGTCTCTTGACCACCGTGGCCCGGATCTCCAAAAGTCTTCCGTATCACATCCGTATCAGGAGAACCATTTTTGATCTCGTAACTGTGACCGTTTACATGCACGTGTAGCACGTGTGCCACAGTATTAAGAAGTTATGTTTCCACGCGACACAAAACATCAGAAGTTTACGAGGATGACCACGTGTTGGCCCTCTCTGTACCTGGTGTGCTGGCTTGCTTACCCCAGGGGTGCGCGCCCTCATCCAGAGACACCATGCTGTGCTGTCTCGCCAGAGACAGAGCAAGCGGCGGTCTTACTTAAGGCTGCATTATCTACGAGAAATTTGTAGTTTAAAGTTCGCTAGTAGCCACGTTAAAAAGAACAAGAGCGGCGCCCAGCTGGCTCGGGAGGTCAAGGGCCATCTCACAGCTCGTGAGTTCAAGCCCTGCGTCGGGCTCTGTGCTCACAGCGTGGAGCCTGTTCGGTATTCTCTCTCTCTCCCTGTCCCTCCCCCACTTACCACTCTTTCTTTCCAATTAATAAACATTTTAGAAAAGCTTAAAAAAAAAGCTTGCTTAAAAAGAAACAGGTAAAATTAATTTCAGCAAGGTGTTTATTTCATCGTCTATCTCCTACGAAGTCTTCGGACGCCGCCGCGTGGCCTACACGCCCAGCACACCCACCGCGCCAGCCACACTGCAAGCACTCGGCGGGCACGTGTGCGAGCTGCCGCGGTGGACAGTGCGGTCGAACCTGTGCTTGTGCTCTTTCTTCCACGCCACGCGTCAAAGAACGTCTTCAGAACAGCTCTGCGATCTAAGAGGAGACCAACCAAGTAAAGAATTCGGCAGTAACACTGAACTATACGCACACGTGAGAGGAGTACTGAAGTCCGAAGTCGATTTTACAGGACCTGAAGTGGCAAAGTCCAGGACTTTCAGACCACGGATCAAGTGTTCTGGGGCATTCTCTGTTAGTGAACGCTAAGGCTGTGTGCTCCTTGACAGGGGTGGCAGTGAATGCTATTTGCCGAAAGGAACGAACGTAAAATCGGAAAAATAAGGCCCCTAATTCCATCAGTCCGGTCCCACAATAATACGCAGCAGAAATGAAATTCTAGGTTTGAGAGAGGTAGTCCACGTCTGATAAGGCAATGCTTCCTGATCAGATGGGAGGCCTAATTCTTAGGGGATTCAAAAGCATCACAAAGTATTAGATTTTTGAAGACCGTTTATGGGACATACTAATTGGAATTAATTCCAGCCACTGAGATCAAAGCAGACTGGAAAGGCAATGCAACAAAGTACAAAGAGAACGCTTTGGGGCCAAGGTGGGTTTGTACCACTGCTCAGCCTTTCGAGTGTGGATGATGAGCCATTTAACCTCTCTGAACCTGTATGCAAGGGAATGGCATGTTTAGACTTGAATTTTGCACTATTTCGGGGCACGCTGAGAGGGGACAGAGAATTGATGTGAAGCCCACGAAACAGTACCAGGCACAGAGTAAACACTCAAGTCGCTGAAGAGGACGGTGGTAGCGATTTCCTTTTCTTTTTAAGTTTATTTATTTACTTTGAGAGAGGGGGCAGGGGCAGAGAGAGGGAGAGAAAAAGAATCGGTGGTGATTTCCTTGTTAGTACTCACTTTTTGGTCCTGGGGATGATTTGAACATTTGGTATCCTAACTGGTTTATACCAGATTTCTAATTCTGAGACATTCAGTGTTGTGCTTAAACCAAGTGTTACAGTATATGCATACGATGGGCTGGACTGTGCCCCCACCCCAGATCGTATGTTGAAGCCCCACCCCCCAGTACCTCAGAATGGGAGCGTATTTGGAGATGGGGCCCTTAAAGAGGTGATTAAATTAAAGTGAGGCTGTGCGTGGGTCCTCATCCAATCTGACTGGTGCCATCGGAAGAGAGGAAATGTGGACATGCACAGAGACCAGAGATGCACATGCACAGAGAAAGACCCCGTGAGGACACAGCAAGAAGGCGGCCATGTGCACGTCAAGGGAAGAAGCCTCAGGAAAGACCAAATCCCCCAAGACCTTGACCTTGGGCTTCTAGCCTCTGTAACTGTGGGAAAATAAAATTCTATTGCCTCAGCCACCTAGACTGTGGTTATTTTGTTACGGTAACTCTAGCAAACTAATACAGTGCATAAAACCATCTTGTCAAACTCCATCGTATAGCTGCTTAGTTTCCAGGAGTTTCTAGTAGAGCAGCTGCTTAGTCACACCCAGTAAGGCTGTGTGTGTGTGTGTGTGTGTGTGTGTGTGTGTGTGTGCGGGGGGGGGGACACGGCTGTGGGGGGGACAGCTGTTGGGGGGGCACATGGCGTGAGGGGACACGTGTAGGCAGGACCCAGGTTCAAAGTCTGCTCCTCTGCCGGTAAGCTGCGTGATCTTAGGCAAGTTGTCTAATTCTGATAAATCACAGTTTCCTTCTTCTTTGAAAGGACTGACGTTTATGTCACAGGTCATGAGGATTAGACGAACACTCAGAACACCTAACCAAGAGTGGCTTCTCAATTTGTCAACGTGTGCCACCCTCACACAATCCTCCGTCCTCCTCCAGGTATGATGAGTTGCAACACTGCAAAGATCACTTCAAAGACGGCAGACGGGGGGTTGTCAGGCAAGATGCCTCTTCAGGTGAGTCTTCCCTGACATTTAAAGGCCTCATGATGCACCAGCCTCTTAATTGGTCCCTGCCTCGAGGCTTTCCCACCTGTCAGTCCAGCCCCTCCATGGCCGTGGAATGACTCTCTGAATCCAAGTCGAAACTCACCGCGCCTTGCGTGTAACTCTCTGGGGCTCCGGGCCACCTGCTGCCCGTGGCACCGAGTCTCAGCACGCGCAGGGGGGAGAGTGCGGCCGCTCCTTCCCCCACCTCCCTGCCGCGCCTCACACCTTCTAGCTCTGCCCACGAACTGGAGTTGCAGATGGCACGTGCTGCCCCCACCGGGCCCCGCTCTTCCAGCTCGGTGAAATGCCCTTCCCTGTCTGTACCCCGGTGACTCCTACTCACCCTTCCCTTTCTCAGTGAAAGGGTCCTCAGGGTTTGCAACCAGACTTTAGCGCTGCCTTCTTCGGGAAATCCCGAAGTGTTCCTCAGACCTGTCATAACGATTACCGTATTACATTACTCTTAAGTATTTTTTTTTCCTTCTGGCCTGTGAGCTTTTCAAAGGGTCTTTGCCTCCATAATCTTTGTATCCCAAGCATCGAGCATCCCCGACGCACATGGACATTCAACAAATTTTGGCTACATAAATGACCAAAGGGATGAACACTCGTGATCCATCATATTAACAATGCTATCACTCTAACATTAAGACTCCGAGCTCCCTAGGTCGAGCCTCACGTTCCGGATTGCTCCTTTACTTCTCTGAGCCCTCAGTTCGCCATTTGTAAAACAGATAGGTCAGCTCCTGCTGTAACCATTCAGACTCAACGAGACACAAGTAAGTAAGAGGTTTACACTCCACAGGGGATTTCTGGCAAATGGCTTCATCTTGTGCTCTGTGCTCCTTTTCTTCACCTATACAGTGAGAACGGTGCCCCATACTTGATACAGTTGCCGGGACACTTAAATGAGACACTATGTGACGTCGTGGCTAGCATCTACCAGTGCCGGTCCCCCCAGGCTGCGCCAACACCCTCAAGGATACCAGCACGATGCACAGGTTTCCACTCACAGAGACCAAGACCAAGTTGAGAGTCCAAGACTGAAGGGTCTCAACTGTTACAAGTTATAGGAGAAAAAAAATGTGACCTGAGCCTGAAAGGAAAAAGAATTTTATATCCTTGTCAACCTGGGTACCAGAGCTCACGAGTAACAGCAGCTGCCTGTTCAAAGTTGCCTGGTGCCACGTGAGTTCAGAAGTGGTTTACACTTCATCAAAACAACCACGCAATTTGTATTTTTTTATGCTTCATAAAGCCGCTATTTTGTTTTGTACATGTGTCTATCATTGTCCCCCACTTAGAATTTTAAACATAAAGCAAGAGGTTTCTAGGCATTTAGGAAAACATTCTGAACAGAATAAACACTGATTTCATATATCAATGAACATCGAGGTATATTATCACAAGAGGTAACTATAAAGCTCTGTTTTGCCTCTGATAACACTTACTTATTTCTGGGTAAATACTTCTTTAGAAAATGAAGCGGAGCTAACTCATTATTCACAAATATGAATTTGAAGTTGTTAGAAAACAGGATCACTGCTGCTGAGAAACAGAAACCTTCTCGGAATGCCAAGCTAAACTTCTGGGGCTTTCCTCCTGAGGCACTGACAACGCAGGGTATTTCCACACTGTTCATGTGATTTGGGGCACTTGAAGAGCCACAGACTTTGAAGACATTGTTTTTCCTTAGAATACACTGAACACTGAGTTAAAACTTTAGAGTAAATAAAACTTCAATTTTCATTTTTCAAGCTTCATTGCTTTAACACTACAATAAGTTCTGGAGGGGTGATGCATGCTAGTTGCTAAGACAGAGAGGGCCTCTCCAATGAAAACAAACAAGAAACAAAGCAAGCCAAGTCGAATTACCCTCATTGTCTGATCACCATCCGGTTCCCAGAGTGCATACACGTGGAAGGGCACAAGTGTCTGTTAACAGGGTCCAGTCAGAGATGGTCTCTTACCTTTGGGCAGGGGTGCTATAGCTGTTATCATAGGAATCATAACTCTGTTCGTCATAAGCAGTGCCATAAC
The DNA here is from genome assembly GCF_018350175.1 of Felis catus. Classification (NCBI taxonomy): domain Eukaryota; kingdom Metazoa; phylum Chordata; class Mammalia; order Carnivora; family Felidae; genus Felis; species Felis catus. Next base: position 76,485,822 of record NC_058385.1, on the reverse strand, counting down.
CATCATCATAGTCCTGCAATAAAACAGGAGAAGTATAAAAAAGTTCAGAAAAGTTTCTGGACAAAAAGAACCACTCTGCTTTTAGTGACTCTTTATTAACTCAGCTAACATTTAACTCCACATCTAATTATAGTGTAAAGAAAAATATTAAGAGTGACATCAGTGAAAATGACAAGAACTTCCAAAAGTTCTCTCTGTAAAAGCAAAAAGAAACTGGCAAAAATTGTTAGAATCAATAGTTTCAAAACTCTGGAAATTAACAAAAGGTTTGCAGAGATCTAAGGAGCATTTATTTTTAAAAATTTGGCTGAACCTTGGTAGGAGCAGTGAGCTCTGTGATGTTTTAATGAGCCTTATTCCCACCCTTCACTCCCTGCTCCGCAGGAGCCTTGAAAACCCACAGCCTTGACCACAGTGGACTCCAGCAGGCTGAGGGCGAGGCAGGAGGAGAACAGGGCGGGGCTCTTTCAACCTCATTCCCTGAGGACTGCATTTGACCTGGCTTGGACTCATCCAGTGCAAAAAGCCTTTTCCCTGAGGGTATTTAAAGAAAATAAATAGAGGCAATTACGTAAGATTTCAGCTACTTGAGGTGGTTGGAGCAAACAACAGTCTAATCAAAAGCCACCTAGAAAAGGGCCAGGATGAGATATCCATTCTCCCTTCGAAAAGCTCTGACATACTCCTGGGAATCTAGAAGGCTACATAGCTGCACAGTGCCATGTACAGGCCCAGGAAAGACCTGGGAGGACCCTAGGCTCTCTCCTCTGGATGACCCTGCGCTTCTCACAAGAAGGAAAGGCAAGGTCAAGAAAAGAGTTAGTTGTAAACCAACTGGCTGAGTTTTAAAGACCTGTTGTTCCAACCTGCTTGGTACTCAGTCTCCAGGCATTGGATAAAATCGCCGTCCGATCATTAGCTGACCACTAAGGTAACAGATAGGAAACACTTCAGTGATAACACATAATAAATATAAACTTTACAAAATGAGTTTGGAAAAGTCACTAAATAAAAAAAGGAAAACAGAAAATACTGGGAGGAAGGAGAATATGATTTCCATAGCTGACACACTAAATGTCCAGTCTTAGTAAAAAAGATTAGGTGATATGAAAAGGAACACAAAAGTATGGTTTATGCAACGAGAAAAAAGTAATCACCAGAAATGGTCCCTGAGGAAGACGAGACACTGGACTTACTAGACAAAGACTTTAAATCGTTATTTTAAATATATTTTAAAAACTAAAGGATACTCTGTGTCTACAGAACTAAAGGATAATAACAATGCCTCACTAAATATAGATATAAAAATAGTAAAGAATCCAAAGTAATTCTTGAGTGGTAAAGTATAACTGGAAGGGAAAATTCACCAGAGAGGTTCAACAGCAGATATAAGCATGCAGAAGACAGAGTAAGTAAACCTGAAGATAGATCAATTGAGATTATCCATTCTGAGGACGAAGATACAAAAGGATAAGGAAAAGTGAACAGGGTCCCAGAGACCTGTGAAACACCATCAAACAGGAACATATGCATAATGAGAGACCCAGAAGGAGAGGAAAATAAGAAGCAAAAAGATTAGAAAGAGAAATAATGGCTAAACACTTGCCAAATTTGATCAACAACCTTATCTACACAACCAAGAAGCTCAAAACACTGAAAGTAAGGTAAGCTCAAAGAGACCCACACCTAGAAACATCATCAAAATGTTGAAAGACAAAGACAAAGAGAAGATCTTAAAGCAGCAAGACAGAAGCCACTCATCATGTGAAAGAGAGTATCAATAATATCAAAAGCTGATTTCTCAAGAAAAACCATGGAGGCCAGAAGACAATGGGATTCCACTTTTCAAGTACTAGAAGCAAGAGACTGTCAACTAAGAATTCTATAACCAGCAGAACTATCCTTCAAAAATGGAAAAATTTGGGGCTCCTGGGTGGCTCAGTTGGTTAAGCGTTCAACTTCAGCTCAGGTCACGATCTCACGGTTCGTGGGTTGGAGCCCCGCATCGGACTCTGTGCTGACAACTCAGAGCCTGGAGCCTGCTTTGGATTCTGTGTCTCCCTCTCTCTCTGCCCCTCCCTCTCTCTCTCTCAAAAATAAATAAAATGTTAAAAAAAATTTTTTTAATGGAAAAATTAATATATTCTCGGGTAAGCAAAAACAGAATTCAACAGCAGACATGTTCTACACAAAAGAGTAAAAGAAGTCTTTAATGTAAAGTGAAAAGTCATTAGATAGTAACTTGAGTCCACATGAAAAAATAAGTAACACTGATACAGATAGCTACTTAGGGAAATACAAAACTATAGATGTGTTTTTGTAGTAACTTTTTTTTCTCCTATTTGATTTAAAAACCAAATGAATGAAGAACTAATTATAATTGTGTTGATGGACACACGATGTATGGAAGCTGCAATCTTCATGACAGTGACAATACAAAGGTGGGCAGGTGAGGACGGAGCTAAAGAGAAGCAAAGTTTTTGTGTCCTGTTAAAATTAAGTTGGTATAATTCTGAGAAAGACTGATATAAATTAGAAAATAAATTGTAATCTGCAGGGCAGGCTAAGAAAATAATTTAAAAAAACATAAAAAGTAGAAAAAGAAATGGTAATGGGGTTAAAGTGATACAATAAACAAATACCTAACAACAAAAGGGGAGAGTAAGGTACCAAAAAGACATAAGACATAGGGTAAAACAAAAAAGCAAAGTGAGAGATGTAAATCCTACCTTATCAGTAATTACACTAAATGTAAATGGATTAAACTAAGTAGAATAAATTAAAAGGCAGAAAATGGCATTCTGCTTAAAAAGAAAGATCCAACCATATGCTGTCTACGAGAGACACACTTTAGATTCAAAGATAAAAATAAATTGAAAAGGAGGAAAGAAGATATACCAAACCGTGGAAATATGAATCAAGAGAACTACCGTAGCTGCACTAATATCAGACAAAACAGACTTTAAAACAAAAACTGTTACCAGAGAAAAAGGACATTTACTTATAATGATAAAAGAGTCAAGTCTATCAAGATGATAATTCGAAAAATGTATGCAAATATATACACACATAAATAATAATAGAGCTCAAAGTACATGAAGTAAAAAATGACAGAATTACCAGGAGAAATAGACAATTTAACCATAATAATTGGGAACTTCAATATCACACTCTCCATAATAAAAATAATTCCTGAAAAAAGGATCAAAGAAGAAATAGAAGATTTGAACAATACAAATCAATTATACCTAACAGACAATTATAGAACTAACATGCATCTATAGAACACTCTACCCAGTAAGGGTAAAATGCACATTCTTTTTCATTACATAGGGAACATTCCAGAGGATAGACCCTACATTTCCCCAATTCAAAATTTACTACAAAGCTAAGTAATCACAACAGTGAGGTACTGGTAGAGACAAAGATCAACAGAATGAGACTGAGAGCACAGAAATAAAACCCTCACATCTATGGTCAATTCATTTCCAACAGGGTGCCAAGACAACTGAATGGTGAATAGTACAGTCTTTTCAGTATATGGTGTGAGAACAAATGGATATCCACATGCAAATGAATGAAGCTGGACTGTTACCTCACACCATATACAAAAATTAATGCAAAGTGCAACATGCATCTAAGTATACAAGATAAAACTACAAAACTCTTAGAAGAAAACATAGATGTAGATCTTTGTGATTTGGGATCAGTCATTAGTTTCTTAGATATGCCAGCAAAAGCACAAACAACCGAAGAAAATATAGATAATAGATACCTAATAGATAATATAGATATATCTAATAGAAAATATAGACCATCAAAGTTAAAAACTTATGCATCAAAGGATGCTAGCAAGAAAATGAAAAGACTATCCATGGGACAGGAGAAAAATATCTCCAAATCACATATCTGATTATGGTCTAATATTCAGAATATAAAAAGAGCTCTTACAACTCAACAATAAAAAGAAAACCCAGCAAGAGCAAAAGCCATCTTCCTTAGTTCTATGGAGACAGACTTCAAACTGAGGACATTCTGCAGATAAAATAACAAGCACACAATGGTTATTTTAAAAGCACCGTGGAATTCAAAAAGGTCTAGAGAAATGGTCATTTTGTAAGATAAAATTGGATATATTACAATGACATCTATGTCCATGAACGTGTGAATCCTACCCTAAAACTGATTACTAAGTTTCTGGTGTTAGTCAATTACATAATGACTTTGGGCTTCATTGGTATTTATTTAATATTTAAATGAGCCTGAAAATAACATCTAAGTATTTTGGAACATCGGTATTATCAATGCTAATCAATTTAACGATCACCACCGGATCTGTGGAAGCAGAGAAAAGTGGCCAAGGGGTAAGAGAAAGGACCTGGAGTTAGATGGGCTTCCATAATTTACTATCGATGATTTTACTCAGGCTCATTCACATCTCAGAATCTGTTTCTTTACCTGTCACCTGTGAATCCCTTAAGTATTTTGAAAGGATGAGAAATTATATATACACATATATGTACATATTCCAGCAAAATGCCTGACCTATATTAAGAACTTTATGAAGTATAGCATATAATTAACTATTTTACTAAAGCATTACTCATGGAGACCTCTGTCCTGTATTTCTAAAATTATACAACAGAGGAAGAACACCAGAAGCCACTGTATGAGAGGGTATGAGCCAAATAATTGATTTTAAAGTGATTACCTTAGTTATTCTCTCTTCATAAGCATCTATTAAATACTAAACCTCAATTTACTTGGCTTAGGAAAACATAAATATCTAAATAGGAAGTTATATTATAATGTGTTCCATCTTGTAACATGAGTATCAATACTAAGAGATCGTACTGTCTTTGCAGGAATAAGGCATATACATTTTCTACATGATCACGTAATTTTTTAATATTTTTTCACAAAGGAGGAACTTAATATTTGTTGAACAGCTATGTGTCCGGTACTTCTCACAGAAGATAGAACAGAATATGCTACAGGGGCAGAGGAAGAATAAAAGTGAAGGACAGTTAGCACACAATATACAAACCATCATGTTCCCCATAGTACCTAAAGGTGGATTAGTAATTTGGTGATCTTCCAAAGACCAACGCAAGAAGGAGAAAGCTATCAGACAAGATACGGACAAAACAAAAACAAAACTGATATGATTTTAATAATGAGGTAAGTCGTATGAGGCAGGTATTACTGATAATTCTGGTGAATTAATCAATTAAAAGAAGCCGGTGTTCCTAATGGAAAGAGTAAGATTTTTAATTTTTTTAACGTTTGTTTACTTTTGAGAGAAAGAGACAGAGTGTGAGCGGGACAGGGGCAGAGAGAGAGGGAGACACAGAATTGGAAGCAGGCCCCAGGCTCTGAGCTGGCAGCACAGAGCCTGCTGCGGGGCTTGACCTCACTAGTGGTGAGATCATGACCTGAGCTCAAGTCAGACGCTTAACCAACTGAGCCACCCACGCGCCCCAGGAGTATTATTGTTAAATTAAAAACCCAAACCTCCACTTGGTGCCTACCCTGTTCCTGGCACTCTGTCAGCACCATGGACTGAAAAGGAGCACCACTGTCTAGTGAGTACTCTGGCATAAGGTGGCGCGAGAGAGGGGACAGGCCACTAAAGAGATACTGATAATGCTACATGTCAAATGCCGTGGCAAAGGCGAGGTGGCGCTGTGCACTGAGGTGGCACAGAACTGCCCAGCAGGGAGCGGGAAGGGACAGGGAAAACTGTCAGAAATGCCAACGCCAGCATTTAGTTTCAAAAGCAGGGAAAAGCAAAGGTCCTGGAAACGGGCACGAAAAATAAGAATTCGGCAGAATGGACAGCAGGTGCAGAAGAGTGGAGGTACAGACACCTGAGAACCTTCCTTGTCCAGGAAAGCCAACGGCTTCTTGTGGGTACCCTGCAGGATGCCAGTGGAAGAATGGAGAGCAAGGAAACAGAGAATCCCATGAAGCGGTTAGTGAATGGCCCAGTCACGGTGCGTGGGTTGGGGCTCTGAGTGACACGATCCACCTTATGGTTTAGAACTCGTTCTCGGGTACCGGGGTGGGGGAATGGAACGGCAAGGGTGGATCTGGAGGGCTTGTTACCTAGGTCACGGCACTGGGCAGTCTGGCAATGTGGAGCTCACGGTTTCGTCAGTAATTTGCTCGTAGCTTGGGAAGAATATGGCTTCACCAGGTTAGGAATTCTACTTCTAAGCTTATTTAAAGAATCGAGATTGTAAGTGACTGGAACTTTCTTCAAAAACGAAAATGTGAAGTGCTATACTACGCTTTTAGCCTTACAGACTCATGCCTTGTTCAATTATTCCATCAGATGTTACAATGCTAGAAATTTATTTGAATTTTCAAATGGTTTAGGTCATTGAATTAATTGACTTTCATGTTTTTACACTGAAGATTTGAAAAGATTAAATTTGCAGTCCTCACATGATTTCTTTCGTGATGATTTCACAGGTGGATCTGGCCAGAGGGACGCACTTCTGCTCTCTATTCAAGGGACAGCACCTGAGAGCTGTGGCAAGTGTGAAGGAGGAGGTGCCAGGAGAGGAGGAAAAGCTGAGTGTGGGTGCAAATACATTCGGAAGTTTCTAGGAGGGGGGGGTAGAGGGGATTCTTGGGGACCATCTGCCACCTTGCTGCAGGCAACAGATGAAGTCACTGGCAGACAACAATTGGGGGCTTAATCGGAAAGGACTCCGTGTTGGTTGCCATGATGAGGAAAGGCAGGGCGGGGGGATGGGTAAGAGTCCCTTAACATTAGGCTCTTTGTCTGAGGACTGATCTGGGGGTCAGCAGCCCCCCTTTTTTTCTGAATGCGCTTACTGTTTCCAACTACTTGTTGCTTGTTTTCTTACTCATATCGTTTGAATATTAAGAAATTCCTCTTGGGGCGCCTGGGTGGCGCAGTCGGTTAAGCGTCCGACTTCAGCCAGGTCACGATCTCGCGGTCCCTGAGTTCGAGCCCCGCGTCAGGCTCTGGGCTGATGGCTCGGAGCCTGGAGCCTGTTTCCGATTCTGTGTCTCCCTCTCTCTCTGCCCCTCCCCCGTTCATGCTCTCTCTCTGTCCCAGAAATAAATAAACGTTGAAAAAAAATTAAAAAAAAAAAAAAGAAATTCCTCTTGTGGGGGGGGCAAGATGGCAGAACAGCATGGAAGCTTTTTGTGTGTCTCGCGTCCATGAAATACAGCCAGACCAACACTAAACCATCCCACACACCTGGAAGAAGTTCCTCTTTAGATTTTTCTGAGGCCAAGGCAGGAATTTTAAAAAACAGTGAATGCGTTGTCCGTTACAAGTTAACATGCGATCGGGTAGAACCATAAATCTAGTATAGAGGGGATACACGGATTTAGTTCAATCACCCAGCTAACCTCAGACTCTACAAAGCCTGCCAGGACCTGGGAGGGGGAACTCACTAGGTCCCTGGGGGCAGCGCTCAGACATGTCAAACAACTGTCTTCACACCTGAAATCTCTGTGTAATTTCTCACACGTGTGTATTTTCTCCTAGAGAACACTGGCCCTTGTGACATGGCCCCAGGCAACACGTTGTCCTCATTTTCTGCCATGTGTCCTGAGCCCAAGGGCAATAATTACGACCGGTTTGTGTGCTGCTCCCTACAAGTCTGTGACCACCCATCTCTGAAGAAATTTCTCACGGCGAGGCTCAAAGGACTCTCCTCTCCTACTGTATCTTCTCAGTCCCATGAAACCAGCGTCTGTCACACCCGTGTGACGCCCAGGTCGGATCGGACACACACACCTCCGCTGAGTGTGTGGCAATGACTGGCTCCTGGCCTCCCCCGCTGTTGTGAACACGGATTGTGTCTTGCTTATTCTTTCACACAGGGTGGGGGCAGGGCCTGGAGCGCAGGAAGGATAGCTCGATAAATCAATGCTCATTCGATTGCTGGACGGAGTGCCTGCAGAGGAAAAAGCGTGCCAGACCCACCCCCTCCCGGTCCCGTCTCCTGCCCGAGCGTGCCTTCACCTATGCCCTCCCAGGGCCACTCCTCCGTGACCCCACGCAAAGACAGCGGGCGTTTATGAACTTGTTTATGCTAAGAACCTAATGCATTTGCTCTGGGAGAAGCTTAAGAGAGCTCCCGGACATCATTAAAATGCAAGCACAGACGTTTCATCTCCTTCGCTGCACTTTTCAAACAGGGCTCTGGACCTGCAAATGCGCAGCACAGGAGACACCGCCCTCATGAGATGCTAACAAACCGCTGGTCTGCACGAGGCTCTGAAGGCACCTTCACCTGGACAGAGCCCGTGCCTCTCGCCTTCCCCTCCCACCGACCATTCTGCCTGGCAGGAAGCCTTTATCTCCTCAGCCTCCCTCGTACGTACCCCCCCCCCCCGCCCCCGACTCTATTCCTAAGGTAACTAACTGCGTTAGAATCATCCAGAAGTTCTCAGCTGGACTAGTACAATATTCTAACTCATCTGCCTGGAAGAGCTTCCTTATCTAAACCCTAAACCTTCCTCCAGAATTATCCACCAAAATGCTCATCTGAGTGTGCTGCTTCCCTGCATACAAATCTCCAATTTCCACCCCTCCTGTTCCTACAAAATAAGGAACAAATTCCTAAGCCTCTCACCGTCTTGCCTAGCAACTTACCCGAGACAGCACAGGACGAGCTTCCACACCTCCCTGAGGACCCAGAAGAAGCCTTGCCGTTTCACGCTGCAAATTCTTTGTACCTGCGGTTCTTTCTGACATCCCCTTTTTAGGCTTTCCAACAGAAGACAGCAGGCTGAAATTTCACCCCTCTGTGCTTCCATGATCACTGATAACTTGCTTACACGAGGGACCTCGAATTACCCCTCTGCCTCCCTTCTTCCCTATGAGTCTGCGAGGTCCTTAAGGGTACGGCCAAGGCCTTGCTCGTTCCCTTGTATTGTCAACGTCTGGCACATAGGAGGCTTACAGTGACCGTACTGAATGAACGAATGAATGACAACAAAAATTAGCTACAGGCCAAGTGGCAGGAAATAGAGCTTCTTTAGGATAAACGCAAATAAAAGAGACAGCGTAGGATAAAATGCAATACTGATTAAAATATGATGGATTTTGACGAGACCTCACCTGAATTCTTCTGTCAAATATTACCACCACTCTTGCATTCCCTATCCTCAGAGAAAAAATTCCCTTTCAAAACCCTGTGTTCTATTTCTGAAAGTCAGCACTACATTATTCAAAACAGCAAACTTGGACAAGAGGTAAATGTATATCAATATAAATTCTTGCCTCAATAGAGAAAACCTACTTATTCAATAAGCTATGCCTCTGAGTTTTTTATCTCTGATGATGAAGATGTCTACGTGGAGTTTAACTGACCGGGTGACCTGGACATTTGGTAGACGCCAGAGCTACGGGAGGAGAAACATGTTCTCCCACAGGTAGAAAGTCTTCGTTTGCGTACCCGACCTATAAAACTCCAACTGACACATGGCCAAATACCAAAGAAATCTCGCTTTTGAAAAGAAGAGATTTTCCAGGATAAAGGAAACGGCATGGCCTATTTTTAATTCTATTTCTGTCACAAGCAAAATCAAGCATAACATTTAAGCTGGGAAAAGCCATTTTAAACAGAAGAATTCACAAAAGACAGTAAGTGATTTTAAAAGTAATGTTTTGGTTTTGAGCCCTTTTAAAAGGAAACAATTACCCTACATAACACCTCACTCCAATTAGGGTGATATCTGGTCATTTCCAAATGCAGAAAGTTTTCATTCATAATACAGTACTAAAGCTTATTAAAATCTATAGTCTTATAATGATTGAGTTTATTAAACAAACATTAAGCTAAAAACAGTCTTTTGAGAACTGCATTTTCCCTGCGTTCTGAGTACTAATATTCTTGTCAAGTATCACCAATGACCACGAACATATCACCAAAACAGGTTATCATTAAGGACAAAAATCACAGTATTAATAACAATTCTATATAAGAATCTTTTCCATAATCATTTAAATAAAACACCATTAACTCAACAATCCAATCACGTCCTTAGGTGTTCGTTTATGGCTATGAGGAAAATACTATGCCACTTCTACTGGAATCTTACAAATTCTCCCTATCGGTCTTTGGAGTCTGATGCCTGTGTTCAAGTTCCAGCTCTGCCTCTTACTAGCTGTGTGGCTTTGGGAAAATCACCTATCCTCCTCAACCTCAATTTTATAATTTGTCAAATGGCATCATAATCCATGTTCTGGCTATTCCTGATGGTTGTGGATAGATTAACCAAAAAGCACATATGAAAGCTGATTGGCACAGGGCCTGCCCAATAAAGGCAGTTTTATTTAAAGATCTATCCCTTTTAACAGTTTCAAGCTATTAGGCCAGAGAAACATCAGAGCTCTCCAGGTATTTGTCTCTTGTAGAACGTGATAAATTCTTAAAACTTTGTCTAAAACTGCAGCATGTGCATATGCGTTCAGCAAATGCTTGTAGGAGCTGCATGGTTCTGGACAGAGAAGGGGCTCCCCGCGATCTGCGGCGCTTCTAGCCATACTTGAACGCAGCCTGTGAAAACACAGCCAGGTCAGCGACTCTCAGAAAGACTCTCCAGCTCTCAGGCCACCGAACCGAGACAGAATCATGTTCGTTCGGAATTGACAAGGTGCTCGAAAATACAATAAAGGAAAATAAGATAACAAAGAGGTTAACCCAGAAATTCCACAAACAAGGGAAGGCTGTATATCGAAAATTAAAGAAAACGAAAAATCCCATGAAGATGGAAGAAAGGGGAATTACTATATTTTATCAACTCCACACCACGCACATCATGCTGAAGATTTTCATGTCAATTCGTCCGCTCTCCCGGGACAGGGGTGGGGGGCATTTGTTGAATGCCTACTGTGTGCCAGGCACTGCTGTAAGCATTAGGGATACAGTACTGAACAAACAAAACAAAGTCTCTGTCCCCCTGGGGCCTCCATTCCCAGGGGGAAGCAGACAAACAAAACCAGCCATCACAAGGACAGTAGGTTAGCACAGTGAGAGGTGGGGGAGGCTTGAGACCTGGGGGCAGCTGGAGGGGCTGTGGGCAAGGACTCAGCAGGGACTGAGGAGGACACGGGAAGGAAGCGAGAAGCTGTTTAAGCAGATGTGTTTGAGGGGGAGAGGGCTATTTCAGGCGGAATGAAAAACAAGCACAAAGGTCCTGAGGTAGAGACAGCAAGGTGGAGAGAGTCGGAGGGAGGACGGTCGCCAGGTCACCTGGGGCCCGTGTGGCTTGAAGCGAAGGAGGTGCCGCCAGAGGCTTCTGGGCCTCGGGAGAGTTTCCGTGGCGACCAAGGTCTGTCTTTCTGCTCCACTGACCTGACTTCCACGACAGTATTTCTTCCTTCATCTGCGTCTAATTTGCTGAAAACCATTAACTTAGTTCTTTCCTGCATTTTACAGCTTTAGAGTATCTGTTGTCTGTATTTTCCAGTTGTCTGCTTCAACAACCAATCTTACCTTTTAACTCCTTGATTTTAAAGAACAGAGTTACTTTAAAATTTGTATCTGCTATCTGAATCTACTTTCTCTCTCTCTCGTTTTTTTCTTTAGCTTTTTATTTTGGTGGCTTCAATTTGTAATTATATATGAAAAGTTACAGAAATAATTTATCAAAGCCTATACTACGCATTTCTCCAGAGACAATTTATATTTGCTTTGGGTGGGAGGACAGGATAATTAGCGATTCCGGCTTAACCTTAACCCACAAGGGACTGGGACGATCAGAAAGCGTCCCGTGGGAGTGCTTTTCTGAGCTCCAAGGCAAAGCCTAGGGCTCACCAACCCTCTGCATCCAAATCCGGGGGCCTAAACTCCAGTTTTTTTAGCCTTCCCAAACCCCAGTTCAGTTCAGCTTCTCGGCCGCCTCTTAGGGAACCGGCAGAAGCCATCACAGGCCCTCTCAACCAGGGTCTCCCAGAGAATGGAGCCCGGTGCCCTAAGGTGTCTGCTGTGTGTAAGTGACCCCACTTCCCTCCTGTGTATCTGGAATGCCAGCACTTCCGGGCCATCAATTTCTCTGTTCCGAGACTCAGATGAGGAACCCCAGTTGAGAAAGGCTGCCTCGCGGGCAAAACCAGGCAGAAATGCTGAGCTGCCTGCTTTGCCTTTCATTTTCGTCAAGAGGTTGGCCAGTATTTTTTGTTTGTGCTGTGTCTGCTTTTACAAACCTTCGAAGATGTTTTCTGTTTCCTGCTTTTGTTTTACCTTTCCTGGTCATTCTTAGCAAGAGGGTCTGGGGTGGATTCTCACCAATACTCAGGATTTATTTGATTACGACCCCCTCCAAACCCCCGCCCCCCAACCCCTGAAATGTAGTCTTCCTGAGAACAGGGCACCTGCCCTTTTTGCCTACGATGTCCTGCAGTGCCTGCAGGAGGAAACAGTCAATAGATGCTTTCTGAACGAACGGATAAGTGAATGAATAATCGACAGTTACGGATCTATTCACGTACTCTTCTCAGTGAGAAGATGGCCCCTGTGTGAGCGACAACTGGCCAGGAGAGAGGCATCAGGTGACTCTAGGGTCACCGTGAAGAAGAAAGGACCCCCCGGTCCACAGAAAGGCACACTTAACGCACAACGCACGGCTTCCCCACAATGAAAATATAAGGCCCATACTATCAGAGCTGTATAACGTCAGCACTAAGATTTCTCCTTGCTTAGATTTCTGGGAAATCCTCAAATTATCACCTGGCCTAATAGCAGGTATGTTTCCAGGAGGAGCTACTGTTCTGTTATACACAAGAGTATCTGCTCTGTCTACCATAGCATTCCTCATACACAAACTGGTCATATTTTAAAAACCTTTTATTCAAGCATAAAAACAAGGCATTAAAAGCTACAAACCCTAAGCGTGCAGCTCGGTGAATTGTCACCAAGTAACCACAGCCATGTAACCGGCACCAGGATCAAGGACCGGAACATCAACATCCCCCCAGACACACCCCCTGCACACGTCCTCAGTCACGACAGCGTCTCCCCCCGCAGGAACCACCGTCCTGGATTCCAACACCAACCCTGGGGTTTGCCTGCCATGGAGCTTTATAGAAACAGAACCAGACTCACTACTACCTCACGCCACGTTTCTCTCACCCACCGTTACGTGTGCGATGTGTCCACGCTGCCGGACGTGGCCACGGTTGGTTCCGTTTCGCTGCTTGAAAATTCTGGTCTGTTTCATCACACCACCCCGTGCTCACCCACCCTTGTGTGGGTGGGTATTTCGCTTCTTTCTAGTTTTTGCCTGCGCGGCTCTTTCACATGTCCTGTGGCGCATCTCTGCACACACCTCTGTTGAGCGGGTCCCGGGAGCAGCGTCGCTGGGTCTTAGGGAAGCGTGTGCTCGGTTCTAATGGGGGGTGCCGAATATTTTTCCGAAGTCGTTATATCAATTCACCTTCCTACAGGGGCAGATGAGAATTCCCACCGCACCCCATTCTCATTAGCACTTGTGATTATCTTTTTAGTTATTCTGGACGGTGTGAAGAGTACCGGATCTTGTGTTTATCATACGCAGCAATCCCCACCTATCCAAGGTTTCCCTCTCCGTGGTCATGGTTTCCTACGTCCACTAGAGTCCGAAGGCAGCTCGTCCACCTCGTGACCCGTCGTCACGTCAACAGCAAGTTCACGCTGCGTCCCAACACCTGTCTCATGCCCCTTGCTCTACTCCACCTCCTGGCGCAGGCCTTTCATCATCTCCTGTCCTCACAGGAAGAAGGCCGAGGACAGCGCGGTAAGATATTTTGAGAGAAAGACCACATTCACATACTTTTATTACAGCGTACTGCAATAGCTGTTTATCTTATTATAGTTATTGGTGTTCATCTCTTACTGTGCCTAATTCCTACATCAAACTTAATCATGGATACATATGTATGGAAAAAAACATAGGAACCGTATCGTTTAATACCATCTGAGGTCTCAGGCATCCCCTGGGGGTCTTGGAACATAACCCCCAGAGATAAAGAGCAACTACTGTATTAATGTCCGGGGCACATTTAGCAAGGGTCTGCCCTGAAAGACAGAGCTACTTGGTCAGCTGAAGAATTACATTTCTGAGCGAACAACAAAATTACTCACATACCACTTTTTCTGTACCAGGCACCACTTGAAATACTTTCCATATGTTAATTTGTCTAATCTTCAATAACAGCCCATGTGAGAAGCACTGACGTTCCCATTTAGGAATCAGGGACTGAGGCACAGAGCAGAGAAGCGACTCACCCAAAATTACACAGCAATTGAAGACACAGCAAAGATCTGAATCTATTCAGCTTGAGTCCTGCCTCTGTTTGTAGCTATGATGATACACATATCGCTTGTCCCTATAAACAGCAAGGGTCGGACCGTATATGTAATCAACTCGCCAGGATGGTGTCACACTATGAGGCCGTATCTGGATGGCCAGCTGGCTGTCCACTTGTGTTACCCAACCTGACAATGTGTTTTATTTTAAACTGCTTTAGCCCTGAAATATCTTCCAACATTCCATGTCCTGTTGTGTACCTCATACTCTGTCAACAAACTGAATACAAAGGTATAAAGATGATAATAAACCTCATCAATAACCCAGCACTGCCGCCCCTCTGCTGGCTGTCCCTGCACATACCGCCTCCCGTACGTGTATGGATGTGAACAGCACGTCCAGTCCTTGTGGAAATCCTTCTAGCTCTCCCTGCCTGAATGCTGTGAGCACCCGTCCCTGCTTGGTTTGCCGTCTCCTCCAGAAAGTCTTTCCACATTCCATCAAGCACATCGTATCCCTTCACTGGTCCTCTTGAAATATTCTGTATGTAAGTCAATTATAGGTGTCATATCCTATGATCTTTTTTTCCCCCCTGTATCAAGCAAGCGAATATTGATTACTTACTACATGCTGGGCCCTGTGGATAAAAAGGCATGCACCTATCATCCATAACTTAAAATGTAATGGGAGTAATTATATGAATAAAAGAGTGATCACATTGTTCTAAGAAAAGTATTTTAAATAGGGTGTACACACAGGGATCCACAGGGTGTATCCACAGAAAACCACCACCTGAAACAGGTAGGGGATTATGGGAAGATTCAAAGTCAGGGGTGATAATGGTGTTCCTTCCTAGACCTTGATCTGCTTGATGGCAAGGAATGAGGTCAATGGATGCAGCTCAGTGAACGTTCAGGCGTGAGGAGAACGATACAACCAAGACGGCAGGTTCTTGTAGGTGATCCCTGATAAGAGAGGTCCATTCCAACGCTTCTAAAGTCCCCTCCCCGCCTCAGCCCTGATTCCCCTGAGGGACAGGACACCTCTATCACAGTAGCACAGATACAACCGTCATCGCTCACGAACTCGGATGGGCGAGCCTAGTTACAGAGGCAAAATGTGCTCCCACGCCATTGTGACGCTGTCACTCCAGAGCCCAGGCTCTTATATAAAATACTTTTGGTTGTTTTGTTTAAAGTACAGAGAAAAAGGGGGGAAAAAAAAACAAAGAAACAAAAAACCCCTCTAAATACATAAGTTTAAAATCTGAAATCACTTCCCAAAGTTTTACGTTTCCAAAATAGGTCACCGTTTCAAGCAACTTAGGGAAGAGATCGGGTTGTGAAGTTCCTGATAGACATTTCAAGTAAATTGCATGTGGCTCTTATTCTTGCTTCTGGTAAAATGGATGTAAAAAATTATAGAACCTTCATCTCTTCATCTAAAATAAAAAGGTGTCCCTAGGCTTTTCAATTCACATTTAAAATGCATTTTCATAAATAACCTTTTCGCAATCTGTACTCTGTTTTAATTAAATTTCTCACTATGGAAAACAAGATAATTGAAACAATTTAGAGATTAGTTAACTGTCACAAAATTATGCCAGTCGTCACTGCATTGGGAAAATGTACAACCGTCTTCTGTAACTGAAGTCCCCAAACTAGTCATGTAATCAAAACTTCAGGTGAGCTCTCCAAAGAACGAGGGGTATGGCTTCATGGAGTCTTTAAAACAAAATCTATCCTCAAGAATTACATGTACCTTTAAAAAATATACTGTATTTGATTTTCCCCAAAGGCCTTTACTGATGTGTCTGGTCACCAAAAATTTAGAAGAGTTGATTCTTCCAGCAGCCCTGTGCCGCCATGTTATGGAGGAAGACACCGACTATGGTAGTAGCAGGGTTTCTCTCTCTTTTTTTTTAATAATCTTTTTTAATGTTTATTTATTTTTGAGAGAGCAACAGAGAGACAGAGCACGAGCGGGGGAGGGACAGAGAGAGAGGGAGACGCAGAATCCGAAGCAGGCTCCAGGCTCCGAGCTGTCTGCACAGATTCCGACGCGGGGCTCGAACCCCCAGACCGCGAGATCGTGACCTGAGCCGAAGTGGGAAGCCCGACCGACTGACCCACCCGGGCACCCCAGCCGCGTTTCCCTTAAAGCAAGTTTCATCTTCCACAGCTCTAATGAGTCGCGGTGCCAGAGAATGGGCAGAAAAGACATGTGTGCTTGCAAAACATGAGGTTTAGATTCCTGCTCCCATTCAAAACTGTCTCTGACTTTTTAAACCTGGATTAAGTTAACTATTGGCAGATGGCCTATGAGGAAGCACCCGACAGCAGCTGCAGTAAGACAGGATCGAGAAGCTCTACCTCCTCATTTCAAGGCCTGTCTCCAGGGCAGAGCACAGGCTCCCTGAGAGCCCTTGGTCTGCCGGGCCTCCCCTCGCCTCTCTCAAAGAGGCACTGCCGCATCACAGGGGCAATGCTGGACAATTCCACATTCTGTTCAGCCCACAGCTCAGCTGGATAATCCGAGCATATCAAGTGCCTGCGGAGAGCTTCCATATTCTGGTAAAGTTGTAGGACTTCATCTAGAGTGCCCTCCCACGTTTACCTTTAAAGGTGATCAAGCCATCAACTAAGCCTCCAAGACTCAGAATGATTACACATGAGGACACTGGGATATCACCGAATGGCACATAGTTCCTATGAATAAATAGATGGCAGACACAGCCATAATTCACTGAGTTGGAAAATAATATGATTAAAATTTCTAAGACAATTTGAGTTTATACATCTTGAATAGTGAGTATGCCTTTGGAAAAAGAAATCTCATTTTTTAAAACATTTTCCAAAACGTCCGTTCTAGAATTCAAAAGACTCAGAGCCACTCACTTTCACTTTTAGCTTCTCTCATTAAAATTTAGTTTGCTTTGTTTATTCTGTTTGTTTATTTCTTTTTAGTATCAAGATTTCTATTTTATGAAAATGTAATTCCTCCTTAGAAAAAGCTTCTCTAGGGTGACACTGGGAACCAAGTAAGTTTCAGAAAACAATCAATTACAGAATTCTGAAGTTGGAAAGGAAGTCAGGCCAGTGTCTGACCTAACCTGCTCATTTGTTCGGTCAAGTACCCTCACCTGTACTTAGCAGTTACAGACACTAAAGCCCAAAAGGATTAAACACTTTGCATAAGAAGGAAACAATGGTGATACTGATAAGAAGGGGGATAAGAAACCAAGTATGTATTGCACCTGTCAGAATAACATTCTCTTTATCAAACTGTATTCTTTCACATTAGTTCACTAAATGAGCCATGTTATGTTTGCTAAAATTGGCTTGAGATACTTAATTTTACTTCACTAAGTATGTGTAACAGTGCATGGGACACATGAAATGACACAATTAGTTGGCAGTAATAAAGGCCAGCCTCTGCATGTTTATTTATTATCTCTAAAATGTCAGGCCCTGTGACAGGCTCTGCACAAACAAAGATGGAAGGGGAAGGGGAGGGAAGTAAAAGAAAAGACAGTTCCTGCCCTCAAGAAATCCACAGTCTACTGGAGACAAAAACGAGCAAGCAGACACAGAGGTAGGTCTAAAGCGCACCAAAGATGCCACTAACAGTGTCTGATCAGGACCAGGAAGGCTTCACAACAGGAGAATAAACAGTCAAAAGAGTGTGTGCGTGGACAAAACAAGAAAGGCATTCGAAGAGAATCAACAGCACATGCAAAGCGTTCAAGTCCCTGCTGTGCTGAGGGAACCACAACAGATACCCACAGAACGTGAAATGGTCACGTGGGGACAGCAGAGGGTTAGCAGGCTGAACAGTCAGGCAGGACACTCAAGAAGGCCTTCGGAGGTCACTGAGCAGCATCTCACACTTATCCTTTTAAAATTCTAAACTAGTTTTTACGTTCTGGAGCTGGCAGGCAGTAGCATTATCAGACTACAGATACTAGAACGTATTCTAGAAGGAGTATGAATAATACATTATTTAAGGGAAATAACCAGAACTAGGACAAGGCTTTGGGCAAAGGTGCGACTAAGCAGGCTACGGCAATCGTCAACAGGTCTGTCTGTACGTGCATTCGTGTGTCCATCTGAGCAACCAGCATTTACTGAAAGAGGACCATGTGTTGGGTGGAAGGAAACACAGGAGTGGACAGAGATTTAAAGGGAGTGCCAAGGGCGACATGAAGACCAAGGGCGGCACCGCAGACAGACGGCGGCAGGTTGGGGAAGTGGGTGCGGTCACCCACTGGGGTGATCTGGAGGCTGGGAGGGAGGGAGATCTCCTAAGGAGGGCCAGCACCTTCACTAAAGCCGCCGTCATGGGAGGAGCTGGAGACCGAACAGCTACGTGAGAAGACCTGGCTCGCTGTCTGATTACAGGGAACGACGAAGAGGCGCGGGTGACAGCCCAGAGCCTGGGGGTGTGGCGGCGCCTCCACCACGACCTGCCTCCGTAAGCCTCCGGGCTGGCCCAGACCACAGCTGTGACAGCGCCGTGGGCACGCACGCAGGGAGAGAGGACACAGGAAGCGGACACCGTGGGGCAGGGTGTGCAAGGGAGAGGCCTGGCTTGGAGATTTAGATCCAGTCGCTGTTAACATACAAATGTTGGGGGAGATCACGGCAACGGACGACACTGTTCAGAGATGGTAAAAGGCGCTGAGTGTTTACGGAACACGCACCTACTTGGATTGTGTGTTTGCTTGGCACGCGGAGCCTGAAGTAATTTATCAAAAACAGTTTCATTCTAGAAATTCATATGCAACTTGGGCTCTGCCAGGACGCATCACATGTCCTTGCGCATAATTATACCAACATTTTGAATCGTTACAGTGCCCTCTTTGAATATATTCTGGGTTATACTAATTACCAGTTATTTAATTATTTGGACACAACTAATGAATCAATGTCGTTTTGGGGAAGAGGTGCTTCTTGTTCTCAAAAAAGAGCTGAGAAGTTACAGACAGTAATGATGTCTGATTTTATGAAGTTAAAAGTGGAGAAGGTCCCAATTTATACTCAAATGGTTGAAAACATATCCATTATCTGTTTTCTCCTTTTCTGGGGAAAAAAAAAAAAAGCTAATCATGTTGAATTGTCTTGTTTTCTTAAAAGACCAGCACTCGGGGACAGAAGGATCTGGTCTCACCGATGGTGAGCTGGCCTGTTCCACACAAGGGGCTACCGTGTGTCACCTGCACTCCTGTCACAAAAATCTTCCCCGGCCCAACAAACCTACTTGCTGATGGATGTTCTTCTCAAGGACGCATACTCAGGGAATATTTGGTGATAGGGATTGTGATGAAGAAGAGTCGGCTCAGATGATATTACAAATGATCAAGTATCTTCACAAACACACCGTGAGAAAAATCAAATTTCAATAGGCACATTTTGACAAGGAAATACCTTCACATTATCAGGCTTTCTCACTGGGGCTAATCATTTTTTTTTTTAATGTTTATTTATTTTTGACAGAGAGAGAGTGAGAGAGAGAGAGAGAGACAGAGCATGAGCGGGGGAGGGGCAGAGAGAGAGGGAGACACAGAATCCGAAGCAGGCTCCAGGTATCAGC
Organism: Felis catus; assembly: GCF_018350175.1. Classification (NCBI taxonomy): domain Eukaryota; kingdom Metazoa; phylum Chordata; class Mammalia; order Carnivora; family Felidae; genus Felis; species Felis catus. Next base: position 76,465,944 of record NC_058385.1, on the reverse strand, counting down.
ATATCTGAGCTGTCAGCATAGAGCCCAACGTGGGGCTCGAACTCACAGACCACGAGATCATGACCTGAGCCGAAGTCAGACGCTCAACTGACTCAGCCACCCAGGTGCCCCTTATCAGGCATATTCTTAAAACCAGCATACTGCAAGCACTCACTAAAAATTGTAACATACATCATTCACGGAGTTTTGAGCCTAACACAAAGTTGGAATCTTTCACTGCAGGGCACGTACTCTGAAGAATACGGCGGGTTTTCGGGACTGACACGCGTGTTTTCTCAAAACAGCAGCAGCTGTGGCAGGATCTGAATGAACAGGATTCTACCCCCTTTTTTGTTTAAATAAGCAACGTTTTTGCCTTTTATTCTGGACACGACGGCCTCCAATACTAATGTTAAATGGAAGTTAAAATGAAAAGCAAATTGAATTGGTTAGATACAACCAAACAAATTGACGGAAATAAAGCATTTATCACGAAGAATGTATTGCAAAGAAGACTTTAGAACTTGCACTTCTGAGTTCCCAAGGAATGACAAGTCTTTTTTCAAGAGTTACAGATGCTCTGAAACTCTTAACAAAAAATACTTTTCTTTTTGCCAATAAATAGGATAATATTGCTGTTGATTATTTTTAAAAATCCTAAGCCCATCCCATTCTTCCTAATTATTCTCAATTTCCACTCATCTACCTATGGTAGCTTAAGACCAGGGGCTGATTACCCTGAAAGGGGTCACAGGGGTCACCCATCACCCCCACACTCCTAAGGAGGGTAACGTGCCACATTCTTCTCCAAAGATGAGAACAGCCTATAATCCCAGCTGGTAGAGTTTTTGATAAAACACTGACTGTTGGGGAGAGAAGACAGGCCTTGAATTTGGAATCCCGCCTCTGTGCCTCCTTTATCACCCACGTGACTTTGGGCAAGACATTTAACTTCCCCAACCCTAAATTCTCATTTGTACAATAGGACCCTAATATCTCACTGAGTGGCCACGAGAACATGACATGACATATAGGAAAGTGCCCTGTGGAGAGTGGTTTCTCGTTAAATATCCTATCCCATCACTCTGGAAAGTTCGTTCTTCTACTGAGAGGAGATCTTTAGCATGTGACTCAGGAGCTACACACAGAACCAGTCTTCTCTCGTTGTTACCTGTAACTGCCCTTTGAACACCAGAAGACAAGGATAACTGAGGCAAGATGTTTTTTCAAATGCCAACTATCATACTTCTTCCCACCGGAAGGTTACAGTAATGACTTGGAAAAGATCAATGGTCACCCTCATTAGGAAAATTTACCAGGTCTCTAATCCAGTAAAGATTTACTTAGTGTGTACAATGTGCCAAAAACTATGCTAGTGTCTAGACATCAGTTAAGAGACACGGTGTTTTCCCTAGAAGTTTATAATCTTCTGAGAAACAGATGTATACTAACTAATGACTGCATTATAGAGCTGTCTGCTAATAATTAAGTTCTCTATAAACTGCTAAATGAGTAAAAACGAAAACCACACAGGAGGCATCTTGGGTGGGTTCTCCACACCGTGGCAATTTTTAAAAACTCAGTCTTGAGAACATTCATTCATTCATTCATTCATTCATTCATTCATTCATTCAGCAAACATTTATTAAAGACCTCCTATGTGCCAGATACACATCAGGTGCTGGGAATATAAAGGTGAATGCAAGTGAGGGATCCATACTCTCGGAGGTTAGAAGCTAATTTATGATCATTCTAGTTCGATGGGATAATTGTCTTAAAGACTAACTTCAACCTTCTCACTTGCCACATGAATGAATTAACTACTTGAGGCGGTTACAGGATCCTACGCTTTCTAAGTTGGGTATCTTTCGGTGCACCCACTTAATCTAAAATCCTACAAGCAAACAAATTTCCTCCTTTAAAATTATGATTGCTTTCCCCTTCTCATGCTCCAAAGCTAAGCATGTTGTGATTAATCTTCAGGATTTCAAACGGGACCAACGGCCAATGTCTGGGAATATGCCAGATGCTGCAAGGCTGTATTTAGAGGGAGTGGAAGTAAGAAATTAAATTCAAGTCAGGTGAGGAAACGAAGAGGGGTCAAAAGCACACGCCGTGAGGCAAGGAGGCTATCTCCTCCTCACACCAGACCCCAACACTGTTGGCTGTGCACAGCGTCCAGCTACTGAAGCTTTCACTGTAACACCGTGGAGGGCTTGTAAAATGCTAGGGGAGACATGGAAAATCCTTGTTCTTGGCTATGAACTTCAGTAAGTATTCCCAAGAGCAACAGATACAAATTAAGAGAGAAAGGTATAGTACATAATCTAAACTCTTCATGGAAGTAATTCAATTCGAGGAAGCAAGTGCACTCAGGATAGTGCAGCTGACCCCTGAGCAATGTGAGGTAAGCAGCGTTGACCCCATGCAGTTGAAAATATGTGTGCGTAACATCTGACCACCCAAAAACCTAACTAATGGGGGTGCCTGGGTGGCTTGGTCAGTTAAGCGTTTGACTTCGGCTCAGGTCATGATCTCGCAATTCATGGGTTCGAGCCCCGTGTCGGGTCCTGTGCTGACAGCTCAGAGCCTGGAGCCTGCTTCAGATTCTGTGTCTTGTCTCCCTCTCCCTCTTTCCCTCCCCTGCTTGCACTCTCTCTCTCTCTCTCTCTCAAAAATAAAAATTACAAAAAATTCAAAACTCTAACTACTAATAAATAGCCTACTGCTGACCAGAAGTCTTACCAATAACAGAAAGAGTTGATTAGCACATACTTTGTATGTTGTGTGTATTATATACTGTACTCTTACGATAAAGTAACCCAGAGAAAAGAAGGTATCATTAAGAAAATCATAAGGAAGAGAAAATACACTTACAGTAATGTACTGTAATTATCAGGAAAATCCACACATGGCTGGACCCATGCAGTCCAAACCTGTGTTGGTCGAGCATCAGCTGTATTTCTTTTGTGTGTGTGTCCTACTCCACCACCTACAGCACACTCTCAAAGCAGTCACGTGTGCAAGAGTTACTGCATGAACTTGATGAAACCGCCAGGGCCACACTCCAGGCAAATTCAAACCAAGACAGCAAACGTGGTCATCGGTTATTTGAAGGCAACACTGTCGCGTGGCAGAAAGGCAACCATGTTGGAACTGCGGCCGCGGTGACAGTTAGTGCCTGGACGAGGGCCAGGCGAGGGGGGGCAGCCGAACAGTGAAGGCCACCTTTCTCCTACAAGCTCTCCAGCCCTGTCTTCTCCTGAAAGCACACAAGTGTCCTTCTGCACGGCCCCTGTCCCATCATCCACTGCAGTGAATGGAAAGGGGGGCGAATTAACGCAAGACGGTACTTTTCAGAACAATCGTTACAATGCCTTTCCCATTTGTTCATTTATCAACAAAAATCAGAGCTACAGATAGAAAAAGAAACAAGTGCCTTAAATTTCTCCCTCCCTTTCCTCCCCTGGACTTGAGCCTTTCAAGAAATATTTATCTGTATTCATCTAATTTCATCCTATAAATCATTTTTTTTTAATTATTTATTTTGAGTGAGAGAGAGAGCTTGTGTGAACACAAGCAGGGAAGGGGCAGAGAGCAAGGGGGAGAGAGACTCTCCAACAGGCTCCCCGCTGCCAACACAGAGCCTGATGCGGGACTCGGTCTCACGAACTGGGAGATCGTGACCTGAACCCAAATCGAGAGTCAGATACTTAACAGACTGAGCCACCCAGTCGCTCCTAATTTCATTCCAGACTGACTGGGGTGTACACACTGAGAGAGAGGACATGCGTCTCGTTCACACAGCAGGAATTCAGTAGATCTTCTTGAGCGGAAAGGTGAAGTAATGCGTGGGAAGAAGGCAACAGCTCTTTCTGAAATGTGATTATGAAGCCACACAAGGACCTTGCCTGACTCATACCACATGGATGGTGCAGTGGGCCCAGGATCCGGGTTTTCCACACCCTCTGCCTGACAATTACGGCAGCACCATCCAGCCAGAACCCCATTAATCCAAACCTGAGAGAACTCAACGTAAGCTGAGCTGGGAAACCAAAGACACAGGCCCTACTAAGAGAAACTGAATAGCACTTTCTTCCCTTTGTAGTCTCTGCTATTTGCAAGGCACTCTGCATTTGTGGGAGAGCTTGAGGCATGATGATTACTGTCATTTGGTGGGAATACTGGGAAACAGGAACATGTCAAACTGTAAGGAAAACAAGGAGAAGAAGTGGAGGCCACGTCCTTCTCCAACTGAACAGCAAAATGGCGAAAGTACCGTGGGATTTATTTGTTGAGGATAATTCGCTGAGTTCCCAGGAGCCACTCTCTGCCAGGTATAGAGAGACAGAAGCTAACAGTCCCTGCCCCTCCAGAAGTCGTTGTGTAGGTGGGAAAGAGACACGTGACTGAGACACATGACCTCAGCAGTAACACTCAATACATCAGCTCCCACCTCCTCTGAATTCCCCTCATGAGAGCTGAGCTAGGTCTAGCAAGACAGACAGGAAGTACGAGATGAGATTCTAGGCAGAGAAAGCAGCACGAGGAAAGCTCTGGAAGCCTGAGAGGACACAGCATATTCAGGGAATTACAAAAAGTTCAGTTCGCCCAGGGCGAAGACTGCTCTTTCCAGTGGCTGTGGACCAAGCTGCAGATGTTGTCTGTGGCCCAGAGAGTTAATGCAGACTTTTAGACACCGTGCAAAGGGGTGCTGAGCACCCAGCAAGAAATTTCCCTGACTTAAAACATGAGAGCCCATCGGCTCTTGCTTTTAGCCTCGTCACCGCCTCTCTTTCCTTGACAACAGCTCATGCATTTTTCTTTAATACTTTCAGCCAGTAATAAGAAACATCTATCCACTACTTATTTTCCTTATTTATGTTAAACTCAGAGGTCAGAGGAAGAATCCCAGGCGGGTTGTATTCTTATTAAAAGACTCCTCTGCCCTTCCCCTCCACCCAGTTTTCACGGATATATTTTCTTTCTCTTATGTTAAGTCTATGAACCATATCAAAGAATTATTGAATGGTAAGTGGAAAAACTAATTTGCATTAATATAAAAAAATTGGGAACTTTTGTTTTCTTTGCTGAAAAACATTTCAACTATGAATCCATATTCAGCAGCAGCCCTTCAGAGGAAACACTTGAGGGTGAAAACAACTTGGTATGTGGAAGTGATTATTTTTTAAATGATTGGGTTACTCAGAGGCAATCTGGAGTGGACTATGAATAAATGTTACTTTAAAGTCCTGTAAGAGCTCGATAGCGTGTCTCCTTGATCCTGGTCTTGAACCTTCCCACTGGCCCCAATTCATCTTCCCTATCTTAGCTGTAAGCTACCTGATCTAAGAGATTATTTCTTTTTCATTTCTTATACTTCAAGTACCACATCTTATTTAGCACTCGATAAATGTTTGCTGAACTGAGGTGGAATGTTCAAGAACCACAACAAGGTAAGGGGGGCCGCTGGTTACAACATGCAATGCTATGTGAGGATTGCGTCAATCACATGACACCTTCACTTACATAATCTCCGTAGGTCTCTTGTGTTGGGGGTGGCGGCGGAGGTCTGTACCCAGTTGGGGGCACTCCTCTTGCTCTGGGAGTGAGAAGCCCTCTTCCCCGACTCACTGGCCCTCGGGTGGAAAGGACCCCTCTGGAAGCCGGCGTCCCTCGTGGTACACCAACTCCAACTGGCCGGGCTGTGACTCCTCCCCTTCCCCTGTAAGCAAGAGGGTCAAGTTAGCAATCTTCATCATAGTCTCTACCATTCCATGGTTCACATGCATTTATACCTCAGAAAAATCAATGTCCCATATTTCTGTAAAAAGAAACAAGGAAACCACACACAAAGTAAAAACTAAAGCAAATGAGAAACAGCTATCTACCAAAAGGAAGCCAAGTCACTTAGGCAGCTTATCCAGCAGTGATAAATATAATAACATCAAAGCATCCCCAAGACTCAATTTCTGGCTAAAATACAGAGTAGGAAGCTATGGACATCTGGGAAGGCTGCATCCACTCGGGACCCAGGCCGGGGTCACATCCAGCCTCCATGCCAATACTATGAGCTGGGCTGCATTCTGCTTATCTATCAACAAGGAAACTGAGGCTGGAGAGATCTTCAAACTGAGAACACATAACTAGCAAAGCTAGGGACCAAAATATACATCAGAGTGCCATGAAAGAGAAAATTAAATGTACCTTCCCAAATAAGGTATCTACCACAGAGTAATTTAAAATACCATTCTTTTTTTGTTAAACACCCTTCTCAAGCTGAATAAACAGATACTTTCTGAAGTAGAATTCAACATGTGTATTTATGTATTTCTAACATAAAATATGAGATTTCAAGTCAGAGAGCAAGGAAGGAGGCTGTACCAAGAATAGCCCAAAAAAGCAAAAACCTGAGAAAATGTGCAAGGTCTATGAAGAAATGACAGAAAAATGAGGCTAAGACAGAGAATAAAAGATTTGGCCTCATCCATCTCCCACGGACAACATCCCCCAAATAAAGAGAACTGTCATAGATAACATGGCTGCCTGCGCATCTCCTATCTCCTTCTTTAGTTTCATTGGGATCGCAAATACACTGCTAAAGACTTAACAGAGAAAATTAACAAAACCAAAAGCTGGTTCTTTGAAAGGTTCAATAAAATTGATAAACCTCTAGATGTGCTAAACAAGAAAAATAAACAGTATCAGAAATGAAAGAGGGTCATCACTACTGACCCCAAGGACATTAAAGGATACGAAAGGAAGATTAGAAACAATTTTAGGCTCAAGAAATGTGTTAACTTAGATGAAATGCACCAGTTCCTTGAAATATACAAACAACTAAATCCCACAAGTAGATAATTAAATAATCTGAAATATCTATTAAAGAACTTTAATAAAAGAGTAATAATCTTAAAAAAAAAGCACCAGACTCCAATGGAATTCACTGAATGAATTCTTTCATATATTAAAGAAAGAAAGAATATCAGTTCTCTACAATCTCTTCCAAAAAATAAAAATCAGAGGGAATACTTCCTTAACTCCTTCTATGAAGCTGGTCATTGCAAGTGCCTCCTGAAATTACTCCTGCATTACTACTCAGACACTGGGCCAATGGGGAGGACAGAAGTAACTGGTCTCTGCGGTCTCTGCTTAGTCCTGAACCCTGGTGGGGACCTAGCAGAGGAGGCACCTCTCAAGATCTTTTTTCTAAGTCCCCTTCTGGGAGCCACAACTGGCCAGAGGGTTGGGTGGGGGGAACATGGGGGTCTAGAGAGGATGTCACAGAACTGGCCTAGCTGATATCTGACCTCCCCAAGAAGAGATATGTCATCCAAGGGGGAACAAGGATAAGGCTCTCTGATAACCAAAGCCATTAAAGACTTTAAGAAATGGGGGGGGGGGGGGAGAAAAACAACAACAACCCATAAATCATGATCTTTTTAAGAACAAAGGTGTACAATTCCTCAAAAATAGTAGCAAATTAAATCCAACAATATATCAAAAAATTATAAACCATGACCAAATGGGATTTATTCCAGGTATGTAAGGCGAGTTCAACACTAGGAAACCAATGTGATCGACCACATCAACAAGGCTTAAAAAAAAAAAAAAATCATATAATCATAAAGAGCAGAAAAAGCATCTAACAAAATGCAATACCAATTCATGAAAAAAATCAGCAAAGTAGGAAGAAGAAAATTTCCTCAAGTTGAAAAAAAATCTACAAAAACCTACAGCTACTATCATACTGAATGGTGACAAAATGAATACTTTCCCCTTAGGACTGGGAACAAGGCAAGGGTGGCCACCCTTACTACTCCTATTCAACGTGTACTGGAAGTCCTAATTCAATAAAAAGGAATAAAACTTGTAAGATTGTGGAAGAAGAATAAAATTTTATTTACAGGTGACATAATTTCTATGTGAAAATCCCCAAAGAATCAACCATAACAAAATAAAACAAAGCAGCCAAAAACTCCTAGAGTTTATTTTTTTTATGTTTATTTATTTATTTTTGGGAAAGAGTGAGTGCCTGCACACACATGTGAGCAGGGGAGAGGCAGAGAGAGGCAGAGAGAGAGAAAGAGACAGAGACAGAGAATGAATGAATGAATGAATGAATGAATCCGGGGCTTGATTCCATGACTGCGAGATCACGACCTGGGCTGAAATCAAGAGTCAGATGCTTAAATGACTGAGCCACTCAGGTGCCCCCTCCTAGAGTTTATTAATAAGCATAAAAACAAGGTCTTGGAATACAAAGCTAGTAAGTCAACAACATATACTCATATATATTTTACAGTACTCATTTTTGCAAGGTATATCCTAAAATTGGAACAATACAGAGAAGATTAGCCCAGTCCCTGCTCGAGAATGACATACCAATTTGTGAAGTGTTTCAGATTTTCCTATGCATGTGTGTGGGCAAGGGGCCTATGGGAAATATCTATACCTTCCTACCAATTTTGCTGTGGACCCAAAATTGCTCTAAAACAGTAAAGTCTTTAAAAAAATACATAATAGCATTTATTAAAGCAACAAAAGAAATGGTTTAGTACATATCTAACAAAATATGTACAAGTGTTCTATGTAGAAAACCATAAAACTGTGATGAAATAAATCAAAGGAGAATAATCCCATGCGTAATCGTTGTTAGAGTCAATTCTTGCCAATTCTTCCCAGCTCGACCTATAGACTCAGTGTAATCCCAATCAAAATCCCAGAGAGCCACACTGTAGACTGACAAACGTATTCTAGAGAATACGCAGAAAGGCAAGACCCAGAAAAGACTTATCATAAAGCTACGGTAATCAAGATAGTTAAGTATTGATGGAAAAACAGACACACAGAACAACGGAACCAAAGACAGCCCTGACACTGATCCAAAGAAATGCAGTCAAGTGACTACTGACCAAGGAACAGAGACAATTCAATGGAAAAACAAGTCTTTTCACCAAATGGTGCTAAAACAAATGGATATCCATAGGCCTCAAAAAAAAAAATAAAAATAAAAAATAAAAAAAGAGAAAAGAACCCAGACACATCCTTCACAAAAATTACCTCAAAATGGATTTTGCTTATTTTTTTTAAATATAATGTGTTGTCAAGTTAGCTGACATACAGTGTGTCAAGCATGCTCTTGGTAGATTCCCGTGATTCATTGCTTACATATGACACCCAGTGCTCATCTCAACAAGTGCCCTCCTCAACGCCCATCACCCACTTTCCACTCCCCCTTTCCTCCCCCCAGCCCCCCATCAACCCTCAGTTTGTTCTCTGTATTTAAGAGTCTCTTATGGTTTGCCTTCCTCTCTGTTCAAAATGGATTTTATACCTCTATGTAAAATATAAAACTTGTAGAAGAAAATTCAGAAGAAATCAACGTGGGTTTGGTTTGATGAGTTTTTGGATACCATATGAAAAGCAGAATCTGTGATATAATCTATGGTAAATTGGACTTTCTTAAAATTAAAAACTTCTGTTCTGAGAAAGACACTGTTAAGAGATGAAGAGACAAATCACAGAAAGGGAGAAAATATTTGCAAAACATATATCTGATAAAAAAAAAACAACAACAACAACAAACCTGTATCCAAAATATATAAAGAACTTTTAAAGCTCAGTAAGAAAACCCAATTTAAAAATGGGTAAAAGAACAGACAGCCCACTGGAGAAGTTATACAGATGGCAAATAGCCAAATGTTCTATATCATTTGTCACTAGGGAACTGAAAATTAAAACATATCTATTTGAATAATAAAATCAAAAAACTGAATACACCAACTGATGGTGAGGATGTGAAGGAAAGGTGCTCTCATGCATTGCTCATGGGCACACAGAAGAGGAAGACAGTTTGGCACTTTCTTACAAAGCTAAATGAGATCTTACCACACAATCTGGCAACTGTATTCCTAGGTACTTACCCACCTGATTTGAAAATTTACTTCCACACAAAAACCTGCACAGGAATGTTTACTGCAGCTTTATGCCCTTTAAAAGGACAATCTACATTCATCAGTTAATGGACATTTGAGATCTTTTCACAATTTGGCTATTGTTGATAGTGCTGCTATAAACATTGGGGTACATGTGCCATTATGAATCAGCACTCCTTGTATCCTTTGGGTAAATTCCTAGCAGTGCTATTGCTGGGTCATAGGGTAAAAATTATAAACAGAGAGGGAGGCAAACCATAAGAGACTCGTAAATACACAGAACAAACTGGGGGTTGATGCAGGTGGGGAGGGCAGGGAAAATGGGTGATGGACATTGAGGGCACTTGGGATGAGCACTGGGTGTCGCATGTAAGCGATGAATCACGGGACTCCAAAAGCCAAGAGCACACTGTATATACACTGTATGTTAGCTAACTTGACAATAAATTATATACTAAAAACAAGTTTGATATTTTATAATTTATTTTGATGGAAAAAGTACTAAAAAGAAAAATAAGAATCTTCTAGAGGAAAGCTCCTCTCTAGGAATTTTGCTTAACTTGTATGAACTCAAGTAAATCAATTAAAGGTTTTCCCTGACCCCCCCCTCCGAAAAAAAGGGGTGAATGGATAAGCAAGCTAGGGTGCACGTGTACAATGGGAGTATTATTTGCAATAAAGAGAAATGAGCTCACAAACCAGGAAACAATATGGATGAATCTAAAATGTTTCTACATGAAAGAATCCAATCTCAAAAGGCTACGTATCGTATGATTCCAATTATATGGCGTACTGGGAAAGAAAAAAAACTACACTGATGAGTTAAAACAAATAATCAGTGGCGGACATAGGTTCAGGGGAAGAGGGAAGGTTGAACAGGTAAAGCAGTAGGAACACTTTACGGGGATGAAACTATTTTGTTGGATGCTGAAATGGTGGATAGGTGACAAAGAATTTGTCAAAACCCACAAAACTTTGTATCACAAAGAGTGAACTTTAATGTATGCAAACTAAAAAAAAAACAAAAAACAAACAAAAAAACATATATATATAAATTATATATATATAATTTAGGAAATTGAGGGTTTAGGATGGAATGCTAAATGTGACAAAACATGTGAACTATATTAAAAACATATAAAACACCCTCATGGGGGTGTCTGGTTGCTCAGTTGAGCATCAGATTCCTGATTTTGGCTCAGGTCATGATCTCACGGTTTATGAGATCAAGCCCTGTGTCAGGCTACTCATGGAGACTGCTTGGAATTCTCTCTCTCTCTCTCTCTCTCTCTCTGCCTCTTCCCTGTTCACTTGCTCTCTCTCTCTAAATAAACAAACTTAAAAAAAAAACATAAAAAAAACACCGTTCTGAAGTTGAGAGGAAAAATGAATTTAGAAACGAGTGAAGTTTCTAAGTTAAAGGCAAAAAAAGCTGTATGTAAGCACTGCTCTAGGTGACAGAGTTATTTCCCACAAGAAGGGGCGCAGGTGCACGTACGATTCTGAGACACTATGCATGTGCACTGGATGGACGATGATGGAAGCCACACCATGTTGGAGTGAAGGTTATAGGTAAGCAAGGGACAGAGGCTAGAGTGGGCAATAAAGGCAATGGATTAGAAGTGGACACGTTAGTATGAACTCTTGATTCATTTACTATAGATACAGACAGTGAATCGCAGAAATATGCACAGATGTGTATACACACGTGGCCTCGTAGCATACACGTTTCCTCGCTCTGACAGCTAAGAGGGCTTGGACGCAAGGACATCCCAGCAGCAGCAAGCAGAACCAGCACCCAGCTCTGGTCTCTGATACCGATCTCCAACAAAAGGAACCACGGCTCCTTGGAGAAATGGCCGATCCCGGTATGCAAGATGCTGCGGCAGCAACTTGCAGAGCAGAAAGTAAGGGTACTCGGGGCACCTGGGTGGGTCCCTCAGGTAAGCGTCTGATTCTTGATTGTGGCTCAGGTCATGATCTCACAGTTCCTGAGTTCAAGCCCCGCACTGGGCTCTGCGCTGACTGACAGTGTGAAGCCTGCCTGGGACTGTCTCCCTCCCTCCCTCTCTCTCCCCCCGCCCCCGCTTGTGATGCGCACTCTCTCTCTCTCCCTCTCTCAAAATAAATAAATTTTAAGAAACTGTTAAAAACTAGTAAGCAAGTACTTGAAAATAAGTAAATACACAAATGCATAAATAACCAACAAAAAGAATAATGAGTGTATGCGAAAGGAGCAGGGAGGAGCCAACTGAAAGAGCTCTCAATGGCCAAAGTTGAAACAATCCGAGTAAAAAAAAAAAAAAAAAAAAAGCAGTACTGGATTTTAACTGGATGTATAAAATGTAGAAATATGCAAAAGTCTACACTGACATAAACAAATGACTGAAATAATAATGGGAGAGAAGAGAAACATCTTCCGATAATTTATGTAGATATCCCACCCTTCAAACGGGGGCGGGGGAGGAGTAACTGTAAATGGGAAACCCTTCAAGTATGACCTCAGCCGGGTTACCAAGGCAACGTCAGCAGTACTATGTCATGGGGACAGTATGAATCCTCAACATGTGATGAAAATGACACTTCACCTTTGTGGTTTTTGTTCCCTGAAACCTTAAGGCCAAGCTGATCTGGAGAAAAAATATTAAACCAATCCCAAACGAGGGACATCTTACAAAAAACCTGGCCAGTACTTCTCAAAACTTTAAGGTCATCGAAAAGATGCAAAATCTAAAAGACTTTTTCACTCTTAGGTAACTTGTATTATTCCTTTTATACATATTATAAATTAGGTCTTTTTGTTCGTCCTAGGCCATAAAAATTGGTACACCAAAGGTGGTGGTCAAGAGAAAGGACACTGAAGTCAGATCTGAATTCAATTTCTGACTGCACCTACTGGCTCAACTTCTGTCTTCCAGCTAATATTCAAACTAATCAACAGTCTAGACTTTCCAAGCCAGTTTCCTCCACTGCCAAGTGAGTTACACAACCCATTTCTTAGTGGTACAGTGCAGGAAAATGACACAAGACACAGAAAGTACCTAACACATCCCCTACTCAATCAAGATCAACAATGTATATAAGTTTCAATCACTCAACAGCAATGATGATGACACTATAATTTCTATAGTCTTACTCATCTTTTTATATGCAGTGTATATCTAGAAAATGCTTCAATGTGATTAAAGAATAATTTCTACGTATAGCACATAATTCCTGTGTGATATTTCATTTAATCTGAGTATATTCAAACTAATTAAGCCTCCTGCTTCCTTAGCTAATACCCCATCCCTGCCATCCAAGTTAGCATATGGACCACAAAATATTCAGCATGTTTTCTGAATCTATGAATTTATGTTTTCCATCAAACAAATTTATATATTCAAGAAGCTCACAATTCTTTCCCAGCATCATCAACAGTGTTTGTTTATGTGCCCTCGGAGTATATGGAATCATACTAAAATATCTGTAGCAGAATTTCAGACAAGTCATTTGATGTATGTAGCTCTTGACACTTATCTATGGAAGATCCTTTGAAGATTCCTTTTTTTAAATATTTATCTATCTATCTATCTATCTATCTATCTATCTATCTATCTATCTATTTAAGTAATCTCTATACTCAACGTGGGGCTTGAACTCATGACCCCAAGATCAAGAGTGGCATATGCACTCCACTGATTGACCAGCCAGGTGCCTCTGAAGATTAGTTTTTAAGTATGACATTCCATGAGAATTGTGTGGTTTTAAGCCCTCACCCCCCCCACCCCCCCAGCGAGAGGAAGGCGTGAGGGAAAGAAGCGTACAAACCTAAGAGTCTGACCACGCTGCGGAGGATGCACAAATGCTACAAATGAAGCTCCGGGGACAGATTAACAGCAGGACTGCTGACATGGGGACAAGGATGAGATCCTGATAATCAGTGGGGGCTTATTAATTTTCTACTAGAAAACTTGGTTCAAATTGATAAAATCAGGTTGCTACACTGATCAGAATGAGGCTAACAAGAAAGCAGGAAGATCACACATCTGAACAGAAAGTTTCATGAGCAGAGGAACAGGTGTGACTGCCAACGGTTCTTTCTGTTTGCCTTCTTCAGCAGCGTGGCCCTGGTTTCTGGCTTGAAACTCGGATATGGAAATAGTCTAGAAAGGTTTGTCAACAGGTACCTTTGCGGGAAGAGTGCTTTGAAGGACTGAATACAAAGGTATGGATGAACGAGGAACTAATTATTTATAGATTCATAATCTATAGATGAACCTATAGGTTGTTGATAGGTTTTAGGATGTGATGCAAAAGCATAGGCTTTGAGTTCCAACATATCTATGCTCTCAAATCTACTGTCAGTTAGTTGCTGAGCCCAGCTTTCTACCCATAAAGCGGCGTCAACGGCATCTAGCTCTTGCAGATGGTCGTGAGGTTTACCCACACGGTATATAAAGTGCCTAGCTTAACATAGGCACGTAGTAAGCCGTAATTATTACGCAGACTTCCACTTGGATTCTCAATTGGGAGTCCCGACACCTTCCTTCAGCTGCGCACCAGAGGACAAGAACAGACGAAGGTATAGCTCATCACCCAGTGAGCACCAGTGAGCACCTTTACGTACCCTCCATGCATTTAGCAGAGATGATGCAGGCTGGGAGAGAAAGAGCATAACCATATACTATCGGCCTGTTTGGCTTCTGTCTAGGAATCTTATGGGGAGCAAAAAGTAGAGGGTGAATGGCGAATCTGGTGGCAGGAGCCCTGGATGATGAGGCTGGCCCCGGCTGACCACAGGCTGGGTGCCCGAGGGGGCCAATGGCAGCGTCCTACTTTGGTACCAAGGGTATCACAGTGGGAAGCAGACCTGCCCAGAGAGCTGTCATCTGAGGCCGACGCCCTGATGCACCAGCGACCGCAGGGATAATTTATTTCTCTGAGAGACTCCTTAACAAACACATTGACAACTTTTCTTCATCCCTGGGGTTTTCTGAGAGTGAAGCTTAATCATTCCGAGACTTTTCTTTCTTGCCGGGGGTTGACAAGTGAGTGAGAGGCTAGATAAAAGGAAACAGGGAGCAGAGCCTGCAGTTAGGATCCCTCAGAACGTGCAAGAGAAATCGTCAGAGCCAATGAAGACTGACGCTTCCAGAAGCCTCTGGCAGCCCTTATTCTTTGCACCTTTAGTGATGATCTGAAATGTGTTTCTAGGGCAGTTCACACACTTCTTGAGCGTCCTCGTCACCCAGGACTTGTGTCAGGGCAGAGTCGGAGTCGGTAGTTCTAGGCTGGGGACTATTATCCTGCATTTCCGGGAAGTTCTCAAGTGCTGTTGCTCCTGGTTTGAACCCAGAAGTGACAGACCTGTTACTAAACCCAACGGTTGCCACTTTATTCTGCGATCCATCCAATCTCCAATCTGTTTTACTGTCCTACATTGTACAGAGTATAAAATAAATCTAAGGCAATTTGTGTCTTCTCCAAGAAGTTACCAACTGGTTATTATTGACAATATAAGACAGTGTGTGAGAAGCAAAATCTCTCATAAAGTGCAAGAAATGTGTCCATCTTCCCTTCCATCCCTGAAGACAGAGAGCTCACTCCTTACTCTGAAGCCTGTCACTGTCTTCCAGTTCTGTTGGCGTGTTTTTACTTTTCGTCCTTATTTAAAAATAAAAACAGTGAAAGTCTCTATCATTTCTAACTAACAGCCCTATTTCTTTCGGCCTCTGGCACTATCCAGGGCAAGTCTTCTTCCTGTCTGATGACAATGAATTGATAATGAAGGAGCTTCAGGGAGATGTGTACTTTGCCCAAGGTCCTCCAGAAGAATTCAACTTGTAGTGTGGGATCATTGTGAGGAATCAGAAAAGAACTTATGGCACGGTTCGGGCTTGAACGGGACATGAAAACAGTCAAGCAGGGTTTGGATTAGCGTGTGCTCGGTGTCCTAGCTCCATTTTACAGCCGAGGAAACGAGGGCTTAGCCCGGGAGAAACGCCCTGGCTTGAGAGAGCCACGAAGCCACACTCTAACTCCAAGCCAACTGTCCCCATCTTTTCTGCTTTCCAGTCTTGGTCCCTCTGCCTGGAATGACTTCCTCTGACACTCTCCTGTCTTATTTCTTTACCTCCACCCTAAGTTGTTCACACCCACATTCCCCATTTAA
Source organism: Felis catus (assembly GCF_018350175.1). Lineage (NCBI taxonomy): Eukaryota > Metazoa > Chordata > Mammalia > Carnivora > Felidae > Felis > Felis catus. The sequence continues at coordinate 76,449,873 of NC_058385.1, read as the reverse complement.
AATTCCTTGCACCCTCATTTCTATTTCCATCGCACTTGCTTTCACACCCCCTGCCCCTACTGACGCCACTCTGTCTTAATTACCTATTTCTCTGACTTACGCTTGTTAACTTTCTGGACGTCAAAATGATGACTTCGCCACCCCTGTGACGTCAACCCCTGCCACAGAAAGTGCTCCAAGAAAACCTGTGACGTTGAACGACCTGACAGCAGGAAGGGACTGACTGATTTTCAAAGAGGAAGGCAGATGTTGAAACCTCTGGAACCCCGGGCGTGTGGGAGTATGTTCCACGGCTCAGGAACATACTCGCCAGATGCCGTCCGCCCGACATGGCCTCTGCTTCTCAGGACATCTTGTCCAACGTTACGGTCAGAAAAACTCTGCTGGCAAACTGGGGGTCAGAACCCTTCCTCCAGCGGGCCCCGCAGCCTACAGGAAGGCCCAGAACGTTTATCGGGCCTTAGGCTGCACCTGACACGTACGTGGTCGGCCACGCCGTAACCAGGAGAACCGCGCGTGGCTGCTCTTCTCTGCCCGTCCCTGGCTGGCTGCAGAGTTACAAGCTCTTGTGGGGAAGTTCTCACACTACTTGCAACATTATTTGCCTTGCTTGTTGTCTTCCCAAAGCCCATTAAAAGGATCTGAAAAGAAACCACCCATTTTCTCCTTTTGTTTCCCCTGAATAAGCTCCATTATGGCCACGCACTAATACACCATCAGGGACCCCTGGAAGAAAAAGCCAGTGAGTGGATGCTGACAACGGAGGGAGCAGCTCAGCGGGAGAAAGGTGGTGGAGCTCATGGCAACGAAAGCAGAGAGACTCATTTCCCAGCAAAGTCCCCTAGGATCCTCTGCCCGGGAAGTGGGGTACATGTGTCACGTACCAATGCCCGGGTTTTTATTACACCAGAAGGAAGGAAGGGAAGGTGACTTCTGTTCTGACAGTTTGGTGGTAGAATGTCCTGAGAAGGCAAGGGCCTTCTACTGAAATTTAATCCCAAGAAAGTTTTTCTTTTTTTTTTTTAATTGAAAATGTCTATAATTTGGGCCAGTAGGAAAATAAATATGCTGTCAATTTCCTATACTCACCCTTTCCTTAATCGAAAAAAAAAAAAAAAGAAAAAAAGACTTCTTGGGGCACCTGGGTGGCTTAGTCGGTTGAGCGTCCAACTTCAACTCAAGTCATGATCTTGTGGTCCGTAAGTTTGAGCCCCACATAGGGCTCGTTTGCTGTCTGCCTGTCAGCACAGAGCCCATTTCTGATCCTCTGTCCCCCTCTCTCTGCTCCTCCCCCACTTACACTCTCTCAAAAATAAATATTTAAAAAGAGAACTTTTTAATTAGTAGATTAAATTAGTAGTAGATTAGTAGATTAATTAACCATATCATATACTGGGGAAATGTTTAAGACCCTTATATTAACTATTCAGTTTTCCTAATAACAATTCTCATAACTCTACATACTATGAGGGAAAATACATCATTTTCAATCACTGAAACAATCTTTAGTATCCGTGACATCATTAATGATCGGTTTTAAAGAAGAATAAAATCATGTGAAAATCAACGTGGACAAGGAAACGCAAGTGCCCGTGTCCCACCCGATCCCGCGTGTGGAGGTTATGTAGCGACCTATGCACCTGTGGCTACTTACTGTTCAACACAGCAACTGCTAAAATACGGGCCTTACGAAGACAAGACATCCGTGGAGAACAATCTAACACTGAAACTACAAATAATGCCCCGAAGCTGAGAGCTCAGACAGTGTCTGACAGATGCTGAAGGCTGCGTGGGGGTCCCTGGAAACGGTCAAGTCCCATGGCCAACCTGGGAGCTTGCCGCAGCTCCCAGCACCTTGGCATATAGTCTGCAAAGCGCAATCGTAAGATTTAACATGGGACTTCAGTCCACGAAAGGGAAGAGAGAAAGGGGCAGGTAAACCATCTACAGAAACCAGAGCTGAAAATTTTCCCAATTTAACGAAAGCTTACAAAAGGCCCCGAGGGACTGCGTTGGCTTTGCGCGCGCACACGCGCGGTCAAAGCCACCACGTTCAGCGCCCAGTACGGAGGCACGTGTATTCACTACTCAGAAAGGCAGCTTCATCTGCTTGTTCCGCTCTTCTTCCTGCTGTTTGTGGCGTCGAAGGCGGGGAGATAAGTCTGCCTGCTCCTTGGGAGCAAGGGCCAGATGGCCAGACTAAAGGTCAGTGCGAAAGCAGCACAGAGTAAGCCAGCTGTCGTGAAGAAGGGATAAAAGGGAGCATCCCCGAGGTCAGGGCGGCTCAGCTCAGACCGCCGGCGGCGGCAGGCCAGGGTGGAGAAGACCGGCCCAAAAGCGTGCTGCCCAGAGCGGCCTCAACTCTCCAGCCTCCTTCTGTGCTGGGGTCTGTGCAAAGAGCTAGGGAGGAGGCATCTCACAGCAGCAGGGTTTCTGGAGGCCCTGCACAGGATGGACTGGAAGTAAAGAAGCTTCCTTACCTCCTAAGTTAAAAAAAGGTGTAAGTTTAGTTCTCTCATTTGAAACTGAAAGGAAAGGTTTTATTAAAACACATATCACTTCCCACTGCAGGATTTAATTTTAGATCATTTACATCTTTCAGCAGAAAAGCATCCTGAAGTGGTAACAGTGGGGAACATTCATGAAGACTCTCGTAATAACTTGTTCCACTCTGAAATACCAAAATGGTGATAACCACATGACCACCCCTGCAAAGCTAATCCCCTAGTACATTCAGTCAGGTGACAGCGAATTACATTAACACAAAATACTCTGAATGATCAACACTTGACCAGAATGAGCCTAAAGGACCTGCTATTGTACTGTATTCACCTAACAGCTTTTTACTGAGTGACTACTTTAGGCCAGGTCCTAGGACACAAGAGCCCTTGCAGGTTTACATTATAATGAGGAGTAACCAATGAAAAAGGGAACAAACAAGAAAGGTGGAATTCAGTTTAGTAAATGCTACTAAGGAACCCAGACAGGATGCTGTAGACCAGCTCTGGGACTGGGGGATGGTGACTTTGAACAAGGTGATCAGCAAGGCTTCTCGGATACCATGCCTGTGTCTGCCTACCACCGGGGGCCCCAGGGACGAGGTGAGAGCCGGGGTAGTGAATGTAAAGGGCGTGAGAGGGAAATAAGCTTGGCCAGTTTGCCAGACAGGAAGGAGGGCAGCCTGGCCACAGTACAGGAAAACCACAAGGTCAGAAAGGGCGGGGAGAGTGCCAGATGATGATGCGCCTGTCATCGAGCCCGGCAGGAGGTTCGGGTGCTCCTGTAACAGCACAGAGAGCCACCGAGGAAACTGAAGCAGGGAGAAGACAAAGACCAACTTGGATTTTCACCAGTCATTAAGACTGTAAATGAAAACCGGACGAGCAGTGTGGCCAGATTAGGGAGGATGGAAGAGGTGATTAAGGAAAACCAGACTTATTTTAGAGGGAGAATCAAAATGGCATTATGGAGGGACTGGCTGCGGCAGAGATCTACTGGGGACTGTGCACTGCGGACACTTCTCACAAGTTTCAGGACTAGGAAGCACTGGCTTTAATGAGCATGTTTGTCTTTTATTACTTTTTTAGATACTCAGACCCAGTGAATTCCATAGCCTTGTCTTCCTCAGCTTTGGTTACAAGGAAGCTCAAAGCACAATTCGAAGACCATCTCTGCGACTGTCCGGAATAACACGTACTCTTGTGTACTAACTTTACCCCTGGGATTTTCGTAATTTTTTATCTTGGTTTCCACATCCATTTGTTTTTATTCTGGGAGATGCAGAAGTTATGATATGTGATTTAATGAGGAAAAGTAGTAGAATATATATATATATATATATATATATATAGTAGAATATATATATATTCTACTATATATATATATATATATATAGTAGAATATATATATATATATATATATATATATATATATATATATATATAGACGTACTTTCATCACATCTTGTTATTAAAAGTACCATCACGGGGGCGCCTGGTGGCTCAGTTGGTGAAGTGTCCGTCTTCAGCCCGGGTCATGATCTCACCCATCCTGAGTTCGAGCCCCATGTGGGGCTGTGCACTGACAGCTCAGAGTCTGGAGCCTGTTTTGGATTCTGGGTCTCCCTCTGTCTCTCTGTCCCTTCCCCACTCGCACTCTGGCTCTTTCTCCAAAATCAATAAACATTAAAAAAATAATAAAATAAAATAAAATAAAATAAAATAAAATAAAATAAAATAAAATAAAACTATTAAAAAAAAATGCCGCATGTGTCGCAGTAAGAATACAATGTAAGTGACAGAATCAAAGTTGTGTGGAAGAGAGACAGTGGGAGAATGGATGGAAGAAGAAACAGATTGTAGATGAAAATGCAAAGGAAGGATCAAAGAGAGGGGAGGGGCTGCCGGCGCCCCAGGCCGGCTGGCTTTGGGCAAGCAGTCACTTCCCTGTTTGTAAAATGGTGAGTTAACATAATAGCACCCACCTCACAGGGTTGTTATGACGCCTGACCTAGTTATTGCCTGTAAAGTGCTGAGAACAGTCCTCAGTAGTAGATGCAAGGCGTTTGTTAAAATGAGTTTCGGTTTGAGACGCGAAGATAAGTAGGCTATAAACAAGTGAGGGGCTGAGAGAAGACACAGAACTCTGGGCAGAGAACAGTGAACAATGTGGGCAAAGGCAGGAAAGGGCGTGAGCTCCAACTTCATGCGACAAGCAGTTTCCAGTCCAGGGTTGAACACACAGGAAACAGGGCAGAACAATCAATACAGACATGTGGAGCGAGGTCTTCAGAAAAAATACAGAAGGGTTTCGAGTGCCTCTTCTAGGAACAGGAGTTTTACACTGAAAAAAGCAGGGTATTTGAAAGATGTGGTACTGAGGAAGCCCATAATCAAATGCAGGAGAGAAAGCTCTGCCCAGAGCCACGCACTGACCAGCCATTACCCCGCCACAAACTACCGCAGGGTTGCATCAGAGAACATTACCTGTCAAGACAATGGAGAGCCTTGAAATGGCAACCGGCCTATATGCTGTCATCAAGAGGGACAGTTTTTCATCTGGGCGCCCTGTGGTGTTTCTCCAGACACCATACGCCACAAAACAGAGAGCTTCTGCCCTCCTCATCTGTTTCTAACACTTTCAACTTAATTCAACACCTGACAACTAAATTAGAAATTATCTTCTGTAAAAACGGTAGATGTGGTTTAAGGAACACAGCATCCCTAAGAAGTGTCATGAACAGTGGCACTGGGTGTGCGCTCTTCTCTACGCTCTCTATTCTGGACACCCATGCTGCGACTGTCGCCTTCTTTAGAAAAAGGGCCTTTGCAGATGTGATTATCGGGCAATCTTGAGATGAGAAGAGTACCCTGGATCATCCAGATAGGCCCTAAATACCATCACAGGGAAGAGGGAAGTACACGGGGATCAAAGACAGATGTGACAGAAATCAACACGCAGTTGGAGGGAGACACCAGAGGCACACGGCCACGAGTCAAGAAAGATCAGCAGGCACGAGACACTCGAAGGGACAAGGAAAGGATTCTCTTCTAGAGGGGGGACACTAACACCTTGACTGTGGTCCGACAATACTGATTGTGGACATGTGGCCCCCACAACTGTGATCAATCTCTACTGTTTAAAGCCACCATGTCTGGAGTAATTCATCACAGCTACCACAGGAAGCTAATACAGCAAGGACGGACAGTTGCCCCTTGAACATGGGTTCCAACTGTGTGGATCCACTGACGTGTGGATTTTTTCAAGAAATAATACATTTACACTACTACTGTTGTCTCTTCCTCATGAATTTCTTAACAACGTTTGCTTTTATCTAGCTTATTTTATTGTAAGAATACAGTATTTAATACATATACAAAATACGTGTTAATCAACTGTGCTGTCGTTACGGCTTCGCAGCCAACAGTGAGCTATTAGGAGTTAAGTTTTCAGGGAGTCAAAAGTTATACATGGAGTTTTGACTATGCGAGGGATCGATCAGTGCCCTTATCCCCCACATTGGTCAAGGGTCAACTGTAATTTCTTATGATTTGAAGTAAATTTAATGACAGAAGAAATGAAAACGAAAGGGATTTACCACTTACTGAACACTCACATAAATTATCTCATTAAACCATCAACAGCGATCCCATTATTATTAGCCTTTTCTTATAGAGAAAACCCACTTGGCACCGTGAACAGATCTGTTTATTTCACACTGCAATAACGTCTATTTGTAATTGCGCTCGTTGACCAGGGCCTGATCAACAACACTCCAATAAAAAGACTGATTTTTTATTGTCTCAAATGAACTTGGAGACATAAAAGAATGCTACTTTAAATTATTTCATGCATAATTCTATCTGAAAAAAATATAATATATATAATATATATATAATATATATATATTATATATATATATATATATATATATATATATAATATATATATATAGAGTCACCAGTGAAAAATCTGTGTCACTTCTTCTTTTGGGTAAAAAATTAAAAATAATTCTCAAAGAAATCTGAGACAGCCATTTCTCAATACATGGTTATGTTTAAATTGTTTCATGAATTCACTAGGCATTTTCATATTAAAAAGTCATCAATCCAGAGACAAAAAAAAAAAAAATTCTGTGTGTGTGGACCAACTGGGGAGTTTTCAGATACCACAGGGCATTCCCAGTGAATAAAATGACAAGCTCATGGACACCCCACTTGGTGCCTGACATCGTGCTCCACACTGGAGATGTGGCAATGAACCAGCCTAATCTTGTATTCCATGGGGAAAGCCCTTGCTTCCATTATCTCAATTTGCATTATCAGTACTATTACCTTAAAATAAGATTCATTTTAAACAATCAAAAACTTAATGTTAGAGTGATAAATAAACTTGTCTACAGTCATCAGCCGGTAAGTAGTAGAGGTTATGTTTAAACCCAGGAATATCTCAGTTCAAACAAAGGGAATCCCCTCAATATGACATCATAATGTCTGAATATATCCTTAAAGTCTCTGTACTGATACACTGATAGAGCTGTTTGACTATTAATTAAAAAAAAAAAAAAAAAAAGATTAAAACGGTTGCCATGGTACCCAATTCTAACAACGGGAAAAGTAAAGTCAATGAATTGCACCGACCTGGTTACTGCTGGGGCTGGTACACCTCTTGTACGCAAGGTGGGTTTTCCTCGAACAACTGGGACGTCCGCGTTTTCTGAACCACCATTCAAATACGTCAACTCTTGGAGCTGTGCTTGCCTGATTTCATCATTATAGTCCTACACAGAAGACAGAAGACAACATAATTCACCTCATGTGAAAAATACAAACATACTTAGGACCAGAAAAATAACAATATTTAATAGAAAAAAAAAGGCAAGGAAAATAGCTGACTTCATAAGATTTGAGTTTGTTGAAATGAAAATGCATCAATCAATTGTAAAAAAGGAAAAAAAAAAAAAAAAAAAAAACAAACAGAAAACAAAAAACCGGAGCAATTTCCCCAAGCTAAAATTTTCTACAGGCAGCCATTACTCCTTGTGTGGGGCATACTTTCCAAGTGAGATAGTTATAATAAAATTAAGATACCATATACAGACAGACACGTGGCACTGTTATTTACAACTCAATTCAACTCATAGTTACTGAGCATCTGTGAAGTGCAAACTAACAAAACCAGAGAAGCAAGCCAGGGTCTCTGCAGCCAATGAGCTTACACTCTAACAAAGGAGGAAGGCATACATACAACATGATAGCTTTACTAAAATTAAGAGCCACATGTACACATTCTTTTTGTACAATTCCATTTGGATATTATACTAGAAAAAGGCACCATTTTCAAAACTGAATACATTTTATACTTGGAGGCTTGCTCTTCTTTGTCTTATTCTCTAAATATTCATCTGAGGAACCCTGGGAGCAATCCCTGATTCCTCCTTTCCTTAATACCTCCAACTCCATTCAACAGTCATCAGGAAAGACATGTAATAAATAAACAAAAGTCATCTGTTTCACAATAGAAAGAAAGTTCGGTCTAAATGGTATCTAACTTAAGCTGTGGTAGTAAGAGTAGGTTCTCTATAAGACGTGTCATCTAAGTATGAGTGGGAACTAATTACCAGAGGAGGGGCTATAAAATTATCTAGATGGGAGGAAAAAATCGTATTTTAAGACCCTAAGAAATGGTGTGTAGGGAACTGGAAGAAGTGCTACATGGCTGAAATATAAAAATAACTTGGGGGGGGGTAGGTACAGGGAGGCTGGTCTCAACATGGAGTAGAAAGCAGAAACCAAATTCAACAAAACCTCAAGTCATTTTAAGTATAACTTTAAAGGTTTAGAACTAAGGGTACTAAAAAGCATTTAACAGTTTTAAGGAGGAGAGCTGCATACCTAGATTTGTGTTTTAGAAATAATTATGATCATGTATGCCAACAAATTAGGTAACGAAGATGACACCATGACATGGATGGATCCTAAAAAGTCACAAATTACCAAAACTGACTCAAGAAGAAACAGAAAATTGGAACAGATAAGCAAAGAGACTAAATTAGTACTGGATAAATAAATGTCTTGCAAATTTGAAGGCCCACAAGACTTCAATGGTGAATTCCACAAACAATTAATGCTAATCCTTTACAAACTTCCAAAAAAATTAAAGAGGAGGGAGCACTCCCTCACTCTTCCTACAAAGCCAGTATTGTCCGAGTACAAACACAGACAAAGACATTACAAAAAAAGAAACCTATAGATGAATATTCTGATGAATATAGATGTAGAGGCTCTCAAAAAATTACAAAGCCAAATCCAGCAGTATAAACAAGATAAAAGGGAGGACTATACATAAGAACCAACTAAAACATACTCAAATTGCTATTTTGGTTTAATACCTAAAAATCAGCTAATGTAATACCATGAGAAGAGAATGAAACAAACAAACAAACAAAAACAATCATTTTAATACAGAGAAAAAACATTTGAGAGAAGAATCCAATACATTTTAATGATAGAAACACTCAACAAACTATAAAAAACCCACAGTTGACATTATACTTAATAATAAAAAACTAAAAGAATCATCCTAAAATGAAGACCAAGACAAAGATGTCTACTGTCACCACATCTATCCAACATTGTACTCAAGATTCTAGACAGGACAACTATGTAAGAAAAAAAAAGTAATAGTGCTCAGATTGAAAAGGAAGAACTAAAACCATCTTTGTTCATATATGGTATGGCATAATCCTATGCAAAGAAAATCACAAAGAATCCACAAAAGCATTATTAGAGTCGATAATTGTGTTTCACAAGGCTGCAGGATATAAGATCAATATACAAAATTTATTTTATTTCTTTCCACTAACAATGAACAACACAAAAGTAAAATTAAGAAAATTCCATTTAGAGTAGCATCATAAAGAATAACATACTCGGGAATAAATTAACAAAATAAGAGCAACATTTATATACTGAAAACTACAAAATATTGTTGGGAGAAAATTTTTAAAATCTAAGTAAATGGAAAGATATCCAATATTCATGGCTAGATGGACAATATTCCTACTCTGCTTTCCCACCTCCCAAATTGATCTACAGAATCAAGGAAAACCCTCTCAAAAATCCCAGCTGGTTTCTTTGCTAAAACTTATATACGAAAATCCAAGGGACCTAGTATATCCAAAACAATTATAAGAAAGAATAACAAAGTTGGAAGACTGATTATGTTCCCACATCAAAACTTCCTACAAAGCTACAGAAATAAAGACTGTGTAGGGGCGCCTGGGTGGCTCAGTCGGTTAAGCGTCTGACTTCGGCTCAGGTCATGATCTCATGGTTTGTGAGTTCGAGCCCCGCGTCAGGCTCTGTGCGGACGGCTCAGAGCCTGAAGCCTGCTTCGGATTCTGTGTTTCCCTCTCTCTCTACCCCTCCCCTCTTGTTCATGCTCTGTCTCTCAATAATAAATAAAAACATTTAAAAAAAAGACCATGTAGTACTGTCTCAAAGGGTAGACATAAAGATCAATAAAATAGAATTGAGAGCCCAGACATAAATTACTGTAGATTGATGTTCAAATAGTTTCTTTAAACAAAGGGTATTGTAGTGACTGAGAGAACACTGAAGAAAATGGAAGCCTTACACCTTGTTGGTGGCAGTGAAAATGGTCCAGCCACTTGGGAAAACCAGTCATCAGTGTCTCAAAACTGTTAAACACAGTTACCAAGTGACCCAACAACTCCACTCCTAGGTAATACCCAAGAAAGTGAGACTATACATCCACCCAAAAATGTGTACGTGAATGTTCACATCAGCATTATTTATAATAGCCAAGAAACAGAAATAACCCCAAAGTCCTTGACTAATAAACGGACATATAACACACAAATAAAACACAGTACATCCATACAATGGAATATCATCCAGCAATGACAAATCAACTGAATGAACCTTAAAAACAGTATGCTAAATGAAAGAAGGCAGGACAAAAGACCATACATTTTGTGCTATTGTACACAAAATGTCAAAAACTGGCAAACCCATAGAGGTGGATTAATGGTGGCACGTGACAGAATGAGGAATGGCAGGGGACAGGAAGGGGGAGTGCTTGTTCATGGGGACGCGTTTGCTCTGGGGGATGATGAAAATCTAAAACAGATAGTGGTGATGGCTGTGTAACTATGGATGCGCTATAATCCAGTCAACTGTATACCTTAAACGGGTGAAATGTATGGGATGTGAATTATATCTCCATAAAGGCTGTGTAAAAAAGCAAAAAGTAAATTAGTGGTTGCCCAGAGAGGGAGGAGAAGGGGGCGTCACTGCTGCTCATTACAAGGTTTGCTTGGGGGGGTAATAAAAATGGTCTTAGGTTGAAGTGACAGTTGCAGAACTCTGTGAATATACTAAAAGCTACTGAATTGTTTATAGGAGTGAGTTTTATGCTATGTGATTTATACCTCCATAAAGATATTAAATGGAAAAAAAAAAAAAAAAACACCACACACTAGAGGCAGAAATTCCAGATGGAAGCTCATAATTCCAGTACGTGGTATAGACAACCTGGAGTAGGGAAGCGGCAGAAAGAATGAGGAGAAGTAGATCTGGTGTTATTTATAATGGTTAATTTCATTAGAAATGGTAACATCCTAGATGAGGGGGGATATAAGCAAAGTCAAGACCGTCAATGGGCATCTGGAAAATAAGGTAAGTAACAGTGGAACATGCTGTAATCAGTTTTGCACAGGCCGAATCTGCAATGGCCCACGACACACTAAAACTGAGATGCGCCATAGCAATCAGACATAAAAACGAGAAATTTAAAAGTTAAAGATACGGATATAGACGTGAACAAGAGAGGGTTACTCAGGCCCTACACAGCACCGAGAAGGGCCTGTCGTCAAGCCCTGCGAAGAGGGCTTCTGCATGCCTAAGGCTTGATGCCGTGCTGTACCAGTCTGGCCAGATATGCCTGCCCTGGCAGTGCGGTTAGTGGGGAACCTTCGTCTTGGCTCAGGAAGTGGGGTGGTGAGTAGCCGAGGTCAGGTGCGTAGGTACGGTACGTGCACGTGACTGATCTCCGGTAAAAGCCCTGCACACTGTGGCTCAGGAGAGCCTCACTGGAGAGCAACACTTCACAGGTGTTGTCACACATCACTGCTGGGAATGTTAAACGTGTCCTTGTGTCCCTCTGCACTGCACAGGGACACCTGGAAACCGCGGCCATACTCTTCTTGGTCTTTGCCCCGTGCTCCTCTTCTCGTTGCTGATTTTGATCTGTATCTTTTGGGTGAAATAAACCATACTCACAGTATATAACACATTGTCTGAGTCCTGTGAGTCCTTCTAGAGGATTACTGAGTTTGAAGGTGGTAGTGGGGACCTCTAGCACAAGAATTCCTCTGTATACAAATGTCAGCCATAGGCAGGATTGCTTGGGGCACATTCCTGGAGCGAGAGAAGGGCTCTGGGCATCAACATAAACTAATAGAAGAAAACCTGCACAGGGGAGACCGAAAAGGGGTGGCAGGAATTTGAGAAGGAAACGGAGGTGATCGGAGCATGAGAGCCCCAGGATTCAGTGCTGCATTCACATTCTGTCAAGCAGCCAAGTACCGATTCCATGGGATTCACTAACAATAAAGGCAACACAGACTTCAGAAATAGTACTTCTGGTGAAGGGGAGAGCCGGAATCCATCTCGGGGGAATGAAGAGTGGGAGTAAGCAAGTCACAGCCACAGTGCAGGCAGGCGGGTTTTCCAGCTGTGTGGCTCCACAAAGAGGAAGAGAAAGGACTGCAGTCTGAACGAGGAAGGGAGGATCTTATGATAGAAGAAACCAGCACTTCTGAGCGTGAATAAAAGATTCAGGTGCAATAGTTTCCTGAATTATTTAGAATTAAAAACATGAAATATACTTAGTACGTTTGTAAAAAATATGCTATCTTCTCCTTACTTTTCAAAAGCAGAAATGACTTGAAACTTGAGGTAGAAGGCATCGTGCAATAAGAAAAATAGCATGAACAACAATCAAAAAAGGAAGTCAAAAGGAAGCTGAAGCAATAATAAGCAAACACTTGCAGAGGAGGAGGAAGGGAAGAAAAATGACAAATTCAACTTGCCGAGCTGCGGGAATGACTAAGATCAGGAGTCTAGATTTTACTGTACCTATGGATTCTTTCTCTAACTTATTTAGGGTACTAGGATCTCAAAAGAGTCATTCGAATCTATCATTATTTCAACCTCTCTATAACAAGCCTATTAATATGTTCCTTACCATTTTAGTAAATATGTGTGAAGATTAATAAATTATTTGTAAAGCACATTCTAAATAAAATGTGCTACATAAATGCTAAATATCTGCCCTGTTGAAAAGTGCTAGGAGGTGTGACACAAAATTGTCTGTGGCTCAAAAACAGATTCATGGGAAAGAACATAAAATCCAAAAATACCATTAAAAATTTAAAAAGGAAACAAAATTACTCTAAGCGAAGTTAGGTGATTACAACGGTGCCACAAAAATTAGAATGAAAGCCCATTTCAAACATGATCTTTGTAGGGGCGCCTGGTTGGCTCAGTCAGCGTCTCCAATAAGCGTCTGACTTTGGCTCAGGTCATGATCTCGCAATTCGTGGGTTGGAGCCCCACATCAGGCTCTGTGCTGACAACTCAGATCCCGGAGCCTGCTTCGAGTTCTGTGTCTCCCTCTCTCTCTGCACCTCCTCCGCTCACACTCTGTCTGTCTCTCTCTCTCTAAGATAAATAAACATTAAAAAAAATAAATAAAACATAATCTTTGTAAAACTACATTTTCAAGAAGACAAACAGTATAGTTGGAAAAAAATGATGGAGTCTGAGTCAACACACCTGTGTTAAGTCTGAATTTCACCAACTGGACTCACCAGCTTCGTGATTTTAGACAACTTTTAAAAACGTTAGGGGACTGCTTCTTTCAGACAGAACTACTGATAAAGTCACTGTAGTTATAATTTTCTTGGTCTTTAAAATAATGATTTAAAAAAATGATTAAAAAATTTTTCTTAATTGTTATTTTTGAGAGAGAAACAGAGTGTGAGCAGGGGAGGGGCAGAGAGAGAGGGAGACACAGAAGCAGAAGCAGGCTCCAGGCTCCGAGCTATCAGCACAGAGCCCGACGTGGGGCTCAAACTCACGAACCGCAAGATGATGACCTGAGCCGAAGTCGGACGCTCAACCGACTCAGCCACCCGGGCGCCCCCCAAAAATGATGATTTTAAATCAGGAGGGAAACCAAGTCACATGTGCCAGCTTACAGACTAAGTAACTCTACATTTTAAACTAGTCATTAGTAAATTATCATTTTAACTCCCTATCAGGAAAGTAACACTACTGTAGCATTAATTCAAACATGGGCATCAATTGTGAAGAGTGGAAAAGTGATTAGAATTCTAATTACATAGGTGTAAATGGGATTTTTCTGTCCAGTAAGTTTAGAACATATTTAAATGTGTTAGCCTAGAGAATGAGAACAAAGGTTTTAAATGTAATTATTAAAAATAATTTACTGCAATTTAGTGGATTCTCGGTCAGGAATGTTCTCTTCAGATATATTTGCCCCAAATATGCCAATGATTATGCCAAAGAGTAATCCTAGGATCAGTGTTTGTATTATACTCTACAAGAAATAGCATAAATGTTCATTATTTGAGGACTGATTAAATAAATTTTAGAACATGCATATGATGAAATATTATGCAGACGTTAAAAAGAATGGAGGGAAACGTTGCACATGCTCATATGGTCAGAGGTCCAAAATAATATAAGATTAAAAAAATAAATAAGAGAGGAGGGACTTTTAGTACAGCCAAACAAAGAGCTTGGCAAAGCCATTCCATAAAAAGCAACAACAAAAGCTGACCACACGTGTAAAAGCAACCATTTCAGAACAGTGGGAACTGACTGAAGTTATATAATAAATTAAAAATACAAGAAATGTATTCGTGTCAGGCACGAAGAGTGGGAGTCTGTGGCATTTTGTGTGGGGATGCTACCCGCCCCCGTCCCCAGCCCAGATGATGTGTCGGTACCACTGTGGGGAAAGACATGAAGACCAACAGTTTGCTGCAGGGGAAGCTCCCTTAATTTGGAAGAAGGTATGAAAAACTCCCATGCCCAGGAGCACTGTTAGTATCAGTAGCCATTTTGGTAGCAAATAAATAGAAGCCCAGTGAATCAGCAAGCCTAATACTCAGGTTCTGGGTGGGGCAAGTGACAGCCTGGCAGACTAGCCAGAAACGTAGCAGCCTTGGAGAGCCTGGATACGCTCCCCGCACATCTCTGCTGAATGGAAGGTTAAGCACATGTACAGGAGAGAATGGAGAGGGCTTAACACTCTCCACACATCCTTCCCTGACGGTGAGTCTGTATACCTGGCAAAGGAGGTAGAGGGATTAACACCTCAGTCACAAGTGAAGTATAGACCAGGGAAGATATGACGATGGACCGACCTGTGGGTGCACCCCCACAATTTTATCAGCAGGTGGCAGAAGCCTTACTAACACAGGTGTGTGAGCACAGCCTCTAAGTAATCACTGGCTGATGTCCGAGAGATGTAGCCATACAGGACACGTCCAGCAGGCCAGGCTTAAAAATAAAAGTGAGAAGTAAAAAAATTAACAAAGCTGTAAACCATGAAGTAGACAGACTCTGCAGATTTAGTCCAACTAAATTACTAAAGAAACAAACAAACAACAACTTGCGACAACAGAGCTTGAAGAATAAAACGAGTCAGAATGTAAATGTGCTATAATATGCTACCTGAAATATGGAGTTTTCAACAAAAAAGCTGGGAGACATGCAAAGAAACATGAAAACATGACAGGAAGGAAGGAAGGAAGGAAGGAAGGAAGGAAGGAAGGAAGGAAGGAAGGACGGACGGACAGGCAGTCAAGTAATAGTAAGAAACTATCTTGGAGAGGGCCCAGATGTTGGAAAAAAAAAAAAAAAAAATTTAGAAAAAAAGAAAAAGAAAGTACAACAACAACAATGATAATGAAAAATTAACCAAAGGAGCGCAACAACAGAGTTGAGATGACAAAAGAATGGGCCAGCCAACTTGAAGATAAGCCAATTAAAATGATCCAGTTAGGAACACAGAGAAGAAAGGATGAACGGAAAGGAGACTCAGAGAAATGCGGGGCACCATCAAGTGGACCAACATACAACCAATGGGAGCCCAGGGCCTGAGGGGAGCAGAGGAGAAAGAAAAAAGAGAAAAAAATTCTCAAGAAACAATGGCTGAAAATGTCCCACATTTGAAGAAAAACATGTACCTATGGCTTCACAAAGCTTAACAAGCAAGGAAGATAAGCACACACAACCATTGTCAAATTAATGGAAATGAAAAGACAAAGCCTTGGCAGCAGCAAGAGAAAAACAACAGATCACGTACATTAGCAACAAAATCATGAATGAATGCCCTTCTCACCAAAAACGATGAAGGCCAGAAAGCAGCAGACTGGCCTTCTATGACCGGAAAGAAAAAACTGTCAACCAGGAATTATACACACTATCTTTCAGAGGGTGGGCAAAATAAGGACATTCTGAGAAAAACAAAACCAGTTTTTTGGTTAGCAGGTCTCAGTTACAAGAAAGGCGAAAGGCAGTCCTTTGGGCTGAAAAGAGGTAGCACCATATGGTAACTCTACCCACAGAAAGAAAAAGGAAGCCGAAATGGTAAATGTGTGGGTTAATACAAAGATTATAAGAATACGGTACTACAAGCCAATATCCGCCATGATTATAGAGGTCAAGATCCTTAACAAGCGATTGTAAATCAATTCTAGCAACATGTAATTTCAGTGGGATCTCACCTAGTAATGCAAGGTTGGCATAACATCTGGATATCAACTAATGCAATACACTAGTATTAACAGCAACAACAACAAACACTCATTCAGGATAAAGCCTCTCAACACCTAGGGACAGAAGAGAACGTCTTCAACAAGATACAGGGCAGCAATGAAATCTACAGCTAACATCAGACTTAATGGTGAAAACTCAAAGCACCAAGAAAGATGTCTATCTTCACGACTCCTACTCAACAAAGCACTCAAAGTTCTAGTCAGCGTAACAAGGGAAAAATAAAATAAAAAACTGAATTTTAATTTCATTAAAATCCGAAAAGAAGAGGTAAAGTTTATTACAGATAACAGGACTCTGCATATAGAAAATCCTAATGATTCCATAAAAATGAAACAACACACTGGAACTAATGGTTCGGCAAAGTTACAAGACCCAAGATCAGTGTATATAAGTCAACTGCATTTCTATAACCTAGGATCACTGAAAATGAAATTTTAAAAACTGCATTCACAGTAGCATCAAAAAGTGTACAATACTTAGGAGTAAATTTAATAAAAGTATATATATGACTAGTACCTTGAAAACTATGAAACACTGCTGAAAGAAATGAAAAAAAATATCTGTTAAGTAGAGACACTTCATATTTGTGGACTGGAAAACTAAATATTGTTAAGATGGAAATAATCCCCAAATTGAGCTACAGATTCAATCCTCTATCAAAACCCCGGGAGGCTTCTGTGTGGAAATTGATAAGCTGATTCTGAAATAGATGTTGAAATGCACAGGAGCCAAAATAACCAAAACAATTTTGAAGTAGAACTTTTTCTTTGTAAAAGAATCAACAACTTGGATTTCAAATCAAAGTACTAGAAGGCTAAAGTAATTAAGGGCATGACACCGGCATTAGGACAGGCATATACATCAATGGAACAGAACTGAGAATCCAGAAACAAATCCACACATTTATGTTCAATCGATTTTCAACAATGGTGTTGCTGTTCAACGGGAAAAGAATTGTCCTTTCATCGTATGGTGCTGGGACAACTGGCCATCTATATAAAAAACGATAAACCTACATTCTACCTTCCCACCACACAAAACTTAAAATCGATCGCAGACTTGGGGCACCTGTGTGGTTCAGCGGGTTAAGCATCTGACTCTAGGTTTTCGCTCAGTTCATGATCTCATGGTTTACGGGCTCGAGCCCCACATCATGTTCTGCACTGACAGCATGGAGCCTGCTTGGGATATTCTCTCTCTCTCTCTCTCTCTCTCTCTCTCTCTCTCTCTCTCTCCCCCCCCACTTCTCCCCCTCTCTGCCCCTCCCCCACTTGCATGTGCATTCACTCCTTTTCTCTAAAAAAGAAATAAACTTAACGATAATAGACTTAAATGACACATACTATATACTAATACTATACTATGCTAATACTAATACTGTAAAAGCTAATACTATAAAAGATTAGGAAGAAAACAGCAAAAAATCTTTGTAACTGGGGGTTAGGCAAAGAGTTCTCCTGGCCAGCCTAGATTCAAGGACAGAGAAACCATGTCTTGGTGGAGGAGTGCAAAGGGGACAGGGTGGGAGGCCCTGTGGCAGCCCACGTGGCTAGGTCAACACCCCCTAAGACTGATCACTAAGACATTAAATTTACCTCTCCTTAGTCTTGTCAGAGTGCCAATGTTTATATGGGTATCTGATTCTTATCAAACTCCCCCATTAGACAGACTCCACAGGGGCAGAGAAAAGAATGTCTTTTATTAGTTTCCATGTATCTACCACATAGAAAGCACTCAAAATCTTTGTTTTTAAACTAAATGAATAAATGTATCATCATATTGGCTTGAGGGAACAAAGGGAAGCTTAAACATTTTCAGCTCCCAAGTAAAATGACTTAATACAATCCCATGTCTTGGCTTTTCCAAGGCAATCGTGATTGACAATATCCTTTCCTTGTAAATTCAACAGTTTTCTTCACAGATAATATAGTCATGATACATATGCTACAGTATGTAAAGTCAATCTACTAGACCAACCTGGGATTGCTGAAGACAGTCTTACCCCAGGCAGCTGTTTGGCAGATGTGACAGCTTCTCTAAATAAATTGTCTAAAGAGGCAAAATGTTCAATGTTTTAGTTTTTTAATCTAGAACATGCAAGTTATACAGAAGACCTAAATTAACTTTCATAATGGAAGTAGGGATACACTCTCTTTAAATAATCCCATTCTTAGCAACGTCAAAGTGTCTGGAAAGGGCTAAAAATAGACAAGCAATTGTTCCATCAACAAAGCACAAAACACCTGGCAGAAGCCAGCCAACTACCTCCACGGTGTCCTTCTTCTCTGGGCTTCTGACACTTTGGTCTGTCGTTACGTGTACCTCGCGGTACTGAAATCCTCGGCTTACGTTTCTCTCTTCTACCCTACGTGTTCCTGGAGGGTAGGGACTGCTTTTATTCATGCCTCTGGCCTGAAACCACACACAGTGCTTGGTGCCATGGAAGGCACTAACACATCCGTGTGGGAGAACAGTGGATCTGTAGGTGATTTTAACATCACGAAGAAGCTTAGGACGTGGGAGCCCCCAAACGTGAACTGGCAAGGGTGTTCTTCACCCTTCTTCGCCGTGTAGCCTTCCCGGTGCAACCTAATCTCTTTAAAAACCCCTTGCCTCGATATAAAGAAAGAAAACTGCCAACCGATTCACAGGGACCCTTTCGACAAATGAAGTGCTGTGCAAATAACAATTACTAGAAGAAATACCAGGGATGAAAATAAAGAAAGGACTTCAAAGGACAAATTAACTATCAGGGTGAACCGTACTAACAGGAATGAGGAACTTTTTGATTTCTTCCAGTGCGTGTCCCATCCGGGCATATGCTTCTGCTGGTGGAGCGAACACTTCGATGAGAACGTGGAGGTCGTCGTTGAGGTGAAAGTATTTTGCTTCCCCACTCTTCCTCAACTCTTCTTCCTGAAGAAAGAAAAACCATGCTTAAAAGCGTGTCTATATAAGAAAAGGAAAAGAAACACTATGCAGAGCTTATCTGGCATGAGGCTGTCACAGAAGATTCACTCAACAGCAAGCAGCACTACCCTTGCTGGATGGAGGTTTGAGATACAAACCTGACCCTGCCATTCCCGCAGGGAATGCTACGAAAACACCGGGGCTTCCTGCTGCTGCTGGAGAAGTCTCAGCTCCTGCCTCTGCCGGGAAGGACACCTGTGTCCCCCCAGCTCGACGCCCTCCAGGCGCCCTCAGACGCCTGGCCGGACTGGCTGATCTCCTCCGCTCCCTCTACGCTGGTTACGCCCAGTGCCCGTAGTGTGGCCACAAAGCACTACCGCCATCAAAGTGTCTGACATAACCTATTCTTTACTTGACTCTTTTCTAATTTCGCTCACGGAAGGTGGTCACAGTGGAGCAAACACCGTGACCGTCTTCTCTGGTGCTCGTCCCTGGTCTAGAAAAGTACTCAGGACACAGTAGACACTCAGCGAGTATTTTCAGTGACCAGGTAAACACTATCTCATTTCTATGTTCGCCTGTGACCGTCTTCTCTGGTGCTCACCCCCTGGTCTAGAAAAGTGCCTGGCACATGGTATACATTCAGCGAGTCTTTTCAATGAAGAGGTAAACATTATTTCATTTCTATGTTCATTTGTTCATTCACATATTCATTCAAAAAAGCATTTCTACATGCCAGGCACTATATCTGAAGATAAAAACGAATAAAATAAATGAAAGATCTTATTACATGATTTTATGATACGCATTAAAAAAAAACAACTTTGTTTTTATTTGTTTACATAATGAAACTCAGGGGGGAAATTAGGAGGGAAAAAAAACCCCAGATCAGAATGGGACAAGTGATTTTCGCCCATGATCTCCTAACTAGCATTCATTAGAGTGGCAAAGGACAGAATCTGGGACTTTTAAAATTTAAGTCTTTGTTTCCAACATTCAAATGAGACAGATTGAGATGAGTACGTACCTACATCTAGAGTGATTTCCCAAACGGCGGAAACCTTGCTAGCACCTCCAAAACACCAGCCCCACATGAAAGGGAACCCTAGAACTCCTGGCAACAACACCTTTTAATTCCACCACGAGCTAAGAGGTCAAAGAGGCACAAACACCCTTGACCTCACCACTTAAGGCTTCAACTTCTGTTACTTAACTAATCTGCTCTCTTATAAAGAAAAGAGAGATCTACATATGTAATATGAAAAGGGCACGGGGTTTTGAGTCAGATACACCGCACTCCTAGCTGTGCCAGCCACAGCCCAACGGTAGGCCATCTGTTCTAATCAGAACATTGGCCATCGCTTCATCTCATACTCTGCCTTTCACAGCTGAAGGTTTAAACATCGAATTATATGTTCAACAGTTCACTTTTGGAAGCATAAACTAGAGAATTAAACATTTCTTACCCATTCTACGATGGGCTCCAATTAATGATGATAATGACAGGCCGTCACTGTGACTCACGGTGAAGCACTGTCATCGCTACAGCGGAAGTAAACTGGAACAGCAGAGCTTTCTTATCCTAACCCGCCGTCGCACATCTCCACAGAGTGAGAAGCTTTACCAGATTCTTCCCTGGGTTCATAAGGACTGGCAACATGGTGTGCGGGGAAGAACACAGACTTCGTTTGGACTCCTGCATTCGAATCCCAAATCCAACATTTACCCTGTAACTTTGGGCAGGTTACTTTATCATCGCGAAGCGGTGATTTTAAGCGGGGAATAAGAGTATAGTATCAACGGCTCGTAGGGTTGTTGTGGTAAGAAAGGAGTTATTAGAATAGTGATGAGGAGTTACTAGCAATATGATGGAGTGGTAATAAAAAAAGGAGTCTCCTGTTTAAGGACACAAAAAGTCCTTACAATGAGGCGTAGTACATCAGAAAGACTCAAAAAGTGAACATAGCATCAATTATTCTATCATTCTGTAATGCGGATGGGAAGAGCAAAACGGCCGGCACGTCTGGCACAAACTCAAGGCTCCACAGACCACACGTTATAGTGATTGTTATGCTACAAACCCAGCTGATACAGGGCGGTAACGACTCCCATAATTTCATCCATGTAGAAAACACAAGAATAAAATAAATTACGGTCTCGTTAGAATTTAGACAGTGAACACTTTGAAAAGCTACAAGATTTTAACATTAAGTAATGGAAATCTCTGCAGCAATCCACATTATTTATTAACTGAGAATTTCTGCAGGCTGAGAGGCTCAACAGAAGCCAGCGCTCCAGAGTTCAGGCCGTGAGGACCGACTGCAGGACGGCAGGTGGGACCCCAGTAAGTCCCCATCTGTGTAGAAATCATCGCTCGTGGTCACGTCAGTGAAACGCCTTGAAGGTGTAACCAATGGCCGTGCGTGTGCATGGCAGGACGAGCAAGGCGGTGGGGTGGGGCGCAACAGGCTATTGTTCACTGTACTGAAGAATTTTAAAAAGAGAGTGACAGACTCCAGACTTGACATTAGGAGTTCGAAGCTCAAAGAGCCAGCGGCAGCCTGGAGGGTGTCACCGCTCACGGCCGAAGGCCGGCGGAGGCCCCAGACGGAAGCACAGTCGAGGCCCGTGTGCCGCGGAAGGACGACGCACACGGCCCGGCCATCTCTCGTGTGGGATTTAGGAAAATGTCTGGAGAGCAGCGAAGACCTGAGAATTGGACCGGCAACATCAGAGAGGATCCAGACAACCCCGGGTTTTCGAGGGTCACAGCCCCGCTGAACCTTCGGCCCTGGCAGAAGCCAGTCTGCTGGAGCTCTTCCTACCCTGTTTCGAGAAGCCGAGGTCGTTCCGTGAAAGGAGAGGACAATCCTCAGGCTTTGTCACTGTTCCTCAGGATGACCTCCTGGCCCATGATCCCTGCCCGGCCCGGGGATGCAGAGAACAAGAGAGCTCGCGGTAAATGGCAACATCCCCTTGCGTGCACACGACGCTCCCTCTCCGTCTTGCCAACGAGGATCGGGGGCCTTTTACTAGAGTGACTGCACACCGAGAAGAGGTACCCGGCGGCCCGAGGATTAACGAACCTGACTCTGAGCCAACGCTGCTCAACTGAAGGCCACTGATGAGGGTGGAGAGTGGGGTCCATGGGTCAAGAGATAAAGGACTTCTGAGCCCGCTGCTTGACAGCAGGCTTAATGGACTGTGAACCTACAATGTACTCTACTTCCCCAGTTCCGGGGTGTCCTGCGGGAATGGAAATGACCAGCCACTTACAGAATCTCTATATTCTCAGACCCATGTGGTCAAGGACAGAGAAAGGAGAGGATTAGTGAAGGGCTGGTAAGTGGTCTAGGAAAGAAGCCTCAACAGGTAAGAGAACCGAGTGCCCCATGCAATGCAGAGCAGACACTCAGTGACCAGGGAGCCAAAGGGACTAACTGTAGATGTCAAAGCACCTCATTCCCCGCCCACCTCAGTGCTACTCAAGGGGCTCCAATAAGGGGTCTGTGGTGAGAGAGAGGGAGAGATTAGATATTACTTCACAACACAGACTCCTCTGGAAAAGATTCCTGGCTACTGCACTGCTGAGTGTCCGCTGTGCCAACGGCAGAGAGAGCCCTTAAAATGACACCATAATCTGGACAGACCACCAAGCCCAGATAGCAAGCTGATAGTATTTAGGACCCCTTTCATTAAACGGATAGCCAGGCACTTGCTATTACTTGGACATATGATCTAACCAAAGACTTGCCTTCCCTGCTTCCCTTCTACCTGTAAAACTGTCCGTGGATGCCCTGATCACGGCCACCGTAAGCCATAAAATGTTACTTCTGACCAAGCCCCCCCCCCCTTAACAGCAAACAAAATAAGCAGTACAATGTAGATGAATTTCCCTGGGCATATCACGTACCTCATGACCGGATGGCCTTACTGAAGACCTCATTAACGTATCAGCAAGGATTGGGTATTTTTGTACAAGATACACAGAATTTCTAACCAACTGACCAAAATACGGTTCCCTTTCCTCCATCCAGAACAGATGAGTCAGGGAATCAAAGGAACATCATCTGAGACAGCAATGCTTAGTGAGTAGTTAACCTAACCTGGCCCACACCAGAATCATTTCAAACCCCGCCCCCTGAAAATTCATTTTGAGATTCTACCCTCAAAAGAGGCTGTATGGGAATCTTTATATTTAACAGCATCCCATGTGTGTCTGATACACAGCCATGTTTTAATCAAATAATTTAATAAGCTTCCTTGATTAACTCATAATACACTCAGGTTCCCTAAATCTCAGGTTTTCTACACATAAAACAAGAAAAATATTATGTACCTTCCATCATTTTTGCAGGGAGAACATGGAGTAATGCCTGTAACATGTTTCACAGAGTGCCTGACTCACAAGCAGATGGCAGCTATTTTTTCTTATAAAAGCCTTTGTTTCGATGGACTTTTGTGTGGGGAGGCTGGATTTTGTGTAAATAACTTTCTTGTCGGACACAATCATCGTCTGACCTTTTATGGTAAGTGACCACTAAATGCGGACTCGGTTTTCAGGAATGTCAATCTTTTCACCACGACAGAACAATAAAATGGTAACAGAGAACACTGTCAGGGATAGCACGGCACGAAACGTGAATGCTTCTTTCAAAGGTGGTATATTTGAGAAAGTGATCGATAAAAACAACTCCATTAACTTTAACTTCTTAAAAAAGGAGGAGGTTAGCGTGAATACATCCAAGGAGAACAACTGTGTGTTGGAACGCTAAGCCATTATTAAAGCGTCTAAAATCGACTTGAACCTGGTAAAACATAAAGGGTATCAAATGAAGGGCAAAAAGGGCAAATAAAGGTGTACACTTTATGAACTCAACCATGTGAAATACAAGCTTACAAAAAAGGCCCAAAGGGACTCATCTAAAATGCCAACAGTGGCCCCGAGACCACAGATAACTTTGATTTCTCTTCATGGGAATTTCAGTCTCACTGATCTGTCTACCGGGTGTTGTATCTACAATCAAAACCACAGGTATTGCTACTTCATTTTACAAATGAATGTGATAGTTACAGACGTACGTGTAAGACACTGCATGTTCTGACACTGGCCCGAGTGACTCCATTTTTGGCCATATTCCAGACTCACCGCCTTCTACAACGTTTCCATATAACTTCATTTAAGATCCTAGCTAGCTCTTAAATAATTTGTATTAATATGATGGATACTCTAAAGGTGGATTATACAACCTGTCTCCAAAAGCAGCCATTGTCTACAACGAATGTTACCTTTGCCTTGTCTCGCATGGAACCTTTTCCAAGGATGGACATTTTTGTCAAGGTTTCTTCTTGTAAGCGCTTCAGAGAATTGCCACGGGGACCCAAAAGTTTCCCCACAAAGTTGAACTAGGAGAAAACAAACAAACCAAATTGGTAAGTCATATCTGAAAGTAATTTATTAATCTTGAACGTCAGGAAACACGACAGTACACTGCACATTACTAATTAACGTCAGATATTTAAGTTCCTACTATATGTATCACACTGTAATGTTTTTCACAAACCCCATAAAATGGGGTTAAAAATTGTAAAGTAAAAAAACCAACCATTTCAATGATGGCTAGATTTCACAAATTATAAATGAAGCTAATTCCCAGAATTCGTAAGTTGTTGTCCTGACACTTTCAGTAGGCATCTGACATGAAGCACAAACAGTGTTAGCATGAGGATGTGGGTGGGGAAGAGGTAATGTGCACTGGGCTGGTCATTATGGAGCATCTGGGTCCTTCCACCTGGTCAGTCAACCAGGGAGTGCACTGGCCTAGATGAGTTCTCAAGCAGTCAGTGGCTCACAAAGCTTTATGACAAAATTCATCTAACTCTTCTATTTTTTTAACATTTATTTATTTTTGAGAGACAGAGTGAGACAGAGCGTGACCAGGGGAGGGACAGAGAGACAGAGACACAGAATCAGAAGCGGGCTCCAGGCTCCAAGCTGTCAGCACAGAGCCTGATGCGGGGCTCAAACCCATGAACTGTGAGATCATGACCTGAGCAAAAGTTGGATGCTTAACCAACGGAGCCACCCAAGTGCCCCAACATCTAACTCTTCTAAAACAACTAGCTTTGGAAATGTTGACAAAATAGTCTAGATTCTACGGGGTTCTTTATTTAACAGGCAGCGTAGAAGTAAATTCATTAATGGCATAGATTCTGAGGCTACACTGCCGTGGTTTTAAGACATGGTTTTTCCATTTACCAGCTGAGTAACCCGGCTAGTAACTGCGTTACCTAATCTTTCTGTACCTGGGATTCCTCATCTACAAAATGAGAATGGCAAATGACAACACAACCCACCCTCATAAGGCCTTTAGGAGAATTAAATGGGTCCATATAAAAAAAAAACAGAACAATGCTTAGCACATAATAGATAATAAATATATCTTGAATGAAAGAGTATTTCATGAATGAAAGGATATTATTAGGAATTTCACACAACTGTTAAAAGCGTTACTATGATTAAGTTGTGAATATTTCTTGTTCCCAAAAGGAAAAGTCAGCCCTACTGACTAGGCAATCTTTGGCAAGATTGCAGATTACAAACTTACGCAGCTGCTGCTTTGGTATCAGCTCTCGTCCACAATCTATGCCACTGCTGTGCTGTTGCTGTTTTTAAAAGACAATTGTTCCTCAATTTCTCTATGGAAAGTGAAGTAATATTCTTAAAATACGAGCTTCTAAAAAATCAAAATGGTATTTTTTCCTTGCTCACTTTTAATTTTATTAGTCTTCAATGAAAACTCAAATAACTACAGTATTTTTGACCTTCAAATTAAATATTTTTTTTTAAAATTTAAAGTCAATTACTTTTTAAAAAATAGAAATGATACAGAGTTAAAAATATCAAATAATACAACGTAGGAAAAAATCAGTGTCTCCACCCACGGATCCCTACCTTATTTCTTGGTTCCCCATTTGCTCTGCTTTATCTTTCTGGAAATTCTTATGTGTCTATCAGGATCTCCTGGTTTGGAACTCTAAATTTCTCTCTTATTCTTCCTCTTTCTCTTTCATCTTCTCTCTCTCTCTTTTACTTTTTGGGAGATTTAAGTATATTTCCTACATATCTATTGATTTTTTCATTTTTGCTATCAAACGTTTAACTACTAATAGCATTTTCTTATATTTGTTCCTTTTTTACAGCATTTTAAAAATATTTTATGTAATTGATACAAATTCTTATCTTTCTGAGGATTTTAATGCAGTGCCCCCTTCCCCCAAGTTGGAGCTTATAGCATCTGCTGCTTCCAACAGATTCATGTTGTGCGAATTGGTCTCTTCCTACATGATCGGCTTTCCTCAAGTGACCAGTAATCCCCCCTGCTGCCTGCTCTTAAAAATTTAAGGTTGCAGCTCAAAAACATTACCTGGACACCCTGGAACTCCCTGATCTCCCAGGAGGAGGTATCAGCCTGGCTGCTGGAATGTTGGGATTCCCACTTTTATTTAAGGGAAATAATGCCCTCATTTTCCAGTGTGGCATCTCTAGGCCTCAGTTGAATCCGTCTGGGTCTCAGAGCCCAGAGTTTCTTTATTCAACCCCTTCAGGAAATCTCTAGTCTGCTGTAGGTTAAGAAGGCAGATGCCTGGCTTCATAAGCTGGGAAGAGCATCCAGTGGTCTAACTACTACTTCCTTTTTTAAATTTTATTTCTAGAGAAAGAGCATGTGCTAGCAGGGGAGGGTGCGGAGAGAGAGAGAAAGAGAGAATCTCCAGCAAGACCCACCTCGGCACGGAGCCTGATGTGGGGCTCAGTCCCATAACCCTGGGATCGTGACATGAGCCGGAATCGAGAATCAGATGCCCAACCAGACTGAGCCCCCCAAGTGCCCCTAACCACTTCTCACATAAGCTCTGAACCAAGTCTCCACTTCAGTTCTGCCCCTAAATCCACCTTCTCAGTAACTGGCATCTAGGATTCCGGAGTTTTCTCAAGGTGTTCCCACACCACTGACCAAATTTCTGGGACACTTTCTCTGGCCCTGTGAGCTTGGATTCTTCTTTCTCTGCTCTCCTAAGTCATTACCATTTGTCCATTTATTTTGCAGCCACTGAAATCTCACTCCAGTCATTGGCCTATTGTTGCCTCGCCCTTCCATTCTTGTCTTTGAGGATCTGTGCCTTTTTACTTCATTTACATTCATTTAGGCAGGTTTCAAGGATGGCATGAGAATAAATTTGTGGTCAAACAGCCATATTTGCATCACGTCTTTAGTAGTTAAATATTTCCCCATTAATAAAAACTAAGAGGCCTTAGAAATCATCCAGTCCAAACATCTAATTTTATACTGAGAAAACTGAAGCCCACAGAATGGTAGGATTTATTCAAGGTCACTTGTAAAACATAAAGACACAGGCCTCTACATACAGAGGAAAAATATTTTTATGATTTTATATGCCTTCAGGAGTTTCTTTCTCCATTTAACTTCTATTAGTCTTTCCTTCACAAAAAGTACATAAATGAGTACTTTGGCAAGCAGAAGATTTTCACCGACTTCTCTGTTCAAGCATGTATTGTGCAGGAGTCATGTGTCCCAGGTCAAGTCCCCCTCACGGGTGTCGGACTTCATCCACAACACAGGGACCTTAGGACCCACCGGCGGTGCCGGTCATATGAATTAAATACGGAAATGTATAAAAAATCACCTAACAGAGCAACCAATAGATGGTGCGTATCCTATGCCAAATGGGTAAGGAATAAATTGATGAATTCAGCTATTATGAACATACATAATTTTACGTGAACAACACCCACCGGTTACCACACACCGACTACCCTCCGACGGCAATGCATACTGAACCGGCACGGCCGTGCCCAGGTCTGCGGCTGAGAACTGAGAGCGCGGACCCTCAGCGTCCTTAATGCTGACTCACAACGACGGCAGTACGCTCGGTTGCTTGGTCGGTTCTCAACCCCTGATTGCATCACCTTCCCGGGAGAATCTGGAAATACTTAGCATGTTTGCTTGTCACGATGACCGTAGGTCACTCCTGGCACTTAGTGGGCAAAAGCCAAGACTATCACACATCAGAAACGGAGGGGACTGCCCTTCACAATGAAGGAGTGTCCTGTGTAAAATGTCAACCGTGTCCCTACTGAGAAACACCGCTGGGGAGAGGAGCCACCGACTCCGGTCCCTCTCTACATCTTGGGCTTAAAGCCCTTGCTGCTCCTTCTTGCGATTACACGATCGGTTCCTCCGTGGATTCTCTAAGGTGCCATCATGTCCTTCAACAAACCAAACCAACAAACCATAAGCCGCCCAGGTGGGTACCTACAACAAGACGAGGCCTAAGTGATGCATGGGCTGTGAGAGCCTCTTGCATCCTTCAGACAACAAGAATGGTACAGGAGTTGGGGAGCACGGCTGTCTCAAGTGCCCAAGTTCTAGGACACGCTGGTGCTCCCAGGCCACAGCCTTCTGAAGCAGCGGGGCGCCCTCTTACCGGCAGTGTGGCCACGGCAGTTCCTTAGCCCTCCCAGTCCCCAGTGTCACCATATTTGCCCCAGTGGAGGCTGCAGCACTGAAGGGTTATCAGGAAGATTAGAGCACAACAGATAAGTGTGCCCCGAGGATGCCGAATTTAACCAGCCCCCGTGCTCCTAAAACAGTGATGATGAGGACAGCCTGGGACCCTTTCCCATTCCTGGGAATGGCTCCCTGCAGAGTTCCTCCTCCTCAGGGGATTTAGATAAGGCCTGTAGATGATTCCCGGTTCACCTAAGAGCAGGCCCACCCAGACCCTGGACCTTCCCATTCTTTGCCTCACAAAAGACTGGCCAACCTGTCTGTCCCCACTGACCAGCCAGAAAACGTCCTCTTCACCTCACCTGATCAAACTTCAAAGAAGTTCTCGTTGGCCTCACGCCCCTAAATGTGACCCACAGGCAACCTGGGCCAGCACACAATCCCTGAAGGTACCCCCACTTCCAGGCACCAGCCTCAGGGTGACCGTTCTCTGACCTAGTGTCCCATCATGCCGTCGCCACACCCTCCTGGCCTTGGGCCCGGCTCCCCTTGTGCCCGCTGACTGCTAGGTCGCTGACAGATCTCAGGAGGCTCAGAGCCCCTGCTATTACAAGTCCCCCTTCCTGTTCTAATAATAATTTTTTAATGTTTATTTATTTTTGAGAGAGAGAGAGAGAGATCATGAGTGGGAGAGGGGTAGAGAGGGGGAGATAGAGGATCCAAAGCAGGCTCTGCACAGACAGCACTGAGCCCGATGGGGGACTCAAACTCATGAACTGCAAGATCATGACTTAAAAGCCAAAGTTGGACACTCACCCGAATGAGTCACCCAGGTGCTCCATAATAATACTTTCATTTTGTTTAATGTTTATTTATTTTTGAGAGAGAGCAAATGGAGAAGGGGCAGAGAGAGAGGGAGACACAGAATCCGAAGCAGGCTTCAGGCTCCGAGCTGTCAGCACAGAGCCCAACATGGGGCTTGAACCCACGAAGTGCGAGATCATGGCCTGAGCCGAAGTCAGACACTCAACTGACTGAGCCACCCAGGCACCCCCCAATAATGCTTTCAAATAAAATCTTTCCTTAACCTAAGTCAGGATTTGTTTTCTGATAACTGGATTTGTAAATGAGAACTTAATACATTTTAACTTTCATTTTTTATTAATAATTTCATCTGTCCACAGATTTGAATAAGAGGTGAAAGTATTATTTCCAAGATCAATGATATTTTTCCAGATGCCAATTAGTACAGAACTGTATTATACTACAAATTTTATAACTGTAAATAGGAAACTTTGTGCAAACGATTACAAAGGATAAACCAACACAGAATAAGTATATTTGAGTTTCACTGCATAACGTGTAAGATCCTGTAATTATGTTCTTTGTTGGAAAAGACCAAATGTTTTTCTGAACTAGCTTTAATTGACTTAAACTATATTTGTGACAGGACACTGCTCCTTGGGGAACAATTACACATAAGCTGTCATTTCATAAACAACTAAGCCTCAAGAACATGTCACAGTCTCCATTAAAAGGTTCCCTTAATTGGGTGCTCATCAAAAAGTTGGTTAGTCCAACAAAGGGATGTTTTATTGACCTCCAACTGCACACTAAAACTGAACTTGTAACCTCTGCCAACATAGCCTCAACCGTTATCTTCCAGAGCTCCCCAGCCCAGTAAACGGCCCTGCCGTCAGCGCCGACTCAAGCCAGAAACTTCCGCGAGGGCAATGAGGAGACCTTTTGTGTTCACTGGTCTACCACCTGTGCAGAGGGAGCATTTAATAAATGGATTCATTATATCTAACAATTTCACCTCTCTGGGTCCCTTACACCTGTCTATTTTTCTGCAGATGCCACAAACTCCCAGCCAAGGCCACCGTCATCGCCCACTGTGCCCGCTACGGAAGCCTTTCTCCGTGTCAACCTCGATATCCTAAATCAGCACAGCAGTCTTCACACAAAGGTCACTTTGGGACATTCTGAGTAAAACACAACTCCCAACAACCTTCTGAATGAAGTCCCGATGTCCTGACGCTGCTGAGAAAAGCCCCTCCTGACCCAGCTCTTGTCTACCTCTCTGGCTTCTCCACTTCCCTGCTCTTGACTTCTGCCAGTCTGGATTTTGTGTGGTTTCTCGAAACTACCACATCCCAAGAACTACCCATTTCGGCTCAGATGGGAGAGCTGGAAAGAACGAACATCACTCTTGCCCTTAAAACCCGAAGAAAGCTGGACAGAATGCAAGTTAATGCTGAAGTCCCAGGGCAAACACCAACCGCACCCAGGGCAGGGTACAGGCACCTGCTGGGAGAAACAAGATTCGAGCGCCTGCTAATCTGGGGCGGGCTCGCACCAGAGCAGGAAGCCCTGAAGGCCACAGAATTAGAGGAGCTGACACTTTGTTAAAGGTCTTCCGGGCAGGAACTCAACACTCACACCCCCAGCCTCCATGGGCCCACAGGGGGATCAGGGAAAGACTCAGCAGCCACCGCTGAGATCTGCTCAGACCCACACCCTCATCTGCAGGAGCAAAGACAACAAAACCACTCACCCCCCCCCCTTTTTTTTTAATACTTAAAGATCAACAAAACATGCAGTTAGGTCGGCGTCTGCCCTCTGTACTGTCATTACTGCTGCAACACTGGTGAAGTGGCCAACTTGCTCTAGGTGGAGAGTGGAAAACACAGGAGATGACGAGCCCGCCCATGCTGAGTTTCAGGTTTCAGCAGCAGCAGCCGGGTGACAGACAAGTGCAACTTACATGCAGACCACCGCGTCTACTAACTGCCAGGAAGCGTCCATGGAGCCCCTGGTGTTCACGGTGGGCTGGCCTGTGATGGTTACAGGGAAGTGGTGTCCTGTGCAAGGACATGGGGACAGAGGACTTCCTGCAACGTGAACAGTAAGTGCAAAGGCCCTTGAATTAGAAGGCGCTTCCAAGAACAAGGAGCTGGGAGCCTGGGGGGAGCAGAGCTAGTCTGGGCTGGGAAGTCAGACACAGGGTAAAAGAGACGGGCATCCAGCGGGCCTTGGAGGCCCTAAGAGTCTGGATTTAAGTTCAGAATGTAAATGCAATCTGGGTGGTTTCATTTTCGCTCTGTATTCTGGTCACTGCTTAACTGTTCCCTATTGATATGACCCCCCTCTCTCAACAATGGCAAACTTTACCTGGTGGGAAGAAGGGGGTGAAGTGAGCGTACTGGCAGTCCCTGCTCTTGGCCTGCTGTCTCCTGGGGCCACGGGGCTTGTGCGGCAGGAGCCTCAAGCACCCAGAGCCCACACTCCCCTCCTCCTGTTTCCCCACGTGACACTTAGCATATCGCCTTTCGTGTTAGATTCCCGAGAAGAGGGAATGTGTTATACTCAACTCTGAAAGCAACACCTTAATTCCCGTCTCCATTCTTAACAGTCTGCTACATGCGTAGTCAGGCATTTATATATAAAGGGCACTGAATCAGCAAAATCAACAGAATACACTAATGAGCCCTGGGTCGGGGAATCTGGTCTCCTGGCTACTACTGCCTGAGAAAGCCATAGCTGTATCAGCAGTATCACAAAATATAAAACTCTTTGGCACAACAGGAAAAGAATTTCATAGCGTCGAGTCCTTTCAGTGGCAGAGTCCCTCCTGCTCACCATGCCAAACACGTGCATAAGTGTTACGGGATCTTCCCCAATAGTAACCGAATTCTTCCACACTCCCTTCGCATCGGCTGTTCTTAAATGCACTTGACCAGCCAAAATGAAATCCTGAGATGAACCTGACACCTGCTAAAAGCAAGCCCTTTGTCCATTATGGCTTTCTCCCCTCCCGACCCCCTGACCTGAACCCTGCAGCCCTAGACTGTGGCCAGCATGTGCCTGCGCGGGTCACTTCACCAGCCCTGCCCGGCCCGGCAGCGAGAAAGCAAGACTCAACAGTTACGCTTTAATGCTACCTTAGTTATCTGTAGCTACACAGCAGACTAACCCAAAACTTAACAGCTTTAAACAATAACCATGTATTTATTTGCTCATAATTCAGCAACCTGAGCACCGTGGGGGAGCGCTGGCAGGCAGGCAGACCAACAGGGACTGACCAACCAGGGCTGGAGGACCGAGTCCCAAGACGGCTCACCCCACCTCTGTTCTGCAGGAGGAGGCGGTCAACTGGGGTCCGCAGTTCTTGCTTTCAGTGATTCTCCCCCACCTGGGTATCCTGGGCTCCCGCTTATCAGGGTGACCTCCAGGGGGCAGACCTTTTACACAGATACACGGTTTCGAAGGTCAGAAAGGCAGAAGCTGGCGCCCGTTAGCTGGCGTACATCAGCTCTGCTGCAAGCTCCGAGGGGAACGAGCTGTATGGTCAGGAGACACTCAGGAAGGGCACCGCGCAGGGCATGGGTACAGGGAGCAGTCCTGGGGGCAGAGCACCACCACACCTAACAGTGACAGAGCAGTCCTTTAGCAAAACGTTAAGTTTTCAAAGCCTCACATCAGTCTTTTCTAGACCTACCTTATTTTCTCTGAGTGTCGGGGAGGGCATGGGCAGAGGCTGTGACCCCTGAGCGCTGAGACCCTGCCTCATTCATGCATGCAATAACCCAACAACTGCCCACAACAGCACCTCACTTCCTGCAGGCCACAGTGCTCCACGCACTCGTAGAAAATGGTGACTGTCAATCAGAATTAATGTCCAGAGAACACTAATCACTAACCACGATGTCACCTAAAGAAAGCCTAGAGTGTGTCACAGCAGCACGACGGAGGGTGGCAGACCTCCGGTATATGGGTCCTAACTGGCCACCAGCATCTTGTGATTAAGTGTCTTATAAAATCTAAATGTTCATTAAAATGCTTAAAAAGACATCTGAAAACAACCACAAATTAAAAGGGTGCTAGGGCTCCTGGGTGGCTCAGTCCGACTGAGCATCCGACATCAGCTCAGGTGATGATCTCATAGTTCATGAGTTCTAGCTGCACATCGGGCTCGCTGCTGACAGCTCAGAGCCTGCTTGAGATTCTCTCTGTCTCTCCCTCTCTCTGCGCCCCCCCCCCCACTCTCTCTCTCAAAAATAAATAAACCTTAAAAAGTAATAGGGTGCTGAGATAAACAAGGTAGTTTAGTTCTACAGAGATGGGTCTGAAGTAGGATATGAGACACAAAAGGGAGAATATAAGAATTTCTAAAAAATGCTTGGATACAGCATGAAGTATACAGCTTATTAATTTAAGAACTAAGAAGATGTGGGGCACTTGGCTGGCTTAGTTGGTTAAGCATCTGATTCTAGGTTTCGGCTCAGGTCATGATCTCATGGTTTGTGGGATGGAGCCCCACATCAGGCTCTGTGCTGACAGTGCAGAGCCTGCTTGGGATGCTCTCAATCTCTCTCTCTCTCTCTCTCTCTCTGCCCCTCCCCTGCATGAGCACGCTCTCTGTCTCTCTCAATAAATAAATAAACTTTAAAAAATTAAAAAAAAAAAAGAGCTAAGAAGATGTAACAAAGGAAGGAGGGCCAAAAGGGAGCAAGCAGGTCACCAGTGACAGCAAATGTGGATGCACCCTTGGCTATTTCTCACATCAGGCAGCAAAGAATTATCCCCACCACTGGTCCTCACACATCACATGGAGACATACAAGTACACACACACGCACTCATACGTGTGTACATATGTGTATTAGTGTATGTATGTATAAACCCGTTTAAAAATTCTACATCTGTTCCATTACTACTACAATACTTAGGGCAACAGATTCAGCATTAACGATAGATGAAATAGTTCCAGTATGAGAAGACTCTTCTTCTTGTCATATCCAACTGGATCACAGTTGCTTTTACTTTGTTGTAAGGCTGAGCTTGTACTAAGCACAGGGGAAGGATCAACACTGCCATTTTTCTTGCTCATTTCAAATGTATTTTTAGACCTTCAATTCAGTTTCTTCTGCAATAATCTTTGCCCATTTAAAGTAAGTTTAACTATCAGCAAAACTAAAAGGGAACCGATGGAATGGGAGAAGATATTTGCAAATGACCTACCAGATAAAGGGTTAGTATCCAAAATCTATAGAGAACTTATCAAATTCAACACCCAAAAACAAATAATCCAGTGTAAGAAATGGGTAAAAGACATGAATAGACACTTCTCCAAAGACATCCAGATGGCAAACCGACACATGAAAAAATGCTCAACATCACTCATCATCAAGGAAATACAAATCAAAACCACCACAATGAGATACCACCTCACATCTGTCAGAATGGCTAACATTAACAACTCAGGCAACAACAGATGTTGGTGAGGATGCGGAGAAAGAGGATCTCTTTTGCACTGTTGGTGGGAATGCAAGCTGGTACAGCCACTCTGGAAAACAGTATGGAGGTTCCTCAAAAAATTAAAAATAGAACTACCCTATGACCCAGCAATTTATCCAAGGGATACAGGTGTGCTGTTTCAAAGGGGCACATGCATCCCAATGTTTCTAGCAGCACTATCAACAATAGCCAAAGTATGGAAAGAGCCCAAATGTCCATCGATGGATGAATGGATAAAGATGATGTTGTGTGTGTAATCCACACAATGGATTATTACTCGGCAATCAAAAAGAATGAAACCTTGCCATCTGCAACTACGTGGATGGAACTAGAGGGTATTATGCTAAGCAAAATTAGTCAGAGAAAGACAAATATCATATAACTTCACTCATGAGAACTTTAAAATACAAAACAGATGAACACAAGGGAAGAGAAGCAAAGAAAAAAATATATAAAAACAGGGAGGAGGACAAAACATAAGAGACTCTTAAATATGGAGAACAAACAGAGGGTTGCTGGAGGGGTTGTGGGAGGGGGGATGGGCTAAATGGGTAAGCGGCATTAAGGAATCTACTCCTGAAATCGTTGCACTGTATGGTCATTAACTTGGATGTAAATTAAGAAATAAACAGAAAGAAAGCAAGAAAGCAAGAAAGCAAGAAAGCAAGAAAAGTTGAACTAAAACTAGGTAATGCCATCCATGAATCCCTAACAAGGCACATACAACAGCTATACGCCCTAACATAGTGCGAGCAAATTAAGACTACCTTTTGCACTGTGGGATTCCCCCTTTACCAGAGGGTACTGTCTCAGGGTGCACACAACTGCATGGCACTTACAGGAACCACATAATGGATCTAGCATTAATCTATGTACTAAATATGAAGTTTACTTTCTCAAGTGGAGCATGGGCTCTGGAGGCAGATTTCTGGGATTCAAATGCCTGTTACTTAGTAACTGTGAACCTGTAGCAAATTACTTCTCTATTCTTTAGCTGTTTCAAATGTGAACAGGAGATAATCATTTCCTCCGAAAGTCGTAAAGATTAAGTAAGTTAATAATGTAGGATGCTGGAACAGTGTCTGACACACAGGAAACCATAAGCTACCTACACACTAAAACAGAAGTTCCAGCACCAAATATATTGTGCACACATCCCTCTTTGGAAAACATCACCCACGCATTTGCTTTCTTTACAGGGGAAAGAGAAACCCTCAAGAAACACATTTTGTTTATGATCTCGCATTCCTCTGACTCCTGCCCAAAGGCAAGAACAAAAAGGAAAGAGTAAATGAGGTCTGTCTGACCTGCCTGCACTTGAAAAGAAAGACCAGATCCCTGCTTGTATTAGCTCTATGGGCCACTTTGGATTCCAGTGATTTAACTACTAACCCAATGGTTAAATAAATCCACATTTTCGTTGGTATCCAGAATACTGATCTTATTTGAATTAAACCAATGTCATAAATGCCAAATTCCAAACAATAGTTAAAATCTAATAACAGACTTGAGACCATGGCATCCACACGAAACGGAGTGGTCTCTTCAGAGGTAACACATTTATTCCTTGGCATAGCTAGTAACTGAGTCAAGCTCTGGATTACTGACAATAACTTTCATGATTCTCCTAATCGCCTCTAAGAATAACAATTGTTTTTACAGAGATGAATTTCCTAAGAGTGAAAGTCATTCCAAACTCGTGTTTGAATCAATCATTCCTAAATTTTAATAGGAATTTAACAACGGAAGACCTTTTATAATGCAGAACACCTTCCGCTGTATATTCTAGTTGTTTCTTTACCTCTATGTTATAAGTCTTTCAAGGCTCCCTCCTGGCTATATAAAATCCTAATGCCCACGGTACAGCGCTAAAGGCTTCCCGGACTACCTACTCCTCACCATTCCAACGACTGCTATGATCTACTATTCCCCATAACTATACCATTCTGGCCCAACAGTTTACTCTGCCCTCCCCAGATCTCTGCTTGCTAACATCCTGAGCTTACACTTAAGGACTAAATTTAATTCCATCTGTAATGCTTCCTCTAAAAATAGCAATTTTTTACATCTTGAAATTCTTATAGTGTCTGACTGCCTCTCTTATGTTAATTCAGTATTTACCCTATATTATTTAGTGAAATGTACTCTGTTTCTTCTGTTAGAGTATAAATCCTCTGAGAATAATTAGGACCCATATTGGATTCATCATTTTTCCTACATAACAGTTTCTTAAGAAATACTTGTGGAATTCAATTTTATCCCAAACAAAAGGGCACTAATCAACCCAGTTTTTATCAATTTTCTTTGCTACAGAAATTACTGTGACCTGGGGCGCCTGGGTGGCGCAGTCGGTTAAGCATCCGACTTCAGCCAGGTCACGATCTCGCGGTCCGTGAGTTCGAGCCCCGCGTCGGGCTCTGGGCTGATGGCTCAGAGCCTGGAGCCTGCTTCCGATTCTGTGTCTCCCTCTCTCTCTGCCCCTCCCCCGTTCATTGTCTCTCTCTGTCTCCAAAATAAATAAACGTTAAAAAATTAAAAAAAAAAAGAAATTACTGTGACCTATTAAAGCCAGAGGAAAATATTATTATTTAAGTTTATTAATTTGCCAACCACAAATCAGTAAGTATTACTGGTAGCAGTTGAGATTATTTGGTGTTGCCACATTGACTATGATTTTAACATCGTGTTTACTTCCACATGGCAAAGAGCCCAACTAATTTAAACCTCAGCAACTCTAAAAATCAATGAAGTGTACAAGGAACTTCTCCAGGAGATGATATAGGCAAAATCCATACACGCAGGCATACACAAATAATGGACAATGTGAAATAATCTACGTACCTCCTAGTCTATCGGCTCGGGCTGAATTATAGTCTTTGGGTGAGTAGATGACAAAACAAATACAAGAAGCAAACTATCTGGTATATTAATGAGTTTGAAGTTGTTAGCGAGAAACTCCGAGACCACACCGGTCTGGCTGCCAGGGTGGGGAATGAAACGGAGGGTGTGAAACTGCAGGCAAGAAACCAATCTGGACGAGAACCTGTTACAGAAGATGGGTTAGGGAAGACAGTTAAGGAGTGGTAACGGAATGCAGACATAGAGACGGATGGTAATTAACTGAGGAAGTAGAAATAATAAATGTGTAAGTCACGGTATCTCAAGAATGGAGGGGAAGGAGGTAAATGAAGGAGGAGCCAGTAGACAAAAAGCACACACTCATTTCGGGCGCGGGCACTTAGGTACACGTTGTCTGTCATTCAGCGAAATAAGGAACACAGGAAAAGGTCTACGTTTGCCAAGAAGGGGAGGAAAGAAGGTCATTTAAGGGCCCACCAAATCTAAGCAGGATGTGGGATATCCAAGTGGAGGTGTCCAGGAGGTGCCTGGTCTGATGGGCAGGGGGGAAGAGAGGGAGAGAAAGAGAGAGACACAGAGGGGACACATCAGATGTCAGAAAGCTAGTATATGACTTACTATATGGCATAACACAAGACAGACCGGCTCCTAAACCCGAGTTCTTACCTCTCCCTAATGGCTTCTCAGTATCAATATGTCCCTTGTTTCATGTAATTATGTGTCAATTACTTGCCGTGATAAGATAACATTTCATTGTTTGGTCCGTGGTATGAATTTCTGCCATTTTACCCCCCTGGGCAGGGAATCCTCGAAGTGAGGGCCTATGCTTGTTCACATTGCCTGTATCCAATGCCACCACAGTCCAGGGATTTTCAGTCGATCCGACTTGGTGGGGCCCAGACCCAAGAGAGTCAGTACAACACTATCATTTAAGACCTGTAACTCAGTAGTAACACCCTGCCAAGCGCTAAAGAGGATTTTACCGTTTGGCTCAGCAACACACAGACCTATCTGTCGCTCCTCAGAAAGTAAGTGGTGGCAGGATCCAAGATTCGCACGTAACAATACTTATCACAGACTCTGATTTCTAAATGTGCTGTGTTGTGACCAAAGTACACACATGGTAGCATTTCCAGTCTTTCGCTGCAGTGCAATTTTGGGGATCTACATATGACCACATTTTAGGATTATTTATTTGGCTCAACAGAACGGTTGTAGTAATAATAATAACCCCCCAAAACAACATGAGTCAATTCTTTCAAGAACCCTTCAATTTGTGCCTGGCCGTTTTTGGAGTCCACTCAGCAAATCTAAATCTAAGTTCAAGGGCTGCTTTCCAGGTCAATAAACAAGAACTTCAAAGAGAGTAAGGGAAAAGTTACTACATCAGATTTGAAATTCCCTCATAATGGTTTCTGAATGCTATCTTATTTGCAAATGCCAATTTAAGTAATTGTCATGACACCAGCACGTGTCACAAGATCCCCAGGGCCTGGCCGGGACCTCTGGGAAAGAAGGAAAGTAGCCTCTACAGGTGCATCCCTCCCTCTCTACTTATGACCACACAGCCCTCGGCTCCCTGTGAGGTGTGGGCTGTTAAGGGGGCAGGAGAAGTTTGGCGGAGAAGGCAGTGTGCGGTCAGACAATGGCCTGATGGGCCAGTGTGTTCCCTGAGGTTCTGGAGTCCAGAGTCGCCTTCCTACTTTCTCATGGGGTCCCGAAAGTTAACGCCTACCGGGAGGGACA
Source organism: Felis catus (assembly GCF_018350175.1). NCBI lineage: Eukaryota > Metazoa > Chordata > Mammalia > Carnivora > Felidae > Felis > Felis catus. The sequence goes on along the minus strand of NC_058385.1, from coordinate 76,410,132 downwards.
ATAGCAGCGACTTATCACAAATACGTGTCTTTGAGCCATTTGTTTCAGTATCGGGCTTCCTTCCTGTCAACAAGTTTCAAACCCCCCTACTAGCCAGCCATGTTAATTTTGGCAATGGCACTTATACAGCGAGAACTAACGTACAAGTACATCACCACTTTATTTCTACAGGTAAACTAGCAACTGGACACCAAAAACAGACATTATTTTCACATAAATCCTCTGGAAAAAAATATCATACATGCCTCTGAAAATCAATTAGGAGTCATAGAAAAGGCAAGTTTTAACATACCAATACGACTGTCAAAATATTCACTACTGTGAGAAATTTTTAAACCCATGGAGACTTCTACAGAACAGAAAATTCATGGATTTTTCCTTGTCTGTAACATGCTATGAGGGAAAAATGCAAACCAGTTTCAAACAAGAGAGTTTCCCTGCGTTTTAATTCAAACTCCAGGAGGGAACATGTTTCTAGAAGTTACTTCTCTCTTCTCTCTCTCAAAGATCCATAACCTAAGAGCTTCTGTGAAAGAGCAAATGTATCGAATTTAAAATAGGCACGTAATTAGGAAAACATTCAATGTAACCAACCATGTTGATTAATATAATGTTGCCTGAAAACAGAACGTATGCATTAGAATGCTTCGGGGTGAAACCACAGCTACCAAATTCAGCAAATTAATAAACCTGTCTTAAACGTGTAACTGAAACGGACAGAATCGAACTCGGTTCACTAAATCTTCATCATAGGGCAAAGGTATCCTCCAGACTGACAGTCTCAGGGCCATTTCTTCCCCCAAATGGAAGTATTTTTTATCCCAATTATAAAAGCTGCACCAAATTGCTGACCATTAAAATACGGAAACACGTAAAGCAGAAAACACACATATCCTAGCCTCTGGAGAACAACTGCTGTTGAGTCAAGTCATTGTTTTTATCCAAATAATTGTCCAAACGGGTTACCCTCAGCTTTCTAGGTCGCTCTTTTTTTTTTTTTCACTCAACACGGTCACAGACCTCTTACCACAGCAGGAGGGCGTGTATGCGTGTGTCGTGCCACACGGAGGTGGATTTCATCTCAGCTCGCGGCTCATTCTCCAAGTGGTTCTTCCACCCCAGCACCACTCTGCCCGCGCCACGCCCTCTGCTCAAAGGAGCCCACCTCATCCTCGTCATTTCCTGTTCGAGCTCCGCAGCCCTCACGGGCCCACCCGACCCCACGCTCCGCTCCCCTCTCACTTTATCGCTAAATCTTCCGGAAGATCCACACCTCTTCCTGAAAGTAACCTGTTGAGCCAAATAAAGCGGCTTCCGGTTTCGCAACTGCCCTCCGCCCTGTGTTTCCCGGTCACGGCCACCCCTCTACCTCGGCCCGTCTTGCTTTTGATTCTAGCCAGCTCGGCCAGCCCCCCCCAAGAGAGGCCACCTTAGGGAAGGCTTCTCTGAGGGTGTCAACATGACCCTCCCGGGGCACCCCAACACTGAACCTCACACGCTGCGTTACAAACGTGGAGCTGTGCGACTGCGCTCCCCACCAAACAGAAGGCCCTGTGACAAAGAAACGTGTCTTAGTCACTTGTGTTTTCCCGGTACAGTAACTGGCTCACAGAAGACCCTCCATAAATATTAGATATGTGAATGGACGCACGGACCCAACAATGAATGAAACAGAATTCTAACAACAACAACAAAGGAACGTAAATCTAAAACGCAAAGCGTCTGTCGGTTCTTAAAGGCAGGGCACCCTGTTCTGATGGTGATTTGGCACTCACACCGCCTCTGGTCGCTGCTCAGCACCAAGGGTAAGGGTTCATCCACCGAAAGACCCTGGACAACAGTTTCTACAGCTTTAAGTCTTAAAAAAAAAAAAAAAAAAAAAAAAACATAAAACACTGTTTACTCTGAGTTTCACACTGCACAAGCTCTGCCATACGATGCAAGAGGGAAGGTGCTTCGGCTCTGAGTGCCAAAGACTCGCGTTCAGGGCTGTCCAGTGAAGCAGGAGCAGAAGTGGTTCATTAAGAGAAAATGTTCAGCTGATGGAAATCCTTTGATTAGATGGAGTTTCACAAGTAGCACTTCCGTCCTACCCGGAGGCTGAAGGTGTCCGGTCACCGGGCCGCGCGTCAAGCTGGGCTGCCCCCAGAAGGCCAGACGGCCGGCCTCCTCCAGCCCAGTCTACTCGCTGACACCAGCGAGAAAGCCTTTTCTTAGAGCTGGTGCAAGTGCCACACTAGCCGTAAACGGAGGCCTGGCTTGAAACTCCTGTGCTCAGCTATGCTAAGCAGAAATCTCCTCCCTCCGCACTCTGAAAGCGGCGGGCTGCTAAGCGGCCAAGTCCGATAGCGGAAGTACTCGAAACAGTCTCCGCTCTGCATCACATGCAGAAATCCTCATTTGTCTTCCCCCACTCTCATCCAAGCTGACAGCGAGATCTTATTTCATATACTTTTATTCAACTCGCTCGTGTACAGCAAAGTATTAATTCCAGATTAATCATCTACTGGGCTATGAACTATTTAAAGACAGGGAGAGTCTGCTCATCGTTCTATCTACTGCGTATTGAGCACCTCGGGTATTGAGCACAATGATCAATTTATAAAGGCTTCCATGAGCCATGTTTTGTTTGGTAATGAGTCTGCCTATGAAATGTCCGCAGCGTAGATTTCTCTTTACCAAAAATGTACATCCTCAGTCCTGCAGGTATGGCTGTGTAGGTTCCTAACAGGCTGACCGTCTATACAGTTACATATGTCATATATTTACATAACATATATGATATATATAAATGTATAGTAATATAATATAATATAATATAATATAATATAATATAATATAATATAATAGTTAACTATAAATTCTTCAACTCTAAACAAAGTACAAAAACCAATTATCTGACACCTCTGGAGAATGACCAAAACAAGGGGATTCTGAAAGGGAGTCAAAGCTCGGAAGAAGGGAACAGCCTGGGCACATTTACTGATGTCAGAGTTTTTAGCCTGAACGGCAGAGTCTGAGGCAGGCACAGTGAGGAAATATGAGGGAGGGACATGAGGAAAGACAGCCGGAGACGAGGAGCCTCCAAGTTTGTACAAAAATGCACCCAAATCTCTGGTAACCCCAGGACCATGTATGCCAAAAACAAACACAAAAGTCAAACTGAGGAAAGAACAGAACTGAGATCTGTATGCCACCCAACAAGTCTGCGGTCTTGGATCCAAAATTACCAACATTCCTCAAGAAACAGAATAGAATCCAGTGTTTTGACAAGATAACACTCAAAACACACAGGATACAATCCAAAGTCACTCACATGCAAAAAGTTGTAACAATATGACTCATTATCAAGATAAAAGCTTATCAATTCAGGTCAAATACAAGATGACTAAGATTTTAGAACTGGAGACTTTAAAGCACCTATGTTAACTGTGCTCAATAACACAAAATAACGTTAACACCTCTAACAAATAAAAAGCAGAAAATCCCAGCAGAGAAATTTTTTTACACACACATTTATATATGAATCAAATAATAAATTCTGAAACAGATCATTACAATACTTGATATAAAAAATTTATCTGATGGGGATACCAGAAAAATAAAGATAACATAGGAGATAATCCATGAGTTTAAGATAAGGCAGTAGAAATCCAATCTGAAGAGTGGGGGATGGGATGGGGGAAATTATAATAAAAGAGGAAAACGCCACAGGAACCGTTTTGAGATTATCAAAAGGTTAAATACATATGTAACTGCTCTCCAAAGGTGGGGAGAGAAAGGGTCATAAAAAGAGCATTTAAAAAAATTATAGCTAAATTTTTATGATGAAATGGACAAATCCCTTGGGGGGGGAAGAGAAAGATCACAAAAGATTAAAAAATTCTCATTAATGCCATAATTAACTATGAACTGAATTATGGGGTGCCTAGGTGGCTGACTTGAGCTCAGGTTATGATCTAACGGTTTGTGGGTTTGAGCTCCACATTGGGCTCTGTGCTGACAGCTCAGAGCCTGGAGCCTGCCTCAGATTCTGTGTCTCCCTCTCTCTCTGCCACTCCCCTGCTCACACTGTTTCTCTCTCAAAAATATATAAACATTAAAAAAAAAAAAATTAAAGACCCTGAATTCACCATCAAACTTCAGGCCCATATGGTTTCACTGCTGAATTCTATCAAATACTGAGGACAAAATAGCACCAAATTTATATTCTTTGGGAGTAGGAAGAGGAGAGGAGAGGAGAGGAGAGGAGAGGAGAGGAGAGGAGAGGAGAGGAGAGGAGAGGAGAGGAAGGGAAGGAAGGGAAGGAAGGGAAGGAAGGGAAGGAAGGGAAGGAAGGGAAGGAAGGGAAGGAAGGGAAGGAAGGGAAGGAAGGGAAGGAAGGGAAGGAAGGGAAGGAAGGGAAGGAAGGGAAGGAAGGGAAGGAAGGGAAGGAAGGGAAGGGAGAAAAATGAAAAGAAAGGAAAAGAACAAAAAGAAACAGAAAAAGAAAAAGAAAAAGAAAGGAGTACTTCTCACTTTTATCAATCTGGCATAACACTAAGATCAAAATCTGATAAAGATGTTATATGTGAAAAAAATATATATAGGCCAGTATTGCTCATGAACACAGATGCACTTGAATCCAACAATATATAAAAGGGATAATAATAAGTAGGGTTTAACTCAGGAATGTAAAGGTGGTTTAATTTAGACGATCAATCAGTAAGATTCACTACATTAACAGTGTAATGGAATAGCATTCTGTGTTCATTTCAATAGACACAGAAAAGGCATTTAACAGAATTCATCACCTACTCAGGATCAAATCTCTCAGCAAAACTAGCTAGAAGGGGACTCCCTCGACCTAACAAAAGGCATCTACAAAAATCCATGGCTGTTACCACTCTTAATGCTTTCTACTTTGGGGAAAAAGGGAAGAAGGTCTAATCACACTACTTGTACTCAAGCATTAGACAGAGATACTAGCCAATACAATAATGCAAGCTAAATAAATACAAGCGTAAAAACTGGAAGGAAGGAAGGAAGGAAGGAAGGAAGGAAGGAAGGAAGGAAGGAAGGAAGGAAGGAAGGAAGGGAAGAAGTAAACTTTATGTAGGTGATAAGATTATACACACAGCATAGCCTAAGGAATCTGTGAAACAACTCACTAAAACAAGTGAATTCAGCAAGGTAGCAGAATACAAGGTCAACTTACAAAGTTTTATACTAGAAGGTTAAAAATTAGAAAACAAAATTTTAAAATATTCATTTTACAATAGTATCAAAAAACATATTTAAGAATAAATTAAAAAACAAGTAAGACCTTTATCTTGAAAGGTACAAAATGCTGCTGATAGAAATTAAAAATCTACAAATGGAAAGATATACCATCTCAAGGAAGAGAAGATTCAATGTTGCTAACATGTCATATCTCCATAAATTAATCCACAGATACCGTGCAGCTGCAATCATTATCCCAGCAGAGTCTTTTGTGAAAATTAATGAAATAATTCTTAACCTTACGTGGAATTGCAAAGGACCTATATCTGAGCTATCCTGAAAAAAGAAAGACGAAGTTGAACAGGTCACATCACTTCGCGTCTTACTACAAAAAGCTACAGTGACGGAGACAGTATGGAAGTGGTGTAAGGATCCATGAACAGATGATCGACGTGAAAAAGACACTGCACACAAAGGACTCCCGCTTACGTAGTCCTATGATTTTCATCAAAGGTCCCAACACAGTCAGTGGGAGGAAAGCATCTCTCAAACAACGGTACTGGAAAACCAGATATCCGTCTGGAGAGAACTTCTGACCTTTTAGTATCACAACATACACATAATTTCCGATGTACCACAGACCTAAAACTAAAAGCTATAATGGTAAAGCCTTTAGAGGAAACACAAGAGACGAGATTTATAGCTTCAAGACAACGCTAACATTCCTTTGAGGTCGCCAATTTGTTAGTTCACAGAAGGTAGTAATCATAAAAGAAAAGAAAAAACCTGATATACTAGACATCATCAAATTAATAACTTCTGCTGCTCACAAGACACTAGGAAGACTATAACAGGAAAGCCACAGACTGAGCCAAATACTCACAAAACATGTCTAACAAAAGGCTTATATCCAGGACATATAAGAAAGCTCCTACAACTCAATGATGAGAACACATGCATCCCATTTACAAACAGGCAAAGGACTCAAAAAGACACTTCAAAACAGAAGATGCGTGGGGGTGCCAGGGTGGCTCAGTCAATTAAGTGTCCCACTCTTGATCTCAGCTCAGGTCATGATCTTACGGTTCGTGGGATCTGCACTGACAGCAGGGAGGGAGCCTGCTTGGGATTCTCTCTCTCCCTCTCTCTCTGCCCCTCCCCTGCTCACACGTTCTCTCTCTCAAAATAAATAAACATGAAGAAAACAAAAAGATACGTGAATGGCCAGTAGGTACGTGAAATGCACACATCATCATTAATCATCAGGGAAATGCATATTAACACCACAAGAAAATACCAATATACAATGAGGACGGTTAAAATTCAACAGATTGAGAACATCAGACACTGATGACGACACAGAGCCACCACACCTGGCTGGCACTGTTCCTGGAAATGTAACAAGGTACAATCACTTTGGGAAAAAGTATGGCAATTTCTTGCAAAATTAAGTGCATAGTAATTTAAATCTTAAGTATTTCCTTGAAATAAAAACATATCGTCACAAAATGTATGAAAACCTGTGTGAAAATGTTCACAGCAATTTAATCTATAATTCATTTGCAACGAATAAGTAAATTGTGGCATATTCAAGTAACGGGACTACTATTCGGCAATGAGAAGAAATGAACTACTGATGTATACAAACAGTAGGCATAAATCATGTAGTACACGAACTCTCAAAAGAAAGAAAAACAGGATGCAAAGAGTATCAACGTTATCAAGTCATGCCCAATCTAAAATGATCAAGATTTCAGAATCAAAGAGAGACTTTAAAGCACCTATCATAATCATGCTGAATAACACAACATTTGCAATACACGAAAAACAGAATATTTTTCTAGAATAGAGTAGATAATATTTTGAACATTTATGTGTTTAAACCCTATGCTAAGCATTTACTATGGATAATCTTATTTAATTTTTAACAATCCAGCCTCTTACAAATGAAGAAGCTAAAGTCGAAAAATTAGTTCTGTAGGTCATCCAAAGTCACATCACTAGTATGACTCAGAAACACGCCTTAGGGCTCCTTAACTCACACTAAAGTCAAACAGAAAAGATAAGATCACTAAATAAGTTTCTCATTAACTTTACAAGTACCTCTGTGCTGGTGTGAGGTGAAGGAGGGCTATGCTAAGGGAAGACACCTCAAGAAAATATCAAACAATACAAATTAAACACCTGCTCCCTTGGGATTAGGCATACCACACCTGCAGACCTCACTGTCTTACCTTAGGGAACTGCTTTACAGGAATTAACACTTTCTGTCCCAGCTTCATGTTCTTATTAATCACCACATCGATGTACTTTTCTTCATCCTTGCCTTCTCCTTTCTGAAACTTTTCTATTTCTGTGGAGGAAAAAAGATAACCATGAAGTATGTGACTTAAACCCCAGAGGCTGGGAGTTCTCACTAGCTCTACTGCGGCATGAAATCAAAGACAGAAATACGGACCATCAGATCAATATGAGTTTTTCAAGTGACGACACGTTCCCCATTTTACCAATCGTCCCTCACCAGTACAGCAGGAAAAAGGCATAAACCATGGCTCTGACAAGTCCAATCTCAACAGCCCATGCTAATGAAGGAAGCAAAACGAACCAGTTATAAAACAGACACAAACAAAATGAAATTTCTTGGGGCCTTCTGGAATCCTAGACAGAGGCTGCTCAAATAGCTAAGAAAAGCCAGAGGGTATTGTCCGTTCAGTGTTACAAGGATATGACTCCCTATTTATCAGCTCCTCCTGGCTCTCCAAGGCTCACACCAGCAGGAACTGATTCTTTCAGATGGCATTAAAAGCCCTAGACAGCTTCTGTCAGTTGACGTCCCCAACCAAATCTACCCTCTTCATAAGTGACACGGATCAACTATACACTCAGGTCTTCCCTAATGTTCCTTTCTCTACCTATAATGTTATTATTTCAATTTCATACATCTCCTTCAAGATTCAGCCACATCAGACACTATTTTTTATGTGTGACTCTCCCTTTCACCAATGGGGCAGGAGGGGAAGAACCAGTCACTTCCACGTCGATACTCACAAAACACTTTACCTACAACTCTACTGTAACTCCTAGATGACAAGAAAATGCGGTTCCTTCATACTGTACCTCTGTTACAGACGATGTTTGTGCCCCCCATTCATATGTTGCAATCCTCACCCCGGATGTGATGGTCTTAGGAGATGGGGCTCTAGGGAAGTGATCAAATCAGGAGGGTGGCGCCCTCATGAAAAGGATTAGTGCCTTGTAAAAAAGAGCCCCCACACCTCTTTCACCCCCACTGCCACATGAGGACACGGCAAGAAAACTGCCATCTATGAATCAGGAAGTGAGCCCTCACATGACACTGAACCTGCAGGCATGTTGATCTTGGACTTCCAGCTTCTAGAACTGTGAGAAAGAAATTTGTGCTCTGTCCACGCTCCCCAGCCTACGGTATTCTGCTATACATCCCAAGTGGACCAAGACATTCTCCCACTGGAACATAAATTTTACATAAAAGTCTGTTTCTTCCTTCAATGAATGTCTACCACTAAGCACACACTCTGCGTACCTTCCAGATCTTGGAAAATACCAGTATGCGGTTTCCGTTCATTGCTGCCTGTAGCGTTTGGCTGCTTCAGAAGAACACCAACAGGTGCTTGAACGAGCGCTGGCTGAGTGGGTACGCGCACTGTTCCCCCCACAGGCCGGGCACAACCTACCCAGCACGGAGAAGGTCCAAAGACGGCGTTGGTTGCACAAAGGGCACACACCTTCGTTCGTTTTGCTTGCGGGGCTAGGAATACCAGTATTTAAAATAGGCCACAGTCAAGACATGATTCAATCCTCAGGCAAACAGGAAGCTCAGAAAGGTTACTTTGCTAATAATAAATGATAAAGGTAGGATTTCTCTCCAGGTTTGTCTAACTAGAAAGACAGTGTGCCACTGCAGGCTCGCCCACCACGTTTTCTGTCATTTGAGACAGAAAATAAGATTTTCATGGCACCTCAGGAGAAAAGGAGGATCTGCTTACATCTGGAGGCTGCCGTCACCACTGAGGAGCCGGGTGGCAGGGACGCCTCCTCGCGGTAATTGTCCATCCACCTACCCCTTCATTCCATTCATTAGCACTAACCCCCCAGCTGTCTTACTTGTATTCAGAGCTAGACCTAATCTCTCGCCTCCACGGTGACAGTCTTGACACCTATCACGACAGTTCTGAATAAGGTCCTCCTCACCATTTTAACAAGTGTCAGAATAAATTGTTCCTTAACAATGCACGGTAGAAAGTCAGTGTATATGTGGGACGCAATGAAAAATATATATCTGGCCTTTGTCCCAAGTTCCTGGCACAGACCTCCTAAAACCCTACAAATTTCCTGAGTGATAGGAGTGCATTTTATCATTCCTAACAAGCCCCTTTCAGCCATACCTGCCTTTATGCTAACGAGATGACTCTCTTGGAGGAAAAGGGGGCTGCTTGCCAGAAAAGCCAACCATGTGGAAAAACAAGCAAGGGCCAAGCTGGCACGTTCAGCACTCCCACCTGTGGGGACAGAAGAGGAGCTAGAAATGGAGTTCGATCACCAATGACCAATGATTTAATCAACTGTGTCCGCATCGCGAAAACTGTAAAACCCCCTCAACAACAGAATCTGGGGAGCTTCCGGGCTGGTGAACACAACCACGTGCCTGGAGGGTGGTGTGCCTACAGAGGGCATGGGAGCTCCAAGCGCTTCCCCCAACACCTTGCCCTGGATCCCCTCCTTCTGTTTGGCTGTTCCCGACTTGTAGCCTTTAGAACAAACCGTAACGGTGAGTAAAATGCTTTCTTGAGAATCCTGTGAGTCACTCTAGCGAATTACCCGACCTGAAGACAGGTCACGGAACCCCCAAACTTGCGGCTCGTCAGACGGCAGTGTGGGTGGCCCGGGCACCCCACCTGCAGCTGACCTCTGAAGTGGGGTGGCCTTGTGGGATGCGGGCCTCACTCTGCGGGGTCTGCCCTACCTCCAGGAGTCGGTGTCGGCACTGAATTGGATCGAATTGCTGGACACGCAGCTGGTGCTGGAGAATTGACTGGTGTCAGAAAACCCCATACGACAGGCATTAATAAGGTGGTGGGGAGGAAGATGGGGGCAAGCAGGAAAAGTCCTGAAGACAAAAAGAACGACTGAGACAAAGGAAAAGACATCAGCTCTGCAGCTTCTGACCAAGGCGTCCAAGAATCAAGATTAATACGAAGCCTCCAAATAAACTAATGGATTATTTTGTCTGCTTTCTTGTGTTATCCTAGGTTTTGATCCTGGAAACTGACTCAAAACAGAATCTGTATGGGAACAATGTGCATGAAAATAGACGGGCGTGAAATGCAAAGACGTACTTAGATAATCCTTGTTAACTGCTGTTGAGAAAACCTTTTAAGAGTACTTTTGACTTTCTTCTCTAAAAGTGCAATATATACATGGTAAAAATTTAAAACGGTGCAACAGGATATAAACTTAAAAGAAAAGGTTTCTCCTATACCAATACTCCAGAAGTAATGATTATAACAATTTTATATATCAGTATACCAATACTCCAGAAGTAATGATTATAACAATTTTATATACTCTTCCAGAAGTCTTCCACAAATAAACACATATGCATATGCCCATATGCACACACACGCGCACACATGCACACACACATGTGCGTGCGCACGCACACGCACATGGGGTTTGGAAACTAGAACTACTGGTGGAAATAAGCTAGCCTAGTTTTGTTTTCCTCAGTAAAGAACAACAAGTCACACTTTATCTGCTCCATCGAGTATAACAATTCAAGACTTCAGCTTTAATTAGAAGAAAATTCATTCCACATTTTTACTTCTGCATTTATGGTATAATTGGAAACGCCTTTAGCATAAAAGATTCAACAAAATTAGATATACTGAAACTTCGTAGAAAGAAAACAAAAAACATTTAATGAACATAAATGTTCATTAATATAAGTGTAATTACCTGTTTTTTTTAAATATTTATTTTTGAGAGGGAGAGAAAGAGGGAGAGGGAGACAGAGCATGAGTGGGGGAGGGGCAGGGAGAGATGGGGAAACACAGAATCTTAAGCAGACTCCGCAGTGTCAGCACAGAGCCGGACACAGGGCTCAAACTCAACGAACCCTAAGATCATGACCTGAGCTGAAGTCAGACATTTAACCGGCTGAGCCACCCAGGTGCCCCGTAATTACCTATTTTCAAATAACCCTGTATTTTTATGATTTGTGAAAACTTATTAAGCATAATATATAATTCCATAATCAACATTCAAATGTTATTCCTTGCATCAATGATATGAAACAATTTAAGTACCATGTAAAATCATAAAGGTTAAAAAATTAGAAAAAAATTATTTGAGATACACCTACGACTTTGAAAGGCAAATAAAAATTTAAAAAATATATGCTACGTAATTTCCTTCTCTAGACAGTCAACTCTGAAAATCTTATGTTGCTAAAATATCTTGCTACCTTAAGTAAGCTTTGAATTATGTTAATATACAATATTTCACTGTTTAAGACTTATCTGAAAATTGTTGAAGCCTGATGCCACACCACATGCATGCTGGTCTCCAGGTAGTGTAACTAAAACACCACACAGCAATAGAAGCAGCCAAATCCCGTGCCTGGGGTCAAACACACCTCACTTAAATCATGGCCACTATACTTGTCCAAAGCCCTCCAGCAACCAAATTCAAATTGCGCGCACACGCGTTTGTGTGTGTGTGTGTGTGTGTGTGTGTGTGTGTGTGTGTGTGTGTGTGTGTGTTTTCTAGGCACTATTCATTCAATCAACAAGTCTCGGTTTTCCAGTTGATTGAGGATTATAATAAATAGTTTGATGTTTTCATGAAAAATCATGAAATTACATTTAATAAACAATGCAAAAAAAAAAAAGGCAGGGGTATTGTACGTGATCTATGAAATCATGGAACAGCTTTCTGGTATTTATGCCTGTCCCTAACTGGGAGTTTTATTTTCCAAAACCCAAGTGACCACCTCACTGATCTTCTCTAGGGAAGGGAAGAGAACATAGCTGACACCACCAAGGTGGACATAACCTTTTAGTTAATTGTAGCCAGTGAAGACCAACCATAGAGAAAATCTAATCAGGTTTCTGAGGTGGAATGCATGGGGGACTTGACTTTCACTAATCCCCAGATTACATTTGTTACCACACAGTTCGAAGTACCAATGCCATCTCCCAGCTCAGAAACAATAAGCAAATGTGTGATTAGGTTTTCGATGATGTCGGGGATTAAAATGTTATCTTTTCAAATGCTTGACATCAAATTTCTGTCAGCCCAGAAATCTAGTGTCAGTTAGAATGTCTTTTTTATTTGTTCATTTCTTTTTTTGTGTGTTTTTGCCTTGGGCTAATACAGAGCTTCCTAAGCAATGGCCACTTACCTTTCTATTTTAACCCACCAAATACAGTAAAATCTACTAATCCTCTAAAAAACAGCCAAATAATCTTTGGATTTACATAAGTTACATTTTCAATATTTATTTAAAACATTAAAAATGTTGAGCACTGTAAATTTTCATTAAAAAATGCTTAAATTCTCTCATAGAATCAAGCACATCTAAATTGATAATTTCCTTCTTCTGAGCAACTCCATTTCTGTGAATTCACCCTACAGATACACTTAGATAAGTGTAAAATATTATGTGAGAAGCTATCCATTTTGGCATCGTCTCTAACAGCAAAGCACTGATGATCATCTGTGTATCAATGGGAGAAGCCTGGTTTCAGAAGCTAGCATAAACCCACAGTATGAAATGGCGTACAGCTACTCTACAAGAGCAAGAACAGAAAAAGATCTCCACCAGATACACTGTTCAGTGTGGTTGCGCGCACACGTGCGTACACACACACACACACACACACACACACACACACGGGATCAGTCTAAGAACATATGTTCATATTCACAGAAAATGTCTCCCTACTTATACATAAGAAACTAGCAACAGTGGTAGCCTAGCGGACATGAGAGAATGCACTGGACAGTAAATAGGGAACAGGATACTTTTCACTGTATCTTTTACGTTATTTACAATTTTTAAAAAATGAATTTTTCACCAATTCAATTTTACAAAGAATTAAATTTTTAAACATTTAAAAAATTTTAAAGACTTTAACAGAATAGAACAAAAATGTATACAGAAATGGCCATGCTTGTATTCTGCATCTTGGCTAGTAATCCAGAGTTTTCCACTCTCTTGACCATTCACTTTAGGTTCTTGATTCAAGAATTATTTTACTGAAACTAATGGGGAATTTACCCGGGATGCTTATCTCACTTGAAGCAACAGATATATTTCTGAAAATTACACGTAAAACATTTTATTTTGAGAATCTAGTAATATTTTAGAAGCGATGAGGTTCACTTGGGTGGGCAATGAAGACTGGTATCATCTACCCAAAAACTCCTGAGTTCTGACACACTGAGGAAATTGTAGGAGGTGCTAGGAACAGAGTATAGAGAATGTGTGGCACGGGAACGGACACATTTAATATCACGTACACAGTGCTACAGAGAAGGGACTAATAGCTGCGGAATTTGGAAGACCACTCGAAAAGCGAACAAATACGTGCTAAAGGATAAGGAATGGAGTTTGTCAGACAAAGAAATGATGAATTGCTCAGTGAAGGTAAGTAACCCTGTGTAACACCAGTTCACATTCACCCATTCAATTAGTCAGACTGTACAGTTGATAGATGGAGTTTACCACAACAGAATAACCTATTTTTCCCCTTTCTCTTCTAACGATACAAAATGGAATAGTTCAGGCGAGTAATGATGACAAGATCCTGCAATCACAGAGCCCATTAGGGAACAAGCTTAGGCATGAACTCAATTTCCTGACCCCACGTCCTGGGTTCCTGCAGAAAGACTGAACAGGTGCAGGGTGAGAAAAGGGGTCATTCTCTTGGACCAACACAGAGAAGAAGTGAGGACAAAAGCATGAAAAGGCAGGCCAGGCTCTTAAGGTCAAAACTGAGATCCTAACAGTTCGGCAACAACAGGCAGCTACTCAAAGTTGTTAGCTGGGAGTGGCGTGAAGGGAGACATCCTTAGGGAAAGGTGATATGGCAGCTCAGGACCAAATGAAATGGATGTGATACAGGGAGGGAGAGGGAGAGGGAGACAGGGGTAGGGGGAGGGGGAGAAGGAGAGGGAGAGGGAGAGGGAGAGTGGGGGAGAGGGAGAGGGAGAGTGGGGGAGAGGGAAAGAGGGAGAGAGAGAAAGTCTAAAACATAGCTAGATAATAAAACAGTCTGTCGGGATGAACAAATGTGGGACTGCACCAGACAGTTTATTTTTAGTTGATGTGGACCTAAGAGGGCTGAGAAAGCCATCAGAGGCAAGGTGAAGCCTTCCTATTTAGAGAAAGCGTCAAGCCTACTGAATACCCAATCAGAGAAAACACACAGGGACATACCCATGCTCCCGACCCTTCTGTATTCTTCATCCCATGACACCCGCCTCTGGCCACAGATCCTAAAGCACCATGCCCACCCTGCCATATGGAGGCTTCTGAACTTGCTCTCCCAAGACTGGAACACGCTGCAAACACGCTGTTTGCCCTGCAGTGTCTTCTGTCTGGTGTCTCTACTTGGATTCTACTTCCTAGAAAGGCTGTCCTTGAATTCCGACTCTAGTTCACCAAGAAAACACGGCGCTCTGGCATGATGTTCACCATGGCTCTAACCTCCCGCTCAATGTCTGTCTTCTCCAGTAGACTGTCAGTCCCCCCCCCCTTTTGGCCCCTTTCATAGTGCCGGCCATGTGGCGAGGCCCCCCGGTACACGCTGTAAGAATAGAAGCTGAAAAGGACGCGTCATTACAAACATACATGCTTATAGCCTGACTCTCACTTAGTCTTTTCACTGCTTTATCTCACGTGATCCTGACACTATTCCAGAATTGGTGAGCGTTATTCACATTTCACATGAGACAACTTTGAAAATATGTTTCTGAAAGTCACCGAGTTTGCAAGCAACATTACTGAGACTCAAACCCAGGATTCTGAATGTGGGACCCTTTCCCAATATATTCCACCAACAGGTCATTAAAACGTTTTGTCTAGCTAACAACCCGATCAAGCCTGTAGTACTCCGTGCTTCTACAAAGGAAAAAACGCATTCTCTACAAAACAGGTCAATGAAAGACTGTGTTAATGAGTCCATCCATCCCTATGCTGAGCCCGTGTGGAATTTCTTCTAGTGTCAGAAACTGTCAGCTAGAAACCCTGAGACTCTGCAACTGTGCCTATTCCTAGAGCCTCTGTTCTTTTCCTGGGTGAATGATCCAAGAAACAGGATTGCAAAGGGAAACATCTGGCATTCAAACTAAGTAATCTGAAGAGGGTTTAACCAAAGGCCTATACATACAGGTGCAGAGAACCTAAAATAATAGCAACAAAGAATGGCATAGTATTCTGGGGTTAGTTAGGAAGGGAACTGTTATTGCCCTAAGACATGAAGCACAAAGGGGCAAAGAGAGGCAGAGAGAGAGAGACTAGAGGGTGAGGACAGCCTGATGGGTCACAGAGGGAAGCAGGTGGTAACCTAACAGGGAGGAAGCCAAAGGCAACAAGCACTCTGACCTCACTTCTCCCTCCTGACAATCTGCTGCTGGAAACCTTCTGGGCAGGCACTGACCTGGGGGTGGGTGGGGATGCTCAGACAACCCTCCCATCATCCGTCCGTCTGTCGTATCGGCCTCCTGGGCACAGGGCAGAGCGGAGAGGGTGGAAAGAGACCTGGTAAGGCGAAAGGCAGTGCTCCAGCTCTAGAGCTTTGGTAAACCAAAGGAGTCTTTATAAAGAGTTTCTGGCACCTCCTCTACATGCAATGCTTTCCACGTGAGCTCACCACACGTGATACTATGCAAGAAAATACTGGAAAAGTAATGAAAGCTGTTTTAGAGGTCACTTATACCAGTACCAATTAATTATTATCATTACTTTGGTGACAATGATTCAGCAAGTACAGGGCACTGTGTGTGACTTACAGTCTCTCTCTAGTCTGCCGTATCTATGGTCTATCATGTCCATTTTACAGAAGAAGACCCTGAATATTCAAATGCTTAACAAGCTTGGGGCGCCTAGGTGGCTCAGTCGGTTGAGCATCCGGCTTCGGCTCAGGTCATGATCTCACAGCTTGTGAGTTCAAGCCCCGCGTCAGGCTCTGTGCTGACAGCTCAGAGCCTGGAGCCTGCTTCGGATTCTGTGTCTCCCTCTCTCTCTGCCCCAACCCACTCTCATTCTGTCTCTGTCTCTCTCAAAAATAAGGAAACATTAAAACAAACAAATAAATAAATAAACAAATGCTTAACAAGCTTGACAAAAGTTAGTTAAGTAGTTAAGGATCAACACCAAAGTCTCTCTAATGTCAAACCCCATCTTACTAGTTGTTTAAAAGCTACTTAGTAAAAACTCATTTCAAAGGTTCATAAAAGTCATAGGTCAATAGCACCAATCAGCCTGCACAACAAAGTACTACTGGGGACAGAAGTTCAGTCAGTAGATGCCCCCTTCCAAGCACCTTGACCCTGAATGAACTGATCAGAGGACAGGGCTCTGCCTGGATCTGTAGTAATGAGAAGCCCCCACATGGGAGAGTAACTACATGCTCAACATTCAGAAATCTATTTCAAAATAATACAACCTCCCAGCTGGAGGATTTAAATTGATCTTAAAAGATATATAAATGGTGTTCAAAGCCACTGTAAATTCTATCTGACAGATTACTAAAACGTTAACTGTGGCTGCTGGTCTGAAAATAAATTTTTTAACCTCCACCGTGACAAATGTTTTCACTAAGGAATTATTTTATTTAAGCAATCCAAACCTAACTGAATACCTATTAGATTCAAACAAGAGTTGAATACACTAAAACCTGCCCAGGCTAGACTGATTCACACAGCTCGTGATCTTGCAAACAATCTTCCATAAACAGAAATAAATGGCATAACAGGGCAGAGATGCATATCGCTACCTAATAAGGATGAATAGACCCATCAGAAATACACATACATATACCATCCAGGAGGTGGAACACAGTTGATACCCTACATATTAAGAATGCGTGGATGTACATAAACTTTTATAAAGACAGAGCAAATACTTACGCACAACACTCCTTAAATATACGCACAACACACAGGATTAAAACACACACACAAAGAAAGGAAAGTCAAATTCCTCCAGGAAGGAGGAAAGGTTGATAAAGAAGGAGGAGGGAAGGCATTAATTCCACCCATCATGGATAATTTAACAAAAATATAACGATAATATCGGCAGTGGGAATGTATTTACTGTCCTCCAGATATTTAATTAATCCTTGTAACACTGCAGCAAAGTAGCTCTCCTCTTCACTGTACAGAAAGGGAGCTGCTTGGAGACATCCAGGGACTCAACTGAGGCCCCACAGTCAGCCCAGATCCAGGACCCCAACAGCGGTTCTCTATTCCCAAAGCTATGCTCCCTCCAGCTTCTCGGTACTACTGTAACACGGGGATCTTGATTTGGAGTGATAAAAAAAATGTTTTGGATTATTTCATTTTTGCAGAAACTCACCAAGCTACTGAAGTATCCAAAGAAATAGTGTTTATCACGCTGCTTTAAAAACTGTAACACACAGAACAGAGGCCAGTCCCACTCACTTCATAACGGTGTTTAATTTGTAATGATTTATTAACACGTATCTCATTACAGAGGGATTTTGAAAAGAACTTATGAAGGCTATAGGATTCTAAAGAATCAAACCCACATAACTAAAAAATTCTGAGCACTACTCAGAATTATTACAAAAATTTTGTCAATTTTTTTTTTTTTTTTTTTTTTAAGGAAAAGAAATGATCATTCAATGCCTCGAGGGGAAAGGCTCAAAGCCCTCCAGAAATAAGTAGGTTAACTGGATTCCGGTACTAAATTCTAACAATTTTCAAAATAAACTTCTAACTGCCAAAGGTTTTTTTGCCCCACAATTTTAAAACAATAAAGACCACAGAATGAAAACTGGAGACGAGACGTTCCCTAAAACTGGTAGGAGGTGTCCACCAAGTTGGAGAGCTACTTCTCTTAGACGCTACGCTGGAGGCTTTACACACGTCTTGTCCTCATGACTCCTCAGAGTGATGCGGCAGAAATCAGAGTCCCCTTTCCTCTTGTACCTAGTAAGTGGCAGAGCCGACACCAGACTTCAGGATTACGGGCTCTCGAAGGTTTTGTTTCTTCTCAAGTCACCACACGACTTTGGCTTCCAAACCGAACAGAATCTCCCAAGCCCACAGGTGAACACATAACTTCCACCTCCACCTCCACCAACTCAACAGAATTCTACAGGAAGAGTCGGTCGACTGCATTTATTGAATATCCACTGTTTATTAAGAAATGTAACGGAAGCGACAGAGGAAGTTAAAGACGTAACAAACGTACAACAGGGCAAACTAATTCCCAGGGGGCTGTCATGCGGAGGGGTGGGGACCACGAAGGCCGGGGCTCGGCTTCGCCCAGGGTCTCGCCGGTTCTGATGGTGATATTGGCAAAGGTCTCTTCTACTGACTCGTTTTCGTATCTGGTAGTAAGGAGAGTTCAGAAGTTAAGTATTTATTGGCTCTGGCTGCAAGGAATGGTTCAGCTTCCACTTAAATCATCCAAATAAGGCAGGCGGGTAGATGGACCCGGAAGGTGCCGAGAGAAAGCGGCAAGGAGCTCCCACCTTCCCAGACACACCGACCCCGTGGCCATTCCAAATGCTTCCTTCAGTGCCACCCTCCGTACAACCCAACACGCTCGTCAAATCAAGATCCGATAAACCCACAGACTAAAGGAAGAAAACACTGCATGAAGTTAATTCACGGTTTAAGTTGGTAACTACTGAAAGGAGGGATGGCAATAACTACCAAAGGTTGAAAAAAGGAATATCTACTTTTTAGTTATACCTGCCTGAGGGTTACACCACATTTCTCACTTTTAATTGCAAACATCATTAAGTATACTGCAAAAGACCAGCCATCTTAAACAATTATCAGGCTCCAGAGGTCACCAATTAGAACCCTGCAAGGATTTGAATTAAAAAAGGTTTTATGATTAGGTGAAGTAATGATCCAAGAAAGAGATTAGTTCTGTTCCGACTGTACTCATTATAAAACCCATTTCCTTTGTGTGAAGATTCAGTGTCTTTCTCATTTATCCTGCTGGCATTACCACACTTGGAGATAGAAATATGACTGCACTAATGATATCCTATAACAACCATATAACGCAAGCATTTTGCTCTCTATTACCTTCATATCTAATAAGATTACCAATGAATATTTTCTATTGGTTAGATACACAAAATACAGACGCTAGGGCTATGACAGACTACCTGAAATAAATTCAAAGTAGGATATAATCATGCAATGGCTGTAGATAACATTTTTAGGTCAGTCTCATAATCATTCTCAGTCCCTATTGGTGCAGCAAAAAGATCAGAGTAGTGGGGGAAAATAATCCTTAAGGCTTTAAATCATATTTTTCATATGCTGATACAGGGTCACTTTTATAAAAAGAACACTAGAAATAAACAGCACGATCAAGGTGGCAACTAGATCCCAAGAACACATCTGCTCTGATGTAAAAGGCATTTCAACAAAACTACAAGGGATCTGCTACAATAATGAGTGTGGCTACAATAAACAAACACAAAACCAAAACAAAACCCCACAGCTTAATATAATACAAAACATACAAGATGCCTAAAAATGCCATACTTCCCTCATAACTCAATGTTCTTCTAAGCTACCTGAAAAGTGCCAAACAGGCATAAAACACTTTTTGAAGAGTCCAATTTTTTTTAAACAAAATACAATTATAACAGAGATAAAAATTTTGTCGCTCAGATTTAATCATCCCAGGAAGGAGGGACATTGATAAAAAATCAATTTGTAAACACTTTAACAGCCACAGCTTCTGAGGACAGGAAAAGCCAACACAGATACACACAGTTACTGAAAACTAGGACAACGTTCCCACGCCAACTTAAAGCTGGGAGAGTGACCCTCTTACACTGTGTACGTGGCTTCTCCTTATGAGTCGGAGGCCCTCTCTTCACAGTGGACGTTCTCACTAGGAGTTTTCTTACAAGTATTTGTCAAGCTGGGAACAGACCCTCACATTCTAAACCAAAATGTGCATTAAAATCATCTAGGGATCTTACAAAAACCAACTACACTACGGCCAGTCAACAGTATTTGTCTGTTTTCACTCTGACCTTCAACCATAAAGAATATAGTTAAGCAATTATGCAGGCTAGTAGGTTCTACCTGTCAAATCTCCTGACAACTGGCTGATTTACTTTAAGGCTGAGTATACAGATTACTTGTTACTTGACAGAACCGCCCCACGTGGCCCGTCTGGGCAAATGAGGCAGAACCCCAGGATACGGACAGGGCTTTACTTGGACGAAAAGTCCGGCAATAAGTATCTTAGGTTGACGTCTGACTGTCTTCTTTCCTCTTTTCCTCAACACAGGAGGAGGGATAATTTGTTGCTCTATTCGACGAACGAGCAAGAAACCAAGATGAGAACACAAAGGCCAACAGCATGGCTACGAGTCCAGAGAAGTGTTCTCTTCGACCAGTTTCGAGAATCCACCAGTCTATATGGCAACTATGGGCCACAATACATAAACAGATAATGCAGTGTGACTGACGTACCACTATTTCCTAGGATAGGGAGGAGGAACCATTAGGGAAAAAGTCTAAGGAAGACTCTGTACGGGAGGAAATCATGGGAAAAAGTTGAAAAGCACTGTCTAGGAAAACCAGCTGAAGTAACTGAGAACACTTATCCCAAAGGAGAAACGATTCCGGAGAGAATAATAATACATATACAAATATTTCTCTGTGTCATATAAGAGGGATTAGATTTGGTCAGTAAAAAGGCCAGCAGCACCATTATGACTAAAAGGTGGAAATTAGAGAGAAAGGAGCTACCAGTCCGATTCTAGAGATGAAGATTCTTGTAACAGCATGCCTCCAAGATGGAACTTAGCGATCTTAAGGAGATTTTGAGTTCCCTCACAGAGCCCTGTCCGGCACACGCTGGGCCCACGTGACCGGAATGTTCACAGACAGGAGTCAACCATCCGATGGCAAGATGAACTCAGACGTTCTTTCCAACCCTGGGATTTACACACGTCCTTATCATCTGTCTCCCTGACTAGCTCCTGCACACACGAAACTCTATTATTCATCATCATACTCCTGGTACCTGGTTATGCACCATAAATATACCATTCATCCAAAATATATTTATTGAGCGAATGACAGAGAATGACGGTGTTCTCCATGGACAGCACAGTTAGACTTGATGAACTTCTAAGAATCCCCAAGGTGTGAATTAACCAAAACGAAGAGGACCCATCTATCTCTCACTTCTATAAACAAACCGTCTATGCCACTTCCTAAGCTACGGTCTCTCCGTGGGCACTGGGGGGCTGCCAGAGGAGGGAGACTGACGGGGCCTGACTCTTCCCATTCTGCTTCCGGTTCCTGGCAGCATGCCGCACGCGGTTTCCAGATTCCACCAGTGACAGTGATCCCCCCACCTTCCCAGAACCGCCCTCACCGCACCTCCTCAGCAGGCCAGGGCCCTCTGCTCCGAGCCCCGGCCCTGGAGCTCCCTCCTCAAGCTTCCTGAGCAACCACACTGACTGGGCCTTGGAGCTTCCCCCAAGTTTTGTCCTTTGCTTCCCGGGCCCTGAGGGGGAGGGCCTGTGGCAGTGCTTGCGTGACCCCATCTGTGTCCTGTCTGTATCTACACTTGCTTTTCCAGCCAGCCGGCACCTGCCCAACCAATTCTTTATGGTAAATCCTCTCTATGAAAATACCTGGTGTGACCTCTGTCTCCCTGACTGGTTCACCATCCTGGTAAATTCCTGGAAGTACAGTGGAAAGCACCTGGGAATCAACAGGCTGGGAGTGTAAGTACCAAGCGCCAGATTCCAAGCTGGGCCTGCAGGCGGGCCCTTAAGGGTCCTGATCGAGCCCGAACAGGGCAGAGAGGTGGCAGAGGAAAGGAGTCAGAGGGGTGGCCTGAGCCTGAGGCCTAGCAAGGGTCTCTAGCAAGGATCCTAGAGGATCTCTAGCAAGTCAAGTCCCTTAGCATCAATGAGCCCTCACTTCTTCATGTATAAAAATGGGGAGAACCCAGGTCTGTGTGAGCGGTCCCCAACACCTGGGGTTGGGGGCCTCTTCTGATTTGATTCTTCTAGTTCCGTGTTGCTTGGAAACTCAGATAATTAAATGTTAGACCAGTGATTTATTAATGGCAGGTAATAAGGCCCTGAAGAAAAGGCCGCACAGCCTTCCTGGGCAGACAGCACACTTGAACAGCATCTCCTTTACCCACTGAGAGCACAGTCTGGCTTACTGCCTTGGCCCCTAAGAGGTCCTGGCCAGCGGAGAGCAGAGGTGCTGAGCCCAGCTGTGGTGTGCCTGTCCGCTCCCCCCTGCACCCCCAGTCCTCACGACAACCATCACCTCTGTTTAGAGAAACAGCATGTACGTAGCAGCATTCGCAGAGATGTTCTCTATACAGTGGAACCATAATGAATATCCTGGAGGCTGAATTATCTGAGCTAAATGTCTGATTTCCCCTGTGCAAAGCAGAGGAGCACAATATAATCTGGGAATATGCAACCGCAGGTGATGTTTACCTTGAGAAACATACCTATCAGCATTCTGATTCGAGTTAACACCGAGTAAATTTCTATGAATATATAACCATTCAACACATTATTCAGAGGGAAAGTGTTTATCATCTTCAAAACATTTGCTATTCCAAGAACTAATTAAGTTTACAAACTGTGTTGTGAATACCAGAAGGCAGTAGATGTACAAATCATACTGTTAATTATGCCTCTGACAAAGAAACCGTATCACAGGTATTACATACAAATGCTACAACCAGCCAAGCCCCTGGAATTCCATGATCTCAAGTTTGGGAACAAACGAAGCCAAAACATAGCATAAAATGAATATAAAATTAAGTTGCTTAGAGGAAAACTCAAAAATAGCCCTAAGTGAATGCTTAATCGAGTTACGTGTCACCTGCTTCTGCTTACGGCACTCCCAGAGCAGCATATTAACCTACAACCTCCAGACAACCGCCATGTCTAGCTTCTTGACACCTGCAATAAGAGACTATAAATGAATGATGATATGGAAAGTAGAGCTTAATTTAGTGAGATCTGAAGAGATAGGAAACTAATAAAAACACAGGTTCAAATCACAGACCAGCACATGCATACAGTATGACCCTGGGAAAAAGAAAGGGGGGGGGGGAAGCTAGTCAGGGGGCTCTCGGGCCCCTCGACTACCAATTAGGGATAGTGGAGCTGTGAGGACTGATGATGGACATCAAGAGTCACGCCTCAACACCACGCGTAACAGATTCTAACCTCCTGCACATTCCGTATTTCTGCAGAGTAATATGAGCAGAAGTATGTAAGACAAGGATAATAGAACTTCAATGAGAAGTTTAAGTATTAATATAATCAGAATTCGAGATAAAGATTTCCAAGAGACCAGAGTTCTAGCAACTCCTGATCTCTTGCAGTCAGCAAACCAAGCACCGGGGAGGACACGGGCGTGGTAAAGCCAGGACAGCTTGATCACGAAGCTGGAGAAGCTTCAACACTTCATAACGCACCTCATAACGCACCTGCCGCTAAAGGTCTAGTTGGGTGAGTCACTTCTCCCCCTTGAGACTCTGTCTCCTTACCTTAAAATGGGGATCACCTATCCTCTCACTAGGTTGAGGTGGAAATGAAAGGAGACCGTGCAGAAGACGACGATGTACAACCTGCAAGAGCTATGCAAGCATCACCGGGAGGGCAGCAAGGTCAAGGCAATTCCCGTCCAGGAGGCTACCTCGAAGCTGCGAGAGTAAGCCGCAGACCACACGTCGTAACGGGGAACCTTTCCAGCTGCAGTCAAACGAGGGCAACCAGGTTAGGCTTTACATTTCCTATTTATGACCTGGCCAGCTCTCCGAGCTCAGACCTGAGCAAAAGCAGGTCTGTGTCCCTCCAAAGAGCAGGGAAGGGGGCATGCTGGCTGAAGGAGCGGTTCCCGAGAACAGTTCAGAGAACAGCATATGCACAGTTATCGACAGAAAACTGTGCCTCTAGGATTATCGAGACAGGAAACAGCAAATTGCAAAGTGTTCCATAACAGTATAGACAGGTGTATTTCCACAGGACGCCATCTACTGCCTTATTCCTATCCTGGAAGCATGTCACACGCTCATAGCACATGTGCACGAGGGACTATCTAGAAGGCGATTGAAACCACACAGACCAGCGCCAAGAGGGCTTTCTGTGATGGTGGACACATCTATCCATGCAGAGTCCAGTAACTAGTCACAGGCCACATGTGGCTACCGAGCACCTGAAGTGTGGCTAGTTTGACTGAATTTTTAGTTTTATTTCATTTTAATTAAGACGTGAGTAGCTTCAAGTGGCTAGAAGTTACCACAGCACAGACCCACAATACATCTAAAAACTAGAAAGGAAGTGAAAAGGCATGTGATCAGCAGAAACAGATGTCATGAAGTTCAAACTTTTGTTTTTTATTCAGCAATTTACTGAGAGCCTACAGCATGCTATGGGCGCTCCCTAACAAATACCCGATGACTAGACAGCAGCTGCGTGGGACAGACACGTTCATGTGGACTCAAGTCAGGCAACCCTGGGCTCAACAAACAGCGGCTATGTTACTATACAGTATCATGATATTGACCCTGTTCTCAACAAGGATATTCATGTGGACACTCACCACCCAAAGTATAAAGTTTAAGCATTTTAAGAAAAGTCCAAGGGAAACATTACAGACAAATTTTTTAAAGTACAGGATTTTTAAAACTTAACTATTATTTTTTAATGTTTTATTATTTATTTTTGAGAGAGAGACAGAGACAGTGTGAGTGGGGGAGGAGCAGAGAGCGAGGGAGACACAGAATCCGAAGCGGGCTCCAGGCTCTGAGCTGTCAGCACAGAGCCCGACTCGGGGCCCGAAGTCACAAACCGTGAGATCATGACTGAGCTGAAGTCAGACGCTTAACTGACGGAGCCACTCAGGCGCCCCGAAACATTACAAAATTTAAAGGACGCAGTAGACACTTCCAGGTCCAAGATCAAGAGCACCTTCAGAATATGTAATATGTTTGCGGAGCCTAAATGAATAGGCTTGGATACGTGGAGGGGCACCCATCCTGTGCATGGGGGCAGCAGAAGTAAAACTCTGTAGATGTATCCACGGTAATGTCTGCAAAGACTGTGAAACAACAGAGCCACAAGAGCATAAGGTACAAAGGGGATGTGGCTGGTGACAGAGCCGGGAGGTAGGCAGAAGGCAGACAGGTCAGGAAGGGCTTGGGGCGCGGCCTTGCTGAGTCGCAGTCCCTTCAGGACGGGCCGTGAAGCCTGGCACTCGCCCAGGGCAGGAGTCACAAGAGATTCACGGTTCAGAAAAAGAGAGACACCATCCCGCAGCGGTGCCCGATGGCTGTTCTGCTCTGACGACTCCACATCTACCGCTGTCTGTGTTAAGGCTACACTACCCTAATAAACAAAGATGCCATAAAAAAGCTGCACAGGAATGAAAATC
This sequence comes from Felis catus, assembly GCF_018350175.1. Classification (NCBI taxonomy): domain Eukaryota; kingdom Metazoa; phylum Chordata; class Mammalia; order Carnivora; family Felidae; genus Felis; species Felis catus. The sequence continues at coordinate 76,384,227 of NC_058385.1, read as the reverse complement.
TATGATAAAGGAAAAGTGGTTTTTGAGACCCTCTACAGGCCTGGTAACTACCCACATCAGAAGAGGGAAGCAAGTTAAAAACTTCAACAATTCATGCAAAAATTACAAGATGTGCTAGTATGATCTTTAATGGAAAAAAAAAACAAACTCACATATTCTACATAAAACTTCAGGCCAGTGAGAAGCACCACACGGCAGCACCCCAAAATGTCTTCTTGGGACTACAAGGTCATGTTACTCTGAGACTAAATATTAAACAAAATTCTGTCACACAGTACTTATGAACGAAGAAACAAACAAACAAAAAAAGAAATTCCTACGTGACAACTTTTCTACAAGACACGATAAAGAGGATTGAGAAGCGACATTTCTGGACATTTGGTAAAGAGATAAAAATCTGACTGAAGGATGGATAGAAATGTGTGATTTCAAATCTCCTTTCCTCTAAGGCACTTTCAGCTCAACTCTGCTGAACTCATTCCTATCCCCTCAAATGCATTCAGATCGCTTAAACATTCTTTGATGTCCTTTGTTTCTTACTCAATAGCTACAGGTGCTTCTTCCCAGAGTGACTTGTACAACTCATAGAAATAATACGTCAACAGAGAAAAGTTTTGCCCGACACAAGAAACGTGTCATGACTAACATTTTATGTGGACTTATAAGTCTTAATGCCGGGGGCATCACACCTTTTATGATGTTCATGAGTCACCAATCAAATAAGTTCAAAGGCTCTAAATGCTAAGAAAGAAAATGTTACAAAATAAAGGGAACAAGGCTCAAAATTCAGTCAGTGCTGTTTTTGTTTGTCTACTGTACACATTAAATGTCTGTTCTGTCATAAACTATGATGCATGTAGTGTAAGCAGAGAAAGAGATGAGGGTCAGAGTTTTTTGAGAGGTTCCTGAATATCAGACAAGAATATTGTAGGTACTTCTAAATACCTTGTCTTAATTAATCTTTGAGGGAGGTTCACAAACACAGGAAGGTCTTTCCTGGCCTAGTGAGCTAAGTGGAAGTTATAGGTACCGAATCCACATCTGAGTAAAGGGCCACGTTTTGGCAACGGCAATGGTGTTACATTCTTCACAGAGAATATTTAATCCAAGTACAATATACTCAATACAAGCTTCCGCTCTACTCATCTTCCCAAAGCACCCACGCCATGCTACTCTGTAGCATTTACTCTAAATGTTTAGATCTGTCTTAATCATGGCTAACTTGCACCACTCAGGACAGTGCCTTGCACATAGTTAAGTACTGAATGAATAAACGAATACATAAAAGTTTTCAATGATGTTAAGATGTGGGTTCTGTGTTGATTTTTGCCATGAAGTAGTTAAGTGACCTTTAGCAAACTACAGATTTTTTGAGTTTTATTTTCTGTTTCTTCTAGGAAATATGTGATGAGCTTTGTACCTCATCCTTCCCTGAATACAGGCAATACCTACAACTGGGACTGACGGCCTCTGAGACAAGGGCAGGGTGACATCTGCTTCCTTTCCAGACAATTCCTCATCTGAGTGGCCTTAGTTCCTGCCTACTTCAAAGGCCACTCCTGTCACCTTCCGTTGGCCCTAGGAGCTCTGGCATTCAACTTTTGTTGGGTTGGTCAGGGTCAGTTTCTTTGGAAACAGAGAATTGTGAGTGACACCAGGTGAAGCATGGCCTCTTCCACACACAGAAGTTTCAATAATATCACCTCTTTAGCTAATCACTTTATTAAAAGAAAAAAAAAACCCGAAAAACAAAAACAGATTCCCACGGGTCCTCAAAATGAATCGCATTTCCCTCACTGGCCACTATACCACTCCCAAACTGAACTTCGACCTCTTCTTGAAATTCTCTTGTTCTTGTTTTTAGGCCTAAGTCCGACCTACCTTAGCAGTAGCGGTGATTTTTCTGAGATCAGTGATAAACTCGTCAATGAAGAGACACAGTATCATCTGCATCAATATGACAACATGATGTTCTGGGACAAAATCCTGAAGGTAATTGTAGCCAACTCCATCATACAACGAAGGCAAACTCTACTTTAAATGTAAAAAATATTTGCTGTTTCATTTTAACTCTGTGGAAGTTAAGTGGGATAAGAGCTCTAGCAAGCAAGGAAGACCAGATAAAAGGAAACTGCTTAAAGATTTGTTTAATTGCCACCTAATACAGAAAGCGTCTTTGATCAAACAAAACTCCAGAGTAAATCTCCTCCTCCAGGCAAGGCTAGAAACTCAGGAAGAAAAAGTAAGATAAATGGGCTTAAGACACTCCAATGTGCTTCTAGAGTAAAAACTTAATAGTTTTAAAAAATATGATGAAAGTAGAAACTAAGATGTATAGATACTGTGCCCATAACAGAAACATGACCTGCTGGCTATATTCTGCAGCTAAGATTGTATATCTTCAAAAAGAAGAAATTATAAGGAAGGACAAAGTTACAGATAAGAGTTGAAATTTTCATTTTGTATAAAGAGACACACACATAGCCAAGTGCTTTAGGAGTTTTAATAATCAAGGTGGATTCGTAGAAAGACTCATTTAAAAATAGGCGGAAATGAATTTAAATGGCATCTCCAACACTTAGAAGCTGCATGACTTTGGTCAAATTGCTTACTCTTTGACGTTCTCTTTCTTTATGGGTTACCATACGGCACTGACTGCTATAAGCAACGAAACCAGAAAACAAATATAAATAATTCCTGAAAGTCAGTAGGTACTGACATTACATATTAATTACCTTACATTACCTATTATAATTACCTATATTATATTTAGGGGTTTTTTTAAGTTTATTTATTTTTGAGAGAGACAGAGAAAGCGCAAACAGGGAAGGGGCAGAGCAAGAGAGGGAGAGAGCAATGCCCAAGCAGGCTCCACACTGTCAACACAGAGCATGACGTGGGGCCCGAACCCACGAAACTGTGAGATCATCACCTGAGCAGAAACCAAAAGTCAGCCACTCAAGCAACTGAGCCACCCAGGCGCCCCTAATTTATGTACTTCCAGGCGACATACCCCCCGCCAAAAAAAACAAAACAAAACAAAAAACACCCCACACTGAAAATATCAGTTTCCCTCCACAACTGACATCTCCAGTGTTCTGCTACCTTGCTCATCTCCTACCTGCACAGTCAGGTGCCTGCCCACTAGACGAGGCACCAAAATGAACTGTGGTTGCAGAAAGAGAATTATGAAAAGCAAGGCAGTTCTAAGAGTAAGCACAATGAACAGAACCAGTCTGAACCAGCTCTCACTCGTATTTACACTAACGGGGATTCTTTCAGAGGAAAATACCCAGGACTGATCAGGACAGAGGAAGACAGGTGCATAAGAGCAGGCTGTGCACACAGCGGTCACCACCGGTACCACCTCACGTCTCCTCCCCACTCCAGCCTGTGAGCCTCAGGGTAGGTTAACATCTTCCCTTCCACTGTATCCTCCACAACTCTTAGTAAATGCTCAATATATTTCAGATGACTCAATGAATAAATGATTAACATACATGTACTCATTATATTCGAAAAGAAGAAGAAAACCAACCCTTTGCTCATTACTTCAAAATCATTCCATTCACCTATTTACCGAATGCCTTTCACACGCCAGGGGACACACGCTGGCTGTGGGGCTCTTTCAAAAATAAGACACACTTATTTCTGTGACCAAAAACTTCAAGAGCAAAGAAGACAGTCATTAGGGAGATAATTACAGCAAAGGGTGCCGGGTGTCCCGACAGGCGGGTGCACAGGCTAAGAAAGACGTTCCCAGGAGAGCTCGACCCAGTCTACTTCAGGGTCAAGTAAGGCACGTGGAACCTACGGCTTGCTGAAAGATTGTCAACCAAGAATGACGTGCTCAGCTCTGGCTGGTACAAGAGCAATCTGGCCGCCTGAAGGAAGGTGGTCTCCCAGGTGAGGGGCAATCCAGCAAGGCAGGTGATCCACCTAGGACCACACAGCTGCAGAGACATTTCTTAATTGTGACCAAAAGCTCTGCTCCCACAACCCCAAAGCCCCAAACAAAGTGTTTTATGAACTAAGGCTTCAATCCCTCCAAGCAACGCAATATGGATGGACCGTAACCAGGTCGTTTTCATCTTTGAGTCTGTGAACATCTGGAAACCCACTCATTGCCTTCATACGGAGCCACGCAATGTCCTTAAATGAACAAACACATCGGCATAAGAATTGGGCCACGAACCGCAGGGCAGCGAAAAGAAAAGGAAGTTATGTGCCGCTGTGATTTAGTACAAAAGGACAGGCCCGCTTCCTATTTTGTCCTCACATATAAATCATCTCATAGTGATCCAATTATTCACAGAATAATAATATATTTTTGAGAAGTCAGATGGAATAATGCAAAAAGAATGGCTGACTTCTAGCCTTATGACCTCAGATAAGTTCCTCATTCACTTGGTTACACTCTCCTCACTTGTAAAACTGGGGGAAATACTACACGTTTTTCATGGGTTACTCTAAAAAAATAGGTTTAGAGCATCAAGAAAACCTACTAAGCACAGCAAGGGACACACAGCAGATGTCAACAAATGACTGCTGCTTTTAGATGCATCTACTTTAAAACGTAATGTCTATTTCTTCACTTGTACAGACCCGGCCTGATGCCCTTACAAATCGCCACCTTCCACGCACTGTCCCAGCCCAAGAAAAGGGCTTTCAGGTACTCTGCTTCCTATCAGTAACAGGCCACAAGAGATGCTGATGTTAAAGGTAGTAAGGTTGAGTTCGTGCAGAAAGGAAACGTTTACAAACTTCGAAAGCCTTCAAAAGAGCCATAAATGAAGCGTGAAGACGAGAAAAAGGTGCGCAGGAGGGTGGCTCCGGTCATGAGATAACACCTCCTTTTCAGAAAGACCCCTACAAGCCTACCGTCAGGACACACGGAGTATTTCCAGCACGTCCGCTGGGGGCAACACCGGTGATTTCCCGCCGCCCCCGCGGGGCACTCACAGAGCCCGACCTGGGGGACAGGAGGCACCGCAGGGCTGGAGGCAGCCGCACTGCTCCGAGGACCACTATGCCCCGTGAAATTATGAAACCGCGCTCGTGCCCATGGCTAGTCAAATCATGCAGACGGTGGCAAATTCTGCGCTGGTCCCCCAGGGAGGCAGGGGGCCTAATCTCCCCTTCTACCTGGACTCATTTTCGGGACTTAACCAAAAGTAAGCGGCGGAGATGGCCCCGTGGGACCTCGGGGGCGAGGTCCTAAGAAGTATTCCGGGTCCTTGCCTGAGCCTCTGGAACCGCTCGCTCTCGGGACACTCCCTCTGGGAGCCCCTCCCCTGTGCGCTAAGCAGCCCAGGCCACGACCAGGCCACGGGAAGGCTGGCGGTCACCTGCCGCCCGAGCTCCCGGCGACCGGCACCGAGCAGCACCTGCTGGAGGGAAAGCCTGGATGTCGGCCCGGCCAGGCCTTTGGGTAACCGCAACCCTGGCCGCCACCTCTCTGCCACCACAGGAGAACCTCCCAGAGAGAGCTGCACCCAGTCACCCACGGAACCGTGCACGCGAACACGACCCTGTTGTGCGCCACTGAAGTCTGGGTGGTTTATTGCACAGCAGGAGAGAACATGAGTACACCAGGGCGTGCGCATTTCAAGTTAAGGAGTGTCACCAGGGTAGCCACCCGCCTCAGTATTAAGTAGCCTGCCCCAGGTTCAACCTGGCAGATTGTGTGGTTTCTTTTAACCCTGGTACTGGTTTAAAAAGACAAATTGCTTCTGAAGAGTTTCTCCAATTCACTGTTGTGTCTTCTGCATAAGCTTTCTCTTTGTTTGCATGACCTTTCCGTTCCCCGCAGTTTTCCTCCCATTTCGGCATCCACCCGCACATCCATCCAGGTCTACAGCTCACGTGCCCTCAGCTCCGTCCCCAACCTGGCCCTTAGCTCATCTGCAGGGCCTTCACGGACTTCCCCGGAAAGGAACACCTTCTCCAGCGCTCGGATTTACGTTTCGAAAGGAATGCTTAAGCCGTGCTTCGTAAAATATCTAGCTTAAAGTGAAACTACTTCCATGTAGTTCAGTGATTCAATTCCCAGATTCTCTGATCACCTCCCTGAAGCAAAAACAGGCTGTTCATCCACCACTCTTGGCCCAACATTCACTCACCCACCCAGTGATCCATCCATCCATCCATCCTGCCCGGGGGGCCGTGGCCTGTGCCTGTGCGTCTGCTGGGGAAACAACACCGATCCACCAGCCTGAAGGCGCTCAGCCCCAGGAGAACACGTGGACTTATAATGACAAGATCACCATACAACCCCTGACCAGGGAAGCGTGAAACCACAAAGGACCCACAAACGCGATGGGGCTATAACTGTCTGTTGGACAGATGCGGGAAGGAGGCGCCATCACCTTTCTGACTGCCGTTAACACACTAATCCAGGCTAAACTCACGCCGTACTTCCTCTAGTTGGAGTTCAGCTATTTGCTGGGGTCCTAAAGGTAGTTCACCGCTCACATTTCACAGCCCAGCAGGCCGAGGCACAGCTTACACCCCGAGGCACGCGGCAGCAGGACACCGCGGCTTGGTCCTGAACACTGACGAAGGATGAGGGATCCGCACAGTAACGTCTGAGCCCAACAGGAGGCAGGGGCACAGAACCAGGTGAACTGAATCCTCAAGGGTGGCAAGCCCCTGCAAAGACCGACGGGGCCAAATAAACGATGAGCTAATTTTAAAAAATGTACGTGCATGACTTCTGACAAAGATTCAAAGGCAATTCAGTAGAGAAAGGACAGTCACCTAAACAAAGTGTACTAGAACAATCAGATATAATTATATTATGTATACAACATACCAATTAATCTCCAGCCTGGCCATATACAAAAAACTAACCGGAAATAGACCGTAGGCCTATATATTCCATTTCTGTTTCCCATTTTCTTTGAAACGTCTTAACTGTTTCTCCATACATGGAGCTTTCTCTAAGTGGGTTAGTCCAACAAATATACAAGTATTTTTTTAAGTTTATTTATTTTGAAAGAGGAAGAAGGTGTGAGCCTGTGCGCAAGCAGGGCAAAAGCAGAGAGGGAGAGAGAGAATCCCAAGCAGGCTCTGTGCTTTCAGCACTGAGCCCAACACAGGGCTCGATCTCATGAACCCGAACCATGAGATCATTAAGAGTCGGACACTCGGCCGACTGAGCCACCCAGGTGCCCCAACAAATATACAAGTATTTTTAATTACTGTCAGGAAGTAGATGAAAAATTCATTTTAACAGACAAAATTCAGATAAAAAAATATAAGATAGGGCAAAGTAGTACAACCCACATGTCTTGTGCCTATAATCCTCTGTATTTGTTCAAAGACTCAGCTACTCAAAATGTTTCTGTATCTACTATGTCATATTAAGGCAACACAGCAGCCCTGGTTTTCAACAAATGTCAGCATTCCATTTGGTACTTGCAGTCTTGAGACTTATTTGTCAGGTTGCCAACCTATAGGTTTGTCAAATAACCATTGAAGGGTGATTGTGGTTCAGGAGAGTATACAGTTGATTATTAAAAGCTATCTTTATACAATTAATGTGACTTTTCCTGTTACCAAAATATTCTTAAATGTACAAAAGCGTTAATTTTAAAACACCCTACTTTATTATATTATGATAGTAGTTTATAGAGTAAGCAATTACTAAAACAACAACCAGAACACCTAGCAATGTGTTAACAGCCACTGGCCAAGAAATTTAACTCATTCATGGAACAAGGTTTTCTATAGTTCCCACTAAGCATTATCCTAGATGTGAAACATGGTCTCACAAATCCAAGAGTTTCCCATCTGTTTAATCTTAGGACCCCTTTATTCTTTTTTAAGTTTATTTATTTTAAGAGAGAGACAGAGCATGTAAGCAGGGAAGGGGCAGAGAGAGGGGGGGAGAGAGGGGGGGGGGAGAGAGAGAGAGAGAGAGAGAGAGAGAGAGAGAGAGAGAGAGAGAATCCCAAGCAGAATCTGCACTGTCAGTGCAGAGCCCTCCTCAGAACTGGAACCCACAAACTGGGAGATCATGACCTGAGCCGAAATCAAGAGTTGGATGCTTAACCAACTGAGCCATCCAGGCGCCCCAGGACCTCTTCAGACTTAGATTCCTACAAATATTTAAGAACCTCAGAGAGCTTTCTGTCTGTGTTATAACCTATTAATATTTACTACATTCTAAATTAAAACTGAAAAACTTGAAAACGTTTGTTAATTTAAGAATAATAACAGCTAATGGTTACATTTTAATATAAAATCATATTTTCATGGAAATAACTGCAATTTCCAAAAAAAAGGAAAAAAAATAAACAAGAATGGCAGTGTTACTTCTGTACACATCTTTAATGTCTGTCTTAAAAAAGAGTGCTGGGGCGCCTGGGTGGCGCAGTCGGTTAAGCGTCCGACTTCAGCCAGGTCATGATCTCGCAGTCCGTGAGTTCGAGCCCCACGTCAGGCTCTGGGCTGATGGCTCGGAGCCTGGAGCCTGTTTCCGATTCTGTGTCTCCCTCTCTCTCTGCCCCTCCCCCGTTCATGCTCTGTCTCTCTGTGTCCCAAAAATAAATAAAAAACATTGAAAAAAAAATTAAAAAAAAAAAAAAGAGTGCTGAATTCTCTTGTTTCTTCTGTGTTTCAAATATTCCAACAGGTTGCTGTGAAAGTACGTGGAAAAAATCCACACAAGCGCGCATTTGGGAAAAGGAGGGGTCTTTCCAGACGATTGCGGATGGTCTTTGTACACCAGAACTCAACAAGCACTAGTTTCTTAAAGGTGAGTGGCAATGAGGCATCTGAAACTTATCAGTGAACTTTTCATACTCTGTTAAATTATAACCCATTAGACTCTCTTGTACTTGGAGTGAATTTTTACTCATGTGCACCTTTATAACATCACACATGATCATTTGTAAAATGCCAGCTTTTTGTGCACATCTTCCAAACGCAAACACATTTCCTTGACAATATTTAAAAAAGCACATTTGTTTATGTCACTACTCTCATCAGAATCTTTAAGTATCAGGAATCGGTTAAGCATGTGCTCGGAATTTCCAAAAATCTAATTTTCATTTGAAAACTCAAATTTTCTCACTGGTAACAAATACTGTGAGCTACTTAATCTGAAGTAAAGATTCACTTCACTCACTTCTGTAAAATACCCACATGTGAATAACCTTAACTCACCTGTCAATGTCAGCCTTTCTTTTGAGTAAAAATGTATTTTTATGAAAAAAGTGGCTAGTTCAGCTAATGGCTCAAACAATCACATGGTTTTTCCTTGAGACAACTACGATTTACTGCTCAGCATCCAGAAGACGTACTATACACAGGCTTCCCTTTTTGACACAAAGAATATTAAAAACAAATGTATCCAAAGAGTGACATTCAATCGCATGAACAATTTTCTACTGTTCCAACAAGAGCATTCTCAATTGAAACTGGCTTTTTTTTTTTTTTTTTTTTTCCTGCCAGCACCTGGTAGTGAAGAATAAAATTACTATCAAATACAGTTTGGTGCCACTGTCCTGATCTGTGCTAAAGGACCAGAAATTTTACCCGCATTACTTCTGCATTACCAGTAAAAATGTTAACATAGTGAAAAAGGCAAGAAACATCATGTTATTGAAAAAGATTGTTGTGACCTCACAGACCCCCTCCAGGATTCACAGACCACACTTTTGAGAACTACTGCATTAATCTACTGATGAAACTATGTCAACTCTCTCCTGAGTCTCCAACCAATAGGACCACTGCCCCTTATCTCCTGGGCTTTCCAGTCCTTAGCTTTCTAACCAAACCAATATTCTTATATCCTAAGTTAAAAATGAAATACACACACACACACACACACACACACACACACACACACACACACACAATGTGTATCTTTACCCAGACTAAATATTAACCTGCATGAATATAAAACTTAGCTAACTGTTGGGGCACCTGGGTGGCTCAGTCGATTTAAGTGTCCAACCCTTGATCTCAACTCAGGCCTTGGTCTCCTGGTTGCGAGTTTAAGCCCTGCACTGGGCTCCACACTGGGCATAGAGCCTACTTAAAAAAAAAAAGAAAATAATAATAATAATAATACTAAAATAAAATAATTTTTAAAAAGAAGTGGTTATAGTATTAAAACAAAAAACTTGTCTAACAGAATGCATGAATTCCAAAACATTTTGTTCATCCTGGGTTTCTTTTTTTTTTTTTTTTAGACGGAATGTTTTTAATTTTTTCTAAAACCCAAATAATTCTCTCTAGAGAATAATTCTAGAGAATTATGTTGGAGACAACATAAGGAGCTTGTCCCTGCCAAGGAGAAGATAGGTGGGTTCTTAGATTTACCAAGAACTGGGGAGAATGCACTCTCACTCCTAGGGCAATGTGCAAAGGAAGGGGTTCTATGCAAATGAGGGAGAGGAGGCAAGGTAAGTCCATGATAGTAATGTTAGTTCATTTACATTACTGGGTTAACTAGAAAACCACAGGTCAGCTTGGAAGCTAAGGGAGGAAAGTGGGGAAGACAATTAAAATATATTAATATATTAAGATATACTGAACACATATTGGTTTCATGATCATATTTAAAGCTCACACAACCCCTATTTCACAAAGCTGATGAGTCACAGGCTGTCAAAAGACAACTGGATATGTCAAATCCAAAGTCCCTGGTGACTCACACTTCTAGTAATATGATTTATACATTGAAAGATGTGTCAAATTCCCAATAACAGTTTGATTTAGAACAGGGTCAGAAAATTTTCTGTGAACGGTCAGATCGTAAATATTTAGGCTTTGCAAGCAGTTAAGTCCATTACAGCTCTTCAATTCTGTTGCAGCACAAAAGCTACGGGGAAATTACAGGCTATAGGTAAACAAATGAAGTGTGGCTGTATTCTAATAAAACTTTATTTATGGACACTGAAATTTGAATTTCATATAACTTTTACATGTTAGGATATATATTTTTTCAACCGTTCTTAGCTTGCAAGCCTTAAAAAAAAGCAGACTTGGCTGAAGAGCCAAATTTAGAATATATCCTACACACAGCCTGGAGAGTGCTGTTAAGTATTTTATAAAATTCAAGAATATGCTTATATATTCTTCATATCTTCAGAACATTTTTTTAACTTTCTTCATATTTTAAACTAATGATAGACATAAAACTCAGAAGCCAGAATAAAGAAACTTTATTTCTAGTTGTGATAATGACTTATTCAATAAGAAGATGCTTTTGTGTTAAACCCATTCACTATTGTGATCAGTTTCTGTGCAGGAGAATATTTATATTAAATGTTTATATTTAAAAGAAACAAAATTGGGGGCGCCTGGGTGGCGCAGTCGGTTAAGCGTCCGACTTCAGCCAGGTCACGATCTCCCGGTCCGTGAGTTCGAGCCCCGCGTCAGGCTCTGGGCTGACGGCTCGGAGCCTGGAGCCTGTTTCCGATTCTGTGTCTCCCTCTCTCTGTGCCCCTCCCCCGTTCATGCTCTGTCTCTCTCTGTCCCAAAAATAAAATAAAAACGTTGGAAAAAAAAATTAAAAAAAAAAAAAACAAAATTGAACAAATTTTCAGAAATATCTGGAAAAATTACAATCCATTCTTCAGTTTTGATATAACAACTTCTTAGCTACTTGGTTAAAGACGCTCCTAATCAAAAACTCTTCAGGGGTGCCTGGGTGGCTCATTTGGTTAAGTATCCAACTTCGGCTCAGGTCATGATCTTGTGTTTCATGAGTTTGAGCCTCGGGTCCGGGTCTGTGTGGACAGATTAGAGCCTGGAACCTGCTTCAGATTCTGTACCTGCCTCTCTCTCTGCCCCTCCCCTACTTGCACTCTGCCTCTCTCTCTCTCCCTCTGAAAAATAAACATTAAAAAAATTAAAAACTCTTTAACAACAAAGAGGAGTATTTATTCCACTGAAGTATTTTAAGAATTACATGAGCTAGGGGCGTCTGGGTGGCTCAGTTGGTTAAGTGTCCAACTTCGGCTCAGGTCATGATCTCACAGTTCATGGTTCCAGCCCCCACGTCGGGCTCTGTGCTGACAGCTCAGAGCCTGGAGCCTGCTTCAGATTCTGTGTCTCCCTCTCTCTCTCTATCTGCCCCTCCCCCACTCATGCTCTGTCTCTGTCTCTCAAGAATGAATAAATGTTAAAAAAAAAAAAAAAGAATTACATGAGCTAATGCACTAAGCACAGTGCCTAGTACACAGCATATATAATATTATCTGATATTATGCTTAAATAATAGCAAAAACAAAGAGAATATTCAAAAGGAATAATCTGAACTAGGTTCAATTTTTTTAATGCACAAAGAAGTTTACTGCAGTGTTATTTATAATAGGAAAAACTGGAAATCATTTCTATAAAATGAAAATCATTAGCTACACTGGAAATCATTTCTGTAAAATGAAAATCATTAGGGGCGCCTGGGTGGCGCAGTCGGTTAAGCGTCCGACTTCAGCCAGGTCACGATCTGGCGGTCCGTGAGTTCGAGCCCCGCGTCGGGCTCTGGGCTGATGGCTCAGAGCCTGGAGCCTGTTTCCGATTCTGTGTCTCCCTCTCTCTCTGCCCCTCCCCCGTTCATGCTCTGTCTCTCTCTGTCCCAAAAATAAATAAACGTTGAAAAAAAAATGAAAAAAAAAAAAGAAAATCATTAACTACTACATATCTACAAAATGAGTTTATGCGACTACTTTAAAAAATTTGAGAAAAGTTCAAAATTTACATTTTAAAAGAAGCTTCCAATTCTGGCTTCAGTTAAAGCAGAAGCAAGCACAGGCTACCAGGAACGCACGAATCTCCCAGGAATGCGGCCGAAACCTGGGCAGAGCGCAGTGTGGTCAGGGCCATCGGCAGCAGAGGACTGGGGAAGGAAGGAAGGTAGCCAGCCACGGAAGTGATGGGCTGAGGGGTCTCTCGTCTTCCTCCTATTTTCCCCATCCTGGACTTCAAGGCAGCCCCCAACCCAGAACTCTGCACCGGTGATCAACAGCCTCCTTCTGGTCTCAGGAACAGGAAAGGGAGCTCTCAAGGGTCAGAGGAGGTTGGGAAAACCCTCCAGAGAAGTCTGTTTTGTCTTTTCTCTCTGCCCCTGCGCCCAGGCAATCCCAGGGCAAGCGACGAAGGCAAGAGCAGGAGAGGCCTTCTTCTTGTTTCCTGGCCTCGCTAATTCTCAACCCGAAAGCCTCCGCTCAGGCTTCACAGTCTCCCGGAAAGCCGTTTCTCACACCCCAGTCTGGACTGCACACGTGTCTCTGTGCTCCTATGAAGCCCCCGACGGTAGATCCATCGACGGGGCAGTCCCTTTGACCCCCTCACACTGAAATGCCCTGGTTTGGGCCTCCGACAACGAACCCTTCTCTGCGCTTCCTTTTATGTGCTGATCCGCCTGCTAACACTCAAATTCGGCTAGAGGAGGGTCCTGGCCACGCCGCTCATGACCGTGCACCTGGTGCCAAGAATGAGGCCAGTATACAGATGGCAAGAAACACAGACTGAGCGAATAAACGGGCATTCCCAAACTGTCTTCCTTCCTGATTACAAAGCATTGCCACAGAGCGACCTTTTCGAACCCCGAGTAATTCACCGGCACGCACAAGGTTCTAAGACGTGGTATTTAAGGCCTCTTCCATACTGGTCAACGTGATTACCTCCTGTACAAGCCACCAACTAGGCTCCCAGTAAAAACAATCTGATTTTGAACAATTATTTCTTAATTTGAATAAAGCTTTAAGAAACACGAGGCATGGTGGCCCATGCAAATTATCATCACATTGTGTTTAGTTTTCTTGCCAGTTACTTCAAGTATATTTATTACTGTTTTATGAAAAGTCTGTATGTGCCACTCCGATTTTTCTGTCAGACATCTGCTTCCTCACGTGGGCCTACATAGTTTGCTTTCGGATTCCATCTACTCCCGTGACTTTATCTGCCGCTCAAGGGCTGGCGGCCCCACACCATCTTCACTGCATCCAAACTCTTTCGTGGGCGTCAGAACTAGGTATGGTCTCACCAGCCAACAACGATTGAGTACTTCCTGTGCCTAAGACCCGACAGTGATTATCCTATTTCATCTTTGCAACAACCCAAAGAAGGAAGTTTTGACGTTCCCACTGTAAGACGGGGATCCGCAACCTAGCAGAGTGGAGGCTTCCGTAGCCATGGACGCCCACCACTGCCCTGCCGGACCACCAGCCTCCCTACTGGGATGTACCCGCTTGACTGACTCCCCACCCCATCCCCCGGCCAACACTCCTGAACTCTGAAAGTGGTGCTAGTGTATACTTCAGTTCTCTTTGGGAACTGATAGAGATAAAATGTTAAAAATTATTTATTTTGTTCTAAAATATCATTCAAAATAAGTATGCCTACCAAGTGGCACGCAGCATACATTACATAAATCGTAGATACATAAATAAAATCAAATGCTTAATGCCATGTTTCCAATGCCATTACTGTCACCACCTATTTTAATGATTTGTGTTTAAACCTAAAGATATTACACAAAGAAGTAGTTTTACAAATTCCAATACAAAAACAAACAAAAAACAGAGAATATTTACCCATTACTCACCATCAGCACTGGCAGATACTGAAGTTTAGAATTTCTACACCCAGTGACACTTCCTTTTCTAAATAATATGCCCTCAGTCTGCTCCTTGGCTTTCCTCTTAACACCTGATTACACATTACTTCGTATTCGTTACTCACTTTCATATTATTAAACTTTTCAAACCCAATTATAAAAAAATGTTGAATCCCACACCTGTGTTTCAATAACCCTGAAAATAACAATGGTGATGATGATAGCACTTGGGCTTTGTGTTACAGTTCACAAACTAAGAAGTCTTTCTCATTCTTCCATTTTATCTACGTTATCTCCATTTTAAATGTGAGGAAGTAGAAGCTCAGAGCAGAGCAGAGAAGCAATTTATCCGAGGTCACAAGGTTCAAAGATGGGCTCTACACTATCAGACATTTATGAAGGCATGGAGGCTAGGAGGGTGGGTGCTTTCTTCCATGTAACATTTCTGGAACCAGAACACTGCATTTAATTAACAAAGAGTAGTCAATTTCCTACAGCAAAAAGCTACAAATCTAAATTATAGACAAGTCAAAAAATAAGGGACACTGGGTAGAACATGGGTAGACATGTTCTTTTTCAGAGCTGGAGAGCTCATCAAAACCAACAGTCACTGATTGGCCTTAGATTAGAAGGTATTCCTCCATGTGTAGATATAAATCGTTGGCTTCCTTCCCCCAAGTAAGAATCCCAATCTTCCTGGGATACGAGGGGTCACTCCATATGCACTAGGGGGGGCTGGAACCATGCTAAGTGCTCTACAAATATGAAATGTTACAACAGTTCTGCATCTATATCGCACACGTCTATGATTTAAAAAATGAACCCTTATAACAAACCTTTGTCAGCCTCATTTTGCCCAAAGTCACGCAACAGATAAGTGGCACAGTCAGAAAAGAGCTTCCATAAACACGTAGAGACTACATGGGGCACTCTAAGCCTACGTGGCTAGGAAAACCACCAGAAGCACGCAACCTTTTAATGGAGGCAGTGACATGCAGGGGACTTCAGATTAGAGCTGAGACCTTCAATACAGGCGATATGAAACCGGAAAGTCCGGAGCAAGGGAAGGCCAATGTGTTGATACTACACGCCAAAAGAACAGGGAGCCATGACAGATATCCAGTGTGCCCATCGATCACTGAGTGGACCGGAATCCTGCTGTCTGCCCAGCACCGTGAGACACAGAGGTGAACGAAACAGAAACAGTCCCCAGGCCTGTGGGCGACTACAGCCTGGTAAGGGAGGCCGACTTTGTAAAGGAGAAGGAGACAAGGGGTTGGACATAACTACCAAAGAAAATAAGAAGTTCCTTAAAAATATTACCAACTATAGTGTGATAATTTAAAATATTAATCACCATCATAATAGCTGCTTCTGTATTCTGGCCAGTCATCCGCTGCCTGCAGGTACCTTATTGGGCCTCCACATATGACATCTCCACTCATTTTCAGAACAGAGAACACTCCCAAAAATTAACTTCTCTAATGCACAGATAATAGTCAACATTGCCGGGACCTGAATCCAGGATTAGCTGAGCACAAACACTCAACAACTCCACTTGGAAACATTCATTAAGCCTCAAGTAGGAGTAGGAACCAACAGTACACTGAGTCTATAGTAATGATCAAGACATGTCCTATTTCCATATAAGTTATACTGCTGTTCAGTGCAAATCATGATGCTGTTTAGTCTCTAACTGAACATGGGCTCTTTCTGTTCTTTTAAAAACAGCCAGACTCCTAATCAAATACAAAACTCACATCACGAGCACTGCTTTCTCATCTTGCTTTTTTCTCTCAACTCTATTGTTGAGGATGACATAATTTTTCGAAAAGATGCTTAGTACTAGGGCTGACACTTGCTGCCCTTAACTTTCTCTAATCTCTGGATGTTGAATCTAAATAAATAGCAGTACAAATAAGGGCATAATTTTACCTTTTTAAGTGTTTTTTTGTAATAAGCTGAATTTGGAGTAGGTCTCCAGACTTCTTACCTCTGCCAGGCTGCAGGATCAAGTCACAATAAGAAGGATAGTTTCACAGCTTAATAATTGAAAGAAACATGATCTCTCCTGCAACCCATCATGTTACCTAATAAAGCTGATTATTCAATCATTTGGCAATAACAATAATTTGGCCCTTCCCTCTTAGCTCTTTTCTGAGATCAATATGGTAATAATCTGCACTAAGCAAAGCACGATCAGTATGAGCAACTGTACAAGTTAAAATTAAATACGTGAAACTACTCAACTTTATGTAGAATTATATATGCTATTTTCTATAAATGTATTCATATACTTTATGTATTTATTTTTCTCAAGATTAGTATCTGACATACATACACTTATGTGTATACACATGTAAATACACAAACACATATACACAGCTATTCATGTGCACACACAGTAACCATTTCTGAAAATAAAACATTCAAACTGAAATTTTTAGCACTGATTTTTTAAAAGATCTCATTTTTGAAGCACTTCTATGGCACAAGGTTCAACAATGTTAAAACAACCCTTTAAGCCTAAGAGTTACAACGATTCCTCCGTTACTTTGAGGGCAACGTCCATGTTTCTATCCGTTAGCACAGATTCTGAAATGGAATTAAGACAAGTTAATCCTTCTTTTCCTTCCTTACAGCAACCATCCACCCAGAATTCCTCACCAACCCAGAACCTACCGTGGTCTCCCAGGGTTCCATGAGTTTGTGCTGTTATCCACTCCCCCTCTCCTCCTTCAATCCCATTTAAGCTTTAAATTCAATCTCAAACGTGCCTTTCCTGTGACTAACCCATGACTTACACCCCCCAAGTGCTCCTCGAGCAGCTTCCTTCAGGCACCCCCTTCCCAGCTGCACCCAGCTCCTTCAGAGTGTCTAATACAACAAGTATTTAATAAATTCATTTATTCCACAAACATCTGAAGTCCACTATGTGCTAGGAAATCAACAATGAGCAGACACACTTGACCTCTTGGACCTTAAATGTTAATATTAAATATACTAACAACCACTGACAAAAGATGTCAAATCGTTAATATCCTCAAACATTACATGTAAAATATTTAAATGATTTAAAATGCTGGAAAAAATTAAGGAGAATCATAAAGGAAAGAATAGAGGAAGAAAATGTGTTTTACATAGGTCTAAAGATTCAAGATCAAAATACCAGATAGAAGAGAAAAATCATTTCATACAGATTAGCTCAAACCATCCTCTTCTAGAAAGAGAGAGAACAAAAGAGAAAAACCAACTTGCTTTTTTTTCTTTCCTCGGAGATGTTTTTGAAAAAAAAGTATTTGTGTGCAGTATGATTCATGTTTGATCAGATCTGATAACAGTATTTCTGCAAATCAATTTCTGTCACAATTAATCATGTCAATTTATAATAAACATACACCACATAAGAATGGGTTCTGCTACATAGGGAAACATCACTGTTATTATGCAAAGTGTGTTCATAATACTGAAAACGTCTGGGCGGCAAAGCACAAGATATACATACCTAACTATGCACAGATTACCTGTAAACGACTATTGATATGCCTCTCTGACGCAGCTGAGAAAGCCATTCATTTGCACTGCAGACCCAGCTAACTCATCTCTCTTAGACAGTGGAGACAACACGTGCCCTGCCTACTAGCAAACTTAACTTCTGGGAGGAGTCTACACCTCCAGTCACACCTCTACCAGAAACAGGAGCTCAGATAAGAACCTAAGAACCTAGGGCAGGCGAACTTCTCGCAGACTTGCTGTGAGGCTACCGTCTATTTCTTCCTCATTCATCCGAAATGTTCGCTTCATATTTTCTACGTGTCGAGCACTGCTTTGACTGCATGGTATCAGCACTAAATACTACAAAACCCCGCCCTCGCGGAACTTAGGACCTGCAAAGGAGTGATGAATTTAGAGAGAAAAATGAAGCATTATAAATGGTACAGGACAGGGACTTGAGTCTCACTGACCTCTTCATTTGCTTCTCAAACCATGAGGTTGGCAGGCTGACCATGAGCCAGGGCAGCCTGTGGACTGGGAGTGTCCCCGTCCTTCAGAAAGCCCAGTGGGAAGCACAATGGAGTGCACGAACCACATTTCTCAAGCATGTTACTCGTCACTCTCCCCGCCCAGGGCCCAGGTCAGTAACAAAGACACCAGGTAGAACTCGGGAGCTCAGGCCTTTTGTAATAATCCAAGGATCCTTGCCTGGTGCATCTTTGTAAGCTATTCCTTTCAAGGTCCTAGGCAAACGCAAAAAATATATACAGACTCCAGGGATGCCCACCAATCCTATATACCTATCAAGAGAGTCCCGTGAAGTAACAGGTGAAAATCTTTGGAAAAAGCCCTGTAAAGTGATTTCCAATGCCATCGTCATCCTCCTCCTCACCATTACCTCTACCGTCACCATTTAGTCCTATGTGTGCCTGATTATATCACTGAGGAATAGCTGATCCTCTAGAAATGAACTTCCACCAAAAAGATAAAGCTACCACATCGAACTCTCCATGAAAACACTTCTTGCAACAAGCAGAGCAGGAGTCTGGATGGAAATGGTCCTGGCAGCTCGGTAAATGACCGACACAGAAAACAAACCCCTACAAACCCCTTACGAACTGGCCATCAGGTGATGCGACACCGGGTGTGACCCATCCCCCTCATTCACACGGCGCCTGCGTACCTCCAACCCTCCACCTTTCTGGCTGGCATGCTCTCCTCCAGCCCTGTACACGCATGGCAAACTCTTCCTCATCCTTCAAGGTCCAGCGTAAAACCAGTCACCTGGGTGGTTTTCCTCGTCTGGACCCCGGCAACTCTGTTTTCCCATCCACATCCGCCCAGGTTCTCTGCCTGAACACCTGCTACGTGTCGGTCACCGCCGGGGCACCAGAGCCGCACAAGTTCCACGCTGGCGGGAGGGACGCGCGACACGCGGGTCGCCCGGGGGCCGGTGCAGGGGTGCTCTGAAGACCACCGGACTGAGCGAGGTGGATAACCGACTTGGGGCGAGAACGCGGTTGGCGCACAGCACTCCCCCCGCCCTGTGCAGTTCTGCCTCCGCGGGCCGGAAGTACAGGCGCCTACCAGGGCGCAGCACTTGGCACGTGGGCCGTGGCGCTGACATGTTGCGTCCAAGGTGGCGTTTTTACCCAATGCCGCATTCGACCTCAGCCGAGAAAATGCAGGAGGGGCAGAGTTAAGTCACCTACCAGGACTTTGCCAGCGGGTCGGGTCGGAGTGACAAGACAGACACATCTCAGCATCCGACTCCAGGGGCTCATTCTGAGTCATCATCCAGTACTGTCTTCCCGAGAAGTGGACATGAGAGGTCATCTTAGGTCAAAACAAATCAGAATTGTGTATTTGTGCTCTCCTAGATGTCTAGAAACGGCCTGTACTGGCCCCAACACAGAGAGGGAGAAGGAGCAGGTCCCACCTGGCCTCCCACGCGCCACGGTCTCGGGGATGCGCAAGAGCAGGCTCGGCCCCGCAAGAGACAGCAGGTGAGCACGAGGAAACCCAGCAAGTGGCCGAATCAGGCACCCGAACAGGATCCCTTCGTCGCACACTTCTAAAATCAGATTCGGAGTATGAACCTCGTTCGTATACTGTATAGTATCTAGTTCCCAAAACCAATTCGCTTCAAAGACTGCCAAGTACAGGCAATGGCAATCACCTTCCGGCACAGCCGCCACGAAGGCCGCGCACCCCAGTCTGACAGCACTTCCAAGGCGGCGCGGGCAGCCGGCTGCAAACCACAGCACGGCCGCTGAGTGCGTCTACTTGCCACAGTCCATCATGCTTTGGGCTCGGGGCCACACAACAACGCAATGATAATAACCACTGGTTCGAGAGGGTGTCTTCCGACAGGTCTGACCGTTGTGCCACGTGTGTGAAAGAAAAGGGTTCATAAAATGTGATCAGCAACTTTCAAACATAAGCCAGGTACAAAGAGGACTTACTTAGTAAATGTAACATTTTAATAGAGAAAACCATCAGTTCTGACCTTTCTTTTCAATGGAAAGGGGGTACAGAGAGAGAGAGAGAGAGACAGGCGAGGAGGAGGGAGACGGTGTCTACAAATGCTGGGGAACAGAAGAAAGGATCTGGTCCCAGGAACAAGCACAAGAACAGTGACAAAGCAACCACTGTTATTTAATGCTGTTCTTTTCTAGCGACCTGAAGGAAAGAGCTTTATGATCAAGTACAAACACTGGCTGGGCGCCTGCTACCTGCCAGGCACTAGTCCGACTCTTCACAAATACTCGGTTTACTGCCCTGGCCCTCTCACGTCCCAACAGTGCCGCTTAGCGAGGTGGTGCCATCCCGCTCTGCAGATGATGACAGGGCCACAGAGGTGGGGTAACTTGTGGCCTCACGGCCACATGGGGACCAGAGCACATTTGAGATCTTCTCTCCCAGACCATCACTTGCCTGAACAATGAAATCAGAATCTCAACTTTTCCCAGCTTCCAGGACCACTCCTCACCCATCCCAAAACACACTCATACCCAATAAACTAAGACGGAAAAAAAAAAAAAGACAAAAACGGGGCACACTATGGAGATATAAGGACACGGGGCATATAACTGATAGAGAGCTAGCTCAGCCAGGAACACAAGGTTTCTCCCAGAAACTGCTCTGGGAAGCAAGAGCCCCGTTCTGCTCTCCCTCTTCGTCAGTATTGAGCCTTATAAACCTAACAACTTCCTGTTTGCCAGGGCAGCCCCGTACATTGCTTATAATTCTACTGCAGATTTTATCAGATGCAAATCCAAACACTGGATACATCATTGCTAATTATTTTTCCTCTGTCCTGTGGACAACGTTAAGTTCATCAGCCCAACAAGTAACTCAGAACTTAGACGCTAATGTAATGTTCAGTGACATTATAACACCTTTGCTTCTTAACTTTGCAAAACCATAGGGGAATCAGATGGAAGTGCTTCTCAAAGAGCTTCACCAAGTTCTGCAGAAGCATTTATTCTGACAGTGTGCCTATTACTGTTTTGATCATTATACTGTCAAAAAGGGCTCTCTGCCCATCTATAATATAAAGGAACAACAAATTCTATTTGAAAAGCAACCATACAGAGTGGAAAATGGAAAACCAAATATCCAGGTTTCTAGTTTACTAAAGTATGCTCCCATGACCAACTAATCATAAAAGGTGACAGGCTGAGAGCCTCCAAATACATGCTTTCTACTTAGTAGCTCCCTCAATAACCGTGGCCTTGGCAGAAACAACACAAATTATCCTGGCAGTTGAACCACTGTATTGTACACCTGACACTAATATAATACTGTATGTTAACTATTCTAGAATTTAAAAATTGACTAATTAAAAAAAGGAATGTGTTAAGAATAAAAGTTTTTTAAAAATAGGAGCTAGAGGGCCTCATCTACATATATTCACATACATTACTGACAGGCAGAAACTTTAACTGGCACAACTCCTCTATAAATCAATTTGACAATGTAGGTCAAGAACCTTTAAAATGTTGTTTGCTTATTCAACTTCTAGGAAACTGTCCTCAAGAAACTACATGAACGACCACTGCAGACTTATGTGCAAAGAGGTTCAGTGAAGCGTTCACTGAACAAGCATTTTTTTTTTCAACGTTTTTTATTTATTTTTGGGACAGAGAGAGACAGAGCATGAACGGGGGAGGGGCAGAGAGAGAGGGAGACACAGAATCGGAAACAGGCTCCAGGCTCCGAGCCATCAGCCCAGAGCCTGACATGGGGCTCGAACTCACGGACCGCGAGATCGTGACCTGGCTGAAGTCGGACGCTTAACCGACTGCGCCACCCAGGCGCCCCTCACTGAACAAGCATTTACTGAAGGCCTACTGTGTTCCAGGCACAGTGTATACACAGTCCTTGCCTTCAAGGAGCCGACCCTACTAGGGAAGATGTAATAGGAAGGAAATTACAATCCAGTGTGATAAAGGTTACGATGGAGGAAGACAGAAATGGGCAGATGAGGCAACCAAGCCAGAGCTGAGAGTGGATGGCAAACTGGCTTCCTCTAGATGGGGATACCCCAGCTGAATCCCTAAGAATACGAGTGAGTGAGGCACGTAAGAGGGAAAAGGGCATTTCCGTTAAAAAACAAAACACAACACACAGAGGACCTTACACAAGAGCATGTGGCTTTCGTGAACCAGACAAGAAATCCGGTGTGCTAGTAACACCCAAGAGAGGGTGACAGAAATGAGACTGGAGACTAAAGTAGAACAGTGAATGCCATCCTGAGAAATTTTAAGATTTTATCTTGAAGATATGAGCTAGAGTGAAAACGGTTAAATGAAGGAATGATTTGACTGGACTTGCATGTCTAAAAAGATCTGCAGTTTCACTGCTTCCTTTTAAGTACAAATCTTGATAGAGAACAGCACTAGCAGTAAGGAAGCAGATTCAGGCTATCACAGTAATATTGGCAGGGGCAGAAATGGACAGACATCGAGGAAATGGGACAGACAATCCCGAATTATTAATTCCAAAAACTGGAAATGCTCATTAGTGAAGAATCAGCTAAGTATATAACATGGAGTACTACATGGCCATGAAAAACAGTATTTCCAACTTTCCAATGACCTAGGAAAATGACTGTGGTACAATATTGAACTAAGAACCCAACCTAAAATTTTACATGGAAAAGGAAACTATCTAAAATATGAACAACTACCTCCAAATGATTGCGTTATGGATAGCGCAACTTTTAAAAATTGCTTATTTTTCTATTTTTTTTTTCCAAAATAATCATTTATCAAGCACGTAAAGAGCGCTTTCCACGCACCCAGCATGTGTGCAGGAGCTAGTTATTCAGTGGTCTACAAAAGAGATGTGAGCCCTGGCTTCATGAAACTTGTAATCCAGTGAGGTACATATCATAGTTATTATTAGAAGAAATATTCAACTTAAAAAAATTTTTTAATGTTTATTTTTGAGAGCAACAGAGAGACAGAGCATGAGCAGGGGAGGGAGAGAGGCAGAGAGAGAGACACAGATCTGAAGCAGACCCCAGGCTCTGAGCCATCAGCACAGCGCCTGACACAGGGCTCAAACCCATGAACCGCGAGATCATAACCTGAGCCGAAGTCGGATGCTTAGCCGACTGAGCCACCCAGGCGCCCCTGCTTTTATTGTATTTTTTTTTAAGTTTATTTATTTATTTTGAGAGGGAGAGAAACAGCGAGTGAGCATGGGAAGGGCAGAGAGAGAGAGGAGACACAGAATCCAAAGCAGACTCCAGGCTCTGAGCTGTCAGCACAGAATTCACAAACTGTGAGATCATGACCTGAGCCGAGGTCAGACACTTCACTGACTGAGCCACCCAGGTGCCCCGA
Source organism: Felis catus (assembly GCF_018350175.1). Taxonomy (NCBI): domain Eukaryota; kingdom Metazoa; phylum Chordata; class Mammalia; order Carnivora; family Felidae; genus Felis; species Felis catus. The sequence goes on along the minus strand of NC_058385.1, from coordinate 76,360,302 downwards.
AATATTCAATTTTAAAGTAACTAAAAGGAATATCCCAAACTCACTTATTAGTTTTAACAGGTTTTTAGTAGATTCCTTATGATTTTCTATAAATAAGACCATGTCATCTATAGAATAAAGTTAATGATACTTCTTCCTTTCCCATCTGGATACCTTTTATTTCATTTTCTTGCCCAGCTACCCTGGCTAGAACCTCCAGGACAATGCTGAATAGTAGGAGTGAAGGCAAAGATGAAGACATCTTTGCTCCTTCCTGGTCTTAAGGGAAAAGTCTTTGACTATTATGTTACTTGTGGGTTTTCATAGATATCCCTTTTTCAGATTGTGGAAGTTCCCTTCAATTCCTAGTTTGTTGAGTATTCTTATCATGAAAGGGTTAGAATTTGTCAAATGTTTTCCTTTGCCTATTGAGATGATTATATGTTTTTTGTCCTATATTCCAATGATGGTATATTAAGTGATTTTTCAATGCTAAACCAGCCTTGTGTTCCTAGGATAAATCCTATATGATCACGGTGCATAATCCTTTTTATATGTTGCTGGATTTGGTTTGCTAGTGTTTTAAGGATCTTTGTGTCTGTATTCGTAAGAGATGCTGGTCTGTAGTTTTGTTTTTTTGTGTGTGTGTGATGACTTTGTCTGATTTTGGAATAAAGGTAATTCTGGTCTCCTAGAATGAGTTGGGAAGTATTCCTTCTGCTTTTGTTTTTTTGGAAGAGTTAGTCAAGAATTGGTATTATTTTTTAAATGTTTGGTAGAATTCACCAGTAAAGCCATCTGGACCTGGGATTTTTTTAGTGAGTATTTCTTATTTACCAATTCATCTCTTCACCACTCTGTTCACATTTTCTATTTCTTCTTGAGTCAGTTTTGGCAGTTTCTGTCCCTCTAAGAATCTTCCCATTTAAACCAAGTTACCTAATTTATGGACATACGATTGTTCATAGTATTTCCTTACAATCCTTTCGATTTCTATAAAGTCAGTAGAGGGTCTCCCTTTTCATTCCTGAATTTAGTCATTTGAATCTTCTCCTGTTTTTTTTAGTCAGTGTAGCTAAAGTTAAATTTTGTTGGTCTTTTCAAAAAACCAACTTTCAGTTTGTTGATTTTCTGTATTGCTTTTCTATTCTCTTTTTGATAATTTCCATTCTAATATGTATTATCAGCAGACATCTAAGAACGTGTTCCCTTGACAAGAGCAGAAACTACATTCTTCTTAAGTCACATGGAACATTCTCCAGGACAGATCAATCTATATTATTTTCAACATTCTCTTTAATTTAGATTTAACTTGTTTTCACATAGTCTTCACATGGAAGGCTAAGTAACTGATTTGAGAATTACCTTCATTTTTAATATAGGTATTTACAGCTCTAAGTTTGCCTCTAAGCACCGCTTTAGCCGCATCCCATAAATTTGGGTATGTTATATCTTCATTTTCATTCATCTCAAAACATTTTCTAATTCCCCCTGTGATTTGTTTGGCTCATCCGTTACTAAGAAGTCTGCTAACTTCCACATACTTGTGAATTCCCCAAGTTTTTTTCTATCATTAACTTCTAATCTCATTTCATTATAGCCAGAGAACACCCTTTGCATAATTTCAATCCTTTAAAATTTACTGAGGCTTGTTTTATGGACTAGCTTATGATCTGTCCTGGAGGATGTTCCATGTGACTTAAGAGATATGTAGTTTCTGCTCTTGTCAAGAGAACATGTTCTACAGATGTCTACTCAGTCTAGTCGGCTTATGATGCCGTTTCAGTCCTTTATTTCCTTACTTACCTTCTACCTGGTTGTTGTATCCATTATTTAAAAAGGGTACTGAAGTCTCCAACTATTATTGTTAAGCAGTTCATAATTATTTAAGGACACTGTATTAGTTTCCCATCGTCACTGTAATAAATTACCACAAATTTAGTGCCTTGAAACAACAATGTGAACATTCTCTTACATTTCTAGAAGTTAGAATTCTAAGATGAAAGCATGTCTTTTAGAGGCTCCAATTAAGAGTTCCTTCCCATGTCCTTCCCATCTTCTTGAGGCTGCCAACATTCCAATGGCTTGTGGCCACATCACTACAATCACTGCTTCCACTGTCACACTGCCTTCTGTCTGACTCCGTCTCCTCCTCCACATCCCTCTTATAAGGACCAGTGCTTGCTGATTATATTGGGTCCACCCAGGTGATCCATGATAATACATCTCAAGATCTTTAACCTAATAATATTTGCCAAGTTCCTTTTGCCACATACGCTAGTATTCACAACTTCTGGGGCTCAGGATGCAGACCTATCTGGGGAACGCTGTTCAGCCCACGACGAACGTTAACTGAAACCGCTGATTCAAATTAGACACAAATCGTCGAAGCAAGTCCTAGTTTGTTCCATGTCGCTGAGCTCATCAGGGTCGACATAAACCAAGTACTTTTTAGCTCTTCTTTTGAATATATCAACATGTGTTCCTTAGGCATTCAGTTTAATTACTACATCAGTCATGTTTAGTTTCTTTTGTCTGTATTTTCTAAATATTTTATGGAATTATTTCAAGCGATCATGCTGAATATGCAGGATTGAAGTAAAACTCTGTAAATAAGATACACCTTTTATATAGCATAGCAAAAAAGAACACAGGTTTTGAGTCAAAACGGAGCTTGGTTCCAATCTTGCCCTTCTACCTTTCTTAGGCCAAGTTTCATTATCAAATGGGAGTGTCAGTATCTGTCTGTGTAAGCCTGTGGCACAGATTAAGGAAAGTGATGCCTGAAAAAATATGGAAAATAGATGGGAAGCAGTGACTAAAGAGGAGCTCAATAAACATGGTCTACAAACAGGTAAAAAGTAGAAGTGCAGAGGGAAGGAAAAAGCAGCTGTCAAGTCAGTCTAGTAACTGCCTGGTCATTGTGACACGTGAACCAAATGACCTCTGACAAATACCCTGACAGGTACTCTGAACATTACCCGGATGACAACTTCAATATGACCATCAGCTCTGTGAGGCCCCTACACCCTAATCCACGGTAACTGGGAAGCAGATGGACAAAGTCCAAAGCACTCAGTCACAAGCCAGCCATGCGACATCAGGCCAGTCACAACTTCCACGAAAGCCTGTTTTCTCCCCTGTGAAGTGGAATATATGTCTCTTATCTCAGAGGCATGTACCAAGTACTGAGAAAAATATGGTCTGTAAATTGGCTGGCATTTAACGAGAACTCAACAAATACCAGCGCATCATTATTAACAATTATGTGACACTGACAAGTTCTTTCATATCTCCAGAGCCCCTGATGAATCATTCGAGAGAACATCCTAAACACATGAAAATCCCTAAAACCAGAACTGAAGATATACTCGGTACCTGGTAAATATCAGTTTTCTGCAGTCCTCCTTAATCGCTCTGTGGTAGAAAAAGCAAGGCTCCTCCAAGACCCCCACATCCTCATCTCCAGAACCTGTAAATGCTTAAGTTGCACGGAGAAGGAAAACTACAAGTTGCAGACAGAACTAAGGTTGTTAATCGGCTAATCTTAAAATGGGAAGATTCTCCTGGATTATCCAGGTAACTCCGGGCAATTACAAAGAGTCTCACGAATGGAGGAGAAAAGCAAGAGAGGCCTGCAGGAGAGGCCCACGGGAGAGGCAGCGTGGAAGTTGCTGGCTTCAGAGACGGAGGAAGGGGCCAGGCGCCCAGGGCTGTGCGCAGCCTCCTGCAGCCAGAAAAGTTAGGGAACAATTTCTCTCCCTGAATCTCCAGAAAGGGACTTAGTGTCCCAGACACCTGACTCTGGCCCAGTGAGAACCATTACAGACTTCTGCCCTCTAGAACCCCAAGATAATAAAGCCACTAAATTCACGGCTATGTGTTACAGCAGCCGTAGAACACGGATATACTCTCTCTTCCGGTTTTTCAGTTTTATTGTAAATAAGTCACAAACAACATCTGAATCTGAAAACTAAAAAAGGAAAGAAGGGGCGCCTGGGTGGCGCAGTCGGTTAAGCGTCCGACTTCAGCCAGGTCACGATCTCGCGGTCCGTGAGTTCGAGCCCCGCGTCGGGCTCTGGGCTGATGGCTCAGAGCCTGGAGCCTGTTTCCGATTCTGTGTCTCCCTCTCTCTCTGCCCCTCCCCCGCTCACGCTCTGTCGCTCTCTGTCCCGAAAATAAAAAAACGTTGAAAAAAATTAAAAAAAAAAATAAAGAAAAAAAAAATAAAAAAAGAAAAAAAAGAAAAAAAAGAAAAAAGGAAAGAAAATTGTTTTTGTTTTCTCTACACAGACGAACCTCATCTTAAACGTCCTAAGAAAATCACTTCTTTCTGAACTGTACCCATGAGAGATGGGAACAGTGCTTGATTGTTGGCCCTTGCCATAAAGAACTTAAGATACCAAACAATATAAACTGACTCATTACTGTTTCAGAACGATGGTGTTAAATAACACAATTAAGATATGAGCCACTGCATAGAAGTACCTGGTGTTAAAAGCAGCAGCCAACTCAAGAGAAGCCTTTATGACTCCAAACTAAGCAAGACACGGTGCATATTCCCCTTGGGCATACTGGCTTCCAGCACGCTGTATGTTAAATTTCAAGGCAAAGTTTATGGTTTGAAACCTATTCTGCATATTGTGATTTTTGTTCAAGCGGAAGAAATACTGCTTCTTTGACTTCTGGGTGATAACCGTGGAGGCCAATATTTGCTCCAAACAAGAAGCCCAAATCAAGGTACTTAGAAAAGTTTATTATTGATATTTTTCAAACAGACGGCAAAACTATTTTGGGAAAGGGTTACTCAAGTAGGAAGTGACAACTGTAAAATGAAATTAAGTGAACTATGAGACTGTGAACTGGCACCTGACGCTCCCTTAATTCCTAGTATGGTCTGCAGGCAAAGGAGCTGAAAAACAAAGTGTCAGTGACACACCCAAATCTCTGGAGGACACCAAGGACCCTCACCGTCTTCCCAAACACTGAAACGTCACCACCAGTGAGAAAGAACTGTGGTCCAATGGACTCGTCTGGGCCACCCCCCTGGGTCCAAGCACTAGGAAGTGACCCCTCCGGGGCAAGCAGACAAGAGACCAAAAGTATCCTCCGATGAGGGGACCTTACCAGGCTTTTCTCCTGGAACTTACTTTTGGCCCATTTTTACCACGTGGCTATTGCAAGAAGAAAGCCCAAACAGTTCTACCCTTTTTGGATGAGGTCACAGCCACCCGTTCGAGGGACCAAACAAGAACTAGGGTCCAACCTAAGGGGAGGGCAGCAGGAGGCAGACAAGGAGTCCGCTCCGCCCCTAAGCCCTAGAGGAGAGGCGGTGGGGCCGTCTGTTGCAGTCTCCGGGCCAAGAGTAAAAGTCTACGTTTGCCCAGGATGGTGTCTGCGCCCTCCGCATACATCCCCAGGGAACCCTCTGAGGCAGGGCTCAGGATTCACCTTCCGGATGGACTGCGAGGCAGCAACACTAACCAATACTTTTGCAAAGAAAGAAGCAATTACGACAGGCATTTGCTGGTGAGAATTGAAAGGCACAACGCATTTCACTTACGTTAAACTCTATTGGGAAAGTGTGAGCCAACTCAACAGTCGTCTGGAAGACTTGTGGTGGGCAAGATTTGCTGGGAGGAGCCGGTAGGCCTTGTGCGCAGACAAGCCCGCAAGAGCCTGGCTGTGCCACCACACTCCCTAAGCTCCCTGAACCAAACTGTGATCGGCTCAGAGTTGAAGAAGCTTACAGAGATCCCGTTTTGCTTAAGCATCACGAGCGGTGACAAACTTTAAGATTCCTATTTGAAAAGAAATGCATCACACATGCGCACACAAAAAGCTTTTAAAACACACAGTTTCAAGTATAATTTACACTGATGGACTCACACCCTTTATGAAGTAAGAAAAGGAAACAACAAAGGGATTCTTCTCCTTTGCCCAAGACTCCAGTGCTGAAAGGGCCACAAGGGTCCCTTTGTCCTTTTCTCTTTTGATTCTGCGCTCTCCCCAGGGGATCTCCTCCACCAACGCTTCAAATACATGGTCATGCACTCTTAGTCAGATGTCTAGGAATACTACATACAATTCTCAACTCACAGAACTCAAACGCTTTTAAACCTGTGTCGTTCAACATCCTAAATGATCTTTCTAAAACACATAGCTGACCGTGTCCTTCTCCAGCATTATATCTGTCCAATCATGCTCCAAATTTAAAATACATTCTTACTCCTCACCTGTCTACTGGCCCTGCACATTCTAGTCCCTGCCTATCCTGCTCCCCTGCTTGTCAATACATTCCTGCTTTTACTTTATACTCGAGACCGAGAGAAGCTGCTTTCACGTGTATTATTCATCCAACCAACACTGAGCGCCTACTGTGTGTTAGGCACTATTCTGACTATTCTCAGCACTAGAGATCCTGCAGCCTGGAGTCTCCGTTCTGAAGTCTTGAGGTGTGTCACTAAATCCGCATGGGGCGCCTGGGTGGCTCAGTTGGTTAAACGTCCGACCTCGGCTCAGGTCATGATCTCGCAGTCTGTGAGTTCGAGCCCCGCATCCGGCTCTGTGCTGATGGCACAGAGCCCAGAGCCTGCTTCAGATTCTGTGTCTTCCTTGCTCTCTACCCCTCCCCTGCTCGCACTCTCTTTGTCTCTCTCTCAAAAATAAAAAAAAAATTTCAAAAACAAAACAAAACACAACTGAATCCTCACAAGAAGCCTAGACTGGCAGGTGGGCAGTATGGTGGCTGCTCTGACAAACTAAGGAACTGAGTTTGGAGAGGTAAAGGTCTGCGCCCAAGTTCAGTAATTCTTAAATGACAGAGCCTGAGTCTCAGACCCAAGGCCGGTGCCCACACGGCCAGGGCGCACACGCCTGCCATGATGGCCCGAGAAGTAGCAGGTCTCTCAAAATCAGTCGCTGGGAACTCAAGTAAGATGAGAACACTCTTTCTCCATGTTCCTTCCACAAAGCACCCCGAGGTCATGAATCCATTGCCCTAACGCAGAGAAGAATCTGAGACCAACCGACTCTTCACTCTGCAAACACTAGCGAGAAGCTATGATCGCCCAGGCACCGCGCTGGGCACCAGAGCAGGAATCGAACATAGCGAGTCACGTCTCCTGCCTGAAGGAAGCTGGACTCTCATGGGAGAAAGAACTCCCAACGGGTCGTTGGCCTCCGGAGCGTGATACACGCAAGCAGGGCTGCAAAGAGGGGGGAGGGGCGTGGAGCGGGCGCGGGGTCGCGCTGGGGGGGCCGGGGGGGGGGGGCACGGGCCCAATGGCGCTCCCGCCGGCAGCGAGTCCACGTCTGCGCAGACGCCACGGTGGCGGGCGACGAGACGGACTCCCGTCGCAGGCCCGTCACCCTCTGCCGCCCGGGACGTGTCTCCCGCCGCACCAGGAGTCACAGCCGGTCCGTCGCCCTCCCCGGTGGGCTCCCCACCCCTAGGTGGTGCCACAGGCCCCCGCGCTGGTCTTTGCCGCGGCAGCGCTCGCCGCCGGCCGTCCCCCTGTGTTCCCCGCGTGGCCGCGTCCGCCCCGAGCAGGAAGCGAACACCCTTCCGGCCCCGCCGGTCCCTCCCGGGGCCCCCGCGAGCCGGCCAGGGGCCTCCCCCAGGGGTAAACCCGGAGGTCTCATCAGCAGAAGGTGCTGCTCGCGGGCCGTCTCGCCCGGCCCGGAGGCTCTGTGCCGCTCGGACCCCTTTCCTGGAAGTAACACGGGGTTCTGACGGAGCGTTCACACGCAGCCTGCTACGTGGACGCTTCCACAAGTACACGGCCTGAGCTGGGCTCCACGAACGACGGACACGTGCACGCCGGCCGGAAGAACTCTGGAGGAGGTGACCGACTCCGCGTGACCACAAGATGCCGGGCACGTCACACAACTCCCTCGGGATCATTCTATAGGTGGATAAACTGAGGCTCACCGAGCTTCCTACCACCGAAAGGAACACACCTCTTCGCCATTTATGAGCAAGACCCTGGCAGGGTCGAGAAGGAAACAAAACAAGGTATAATAATACAGAATACAGTCAATTCACCATTAAAACACATGACTTTTAGTTTTTCAGTCGCCGTGTTCTTCCAAGTCATTGTGGACCTAGGGCAGGGGGTTCGGTGTCCTATCTGTTCTGAACTGATGGTAAATTACACGATGGGCAGTGTCCAAAGTGCAGACAGTCCTTGCTTCACGTGTCTCTGAGTATGTGAGAGACGCACAGACACGGAGCTGTAACTTCCTCAGGAAGGTTCTTTCCATACTTAAAAACAACAAAACAGGGGCTCTTGGGTGGCTTAGTCCTTGAAGTGTTGGACTCTTGATTGATTTCAGCTCAGATCATGATCCCAGGGCTGTGAGTTCGAGTCCCGTGTGAGGCTCTGCGCTTCTGCACTGGCAGCATGAAGCCTGCTTGGGGTTCTCCCTCTCTGTCTCTCTCTCTCTCTCTCTCTCTCTCTCTCTCTCTCAAAATAAATAAACATTCAAAACAAAAAAACAACAAAACAAAAAGCAGTAAAACTCATTAACCAAATCAAAATCTTGTGAGGCACCTCAGGACCTGGCAGAGAAAACCCAAGTGCGGGCAGGAGACTTGCTCAGTACCCCCTTCACCACCGGACCAGGGCTTTCCACAGAACCATGAGCTGTTCTGGGACACAGAACTTTAACACCACCTTTTTGATTTCTAGAGAAAGGACTGAACACCACTTCGTGCTTTTCTGATCAACAGTCAGACAGCCAACACAACAACCACTCACAAACACAACAACCACTCACCAACACGCTGACTACTGACTTTTGAATTTGGAAAATTAAAAAAAAAAAAAATGTAAGCAATAACTAAAAGTCAGATTTCTTTTAGAGTCATCAGGGACACTTTAAATCGACTTGATTTACATCTTTATGCTTACAGGGCTGCTGTTTGCAATACCCTGGTGCCTGGGTTTTCTCCGTGTCCCACATTACCTGGATCATCGTCACTGTGCATCGACAACAGGTGGTCCTTCCTAATGACATACTTTTCTCCGAGACTGGGTTCACTCCCTGATAAAATCCATCCATCACTGCTATAACCAAATCCTTTTTTGAATAAATCAGAGAAATAATTACATAAAGAAAACTGTGAAGAAATAAACCTATTCTCAGACAATAAAAGGAGTATTTTTTGAGATTTTTCACCCAATTGATCGGTGCTGAAGTTCTGCCTTTCAGCTAAAGACTACACAGAACAGAGTTATGCTAGACTGGAGCAGGGGCCCTATGTAATGCCTGCACGTTACAGCTATGCCTTGAGATAGGACTTTATTAAGAAAAAGGTAGCCATGAGGGCACCTCGGTGGGTCAGTCGGTTAAGTGTCCGACTCTGGTTCAGGTCGTGATCTCGCGGTTCGTAAGTTTGAGCCCATGTCGGGCTCTGTCTGACAGCTCGGAGCCTAGAGTCTGCTTCTGATTCTGTGTCTCCCTGTCTCTGCCCCTGTCTCTCTCTCTCTCTCTCTCTCTCTCTCTCACTCTCAAAAATAAGCATTAAAAAAAAGTTTAAAAAAAGAAAAAAAGGTAGCCATGTTATGACAACATAAACACCCTCAGGAGTTTTATGGAATTATTTTTTATTATTACTTTGCATATTGTGCACATCGGTGTTTAAAAGACTCAGATCTTGCAAATGAGGACCTCAACAAATCGGTAAGCCGTAAGAAATCTGTATCTAAAAGATCCACGTAAGAGGAATGAGTGGTCTAACAATTATCATTAATTCACTCATCCAAAGAGTTCTGACAGCGCCCTTATGGTGGGCGGTATCGCAAAAGAGAGATACGGCCTGGTCCCTGCTCTCCAGTAGCTGGGAACGAGGAAGGACAGGCAGACTAACGCCCACGGCCGAAGCCAGCACACTACGCGTATCACAAAATAGCGTTGCGAGGACACAATCGTAATCATTCGTGTCCATGCTGTCTCTGGCCGCTTTTCTGCTGCAACAGCAAGTTGAGTGGAATGTACAGCCCACGGAACATTCGCTTCTGTCCACTTGCGGTCAGTCTACAGGCCTACTCCGAGTCTCACGCGAAGACAATGGCGATACACCTGCAGACACATATCCATCAACCACTCTGTCCAGTGAAAGGGCCCAGCAGCAATGATACACCAGTAGTCCACTCCAGATTTTGATGTTTAAAGACCATTCCACACCATAAGAAACTAGGCACCTTGGAAGAAATGGCTAATTTTAGAGCTGCGGCACGGCAAGTACAAGATGTGCCTGGAACAAAATGCTGTTAAGGGGTTTAAAAAAATATTCAAAAGACATATGGGATGCTCCTTTCAATGAGACCCAGGAGCCAGGGTAAAGGGCTTCCCAATGGCCAAATCTGGGACAATTTAATTGCCAATTTATATAACGATTAGCAAAGGATTATGACCAGTTGAATCAAAGAAGAATCCCTGAAATTATACAGACAGATGACGGAGGGAGGGAGAGGAGGAAGAAGGAAAGAAAAAAATGAACATGTTCCCTCAGGTAGAATGTCAACCAATCAATGTAGATGGAATGACTGAATTAGAAAATCACCACTTTAGGGGCACCTGGGTGGCTCAGTCAGCTAAGCGTCCGACTCTTAATTTCGGCTCAGGTCACGACCTCACAGTTCATAGGTTCAAGCCCCGCATCGGGCTCTGGGCTGAAAGCATGGAGCCTGCTTGGGATTCTCTCCCCCTCTGTGCCCATCCAATGTTCGTGCGTGCGTGCGCGCTGTCTCTCTCTCAAAATAAATAAAATTAAAAAAAAGAAAGAAAATCTCCATCTTACAACTAGCATAGTAATAATTCAGGTTAACAAACGTTAATGGATGCTAAAATCTGTGAGGAAGAGTTTACAATGAGGAACGGAGTATTTACAAGTGTCTCCTCACAAAAATACTAATTTCCTTACAAAAGGAAAATAATATCTTTGCAGGGGAGACAGCTGGCAGGACCTTAACCAAGTAATCAAACCTATATCGTCGGTCACAGGACGTGACCCCGACACCGTGTGCCTCCCAATAGGAGGTGCCGAGCAGGACACACCATCGCCTCAGGGGGATTCCTGCGGAAGCGGAAGCACGTGAACCGGATATTAAGGAAATGGACAACCCAGACGGACAGCCCACAGAAACCTGGTCTCTGTGCTAATCAAACACGCACGGCATAAAAGGTAAAGGAAGACGCAGGTGCTCTTCCAAAGTGAGAGACTAAAAGACACTAAACAGCTGAATGCACTCTCGGGTCTTGAACTGGATCCTCTCCAAGACCAAATGGGAAGCACGGCAAGAGTGGCGCACGGACTGCAGACGAGACAGTCGTAGGAAACAACGATCGACTTCCTCAATGTGATCACTCGCCTCCAGAACTGCAGTTACGTAAGAGAAAATCCACGCTGAGGTGGATTTTTAGGGGCAAGGGGAGATAACATGGGCACCTTACTCCCCAACGAGCCAGGAACATACGTAAATACACGGGGACGATGGGAAAGCAGATGTGGGAAAGCGTTAACAACTGGGGAATCCAGACAAACGGGCATACGGGACGCCTTAGCACTATATTTTCAACTCTTTTATTTTAAAACTGTTTCCAAATAAAAGTTTTCAATGCCTAGAATAAGAAATAAAGGTCTTAACAACGGGAGGGAGAGAGAAGAGAGATAAGCAAATAACCACAAAGCGCCAACAGGAATACTAGGTGCGACGGAAACATAGGGGAGCCTGGAGCTAAGAATTACGTGCGGAGATCAGAAAGGGTCTGTGTCGCTGACCGAGTCCCTTTCCCACCCGTGATGGGTTCGGTGTCCAGCCAAGCCCTCTTCGAAGAGGACTCGCCCTGGCCCCATGATGAGCTGAAGTCATTCTGAGCCCCGAAAACCCCTCTGCATTCTCCTACCGAACACACTCTTGGAACCGTTCCCTCTACGTGTTTATCTCCCTCCCCGGACTGCAGACTGCTTGACAAATGACGAAGACTGAAGACGGTGATGGTGGTGGTGGCGGTGGTGGTGGTGGTGGTGATGATGATGATGATGATGATGATGATGATGAAGGCGGGAGCAGCTGTTTACCCCATGCTTAGTACCTACCAGGCATGACACTATACATCTCATCACACAAAGACTCCAAGCAGGCTTCCTTTTTTTCAACAACCATTTTATAGTCATGGAAACTGAGGCTGAGCACGTTCATGAATCCAAGGTCACAACACAAAGAAGCGGCTCAAACCTGTGTGACTGAGAACTGTCCTCAGCCTCTCCTTGTTACCAAACAGTCTGAACCTCGTCCCAGCATTTTCAGTCAGCAGCAGGCACGCGCTGGTTAGGCAAACGGGAGGTGAAAGGGACCTCTCTCAGTACTCGGCTCTGTTTACAGTATGCCGAGCACATCCAAACTCAAGGCCAGGAGCAGAGGAGGCACGAGGTGGGAGGAGAAAGGCGGCCCTATAAAAACGGCCAGCAGATACTCTATGCACTGGCAGATAACCGAGAACTGATGTAGGAAAGTCAGATATAAAAGATACGACATGAGGATGAGAAACATAAATGTGTAGTGATCTCGTATTAGATGTGACAAATATGTCCTGTATGTTAAAAACTCAGAATGAAAGTAAATACCTATAAAATCATTGTCTTTCCACCTTAGTGACCTATGAGGCAGGCATTACTGCCAGTGTAGACACGGAAGTAACTGGCCCAGAACACACAGTTCAATTTAACAGGTCAGGTACTTAACAAGCATTAGTTGAATAAACGAACAAAATGAAAGAAATCTCAGGATACGTTTCGGAAGTCCCATGGCCTCTTTCCAGTATTCCGCTCTGCTAAAATTACTAAATTTGTAATCGCGTCTTTGTCCAAAATTCCTCCCGGGTTTTGTACCTGGACCTGGTCAGCCCCTTACCCAGGAAGAAGCAGACGTTTCCACACCAGCTGACAAAGCTTTGGTTACTACGGTTTGCTTCCTCACACAAATGGAAGATTTTGACTCATCGGCTCCAATGCAAATAACAGGACTATAATTTCCCCCACAGAACAAACAAATTTATGGCCAACAGCCATAAATCAGACTATCCTAACACTTACCTTGAATAAAGTTTTCAATTCAACGCTTTGGAGATAATTTTTCTGTAGGGCATAGTGAGCCCTCTCCCGTGACCTTGCACGAGCTCTGAATCCCTGTAACCTGTGTCTGTTCACCTGCACAGCGAGCACAGAGCAACCTGCCAGAGGTCGCCAGGGTTAACCAGGTAACGTGTGAGAAAGGACCCGGCAGCAGCGCCTGGCACACCCGAAGCACTCGGGAGGTGCCCACGGAACGGCAGTCATGGTTCTCGGCGAATACTGAGGACAGCCACAGAGTGCGCCTCTTAAAATCAGAACTGTGAAAGGCTGATGCCGATACAGGGGTATCGAAAGCAACGCCGGCCAGCGGACCATCAAGCCCGGTTCCGAGTAGCTACCGGCGGGACCAGGGGTAACCAGCTGTGCGCAGCGCCATCTAGTGGAGCCGGAGCAGAGCACAAGTGCCGACCGAGGGACAGGGATGCCCGTGCAAACTGCCCCTGCTCCCCTCCATTGGGATGTCCAGGAGAGCTGGAAACAACAGCGACCCCCGCCCCTGTAACACGTGCATCAGAAAGGGCGCTCTCACTTCCGTATGCTCTTTATCATACCACAAAGAACATCGGTGATGCGCCACGAACACTACTTCTAAAGTCCTTAAAATAGCCGACAGGGCTGATGGGCAAAAAAAATATGGAAATGTCCAGCTGCCCAATCCAGGGTAAAAGATCTTGTGCTGGTGGAGAGGAGCTGCTGAGGGTCCAGCTACGTTTTAACGTGGGCAGTCACAAAGCCGTTTAGGGAGGCTTCATTTGCTCATTGACGCTTCTGGTGCCACAGAACCTTGAACAGCACCATAAAAATCAGAGTGCTAACTTTGCACAGGGTTATCACTAAATAAGCTTCCTAAGAATGAGTCTGTTTTTTCTAGATTTTAAAACTACACTCATTCTAATAACAAAAAAATCACCCCGAGAATTGAAACTAGACGGTTATTACACGTTTTACACCTGAAATGTGACCCAGCACGCACACGTGGTCTCAGGCTATTGCATAAAACTAGCAGGCAACATTTATTAAGCACCTGCTATGTGTTAGACACTGTACTTATCTCATGTCTAGAACAGCCCTACAAAGGAGGTATAGACAGGAAACTGAGGCTCCTTCTATAGCAGCTCCTCCCTTGTTAAGTAACACCCTTTCCCCTATAAATGCCATCCACCACACCTGCCATGCCGCCACGGGTCACAAAGTTTCTGCCCCGTTTTGTCAGGCCACTGTGCGTCCCTCTAGACAGCATGCACTCTGCCGTCCTCACAGACCACTGGCCCAATACCGAGCACTTAATTTTCAGAGCTGCATGACAGAGAATTTCCATGGAAGTCAAAGATGAAAATGCACCTCTACCTGGTGCTCCCAGGTAAAGTGTCTAGTGTCCTGGAGGTAGGCAGGTAAGGATTTAAATCTCGGTTTGCCACTTAGCTGTCTGACCTTAGGCAATTATTTGTCCTGCAATGCCCTCACTTCTCTCACCTGTAAAATAAAGTAAACCGATTTACTCTTTTAACACTGTTAGAAAAATTAAATGAAATAATGGACATAAAGCTTCTAACCCAGAAAAAACCTCTTGATAAATGGTAACTATTACTATTAGCAATCGCAAGGCGAGGTTATTCAAACATCCTCCCCACCCCCATCCCACCTCCATCCCAGAGCCAAAACCATTGTCGGTGGAATATGTTCTTTTACGTTCTTGGCACTCTTTTTCCCTCGCTTTTTGAGCCTGTTTTTAGAAAATGGAGAATTTCTACACATACCACAAACTGACTAAAAATTTCTGCTATCACACTTTCAACCAATTGTTCCTATGATACAGAATTAAAATACAAAGAGCTCCGTGCCTCTGAGAGGTTCCTTAAAGACCCACAGAGCTTTCTCAAGAATCTGATTTAGGGGCACCTGGCTGGCCCAGTTGGCTGACTCTGACTCTTGATTTCGGTTCAGGTCATGATCTCATGGTTCGTGAGTTCGAGCCCCACATCGGGCTCTGCACTGACAGTGCGAGCCTGCTTGGGATTCTCTCGCTCTCAAAATAAATAAATTTAAAAAAATAAAAACGAAATTTGACTTAGTCACTTTCTACACTGAAAGTTTTCCTATTTTCTCTTTGACCACTGGGACACACAACTAAAAATCCTTGCCTTCAATGCCCACTAAAGGCTGAAAAGTGCTGCTGGAGAACACAGGAAGAAAGTGAACGGCCTTTGCGGTAAAGCATACTTTAGGGGACCATTTCTTAAAATCTACCATCGCCAAAGGAAATCCCTAACTGGCTTCTACTACAATAAAACTTTTATTTAAAAACAATGTCGACTTCTGTCCTTTTATCTCTTTTCGTAAAGTAGCCTATCAAAACCCCACAGACTAGATTTAAAATTGCAGCCTGACTATTCAAAATTGTGCACCTTCACTGGGCAAGCTACTTCACATTTTGAGACTCAGACGCGCCATTTGAAAAAAAACCAAAGAGGCAGGCAGGGCATAAAACCACCTACCTTGCGAGATCTTTGTGGGGACTGGAGATAATGCACAGGAAGCACCTGGCACGGAGGCCCTCAGTTTGGCAGCTTGCATCATAATCATCATCCCCAATGCTAAGGAACACTTCTATTTTTTGGTAAAAAATGTAAACCACTTTATCCTCATTCGGTGGGAAGATGACGACCAGCTAAAGGGTCCTGTGATGCCAGAGCGGCTGCCGACGCCCGATCCATCCGAAGTCCCAGCCGCTCTCTGCACGTGGGTGTCTGCCCGCCCGCTGCTAGTGTGGACCACCTCCTTCAGGTAAGAGGGCGGGAGTCTGCCATGGTCCCCGGGCTTCAAGTTTCCGCTTTTTAACCCGTCAGAAGAAATTTCACGCAGGAATTTAGGCAAGGAGAGCCAACTGTATTGGAGCACACTGGCTTAATCAATTGCTTAAGAAGAAGAGAAGTAAATAAACATCTGATTCAAAGCGGATCTGCTAACATCTCATTAACTCCCAGAGAAGGACCCCCTACGGTTCTACCCCACCCACAAAAGGGCACTGCGGCCTTGTGCTGGCTCCCGGCTGCATCTCACTTAGCGCCTCTTTGGTTTGTGTCCCTGGGGCCGGTCCAGACTTCATCCCTGCCCCTTTCAGCTGTCCTTTAAGGGACCCACTGCTCAACACTTTCTGAGTCTCCCACCTCCAGGAATATTAAAACACAACGTTGACACAACGTGGGGTGGGAGGCTGCAGGAGCCAGGTGCCGAGAGTTACGGGAGGCGCTCAGGACTGAGAGACGGAAGAGTGTCCCAAGAAGACAGAGGTCGCATTGATGTGTTGTGCCGATGAGGACACCATCAGAGACGTAAGCACCGTAAGCACCGGCTGCTCTGGGACAAAATGGGCAATCTGGATCCATGGGGCGGACGGGGCCGGGGGGGGGGGGGGCGGTAAGGGATGTGGTCACAGGAGATACCCTAGAGCAGAAATTCCTAGGGTGAGGTACAAGAACAGATGCTATAGAATCTTTCAGTTCCGGCACCGTTACTAACGGCCGTCCCAGCCTGCCCCTGTACCTCTGTGGGCCAGTGAGGTCCCGGAAAGAACGACACTGCTTGCACCTTCGCGCGGGCATTTTCCAAGCATGTCACCCGGAGTAAGTCATTTCAGTCGCTGGGAGTCTCAGTTTCTACAACTGAAACGTTGGGCTGCTAACGTCTACACTTCTGGGTTGTTACCAGTATTCAGATGGCAGACAAGACGGGGCACAGAGAAGAGCCTCGAAAATGTCCCTAGGCTGACTGAGTTAAACCATCTAGTCACTCAGTACTTCTGAAGGAGAGTTGAAGACGTTCCCCAGTTAAAAAGGAGGCATCTATGCACTTGAAACTCACTCTCAAATTAAGACATATGAGAGCGCTCGTTTCTCAGCAGCAGAGTCTGTTTTCTCCCCTCGCTACCTCCAGGACCCGGCACAAGGACCTGGCAGGTTCTCAGGAAACATGTCACTAATGACCAGATACCAAAACACTGTAACTCACAATTGCTGGATCGCTCCGAATCATAACACACTACAGGAAATTCAGAAATGGTTTGCCTAAAAAAACAAACGAGAACTCTGAAAAGCCTCTAAGAAAAACAATTAAAAACTAAAAACCACACCCTCCTTTGGATGAAACAGAAACTCACACACCACTTCTAAATATAAGTCTGCAATCTCCATTCTCATTTGTCTCTCTTACTCTACACGTCTGACAACATTCAAGCGAACTGCAAACAGTTTCTAAAAGGGGGGGGGGAGGGTCACCACAAATGACACCTCAAGCCATCAGGGTTTTGTTGAACAAAGAGAAGCACGTCGGGCTAACTAACGATCCTCCCTTCATGTGTTTTTACCCCTCACGTACATCCTGAGTGATGCTAAGAGCACTAATATCAGAGAAATGGATGCCATATGAAAAATTACCATCTTGAAATACCAACAGAGAACTTTATCAATCCGGACACAAACAGACCACCTTCATCTTGACTCCTTTGCTCCGCTTCCTCTTGTAACCAACCACTAAATATAACTTGGCAGCGAACCAGCCACCAATCCATATATTATATCAGATAATTAAAAATACAGGGTTATGTAATCTTATTTAATGGTTACTTGGCTTGGATTGAAAGCCATCCAAAGCAGTACCAGAGAGCTGGATGAAATTATAATGCATAAGACATTTCTAAAGATGTTTTTTAGTAAGAGTCAGCACATCCCCTACTAGCAAATATAATACAAAACATGGAACGCTACTTTCATCTCCAATTAACCTCCCTGGCAAGAAACAGACAATGTCAATTCCTTCCAGGGGCTCGGGAAGTGGGGAGAGACATACCAAAGCCTATCTTCTTTGATTTGATTTTAACATCAAGTAAACATCACCCATTACATTTGGTAGAGAAACAACAGTGCTCAGTATTTACAGGGTAGGGGGAAGGAGAGCCAGTTAGCCTAAGAAAATAAAAGTCAGCAACTAATGCTCACCGTGACACACAAGCCTGGAAAAGGTATAAAAGCTGACTTCCATTAGCACAGGAGCGTAGATCTTGAGGCCATCCCAGCTCAAGTTCTTACTTACAGATTATTAGAAAAAAATAATTCAGCGAGGAGGCTGATCAATGTTTACAACTACTGAATTTTTAAAAAATGGCAACATCTCATTTATAAACGGTTTCATTATCATAATGTGTTGATTACTAAAGTAATAAACTGGTCACAGGAGGGCTTTAATTCAAAGTGCCTCTTGGCCGGAGCACTAAAATCCTGTAGGATAGATAAACCTACTATACATGTTTGTTTCTTCAAACAGACCACTAGATAAGTATCGAAAGAAACTTTTTTTATAAAAATCAAGGTAAGTCCACCAGAAAAGAGCATATTAATTACATTGATCTCTACAGGGTTTTAAATTAGCGTGTGTTGTATTCTGTCTTTGCAAGAAGGCACAAATAGCAAGAACAATGGCCTTAAGAGACAGGAGACCTGAGTTCAAATTAGATCTCAGCTGCCCACAAACTTGCATAGCTGGGTTCCGCAGCCGCCTCCCCAGAAAAACGGAGATGTCAATGTCAGCCTCACAAGAGTCCAAGTGTGAGAAAGGAACTGAACGGCATCAGCATGTACCTTAAAGAGCCTTGGAAACTTCAACACGCTATGCAAACATAAGGTATCGGGTTCAGTGCTGACCGTCGTCACGGTACAAGTTGGTGCCGGAAGCCTAATTCCAGCATCGAGATTCAGAATAAATTCTGAAAAGAAATAGTTTCTTTCAGAGGCAAACAGTCAATAAAATCGCTAAATATGAATAAAAATGCTTTTCTATAGCCAATAACAAGATGGTTATCAGATTCAAAATCAAAGTTTTCTAATAACCATTCAAATTCAGATGTAAGACACTATTTTAGAGGTGCACTTGTAATTCTGAAGTTACATAATTGAGCATAATTAATACTTTAAATGATAAGGCTTTGCATTCGGGATATCAGCTTATGATTTAAGAGGAAAACATTTTCGTCTCAAGTAATCTAAATTAACAGTAATAAGAGCATCTTGAGTATCACCTTTTCCTTCCTTCACGTAACTGTTCGCTGTGAGAAATGTACTCCTTACACAAATTACTTTTTGTATGGAAAAGTAAGGTGATCGGGTTTAACATCTACAAAAATACTAAATGGGAACACTGTCCAGTATCTATTTCAAGTAACCAGAAGCCACTGACACTAGTAAAAACACAAAACACCAAAAGAATTTTGAATGTACGGTTTTAGCAACACAGTACTATGGCAACATGGCACGGAGGTAAAAAAAAAAATTCTGACTTTCAAAATAAGATAACTCATTACACTTGTACTTCAGCTGTTTCCTTAATTGAGCACCACATAACTTTGATTCGGCTTCTTTCTTAAGAAAAATGCACTTGACTCCACAATGCAGACTATTTCTAATGCCACTGATCTCACACAACGTACAGAGAAATTTCTTTCACAGAAATGACAGCCCAGCAGGCAACAAAAGATATATGTAAATCATAAAGCAAGGAGTGCAAACCTAACTGCAGAACTGTTCAGAAGAGCCTCGGAGTAAGCTTAAAATTCCTTTTCCCTAATTTAAGAATGTAAGCCCATTACTTTTTCACAAGCCCGTTTTACTAAAGAAATAAAAAATAAGCCTGCAATTAAAATAAAATGGGAGAGCTCCGTAAACCGATTTCTGTTCCACAATTGAGACAGCATGCGTGCTTACATTCTTGGAGACACGGAGTCTCCCCACTAACAACACACCCTACTCTGTCTGCAGAACCGGCTGAAACAGGCAAATGCTGGAGGCTGCTGTTCAAAAATACAGATATCGATATACAAATAGAATATGTCTGCCTCTTCTTTCACTTCCAACAATAAAAGAGCCAGGGCCAGCATTAAGATCAGCAGACCCGATTTAACTCGGAAACCACAAACTGTCACCGCACGGAGTGATTCCTGCAAAAGGGAACAGATCTGACCAGGTAATGTTTCTGCCATCACCCAGAGAAGCAGCACACCAGTAGCCCCCAAGCCCATGTTCATCTGAAACATGGGTAACAGATACAGAAGGACCCGAGGACTGCTCCCGGGAAGGAAGGCTCCATTTACCGTCCATCCCAGATCACTCAGGAAGCTCAAGGAAGAACAAGCCAGGAAATCCTGTCCTGGGTAGGCGCGCCTCCATATGCCCCTGGATCCCAGTGCCCTCTGCTTCCCAGGGTTGTTCACACCCTGGACTGGCGGAAGCAGCGCTAAAACGGCATAGGCAGCAAAGGCTCCTCGTCCGGTCTTCTGAACTCCTAACCAGCCTCCAGTGAGGGTGACCCACCCAGAGCGTCCCAAAGAGAAGACAGGCGAGCCAAGAAGGGGGCTCTTGCGTGGGCCCCTACCAACCCCTCCCCACCAAGGGCCAGCCTGCAAGCCTGGGCAGGAGCTGCCCACCTCCAGGGAGAGCAGACCACCCTGCCAGGGTGCCGATAACCTGGGCACTGGAGAAAAAACGAGACAGAGAGGAGAGGAACTGGGCTCTACCACTAAGACCGTGGGTCCTTCTCCTCGGAAACGCTTGGGGTCTGACCCCAAACCTCCCCCAAGGTCCTCAAACTTCACTAACAATACAGGCACCTGTTCCCTTCACCTTTTGTGCATTTCATCCCCTCCAATCCTTCCATTTTGCTCCAGCTCTTTCTCCAGCTCCCCGGACAGACCAAACACACGAGGATGCCCGAGTCCCTCACAAACTCCCCTCCGATGAGATAATTCAACCCCCGCCCCACCAAAGCCCCCAGATGTTCGCCGTCCCCCACCCACAAGTTTACCTCGGGTATCCTCGAGTCCCCAAAGATCTTCCAGTCTCGTCCGAGCGCCCCAGCCTTCTGCCCCCCCGCCCCGGCCGCGTCTCCCAAAGGCACACACATCTCGCTTTCCCCCGGGTGTCCGGTATTCCCCCAGGTCCCCACCCAAACGCCCCCCCGGATTGCTACCTGGGTCCCCACCCGCCTCCCCAGCTCTGCTTCCAGCCAGCCCCACAGGTCCGCCTCCCCAGCGCCCCCGCATTTCCACCCGATCCCGAGCCTCCCCCGTCCCCGAGCCGCCCCGGCCGCCACTCCCCCGGCCCCAACGGCCGCGGGCTCCAGTTAACGGCCGGCCGACCGGCCGGCGTGCGCCCTCACCTTGGTTCACCAGCCGCAGAGCGTGCGTGAAGGAGGGGTCCAGGGAGTCCTTCTCCGCCATCAGCTCCGGCAGGTACTTCTCCTCCATGCTCGCCGGCCGCCGGGCCCGGGACGCCGACGCGCGGCGGGCGAGCAGCGGCGGCCCCGCGCCCCCCGACCCCGCCCGCGCCCCAGCGGCGCGCAACCCGGGCCAGAAGCCGCGGCCGGGGCGCGGCGGAGCCAAGCCCGGAGGTCGGCCAGGCGGCGGCACGGGGCGGGGGGTGGCCGCCGAGTGCCCCGCGCTGGCGGCCGCTGCCTCCCGGACGCGGCCCCCGCGGCCCCGCAGCGGGCCGAGCAGGAGCGGGCGCGGGCCGGCGCGGTCAGGCGGGCCCTCGGGCCGGGCCGGCGGCGCGCTCGGCGAGCCTGAGGCAGTCCCGGGCGAGCCCCGCCAGCCGGCGCCCGCGCCCCAGCTCAGCCGCGACCCGCACGCCGCGCGCCGCCCCGCGCTCTCCGAGCGGCCGCGCCGAGCGCCCGGCCCGCCGCCCCGCCCGCCGCGCCTGCGCCTGCGCGCCGCGCCCGCGCCCCCCGCCCCGCCCCGCCCCGCCCGCCGCCTCCGGGGGGGGGCCCGCCCCCTGCTGCGCGGCAGTCCGCGGGGAAGGGCGTCCCGGCGCCTCCCGCCCGCCGCGCGCTCTCCTCCGGCCCCGGGGGGCGCGGGGGAGCCCGGCTGTACGGTGCCGGCGCGGCCCGACGCGGACGCCGGGAAACTGAGGCCCGGAGAGGTCGCGCGGCTCGCCCAAGGTCACCCGGCGAGCGCTCCCCGGAGGAGGGTCAGGGGCCCGGCCGGGAGAGAGGACAGGGAGGCGAGCCCGGGCTCGCCCCAGCGGGCCCTGGGGAGAGGCATCGGGGCGAGCCGCGCTGCTCTTTATGGCTCCCAGGACTTCCCTAACTTCTCTCGCGTTGCTATCCCCTCCTGTTTGCAAGCAAATAACGCGGGCGCGCCGTCCTTCCCGGGCGCCCGGGCTCTGGGCGCCGACCCCGGGACCCTGGGTCCCGAGGTCGGTTACGTAAAAGAGCGTGCCCTTCAGGGTGTCTTTGTCAGCCCGAGTTGCCACCGGCTCATCTTTCTCTTCTCCCCTAAACCGGCTGTGCCTGGATGAGGAAGAGGGAGCCTTGCTGGAACCTGTTCCCTCCGGGGGAGAGTGCCCTGGACGCACGTGGGCGCTGATGTCCTCTGTCCCTTTCCGCCCTCTTCCCCAAGGAGCCCTCCCTGGGGCCCGTTTTCAGGTTTAGTGAGCATGTGGAGTAAATGTCTCCCAGCTGGCCTAGGACTCAGAGTCTGTCCTGCCTTTCCCCCTCCAAACCTCCACCCCCAGTCCTGGCCTCAATGTCACATTCCCTGGACAGCTTTCCAAGACTTCCTCTGCCAAGCTGGTCAGGGCACCATGTCCTCCACCCCCCACCCCACCCCCCTTCCCTCCCCCTCGCTGGTCAGCCCTGGCTCACAGAGAGCTGTAATTCTGTTTTCTTGAGACATGAGCATCTCAGGGGCAGAGCTAGAGTTTTGTTTTGGGGGGAGGGTCCCCAGCACCTGGTGCCTTTGGGAGAAGTGTGGGGGGCACCAGATGTTTGTTGAAGTGACAAACCAGTGGAAAGCCACTCCCGTGGCCAGCTGTGGAGGGCAGGCGTGGAATCTTCCTCCCATGCACCTGTAGGCCTCCGCAGCCAGAGATGCTGAGAGTGGACATTGAGCAGCACCAAGCTACTGTAAGTCCCACCCCCAGTACCACCTCCCTCAAGCTCAAGCACTCCAACCCCTGTTCCTCCCTAGACTGACTTGGCTCCCAGCTAAAGGGCCATTTCAGAATTCCCAGTAAGAACCTTCTTCATGTCTGTGTTTCGGCTAAACTTTCAAGAGGCCCTCAAATGACAGGTTAAATGTGTGGCCTCTGGGACAGGACAACCCGGATTTGCAGTTATGGCTCTGCTGCTCACTAGCTGTGACCTCTCTGTGCCTCAGTCTCCTCATCTCGTAGAGATGAGAATAGACCCGATTTCATAACAGAGCCATGAAGAGTAAACTAAGCAGCTCCTAATGAAATCCCCCCAAACAGTCTTCCGCACACAGTTAAGTGCTTAGCTGGTCTTTGTCGGGGTTTTCTTTGCATGGTTCTTCTCTTGGTCTTCCAAATCTCCTTCCCCTCAGCCGTGGCTCCCTGGAGCACTCAGCAAACGCCACTGTGTGTGGTCCTCACTGCAGGACACCCCATGGATTGCCCCAGTTGACTAAGCGAAGACCCGGGGGCCCAGAGTGGGGCTTCTAGAACAGCAAAGGGGGATGGTTGCAGTCCCAGCTCCTCCCTGACTCTCCGCAGGACCTTGGCTAATTAAACCTGTGTGAGCTTCAGAGACCCCCTCTCCAAAACCTGGGTTACGCCAGCAACCCTGGAGGGCGGCTGGAAAGATCCATGGGACAGTGTCTTCTCCTCAACATTAGAATGGAATGCACATACCTCCCGCTTAGGTTCCTGCATCACAGGACCAAGGGCGTGAGTCCCCGGCAGACAGCCACCTTTAAAGGGAGGAAGGGAGGTGAGTTCTGGGGCATGGATGAGCCCCAGGAGAGGAGAATGGGACCAGACACTGGACACTCAATGCTCCCTCCCCACTTCCTCTTTTACAGTCTCCCTTCCATTCAGACCCTCTGCCGGAATCACAGTCCAAACTTCGAGGAATCACTGCTTTCATTAAGCATTTGCCAGGTGCCAGGCACTATGTCAGGGGCTCTTTCATTCACCATTTTAAGTTTTCTCAACAACCTGTAGGGAAGACACCATTTATCACCACTTACAAATGAGGAAACCAAGGCTCAGAGCAGTTTGATACTTTGCTTCAGCCCACGGCTGTCAGTAAGGGATCCCAGACCCGTGGACCCTCATGCCTCCTCCCCCTCCCTTCCCTGTTCAGTCCGTGACACTGGGGACTGGCTCCACCCTCCTGCATCCGCAGGGTTGGCAGAGAAGTCTCGCCAGCAGCTGGGGAGGAGGGCTGTATGCCGGGAAGCTGACAGCAAAGGCACTGAATCTTCTGCTCCAGACCCTCCTTCTCTCAGAACCTTCCAAGAGGGCAGGTGCCCAGCACTGTGAGTGCCCACGTGGGGCCCTCCAGGGAGGAAGGAGATGAATGTCTCTGTGAGATGCTCAGGAAATGGTCCCCACCCACCAGCCTGGCCAAGCTGCTGGCTGTGGGGCACTTCCCCACCTTGTTGGTCTTCATGGGACGGCCATTCCTGAGGGCGCTGACCCTCAGATCCCTTTGCTGATGAGAAAATCAGATGCTGGGAAAGATTCTGAGTATTTTGCAAGCCGCTGCAGATAGCACTCCAACTTGGGTCTTCTGACCTTCAGGCACCCATCAATACTCACGGAGCACACTCCATGTGCGGGGACTGCTCTGGGTCCAAGGGACTAGCTATGGACAAAACGGCACTTCTGCAAAGCCACTTCCGGCTGGGGCACCGGGACCCTTATTCCACCCGCATACTTTGCCTCTGGCCAGGAGTGGAGGCCCTCAGCAGAGGTAAGAAGTTCTGGCTGCCCTCCCTCCTGGCACTTGTACATCAGGGATTCACCTCCCAGCCCCAGAGACAGAGGGGCACTAAAACCAACCCCACCGAGAGTCACCGTCACCATGCCCTCTCAGGAGCTGCTCTGCCCGCGGTTCCACAAGGAGCCCTTCTAGTTTCAGCCAACCACCACCATGGCTGGCTGTCAGGATCCCCACCTAGCTCCCACCTACCGCACCCACGCGTTGGTGTGGACAAGTACTTCCCAGTCTTTCTGACCTTAACCCCAGTAGGTCAGACATTGCCATAGCAACCGCACGTGTCAGGGCAGGTATGTTTCTGAGATAGTTGCCATGTTTGTATCAGATTGCTACTGAGGCTACAAGCTTCCTATTCCTTCCGTTTAAGAAAGGTGGGGGGGGGGTAAAGGGGGGGTGCGCCTGGGCAGCTCAGTTGGTGAAACATCTGACTTCAGCTCAGGTCATGATCTCACAGTTTGTGGGTTCGAGCCCCAGGTCGAGCTCTGTGCTGGCAGCTCAGAGCCTGGAGCCCGCTTCGGATTCCGTGCCTGCCCCTCCCCTGCTCATGCACATGCTCATGCTCTGTCTCTCTGTCTCTCTCTCTCTCTCTCTTTCTCAGAAATTGGTAAACATTAAAAAAAAAATTTAAAGAAAAGTGAACCCTATTCCAGATCCCCAAGACCCTGCAGTGTCTTGGGTGGTGAAAGTGAAATCTGGACCAAGAGCCAAAAAGGCCTCACTTTGGCCCCTAGCTGTGTGATCTCGAGCCAGGTGCCCTGTGTCTCTGGGAACTGGGAGAGGAAATCTATACCTCCCAGGATGGTGGCAAGGCTTAAACTGAAGCCTAAGGCTCATCGTGGGCCCCAAGTGACCTGCCCAAAGCTTTTGACTCTCCCTCCCCCTGCCCAAGCGCTGTCCCTGCTCCTGGGCACACTGCACACATCACACCAGGGTCTGGTCATCCCCAGGCCCCTCTGCCTCCACAGCCCTAGCGCCTGGATGGGCGGCCAGTACTCAGCAAGCCTTTGATGCCCGTTCAAGTCCGTTCTCCTGAAACACAGCCTCCGACAGCCCCGCTTCCCAGCTCCCCGAGACAAATGAGTTTGTCATGTAAGACAAGCACCGAAGGACGACACAGCCTTACCTAGAAATCAGTCATTTGTGTGTCAGGGAGAAACGTTTGCTCTGATCCCTGACTCCAGACAGTTACAGGAAGGGCAGTTTCCATCCTGAGCGTGACTTCAAAGGGCTTAACACACGAGGATGAGGGCATGGACAAAGTCCTCAAAGTTGGGAGCCTCCCAAAGCTCAAAGCCCAGCCGTAAACCAGGAATGCCTTCGCCGAGGACACGTGGATCTGTTAGTGGCCTCTCTCCTTTTTTCCTCAACCAGCCTCCCCAAAACTCCTGCATTCAGCGTGCAGAAATGCAGGTGGAAGGAGCCGCAGAGATCAGCCGGCTCACAAGTCACTACTTCTTAGAGGTGAAGACACTGTCGCCCAGAACATTGAAGTGACCCAAAGGTAGCGAGTGCACAACCGGATGCGCGCGCGCGCGCGCCCCACCCCTGTATAGAGTAGATGGAATGGGAACTTTCAGCTCACTCACATACCGAGGGCATCTATCTGTCTCTGTGTCCACGTTCCCCAAAAGTCTATTCCCTCCTGCCCTTTTGCAGACGGAAACTCCAGTGGCTCCTGCGGACTCTCGTTCAAGAGGAAGGGAGCCCTCCTGCCTGTCTTGCAGCCGCTAATAAAACCACAGTATCGCGTACTCGCCCCCTAGTGGGCAAACGTGGACGTGCATGCCCCCGAAAGTTCTTGTGGAACCGGGTGGATAAACGCTTGGGTTGGACCTGCTGGCCACCGGAAGGGGGGGGTTCCCATATAGGATTTAACTCCTCCCCAGGAAAGAGGAGAGCACAGTATCGTCCTCGGGTGAAAGAGTGAAACATATGGAAAGGTAAAGAAAAAGAGGAAAAGGAAGGGAAGAGGTGAGGGAGGGAGAAGATAGGAAAAGGAAGAGAAAGGAAGGACGTAGGGTCGGAGGAGAGCCCAAGGGACTAGGAAAGCTTAAAGGAGGCAGGTTTCTCTATGCTCATACGGTCTCCGCTTCAAAGATAAACACTCGAAGAAACCGTAATGGAGAACGACAAGAATTGTCCCGTCCTGGGTCAGTGTGTAGTACAGACGAGCCAGGTCAGCCCTTGACCGACCCCATCAGTGCCTGACTTGGTATTCTTCCCCGAATCCAAATACTTCGCTGCCTCCATTTCTGAGCTTGTAAAGGAGAAGCCACGAGCTGTTGTTCTCTTCCTATTTTATTGAGATCTGATGAGAACGATAAGGATTTGCAGAGAAAACCCTAAAAAAGTGCTCTGAGTTCCCAGATCTAACCGTCATCGAAGGGCGTTTTACCGTTTCCTGCTGCCCAGCAGCGGCCCGCTCTCCCTGCTTCCTGGACTACAAGGTGACATGTGACGCTGGGCTGCCAGCGCGCTCGCGGTATTTCAACAGTGCATCAAATGATCACAACCTCTGGTGCTTTGTAAGATGCCGTGATGTGAAAGTCGCTGTTGACACGTGAAATATTATTGCCACAGTGGCAAAAAGATCGACTTCCTTTTTCCAAGCCGCCCTTTCTTGTCCGTGTGCGTGGAGACGCCAGCGGAACAATTCCGCCCACGTTAGCAGAATACTCCACCGTAACCCTGCACGTGTCCGGGTTCGGCGCGACGATCAAGCAAAACATTTTTGGAGGTGTCAAGTTAGTGTCCAGACAGCCCCCAAGGGGCTGATGACATCTGCAGGGTGCAGTGCGAAGGAAACACATGCAGGTCGCACACAAAACTGCCAGCGGGCGCCGGTGCTGTTTTTGGAGTTAAAAAAGAAGAGCTGGTCTTAAGAAGCGGCTACGGGAGAAGGACGGACATGGGGTCGGGACCGTGTGCCCGTGTCCGCTGGATTGCACGAGAAACAGAAGTGGACTGCGTCAGTGACCCCTGGTCTTCCTAAGTGTCTCTGCGGATTTTATTCTTCGGGTTCTGGAGAACGCTCAGCCCCCAGCACCACCCTGTCTGGATTCCTACCGACGGAATGGATCACACGTCAGAACCCCTCGCCTGCTGGTGATGGGGGAGGAAGCGAGGTTCCCGGATACACTCCGGCAGTCTTGATCCACGTGACCCAGCCTCGAACGGCAGCTCGTACTTGGGGTACTTGGGGGAAGTTCCAGCTTCGGCTGGTAAATCATAGTCTGGGAATCCATTCTCTCCAGGTTTCCTAGCCACACTCGCTGGGAGGAGCCCTGCAAATCTGCAGCACCCTCGACGTACAAATCAGAGGGATCCGTGCACAGTGCAACAAACTAAGTTGCCCTTGGGCATGTAATTGTCGAGGCCACCGGCTGAGGAACCAAACACAGCAAGGAGCCTCCCCCTAAGCAGCTGAGTGCTTGCTGTAAAGCAGCGTCTTTACATCAATGTATGTAAAGTGCTCAGCACAGAGCCTGGCACTTAACGAGCACAGGATGGGTGGCATATATTAGAGCACCCAGAAATATAACGGGAGCCACACGTGTAATTTCAGATTTCCTAGCAGCCACATTAACAAGGTAAAAAGAGACAGGTAAAGTTCATTTTAATGAGATGGCTTATTGGGGTGCCTGAGTGGCTCATCTGACTCTCGATTTCAGCTCAGGTCATGATCTCACGGTTCGCGAGATCAAGTCCCACGTCGGACTCTGTGCTGACAGCACAGAGCCTGCTTGGGGTTCCCTCTTTCTCTCTCCCCCTCCCCTGCTCCCCCCTCAAGATAAATAAATAAGCATCAAAAAAAAATAAGATAGTTTATTTAACCCCCTATATCCAGGATAATATTTCAGCATGTAATCAATACTTGTAGAATAGCGAGATAGTTTGCAATCTTTTTTTTTATACTAACTTGTTGAAATCTGGTGTGTACTTGGTGCTTCTCCATCCAGATGCAAAGGGTTAAAGTAAAATGTCCTACCGATACTCTAAAGATGCATTTAATGGAAACACATCTTGCATGGCTTCCATTTTAACATTTAAATTCTTCTAAATTTAAATGACACCAGCAGCAGTTCTCCACTAATACCAGCCCCCAAATCAAGTGCCCACGAGCCACATGTGGCTTGTGACTATGGAGCCGGGCAGCGCACATCCAGAGGAGAGGTTCGGGGCCGTGAAATAGAAAACCCAGTTGTCAGTGCTCAACAAAACAGGTGCGTCTTACATGGAGTCCAAAATAGGCTGCCCAGGACTCGTGCAGCGGTATGCCAGACCCCTTCAGTCTTTCTCCTCCACCCACCTTAGGGTGTCGGGATGGGATGTCCCCATTCCTCCCTGGGCATCTGACCTCATTCCAGGCAGGAAAAAGTAGGGGATGGTCAGGTAGGTACTATAGGAGCAGATGTTTTGAGCATCTGAGCCCGAACCAAGTATATGACAGGGCTCGTGAGAGGTGGCTCCCTGTCCTCAGGGAAAGGAAAGCGCAAAAGCCACTGCCCCACCCATGCTTCTGCCAAGAAATACCTGGGCTTAGCTCAAGCAGAGGGCCGCTCGCTGTGGTGGTGGTGAATTTCATCATCCACAGAGTCGGCTTCTCTCTAGCCGTGTGGCCTGGAGCTGCTTGATGCCCCTAGGGTTTGGCTTCCTCACCTGTGCCAAGGGGATCACAGTGAGCGGCGCCTACCTCCTCCGATCATTAGGAGGATAAAGTTAGTCACTGTTTGAATGTGCTGAAAACAGGGCCCGGCACATAGTAGGTGCTTTGCTAAGGTTTCTTAAGCGGAATAATCTCAGTCCTGCGAACAATTTTTGGCTGAGCAATCTCCTCAGTGTCCAGTACGGGTCTGAGACTCTTCTCCCTTGAGGGCTGAGAGCAAATCAAAACTGCATCTGTCTCTCCAGGACTAAAAGATAGAAAGTGATCATGTCAGCAAAATCAAGAAGTCCATTCATTGACATACGTCACTGAGATCCACTGGTTGGCATTCTATAGCCTGAAAATGCTTTGATTTTTTTTTTTTCATCTTATGGACAATACAAAGCCCTGCCAATACTTGTCAACCACCAAGGATGGATTTAGCAGACGGGAAAATGAAATCCTACCCCTTCCCTGACTAGCTTGAATGTGTGACTTGGTCAAGTTATGCCGCCTTTCTCTGAGCCTTCATTTTCTCCCCTGTGAAATGCGGCTGCTTCATTCCTAGGTCAAACATGCCTTCAGGCACACAATGGTTTCTCAGTGAAGGCAAGTGGTTTCCTTCTACCTTTTGTCTTTGAAAGGCTATAAGGAATGAGGAAGTTGGGAAAGCTAGTATGGGAGACTGAATTTCACAGATGGCTCCGGTTACTTAAGGGTTATCAAATTTCGAGCCACTTGTGCAGCAGGGTTTGTTAAACTAAGCAATGCACGGTGATGCTTTTTGCCAGTTCTGCTCAGAAGGCACTGTTGTTTTAAGTGACCGGGGGCTCATACCTCAGAGCCATAGTGGGAAGAGCACAGACTTTGGAGCTCAACCCATCAACTCCTTCAGCAAGGGGCACTTTTCTTTACCTCTCGTTTTTTCCTTTTTAGCATTAAAGGATCTTTGCATTTCTGAAAAGGCAAGACCACTGACGTCACTTTTCCCTGCCTCAGCTTCCTTAATTGTAAATATCTACCTTACAGAAATATTGAGACTGATTAATATGACGTTCATAAATTGCCCGGCACACAGTGGCGGCTTGGTGGATGGTAATTGTTATAGTAAGGCTCTGTCCCCCTTGAAATGAAATTGGGTTTCTCATCAAATCAAACAGGCTCCGTAATGTGGATAAAGAAAAAAAAAAATCTACAGAAATGAGTTCTTTCACCGAGTTTTTCTTTTCTAGGTTGGCTGAAATAAAGAGAGGAGTAGAACATTACACTCCAAAGATATAATGCCGCCTCTCCTCAAGAAGCTGTCAGGTTTTAATGGCATGAGGACAATTTACTTCAAGTAAAGTCCAAGCAGATGCTTGATGCTGGAGAAGTTACTTTTAAGCAGGTCTTTAAAATTGGCTGAGAATCTGAGGCTGTGCTCAGAGAGACTGTTAAATCATTGAATAATTTCTCCAAGACGTCAAGTTAGCTCTTATAACAGGCCCCTCAAATTAGCCTGAGAGCCCTTACAACAAACGAGTCTCTGATTAAAAGATTAATGTGGTCTTATTTTGCATTTCCATCTTTGCCTTTCATAAAATAGCTTTAAAAATAGCCTTTAAAAATAGCTTTATTTGGGGCACCTGGGTGGCTCAGTTGATGAAGCATGCGACTTTGGCTCAAGTCATGATCTCGCGGTTCGTGAGTCTGAGCCCCGCATCGGGCTCTGTGCTGACAGCTCGGAGCCTGGAACCTGCTTCGGATTCCATGTCTCCCTCCTCTGTGCCCCTCCCCCACTCACGCTCTGTCTCTCTCAAAAATGAGTAAACATTAAACAAATTTTTTTTAAATAGCTTTTATTTTTACTCTTCTTCCCAGCCCCCAAAATCTTGTTCTTTTTCAGTGCTCTCTCATCGATAGTGCGCTCCGT
This sequence comes from Felis catus, assembly GCF_018350175.1. Taxonomy (NCBI): domain Eukaryota; kingdom Metazoa; phylum Chordata; class Mammalia; order Carnivora; family Felidae; genus Felis; species Felis catus. The sequence goes on along the minus strand of NC_058385.1, from coordinate 76,328,841 downwards.
TATTCCAGATACCTGGAGGCCCTCCTTCAGCCCTGCAGTGACTCTGTTAACAGTTTCTGTTCCTTGCCTCTCCCAAGTACCCTGATTCCCCCACTTCTCTGTCCCCCCTCTGCCTTCTCCACAGCCTCCCACTGGCCTTCTGTCCTCTCCTCCCACCTGTCAATTATCCGCGCTGCACCCAGGCTGAGCTTTAACAATGCAAGTCTGGTCATTTCCTTCTTGCTGAAAACCTGGCAGTGTGGTCTCCATTGCCGTTGGTTCCGATGAAGTCCAAAATGCTTTATTCAGCCAACAAGGCCTATGTGATTTGGCCCCACCTACTTTATGAGTCTCTTCTCACTGCTTCCACAATGATCTCTGGGTTTGGGGGAATGTACCATGCACTCATTGAATGGATGCTCTATAACCTACAGTGGCTCCCTTTTGTTCCAAGTATCCCTCTGACTCTGACTGGTGAACCTTGGCCCATCCTCCCCTCTGACGCTGACTGTTGACCTACGGCCATCATTTCCTCTCCTCTTCTTTGCATTCAAAGCCCAAGAGCTCTTCTATGGCTGGTCCCTTCCAGAGGAGGTATGGTTCACATTCTGGTCCCCTCACCAGAACTTCCTGGGGGAGAATTAGGGCAGATTCAACCAACCTCCCATAACATTAATCCATCAATGCATCACAAGTGCACACACACACACACACACACACACACAGACACACACACACACACACACACACACACACACACACACAATGTTCCCCAGACCACCACAGCCAAACCAATGCCTGGACACTCAAGCGTGGCCAGAGATCAGTGCGGTCAGAGATACAGCAGTTGTTTCTAAGAAAGAAGGACACACCTCCTCACCAGTTCATAACCCTTTTGTGTTCCTTTTCCTTGGTGTTCTTCTCTTTATTGATCAGTGTTTACTGAGTATATATAATCATGGGTCGGTTACTCTTTCAGGCTTTGGAACAGGACCCTCCCTTCATAAAGCGTAGAGTCTAGTGGAGGAGACAGACAGGCTACTGACTAGCTTTATGACCTTCAGTAAGTCACTTAACCTCCCTGTGTCCCAGTCCCATTTTACCTGTGAAATGAAAATATGAATGTCACCCTCGTAGCATTGTTATGGAATGCAGTAAAGTAACATATGCCAACCGCTGACTTCATAAGATTGATGTGACATATAATGAGATAATACAAGAAAGGTACCTAGAACAGTATCGGGATTTACTGATCATTGTCAGTAGAGATCAGTGCAGATCTTTATCGGTATCATTATTTACTGCCTTCAGGAAATAATTGTTTGGAGTATTAGTATATGAACAAAGGCACGTAGAACTGCAGATTGTACCAGTTCTCTGAAGGAGAAGTGTTGGGGCAGTGAGAAGGAATGACTCAGGGGAATTAGTTAGGTAGAGTGATCAGGGAAGGCCCCTTGAAGACGCAAATGCAAAGACAAGGAGGCAGCTGCGAGAATCCGCGGAAGAAGTGGCGTCTGGGACACAACAGAACCGATGTGGGTCTTCTAGGCACACAATTCTCGCTCAAATGCCTTCTCTCCAGCTGCTTGCAGTGCCTCCTCGGGCGAGCCACCACGCCGCCTTGAGGCCCCATTTCAGTTACAGCGTCAATAATAAAGAGAATGAAGGTAATAGTAATGAAGAAAATAACACCAGCATCGTAGATTTTCAATGACCAAACTCATGTTAAGTCACCAAGCAGAGAGCCGTACGCATACACAGTAGGCACTTAATAAATGCTGCCTTGCATCCTCCCCCCGTGCTAAGCGTCCTCTGAGATTAACGATCACCTTCTTGGGACCATTCACATAACCAGTAAGTCGGGCTTGGGAAGCCATGCCGATCTAACTCCCGACCCTGGGTCCTTCCCCCTCACTACTCCGTCAAAGCGCAAACCGTGACAATAGCAAACACGCGGCTAGGATGCCGATCCCAACTCCTTGCTTATGAATTCTCTCTTCACTCCTCGCGATGTCTCAGTGAAGAAGATTCTACTCTCTCTCCTCAGCCTACAGAGGAGGGGGACCGGCAGGTGTGGCAGCCTGCCCAGCTTTGTCCAGCTGGCATCTTGGGCCTGTTTTCCATGCTCCTGCCCCACGTGTGGACTTCCTTCCAGGGCGGGGCTGGAGTGGGGTGTTTTCTTGCATTCTCATGCTCCCTCCCTTCCTCAGACTGAATCCTACTCTTGATTAGTGTTTCCCTCTTTCAGGAAGGTTCTGGTTTGCTCTGGGCCATGGTGACCTGAGCCGAGCTGGACAAATCAGGGCCCTGCCCACATTTGGTCCTAGACGTCTTCTTGTTTGCTTGTGACACATTTATCTCTCCAATGGGCTGATATCGTACCCGCCCACCTCCCACTCTTCCTTGCCTTCATCTCCTGTTGTGCATCACACAGGTCTGGGGACTTGCTAGACTGGCAAGTCCTGACAACACTGGACAAGAGGGGAGGGAGAGCGAGGAGAGAAAAAGGATCCCCATGATCCTGGAGGAGTGAATAACACTATTTCTTCATAGCTGGAAGTAATGCTGAATAATCTCTACATTGAAACAGTACTTACGGGCGCCTGGGTGGCGCAGTCGGTTAAGCGTCCGACTTCAGCCAGGTCACGATCTCGCGGTCCGGGAGTTCGAGCCCCGCATCAGGCTCTGGGCTGATGGCTCAGAGCCTGGAGCCTGTTTCCGATTCTGTGTCTCCCTCTCTCTCTGCCCCTCCCCCGTTCATGCTCTGTCTCTCTCTGTCCCAAAAATAAATAAACGTTGAAAAAAAAATTAAAAAAAAAAAAAGAAACAGTACTTGTCCTAAGGAAGTCACATTTTCTGAAATAAGAATTAGGGCACATTTCTGAGAAGAGAGCTGAGGAGGGTGTGAAGAAGCCACAACGTTGGGCTGTTAGGACTGGGTTGGGAGGAGTAGTTGAAATTAGTGTTCTGTGCTGTATCTACCGAAGGGTACTATCATCACCATTTCACAGCTAAAGAAATTGAATCCACAGATCATTCAGCTTCTAAGGCATTGGAGGCATTGAACTCAACAGTGAAACTCTTTTCCTCTGAGAATTATCGCTGCGTGAATTCCCACCTGGTCATGCTAGGTCCGGCGTAAACCTTCCGAATACACATAACTCATCATTTGAGCTTTGGTTTGCATAAGACCATGACTTCTCAATACATTTCAGATCCCACTCCAGACTCTGACCTCCCCTGTCAAACCGTCCATCGTACGATGGATAAGCCCTCGACTTGTCCCTAGCACCCTGGAGAGTGAAATGCAGGCCAGCTTGTCTGTTTCATCCAGCATCTGGGACAGCCTGGTTCTCTTGCTCCGGTTCTACATTCTAAAGGATCACTTTTCCTGCTCCCCAACCCACACCACAGCCTGCTCCTCCCTCCCTGGATCCCCGTATTCATACCGGACACGTCAGCCTGACAGCAAGGAGCGCCCCTTCTGGATGACGGGGCCCCTGCTCTGGGCTCCCAGAGCTCGGGCTTCCTTATGGTATGGCGGCCTCCTCCCCACACACATCCGTCTCCCCACCAGGCTGTGTTTTCCCGGAGCCCAGAGACTGTAGGCGCTGAATAAATGTTAGTGGGAGAGGTGAATAAATGTCGCATCGTTGTTGTAGCCATGAGTTTGTGGCAAGTCTTTCCATGTAACGCGTTGAACAAAATTTGGCTTAACACGTGCCACCTAAGCTATCTGCATACATTTCATATCCAACATATTATACTAGGCTGACGTGTTCTGCAATGTGGTTGTTTCAAATACAAAAAAAAAAAAAAACCAACAACAAAGGAAACCTGGTTATGGATGGATACCTGGTTTTAGCATTTAGGGGGGATAGGCCTATAGCTGTTATCTAGAACATTTTTAAGCAAGTAGAAGTGGGGAGGGCTTCAGATATAGGGTATGCTTTTCCTATACTCATGGGAAGCATCAAGTTTCTGGGTTTTATCAGCCGAGAACGTGAAGAAGTGTGTTAAAATACTTAATAGTTTGTTACATATCGAGTCTAGAAAGCCAATTATGTAAAAAAAAATCTACATCCATTTTTTTTAAGTTTCTTTATATTTTGAGAGAGACAGAGTGTGAGTGGGGGAGGGGCAGAGACAGAGGGAGAATCCCAAGCAGGCTCCACACTGTCAGCACAGAGCCCATGTGGGGCTCGAACTCACGAGACTGTGAGATCATGATCTGAGTTGGAATCAAGAGTTGGCCGCTTAACTGACTGAGCCACCCAGGTGCCCCTACATCCATTTTAATAAGACTGAAATCTGTGTGAACCAAAATCTTGTTGCGTTTTCCTCCTATCACTGGTATCCAGGAAGTTGAGGTTATAGTGTCCATACCTCCACAGCGATCAGAACATGTTTTAGTCCTTCATTCATTTATCCATTCAGCAAATCATCGAGTCCCTCTGCCAGGCACCGCGGGGCTCCAGAAGGATGGCCTCAGCCTCGGGAAGCTGCAGTCTCTGCTCCTCGTCTGAGGAAGGTGTATATTATACCAGTAAGCTCACACGTCAAGGTAGACATTACAACACGTGATCAGTGTTCCGAATGAAGAACAACAGGTGACCCATGGAAATCAGGTGGTCAGGAAAGTGGCAGCTGGGGGGATCACTTGGTCCTGTGTCCCCATTCTAGAGATGGGGAGATGGAGGCCTGAGCATTTTGACTGTCGTGGAAGGAAGACCAAGGACAGAGATGAGGTAGCAAAGGTCTTCTCCCAGAGCCCAAGCTTCCCCCACTAGTCACAGCCTTGCTTAATTGGTTCATCTTCACAAACATGGAATAAGGATAGGTTATTTCGGAGATCTTTCTACCTCGAGCAGTCTGTGTACTCTTATTTGATTAAATCCACTCAAACAGACGTCCTTTGGATATTTCCCTTTTTTCTGGTCTCATTATGAATTGTGGTCGTGGTGATTCCATTGGGGGAATGAATTATTGTCATAATCGTGCTCACTTTCTTTCACTCTCTCTTCCTTTCTTTCTTTCTTTCTTTCTTTCTTTCTTTCTTTCTTTCTTTCTTTCATTTTCTCATAATATCTAAAAACTGCTTTCTTCTCACACAACATAATTTTACTCTGAAATGGAACTTTGTGCTGACAGGTGCAGACACAAAACAATTGATTAAAGATCCACACGGATGAAATTTGGGGGAAGAAAAGATATAGCAGACTACCCATGCTTATTGTAATATCTAGGTAATCAGAATCTATATGCAAAGGACATTTTCTGAAATAGTCTAAAATAATCTATATTTCATCAGATGGTAGTGTCCATGGAACAAAGTCACGTCACAGAACAAGTTCTCTGCAATCTGCAATTAATTAAGCAAAGGGACAATTTATACTTAAAGATCCCTTGAAAGGATATCAACACCATTATTTTTCTAATACAAAGTGCTTTTCCCATAATGCATCTGACCCCTCTTTTTCCCTCTGTAATACCTGATTGCAAAGAAATTCTTAAAATAGACAGAGTCCTCATTATAGAAGTTTAGTTGTCTCTGGAATATGTCTCAAATCCCCAAGTACTGTCTTCTCCACTTCTCCACGAACTGTTCTCTGAGATTGCACCACGCTGGTTCCATTCTTCCTAAGGCTTTGTTTTAAATTGAGCAGAAATTCCCGATAGAGGTAACTTGCATTTTCCACCCTTTCCTCCTTCTATCCTCTCGTCTTTCCACCCTTATTTCCATATCCCCCAAATATCAAAACACCTCAACATTCTGGCTGAAGTGCAGCCTGAGGCATCACTGGCACCCTTACATGGCCCCCTGCCCACCTATGCCTACAAAGCTCCCATAGACTCAGGGCCCCCACTCGTCTACACAACAGGACAGCCATGGCCACGGTGGGGAGGTCTTCGTTGCTTCTGCACAGTGCACGGAACAGCACCCGATACCCTCCAGTTACTCAAACAGTGAAGATAATTGAACTGAATTAAATCTAGACTTGCTGGCTCAGAATTCTGGAATTTGAATTTGGTTCTACTGTGCCCTGGTGGCTGATGGGGAAATATTTAGTCAAGTGGGAATAAGGCTTTTCTTCTCATGGTGTGATAAAAAGTCTTGGGCAGATAAGGGTTCACGTCCGAAGTTTTCTTCCCAGCAGTGGTGGGACCTTGAACACATCACCTCACTCTCATAGCCTCGGGGCCTTCTTCTGAAAACAGGGATAACCATACTTCATTGGAACGCTGGGCGGATCAGAGGTAAGCGCACCAGGTCTCCTGAGGGGTCTGCCACAAGTAGGTGTCCCCCTCACGTTTACAATCAGTGAGAGCATCATGACCTCCACCACCTGGAGGGTGGAGTTGTGAGTCATAGCGAGGCGTGGCCTTGTTCTCCAACATGTGTTTGCTGAATAATCAAAATTCCACCAGTTTATTTGTCGAGCACCTGCTCTACCAACACAGGTTTGCTGCTACGGAGGATATTCGAAAAAGATGGGGCTCTAGCCATCAAGGAAATAACCATTATGTCTGAATAGATCGTTTAACCCATCTCATTACTTGGTAACAAACTGGGCCAGCTGCAAACTCCCCTGGATGCAAATGGAAAGAAGAATTTAAACAGTTTATTCCAACAACCTGCCTTGTCTGTCTGGAGCACCGGAGAAGAAATAAGAACAATTACTTCTTTGTCTTCAGGGCCCATTGCCAAATGAGATATGGAAAGAAACTTACCAACCGGTTTCCCATTTCTTCCAGGTTTAAAATTTACCATCAAACTGATGCACCTTTGTGTGGAATATTGGATGAACTAGGGATCAAAGCTTCCTACAAATCCCCTATGTGTTTGGACGCGTCCTAAAGCAACATTAATGAGTCAACATGTGGTGTACATAATTCTGGCCTTTCCTACTAATTAAGTCCACAGGAAATTCACTCATTCAAGCACACATTCAGCTAACATCAAGTGAGCACCTCCTATGCGTCAAACACTGCACAAGGTCATTAACCAAATGATTGTGGATCCGTATATACCAAACCTGCAAGGTGGTTACTATTATTCCCATTGTACCGATGAGGAAAATGAGGGTCAAGAGGCTCAATGATTTAACTGCTTGTTCCATTAGTAAGAGGCAGAGCTCAGTTCCGATTCCAAACAGTACTCCTACAAATAACAATTATTGTGTGGATTCAGAGGCTTAAGAGAACCGCCTTCCAAAATTGCAGTTTTCCCCATTTGATTTGATTTCATTTCATTTCAGCCTGTTGCAGAGGCGGCAAGCCTTTTCCTGTCACACTCCACACCAAAACATCAGGTTGCTTTTACCTTCAAAATAAATCCAGAATTGACCACCTCCCGTGGCCCGTCTCTGGACTGTAGGTGGGTTGCTGTGGGTCTCCAGACTGCTGTCCCTGCTTTCACCGTGGGTCACTGTGGTGCGGCCACAGTCTCTGCACTCGGCACTCTCCGGTCCTGGCATCTGCACCGGCAGACGTTATTTGCACCTTCCAGCAATTTCCACCCTGTGACATATTATATGGCTTACTTTTTTTTTGTTTTGCCCTTGAGTGCCTTTCCTCTCCCTCTAGAAAGAGGTCAGCAATTTTTGTCTTCTTGGTTCTCTGATATATTATTCCCAGTGCCAGCGACATAGCAGGTGCTCAATAAACACATGTTGAATAAGGAATAAAGGTTGGATCTGAGTGTTATTCAATGGCATTAAGAGGCCATAATGGCCAAAGAATGCAGGGACATCTGAATCTAGGCCAACGATAGACTTCTTTCCCAGTGGGGTCCATAGGAAGATGCATACATAAGAACAAATATAAGGCAAAAATTAGTGTATTATTTTATTGCCAGCTGACCTGGACACAAACTCTCAAAGGAGCTCTCTCCTCTGGAAAGCTGAGCTAGGCCAGTGGCCTTAAGTGGGGACCTAAGAGGTCTTCTATCACCTCATCCCCAATCCTAGATTTCCAGTCTTTTCCCCCTTTGACCATCACCTGGAAGTCAAAGAGAGAGGGCCTCATAATCCTTGTGTTGTGGGTGTAAGAGAGGACAGGGCATCGGAATCCCAATCAGTAAGGAAGAGAGAGTGGGGAGAGGGTCACAGCCATATCCTCACCTTTAGGGGGTGGTAAATCTTCAACCTGGAATCTGACAAGTCCAATCAGACCTCCTCCTTGAAAGAGGGCAGGGCATATCAGAGACCCCTGCCCTTCATCATGTCTTGGACATCAGACTGTATGTACACAATTTGTATTGCTTTTTTTATGCTTTGTGGATATACAAGCATTTTCTTGTGTTACTGAACTACTGCAGTGCAAGGACTAGCCACCCAAATGCCCCAGATGCCCCCATAGCCCTGTGGAAGGACTACATGCAAAATAATTGTGCTCACGCAAGATCTAGTTCCCTTCCAGCACCTCTGCCTAGGACTGAGTGAGTAACTTTGGATAACACGTGAAATTCCTATACCGCTATTGCTGTATAGAAAGCAAGCCCAAAACTTATAGTTTTATGTCACGACTCCGCGGATCGGCAGAGCTCTGCTGCCTGGGTGTTTCTCGGGTCTCTCGCGTGGGCATGGTCAGATGTCAGCTGGGGCTGCAGTCACCCGAAGGCTCACGTCTGTTGGAAGTCCGAGATGGCTCACTCACACGACTGTCAACGGATGGTGGACGTTGGCCAGCATCTTCTCTGGGGCTCACAAGTGGAGCATCTACACATGGCTTCTCCACCTGGCTCTAGCTTCTCCATCAGGGTGGCTTATTCCGACAGCAAGCATGCCAAGAACGAACATCCTAAAGAGGTCCAGGTGGAGCTCAAGGCTTCCTGGAATCTAGACTCAGAAGTCCCAGAATGTCACTTCTGCTGCATCCTATTGCCCAAACAAGTCACTCAGAACAGGTGAGATTCAGGAAGATGGGTGGTAACGGCACTTCTTGATGTGAGAAGCCGCATGCACATCCGGAGAGGGAAGGAATTGACGGGGGCCAGCTTAGAAGCCATCTGCCCCAGATGCTCTTCCTGGAATGATCAAAGAAGGCAGTCAGGGTGTCCTTGCATGGGAACCAAGGGGACAGAATAGGTCTTAAGACACAGGAGGAAAAGCAGCATTGGGGATTCAAGTCTTTAAGTGGAAATGTCTCCTCCTCCGGGTGAAGACGGGTCAACGTAGGGCATGGGCTGGAGTCAAAGGTGCTGGACACATCAGGAGAAAGGAGGGTACACATACTCCTATGCCTCTGGTCCAGCTGCCTTGGGTTTTGCTCCCATCACTCGGTAAAATCCTAAGGGATAGATCCAGACCAATACAAGGAGCTCTGATGAAAGCTAGATTCTGAAATGTTCATCCCATAGATCATTAAGTTGGTTCATAGAAGGCTAGAGAATAAAAGAGTTTCTGCCAGTGGCATCCAGTTAGCATGTATCCCTCAAAACGATGAAAATAAGCTAATTTGACCAGTGTAGATACTCCGGGAGGAAAAAAAGAGTTTATTAGAAGGGAGAGCTGATCAAGAAGCTGTGTCCTTAGTGGGCCTCCATCACTCATGCTGGTGCTCCCAAGTGGGGGTACTCATCAATGTTCTGGACAGCACACAGCAAATCACAGATGTCCTGCTGGGCTATGAGCTGTGTTTAATAGTAATAAATCGACTATTATTATTAACTTAAAAAAACAAAAACAGTGAGATACTTGGGTCAGGTGTGCAGACTTTGAATTGTTCAGATAAAAGTTGACATTTCACAGACATCCCCCACTTTGGTGGGTGGCCTGGGCCTGAGCCAGAAGATTCCCCTGAAGAAGGACTTCAGGGAGGGGCGCCTGGGTCGCTCAGTCGGTTGAGCCTCTGACTTCAGCTCGCGTCATGATCTCATAGTTCATGAGTTCAAGCCCCACGTCAGGCTCTGTGCTGACAGTTCAGAGCCTGGAACCTGCTTCAGATTCTGTGTCTCCTTCTCTCTCTCTGCCCCTCTTCTGCTTGTGCTCTGTCTCTCAAAAATAAATAAACATTAAAAAAATTTAAAAAAAAGGACTTTAGGGAGCACGTTCTGGAGGTGCCTCCCTTAGTGGGTGGTACCCTGGCTGCTGTTTCCCCCTCAGTCAACTAACTCGGTTCAACAAACACATCACGACTAGCTGGAGGCTGCCCTGTGGAGTGGTTGAAGGCAGCACTGTTCCCGTTGCTAGCTGGGTGACCCAGGGTGATCCTATTACCAGCTGGCCTGATGTCTCTGAACCTCAGCTTTGGTTTCAACTTTCCTCAGTCTGGGGTTAACAGCAGCACCTGCTTCACAGGGTGTAGTGAAGGCTGAATAATAATTAGCTCTATAACTGTAAGTGATGGGTATGATTATATTCTAGGAAAATAGCATTATGCTCTCAGGCCTCTGAGCCTTTACATATGCTGCCTTCCACCTTGAACCTGCCCTCAGAGCTCAGTCTCCTTGTCATGTCCCCTGGGAAGCATTTTCTGACCTCCCTCTGCCTATGTTATTCCCCCCGAGGACAGTCAGGTCAGGGATTCTTTCCTCTGGGCAACCCTGGCCCCTGGGCTTTCTTCTATCCTAGCATAGAGCACCTGCAGAACTCAGAACAGTAATTACTTAAAACACACACACACACACACACACACACACACACACACACACACACACACCATTATCTTGAGCCCTGAGCTTCAGAAGGCAAGGGACTCTGTCTCTGAGAGTCAGTATAACATAACAGCTAAGAGTCTTAGAAACTACACTGCCTGAGTTCCAAGCATGCCTCTGCCTCTTTTTAGCCCTTTGACCTTGGGCGAATTACTTAACCTGTGCCTCGGTATCCTCACCTATAAGGATGGAGACAATGAGTGTAACAGTACTGCCTTAGACCAGGGCAGCCTGGGTCACCTCCCACTGGGATCCTCCACACTCACTTCCAGACTGTTCGGAACTCATGGGACTCCAGCATTCCCTGCCCAAGTGGCCTCTACACCATCCACCTGCTGGCCCTCTAGGACTTCTTCCCTGGTGTGTTCTCCTTAGGACAGACGGCACCGTGGGCACTCCCAGACCTGGGCAGTGGCCAAAAGACTGCTGTTTGGGAGAGTTTTCTGAACCGAGCTTGAACCTGTGACCGGATTAGAAGAGAAGGGGACAGGGCACTCCTTTTGTGTTGACCCTACTCTGCAGGAAGCCATGTGGCGTGGGTCGCAATCCCTTCCTGCAGCTGCCAAGTCTTCATTAACATTTATCAAACTCATAAATGCCTGTTGTGAGCGGAGTGTGCGTGCATGTGGGTGTCCGTCCCTTGCAGAAATGGGGAACAGGCTCACTGTCACGCTGGGGTCAGCATGGCACAGAACAGAAACGCAGAGAAGGCAAGAGACCTGAATGGCTAAAGAGACTCTTTGGAAAGGAGGCTCTTGGACCGAGTAGAACTCGCACAGGTAAATGCTGGATCTCCGCAGGCCGGGGAAGTATCAGAATGTGGCGGATGCGGTTGCGTCTGTGTCCGGCAGGGGTAGGAGACGCGGGTGTAACTGACGTGTGAGTTACACAAGGAGAGAAGCCAGTGCTGCTGCACAGGGTGATTCCAGGCCCTTGCAGTGGGGAAGGGAACACAGCACCATCTCAGGACAGTGCAGACTGATTGGATAATGACCGAGACCGGGAGAGAGCTGCAGGTGGCTCAGAGACGGGAACCCGGGGAGAGGGATGGTCTCGGCCGAGGGGGGAGCCTCATTGGAACTGATTTCTTTGGTCCGTCGCTTCTCACTAGGGTCTCTGCTTCTTGAAACAGATGCTGGGTCACATTCATCTCTGCGTTCCCTGGGTTTGTTATAGTGCCTGGCATCATCAAGGCACTAATAAATGTTTGTTGAACGAACAAATTAATGGAGATGTTTTTGCATATAAAACACAATATGTTGCTTAAAAATTCAATTTGCGCTCGGCTTTGCAGACGCGCATCTGTTTGAATAGTTGGTTATTTTAATTACATTCAGCTTTTTCTATGCAGCATTTATGAAGAGGACTGTGGCAGTGACACAATTAAACTAATCAGCATAGAAAGCTAAATAGGATTATCCAAGGTAGATTTTGACCCTTCATTATATGATATGGCTGCCACTGTTCCGGACACATTAAGAGGCAGCGTGGTCCAGCGGGATGATCGCGTCCCTTGGACAAACCACCTAGGTTTCAATCCTGGCTCTGTCCCTCACTATCTGTGTGAAGATGGCCGGGAGTCAAATTCCTCATCTGTTATTAAGGGAAGCAATACCCAGTTCCTAGGATGTGAGGCTTATGAGGGATAGCATGAGTTTATAAGGAATGTTTGGTAGGATTATTCTAATTTCGGGCAATGCTATTCAAACCTGTCATCACTGTGGACTCGAGGCGAAGGCAGGTAAGTTGCTTTAGGAATCAGCTCCCACTCAGAATCCAAGTACCATGAATGATGGGAAGCTTGACTCTGCCTGGCTTTAATCCAAGTCTCGTGACCCAGTGCCCATCGAGATTCAATATGAAGTCTGATCGCAAGTACTGAAACAATATTTAATATCAGCCCATCGCGCCACCGGGTTCTGCTGTAATCTGTTTTCAGATTTGCTGAAGTTTTCTTTTCGATTTTATCAGCAATTATTTCAAATGAAATTGGCACCAGACAAGTGGATTATGGAATCGTTAACTCTCATCTCCTGGTAGACGGTGAAAAGCAAATGCAATTTTCACCAGTTACCTGTCAACTACTCCATGTTGCCACAGACGGGGAGGAAAAGGATCTGAGTGGATGAGAAAGTTGGAGGCGAGTTCTTGCGACAAGCTTGGCTTTGTTTGTAACGCAGGACTTGAAAGCTGTCATATATCAGATCCTCATTGTTTTCACAGTACATATTCATATTAATCAAACTTCCCACCGCTAATAATAACTTATGCTCATATACTAAATGTCAATCTTTTAAGATAACATTTTAGCAAGCCCCATTCTCCAAATAATTCTTCAGGGGAAATATGTCAGATGACGGACATGGACGTTAGGGCCAGAGAGAACCAGATTTAATTCTTACTCCAGCACAGAGGGGCTGCTGGGGGAGGTCACTAAAAGGACATAGCCACCAGTTGACCCGTAAGTCGGAGCCCGACAATCCGAGGCTCCTCACCCCTTCCCCTGTCCTTGGAACGTGCATTCCACCTGCCTCCCCCATTCCCAGAAGCTGCCCCAAAGACACAGCCTTGAGAGAGTGATGTGGTATTGAGACCGTCTTGATGGTACACATGACAACCCATGTAAGGCCTCTATACAAACTTACAAGATTTGGCCAGTGGCTGCAGAGATCTGTCCATCCTGCAGTGCCCAAGACGAGCCTCATAAGTAAGACCTCTTACTTATTCCCCCTACCGCCTCCCCAGCTAGCATGGCCTGCCTCTTTCTTCTGTCTTTCCCTGTCCCCTGCACATGGGGGCTGGTTTCATATCACACTCGCAAAGCTCCAAAGAGATGCTTCATCAGAAGACGGAAATTATAAGACCTTCTGGCAAACTTGTCATGAAGATTGAAAGAGGTGGTAATATACAGGAAATCCCAGTCATTCTCAAGTCTTCCCTCCTTTACGGATGTAGCTCATCTACTCATCTATTTGGTAAGTAATACTTCTGATAGATCCCAGGTGGGGTAGAATGTGCTATTAATTCTCAATGATTTCCCTTTTCCCCTGTGAGAGAATCACATACACATCCCGGCCATTGCCTGGGTCTTGGAATGTGAAAACACATGGAACAGACCTGAATGCAGTCCGCAGCATTGAATAAAACATTGTAACTCACTGAGGTTTGGTGGTGGGGAGGTGTTTGTTGACAGTGAATGCTAACAAATACAGTATTGGGGGCGGAGGGTTGAAGAAGACAGACACTGTATCCTGCCTCACACAAGTGAAAATATAAGAAAGAAAGCAGCCATTAAACAAGGAGGTATAATAAACTCTTCAGGGCTCCATGATGGGCAAAGGAGGAGCTACGGATCTCATAGAGGGAGACCCCATTCCACTTATGGGGTCAGCGGCCGCAGAGGAGGCTGAGGGCCTGGGCCGTTTCGAGTCTTGTCTAAGAGCTGCGATATGGATCTCACGGTCAGTAAAATAATGGCTTCTCAAAGATGCCCGTGTCTAAATCCGCCAGAATCTGTGAATGTCCATATTATGCAGCAAGGGGAATGAAGATTGCAGATAGTTAAGATTGCTAACCAGCATGTCCCAAGACAAGGACAGTATTCTGGATTATCTGGGTGGGTCTGAAGCAACCCCAAGGGTCCTGGAGTGTGGGAGAGCAGACCCCAGAGTGATGATCAGAGTCAGAAGGAGATTGGATGGGGCTACACAGCTGGCTTGAAAGGTGAGGAAGCAGCCGCAAGCCAAGGGAGCCGAGGAAGGCAACAATGGCCGGAGAGGCAAGGGCATGTCTTTGCTCTGAGCCTCGAGAAGGAATGCGGCCTGCCACTGCCTTGCTCTCTGCCCAGCAAGACCCATTTCAGACTTCTGACCCTCCAGAACGGTAAGATAACCAGTGTTGTTTTAAGCCATTAAGTTTGTGGTCATTTGTTCCAGCAAGAGGAAACTCCTACAGATCTGGCTCCGTGTCTGGAACCTTTGGGTCCTGAGGGATGACTTCCCATCTCTTCTACAATGTGCCTTCATTTTCTCCGAGCCCCTCTAGAGGAATCACCTTTATTTGCCTTCAGCACCAACCCTCCTGGCATGAGAGGAGCCACATGGGTCCATTGGGCCATCAGCCCAATAGCCGGTTTCAGACGGTGACACCCAGGTGGGGTGTCACGGGGTATGGGAAATACCTGGGCACCAGAGGGTGTCGGGAGTAAGAATTCCTGTCCCCTCCCTGTATCTGGACTAAGAATCAAATTGCCATGAGACAGATTAACAGGAGAAAATCAAATTTAGTAGCATAGGTACGGGCAATCCACGCAGACATGGAAATTCCAACGATGGGGAAAATGAGGTATGGACGTCATCCTGAACTAAGGAGAAGGGGGCAGGGGTCTGGGACTTCGAAGGGAAGGAATGCACTTCATAGAGTGATAAAAAGAAGGGCAGATGTTTGGTAATTTGATGTTTGTCCTGTCAAAAAGATGGGCCCCTCATTTAAAATTTATCTCTGCTAATAACCCTTATTCTAAGGAGGACACCCCCCCCACACACACACACCAGTTTAGATTCTTCTATGTAGTCAAGGGAAGGGGCATAAGTATCTCTTGAGCCCACAGGCTCTTAATTGCCTTCAGCTCAAAATAATTCTCATGTCAAAGTGGGACATTCCGGGGGTGGGGAGGGGGAAGGAGCGTCCTGAACCCCTCCAAGTGTTGCCCCATCCACCTCTCGATTTGACAGATATGTGACTAAGGCTTAAAGAGGGGGAGCAGGGGCACCCGGCTGGCTCAGTCCGTGAAGCGTCTGACTTCAGCTCAGGTCATGATCTCCCGGTTTGTGGGTTTGAGCCCCACATCGGGCTCTTTGCTGTCAGCACAGAGCCTGCTTTGGATCCTCTGTCTCTCTCTGTCTCTCGCTGCCCCTCCCCTGCTCAGGCACACACGCCCCTCCCTCTTTCAAAAACAAATAAATATTAAATAAATAAAAATAAATTTTGAAAATAATTAAAAAAATTTAAAGAGGCGAGCAATTTGCCTAAAGGGCAGAGCCGGAGGGGAGGTGACACTTCCCAGTCTCCTAACCCTACTGGGGGGGGGGGTTGCATCTCCCACAGAAAGGCAATGCAAACCACTGTTACCCTTCAAAGGCAATCCTGGTGCTTACAGGATAGTAATTATCTAAAGGGGGTGTGGGGAGGTTGCCCAAAGTGCCTTTATCTGTCTGAAGGACAGCAGGAGGAAGATACATTCCTTCCGTGCCTTGGAAATAAGGGTGGGGTACATGTGGGGGGGCAACAGCATTGTCTTTGGTGAAACAACCCCAGCCAAGACAGGTAGGGTGGGATTCCACCCGCCCCCCAGTCCCCAGAAGCCTCGCACTCCCCACTCCCTGGCAGGTGGCGACCTTGCCCTTTCTGACTGCCTTCAAGGCGGCTTCCAGCCCTGAGCTCCCGCAGGTGAGCAGCGGTGTCGGAAGGTCAGGCTCCCTGACAGCGTCTGGAAAGCTTAGGGTCTCCTCTTCCCCTAGACCTCCCCACCCTCCCTTTTGCCAGATCAGCGGGAACAGCTTTCAACTTCGTGCCTTGTCACAAAGTCTTTGTACTGTCTCCTCCTCTGTTCCAAGCCACCACCGGGAGATATATTTGTCTTACTTCAAAACAGCCCAAACAGTCAGCTGCCGTTGGGTGAAAGGCACCACGCGAGGCTTGGGCTCATTTGCCAGCAGCCCTCTCTGAGGTTCCGATCCGGCTCGCCCAGCGCCGGCCAGAGCCTCCTGCGGCTCCCTTCGGCCTGCTGGGCTGTCCTTGTCCTGCTGTCTGCCATCCCCACCTCTCTCTTCTGTAGAGGAAAGGCTCAGTGGCTCCATTACCATGGGGCCGGGACAAAAGTCAGCGATCGTTGTACCTGGGCTCCAAAGAACGCTCTCGGAGCCTCCGAAAGTCTCAAAGCAGCCCCTGAGGAGTCTCTGATGTTTCTGCCAGGGAGCCGACTGCGACTGCGGTCAGGACCTGGAGAACTGAATTGAAAACATGCAATTAGCATACACCTCCACTCTTTGAGGCTGGAGCCAAACCTTTTCCCCCAAATACCAATAACAGGTTTCAGATGTTTTACTCAGCTCTGGAAAATAACAATTATGGCCATATTATCTTGTTTTTGTGTAAGACAGGTTCTTTGGTGGGGTGGGAGGGAGGGTCCCTGAGAGCAGACGCAGGTGGTGGCAGCTTGCTCCCCAGAGGCCGCGGCAAATTTCAGGAAAGCAGCGCCCTGCGTTTTCACTCTCCATCGAGGACCCAGCTTGGAAAGGTCACCGCCCCTGGTTTGGATTTCAGTGTGCCTCTTTGCGGTTTTGCACTCAGGGCCTTTCCCGACGTGCAATTTTCCTTCCTTCCCTTCTGTGTTGCCTGCATGACAGAAACAAAGACCCAGACAGGAGGACAGAAGGGTCCTCATTCCATCTCATTCCCAAAGTCTCTGGTGGAGGGGGTGGATCTTTCCAGATTTGTCGGTTGCAACTGAAAAAAAAAAAAAAAGTTCTCAGGAATCCAAGGGAGGGATATGGATACCATTCAGGAGTGAAAAAAAGAAGAAAGGTTTTGTTTGTTTGTTTGTTTGTTTTCCTAGATGTTTGGAGTTAAAAACAAATAAACAAACGAACCCGGGCTTCCTGATTGTGTAAGCGGGGAGTTGGGGGGCTGGGGAAGTCACCTGCGTCCTGGCTATTTTAAACATTGTTTAGAAATTACACTGTATTTTGGAACATTGTTTTTTTTAGGTATTATCCCAGACATTCATGATATAAAGAGTCACCTTCTCTACTCCATTAAGATCATACTGGGATATGGGGGTTTCCAGCTTCATACTGGGCCTCCTTTAGCCCTGGGGGGAAGGGGGAGGCGGAGAGGCTCTGCCGAATGCGGCTGTGCTGGCAGAATCCATTCACAGGGGCACGGGGCTCTCCATTTTCCAAAGGAGGAAAGTGAGGCTCAGAGCGGTTGAGTAACCTCGAGGGGTCTGCACGGTGAAGGAGGGGATGGAGGAACCGGATCCAAGCATGTTCCGCTGGGTGTGCGAGTCAGTGCCTCCAAAGGCAGCTGCCCGGACACAGTCTACTGACAAAGCCCTGGCTGCCTCTCCCTCGGGCTCCAGCTGCCTTCTCTAACTGCCTTGTTGACAGCATTAATGGGCTTTCTGGTAAACCCTGGATCCTCCCTCCGCAACCATCCTCAGAGTCCAGAGATAGATTCTCTTCCCCAGTGCTACAGTTATCGATGGCTGTGTCCCCAACCATGTAAAACTTAACAGTGGAAACAACTTACTAGTGACAACCGTACCTTATACTTTCGTGGCTCAGCAATCCTGGCAGGACTCAGCTGAGTGATTCTCGTCTTCTGTGTGGCCTTGATGGTGGTGACTAGGTGGTGTTTAGTTGGCCAAAGGGCCGTTCTGGGGGATCCACTCGCATGCCCGGTGCTCTGTGGGGGTAGCTGGGAAGCTGGGTTCCACTGGACGGTTGTCGACTGGGGTGTCCACACGTGGCCTCTCCAGCCTGGTGGTCTTAAGGCCCTTGAACTCCTCACACGGCCATAGCTGTGGACTTCCTGCACCAGCTCTACAAAAGGTCAAGTCTCATTCCCTCCCCTTGCATATGGGCTCCTGGCCTTAGTGCTTTGCTTCTACTGCAAGGAAGTGATGTGGTGTTTCCGCCTGGCTCACTCTCTCAGGAAGGGCCTTGGAGTCCCAGGCTGGCACATGCGAGCCTCTGCCCCTGAAGCTGCCAGGCTGGAGAGAATAGCAGAGACACTCCAGAGAGTTAGAGATGCCCAAAGGCCTCCAGCTGCTCCCGTCCCGAACTGTTCAAGTCTTCCCAGCCCAGGTCCAGCCCTGTCAGAGAACCTTCGGATCAGTCCCCAGCCTTTGAGTCACCAGCATGGCTGAGTGGATGTGAGCATTCTGAGTGTTCTTCATTGCGTTCCGTGTGAATTTCTGGCCTGCAAAATCCACGGGCCTGATAAATGGTTGCTTGACATCAGGAGAATTTTTTTAAGTTTATTCATTTATTTTGAGAGAGAAAGAGAGAGGGGGGAGGGGCAGAGAGCGAGGGAGAGAGACAGGCCCAAGCAGGCTTCATGGTGAGCTCGGAGCCCCACGAGGGGCTGCCTCTCACGACCACGAGACCACGACCTGAGCCCAAATCAAGAGTAAGAGGCTTGACTGACTGAGCCACCCAGGCACCCTGACATCAGGAAAATTTTGTATAACCTGTTTTGCAGCCAGAGTAACTGAAACAGTGACAAGGCAGGGACCCAAGAGTGAATGTCCCAGATAAGAAGAGGGAGACTTCCTCGTCTTTTATGGCCTGGCCTTGGACTTCACAGTCACTTCCTATGTACTTTATTGGCCCATGAAGTCATGACATTCCAGAGGAGAGGACACAGGACCCACCTCTTGGTGGCAGGAAGGTAAATTTGCAGCCATATCTCTACGACCAGTGTTCATCATCTCAGTAAATGACAACAGCTTCTCCCTGGCTATTCAAGCCAAAACCCTGGTGGTCATTCGTCATTGTGTTGTGTCTTCTTCCCCTCCACACCCAATCCACCAGCAATCAGTGACTCTCAGTGAGTCTCCCTCCAAAGTATTTGCATATCCATCCACGCCTCTCCCTCTCAGCCCTGCCCTAGTCAGAGCCACCGCCACCTCATGCGTGGGGATGCCCATAGCTTCCTACGGACCGTCTGTTCCACTCTTGTTCCTCTACAGTCTTACCCACACGTTACCAGAGGGATCTTCTCAACAGTATGAATTGGATCCTATCACTGCCCTACTGAAAGCCCTCAGCGACTCTCCACTGTAGTTATGGGGACTGTGATGATTCCTGACACCTCTAATCCCATCTACGTCCATCTCCTGCTGTCTCCTCCTGCTCATGCCAAACACCTTCCCACCCCAGGGCCATTTTGCACGTTGTTCTCTTTGCCAGGAATCTTCTTTCGCCGGGTTCTTTGTGTATCCAGCTCCATCTCGCCCTTTAGGTCATTGCTTAAATGTCACCATCTCGGTAAGTAAGACCTGCCCTGACCACACCCGCTAAGAACATCCGCCTCCCTTTCCTATAATTCCCTCTCTATATCTTGTTCTTGCTGTGGTTTACGTAGTGGAATCGAAATTTATGCACTACAACTCAGAGCGCCAAAAATGATAACTTAATTTCTTCTCTGTAGGTGATCTCATCTCGCCCCAGAGCCTCCAGCTGTTGGAGACAGTACTGGGTAGTGGGTGGTGGGGAGAATGTAAACTCAGTTTCTTCTCATCTAAAACAGCCCCTTCAGGTAAATTCAGTCTCTTGGGGAAATACTCCATCCATTCTAAGTCTACTCTCTAGAACTGTTCTCCCCTCTTTTATTGTTCCTTTTTCTTTCTTTTTTTAATGTTTTTATTTATTTTTGAGACAGAGAGAGACAGAGCATGAGCAGGGGAGGGGCAGAGAGAGAGGGAAACACAGAATCCGAGGCAGGCCCCAGGCTCTGCCTGCCCAGAGCACAGAGCCCGACGCCGGGCTCGAACTCACGGACTTGATGTCACAGTCCACCAGCTGAAGTCGGACGCCCATTCGACTGAGCCACCCAGGTGCCCCTGTTCCTTTTTCATTCATCTTCCCAAATACTTCCCAGATACTCAGGGATGCTCTGTTTTCCCAGTACAGGGTTTCTCCGCTATCTAAAAGAGGAGTTTCCTATGAAAACTTCTGTAAGCCAAAATGGCATAAAGCAAAGAAGCAATAACCATTCATTTATATGGACAACTTTTTGAGCATTCCCCAGCCAAACAATAATATCCTTGACCTTTTCTTATACCTAAGGACACATCTTGCCAACAGATGCACAGAGTTAGTGGGGATAAAGCACAGATGCTCACAGACCCAGGTCAAAGCTTGGCGGGTGGAGGTTGAGATACTGAGTGTAGTTCCTGGGGAAGCAGCTGGGTGGCGCCACTCTCCCAGCTCGGGGGCTGCCTCTGTAAGGCACCTCGCTGAGCCCCCCGTCATTCTTTTTGAGTGGTTACCTTCTCTCATCCTTTTCCATAGGCTTAAATTGAGGAAGGGCTTTAAAATTACTCATGTAAACTACAAGTACTATAAAAACACAGGATGGGTCACCTGGGTGGCCTCGTAGTTTAAGCATCCGACTTCAACTCAGTTCATGATCTCACGGTTCTTGAGTTCGAGGCCTGCACCAGGCTCTGTGCTGACAGTGCAGAGCCTGCTTGGGATTCTCTCTTTCTCTGTCTACCCCTCCCCTGCTCTCTCTCTCTCTCAAAATAAATAAACTTAAAAAAAAAAAAAAAAAAGCACACATACAGGAAACGGCTTATATCAGTATCTCCTCCGTTTCTCCAAAATGGGAAAAGGGAGAGGTGGAGCCTCCGGAACGGAGGCTGGTTCCAAGTCGTTGAAGAACTTCTTTCTAGTCCCTCCAAAGCAGAGCCCATGTTTAGGTCTGAGAAAAGCCAGGGACGAAAAAGTGGGAAAGCGGGAGCTGGGAGAGCAGGCGGCTCCGGGCCCCGCTGGGGGAGGGGAAACCGTGCCCGAAAGACACCACGGAAGTCCGGTGGCGGATTGTGAGTTCAAGAGGACCCGCAAGACGATCTGCGCCTGGAGTTTTCGCACCCGAGCCCGCAGAGCGCCGGATGCTGCGGGGGGCTGCCTGGCGAGGTGGCTCTCAGCCCTTGCTCCTTTTTCAAGTAGAACATTTCTACTTTTACATTGCTTATGTTGCATTTCTTTTTTAATTAATTAACTAATTAATTAATTAGAGAGAGAGAGCACGCAAGCATGGGGGAGGAGCAGAGAGACAGGGAGAGGGAGAGAATCCCAAGCAGGCTCTGCATTCACAGCGCAGAGCCCAATGCGGGACTCGAACCCATGAACCTTGAGATGGTGACCTGAGCGGAAACCCAGAGTGCGCCGCTTAACTGCCTGAGCGCCCCCCCCCACCCCACGGGCGGCCCCCGGATGTTGCATTTCTGCGTAAGATTTTGCCTGAAACGTGGGTTCTGCGGTCGCTGCCGGAAATGCGCCAAGCACCGCCCAGTTCCCTCGGCCCGGGTGCAGGGGAGGGAGGGAAGTCCTAGCGGGAGCAGGACCCTCCCAAGCGGCCAGCGGGTTGGAGGCGGGAAAGAGATCTGGCAGCCGCCTGTGGTGTCCAGAAGGGAACACACAGGTTGAGTCCATTCGCGTTCCAGTCTGTTCCCCCTGTGGCAGCCGAGCTGTTTCCTGAGTCGGCGCAAGCGGCCTGGTAGGGGCCCCACCGGCTCCTCTGCCCACGGGCAGCGGTCGGCACCAGGCTGGCCTGCCACCCCAGCCCGTCGGCTGCCACCTCTGATGAACATCCCTGGGACAGGACCAGGATGCTTCGGTTGTTATTATCACAGCCAAGGAAGGTTTGGCAGGGAGAGAAAAATACCCCTTCATACATTTGCATCAGAATGCTCTCCAACCTTTTCCTCCAGAGCCTGCCTTTGTTTGCCCCAGAGCTCTGTTATCAACTTTCTATAAATCTGGTAGTCACACACTTCATTTGCATATGCCCGCGTGGGCTCTCCAACATTTTCTGGGTTGTCATGACATTCAGAGGTGAGGCGGGAACCACCTGCTGCTTGAGCCTCCCTCTCCTCCTCGGTGCTGGTGACCCAGTTTAGGTGTGGGTGCAGGATGGGTGTGGGAGGGGCTGCCATTCAGGGAGCCCTGGGGATCAGACACTGCCTGTCCCGGGTGCTCCCCCCACAGGGCTCAAGGGAGCCTCAGCCCAGCCCGGAGAGGCCAGTCTCTATTAGTTAGAATAGGCTATGTTCTGCTGCAGTAATTTGTGAACCCTGACAGATCGGTGGCCTCACAGAGGGAGGGCTTAGAGGTCCTGCGAATCCGGCCCCTGTTGGAAAATGGATGCCTGAGGGGGTCCTCTTTTCTTGGCTGTAGCTGGGTCTCTCTCATCAAGTCTAAAATCAAACTTGTCTTGCTACCTCTGGGCTGGTTCACGCCTTCTTATTTATGAGCTAGACTACTCAAAACATTCATAGTTTTCCTATTAATGAAACATGCACCCTGTTCCTTTGGAAATAACCCTACCTTGTGATGGTAGGAGAAAGGCATCTCCTTCCTCCCCAGATTCAAATTACAATTCATTGCACATTGTGGATGAAATTAAAGAATATCACACTGCAATTCCTTCCGGCTCTTACCTGGGAGAGGAGATGAGAACTCTCAGGCCCCCTCCCCCCACCCACACACAACTATAGCTGCTTCATGAAAAATGGTGACACCGATTTCATATGGGAGCCATACGATAGCGGGTATGCGAACGCTTACAACACGAATGCGGGGTTTCGTCGGATTGGTGAAACTTTTATTATTAGTTATAAACGATCAGGTTTAATGAAACAGTACATCTGCTCATAAAAAGTAG
Source organism: Felis catus (assembly GCF_018350175.1). NCBI lineage: Eukaryota > Metazoa > Chordata > Mammalia > Carnivora > Felidae > Felis > Felis catus. Next base: position 76,305,749 of record NC_058385.1, on the reverse strand, counting down.
AAGTGATTATTAGGATCGCAGACAAAACATTTCCACTCACAGAAGGCCTAATGAAATGAAAACAGTAATTGCCATGCCAAAAATATTGTGAAGTGTTAAAATTGACACCGGGAAAATGAAACACTTTGCTTAATTTTTGATAACAGTACATGTTGAGACATGACATGCCTGGCATTTCGATCGACACAAAACCTTGTGTTTTGGGGGGTTTTTTTGTTTTTTTTTTTTTTGTTTTTTTTTTAGCTCAAACACATTTCCTGTGTTCACACTCTGCTTTGCAATGTGATTTCCTGAAGTTTGGCCAGGCTCCAGCTGATTGCAGAGGACCACAGGCCCAAGTTCTTTTCCTTTCTTCCTGGACGTCGCCTGAACTCAAGAGTTTTGCTTTGTTGGTGTCTGTCCTTTTAAATGCGCGTCTAACACTGTGATGCGGAATCCCATTGCTGAAAAAAATGTCAGCTCTCTTCCCAAGGGAATCAACCTGCTACGGACAGAAAGACTCAGGACCCCCAGAGATCCGTTAAGCCACGTGTTACACTGTTGTTCCTATGATATCTGACCCTGCATAAGGCAAATGTGAAGTGGGGACCGTTTTACATTTTGTCTGATGTTTTTGGGCAATCAAAACATTGCCTAGTCGAAGGGCTTACAATTTCTATTTTAATACACCCCACCTCCCGTAATATATTCGCTTTTCTGCAAACAAAAGGAACGCCACAGATTTCAACAGGTCGACATTCTGAAAGGGCCCTCTCCTCAGAGCGCTGAAATCAGCACCATTTGAACAAAGCAGGCTGTCCTTTTAAGAAAAATCCCTCTATAGAAATGCTGTAATTTCCCTGTTACAAAGGAGCCTTTTTCCAAGCACGTAAAGTGCCAGTTTGTTCAGTGTGACCTCTGCTTTCATTCTATCAAGGTTGTATCTGATTACAATATAAGACAGATGAAGGGGATGCCGTTCCAGGCAAAGAAGAAGAAAAAGTTTTAGTCTTGGGTCACTTGCGGAAGTGGTTCGTCCCTTTGGTTGGCCATGTTTTCAGTGACGTTCTGGGGTAGTGCTCCTAGGTCAGTCCAAAAGGTCCGTCTGGGATGTATTTGCAGGTGCTTTGATGTGCTTATTGGAAGCTGACCCACGTGGCCGAATGCTGGGTTGCACGGCTGCTTCCCTTCTGGGACACAGGCTGGTACACTCGGCTTGCGCCTCTGGGTCATTTGGTTGCCTAAGCCTGCGCTGGCCCAGAGACCAAACCCCGCAGGAGGTGCTGTGGCTTCTGAGGGAGCTTCATAAACTGTAGAGGACAGCACAAATCTTTTCTACATATCCCTGGAGACAGAAAACCATGTTGGTTTTAAACCTCAGAGCCAGGTTTTAAAATCTGGCCCCATCACATAGTCTTTCTTGCTAGCATCCTGTATTCATCGCATTAATGTGGGCTAATGAGTTCCTCAGCCTCTTCCGTCATCCACCTCCCAGCGCTGTCGAGGGTTAAATGAGATGATGTGCGTCATTCTCCAGGCCAGGTGCCCAGGACGTAGCAAGTGCTCAAGAAATGTCAGGCATGCTGATTATTCATAGTTGCGGTGCTTTTAAGAAGGAGACAAAGCCCTGGGAGTTCTTGCCTCCCTGAGAACTGTGGGAGAGACTATGGCATGCAGTAGTAGAGATGACAGGGACAGTGGAGTTAGACTTGTATCCTGTTCCCAGTTCTGAGACCTTGGCCAGAGCCCCTTATCTTTCTGTCATCGAGTTTCCCAAGTATTGAACTAGAGATAATACTTTCTGCTTCCTTGTGCCTGGCCTATAGGATGATCCGTAAATGTTTTGCGAGTGCAGGGATGAGATAACACATGGAAAGCACACGGAATGGAGCAGATGCTTTAAAAATGTCATATTGTGCTCAGGGCCTGGATTATTCCCATCTCAATGGGAGATGGTGATCGCCTCGGCTCTACCTCGAAAGCACAACCCAGCCTCACTGCTGTACCTCTCACCCAAACCCTCAGCCCCTGTTGGGAACAGCCCATGCCTCTCCAGCGTCCCTGCGGGCATTCAGCTCCACCAGCCATTCCCTGTCCAGCAGTCTAGAAGGATCTTTCTAAAAATACGGAGTAAATCATGTTGCTGCCCTGCTTGAACTCTCCAGTAGCTTCTCACCGTCCTCAGAATGAAGCCATGGTCCCCACACCATCCTGGTCCCACTCCTTCTCATCTGGCAACATTGCTGTTCCTGCTGTGCCACTACCTCATCAAGGACCTGGCTGTTTCCTCTCCCTGAACTTTTCTTCACCCAGACCTTTCCCTCTCTCTTCATTCAGGATTCAGGCTTCTTCCTTTGTTTTTTTATTTACTTATTTTGAGGGAGACAGTGAGCAAGGGGAGGAAAGAGAGAGGGAGAGAGAGAATCCCAAGCAGGCTCCCCATTATCAGCCCCGAGCCTAGCGTGGGGCTCGATCCCACAAACTGTGAGATCATGACCTGAGCTGAAATCAAGAGTTGGATGTTTAACCGACGGAGCCACCAAGACGCCCCTCTTCCTTCCGGTTTCAATTCTCAAATCCCCCCTCAGTGAGGCTCCCTGACCACCTCACTTCCCCTCTGTCCCTGTTCAACTCTGGACCGCCACCACCTTGTTTTCTCCATGGCAGTAGTTGCGCCCTCCCCTCCCCTCCTCGTTACCTTCGTTCTTGTCTATCTCCCACGAATTCCACCTCTCTGAGATCAGGTGCCTTGTGGTCACCTTTGTGTTAGAGAGCCTAGTACAGGTCTTGGTATACAGTAAGTGCTCAATCAATGTTGGCATAATGAGTATAGATTGCTTACTGTGTGGCAGGCACTGTTTAAGCTGTCTGCAATTCAGAGATGAATGGCTGTTTTATTCCCCAAACAGATAAATATTGCGAGAGAAATAAGCATGGGATATCATGGAGAACAAAGGAAAGACAAAATCATCTAAATAAGTTGGGGTGGTGGGGGCATGGCACAATCTTCACAGGGTGGCCAAACCCTGGATCTTGAAGACTATGTGACAGAAGATAATGCCCCACTCCCCATCAGGTGCAAACAGATTACCTATGAAACACTGTGCTCCTTTCTTTTCTTTCCCTGTGCAAAGAAAGCCCTGAACCTTCCACCTCTAACCCCAGGCCTTTGAATTCAGGAGGAGACCATGGGTGGTGGGTTTGAAGGAACAGAGAGGTCGGCTGGGGGGCCAGCGCCTGGGGATTAACTATTTTTGCCATGAGGGGATGACCCCCATGTCAGAGCCCACCAGCCTCATAGCATTGCCAGGAGGGGGGCGCTTGGTGAGAGGCTCTCACAGCAAACATCAGAAATCTTGCTGTGAAAAACACTGTGACAAGTTTTATGAAGCACTGAGGGATATTCCTGAGTTTCTTAAGAGAGGCAATTGTTCCCATAGTCATCAAAGCGCCTTGGCAAGCAAGGACAGTAAATGTCATAAAAGGGGAGGACGTTGTTGGAGCTCATAAAGGAGAAGGGTGATTATCTGGATACAGTCCTTCGTAAAACCCTTCAACAAGTAGAGGGAGGGAAACAGGGTCAGCAGAAGATGGCTCCATCATGCTTGCTAACCTAGACAAGATCAGTAGACTGAGGGACAACAGGACCATGTCTCTGTTCTAGTGATTAAAGGAAGGCCCTGGGGGAGTGGCCTGTCAATTTAGAGTCATCCCAAGACAAATTCCACGAATGGAAAACTTACTGGACTAGGGTCAAGAGATCTGGTTCTCTGGGTCTGGGTTTTTTATTTTTGCTTTTGTTTTTCTTTTTATTTGAGTTACTGCCGTGTGGCTTGAAATAATATTCAATGCATTAGTCAGGGTACTTAACTCTAGATGCTATAACAAACAGTTTCCATAATCTTGGCTTCCTAACACATTCAGTGTTTGTCTCTCCGACATCACCATGCAACGTGGGTCAGCAGAGGACTTTCTCCCTATGGTCATTCAGGGACCCAGGCTAATGGGTGTACTATTCCTAGTACATGATTCTCAAGGTCATCCTAGGTATTAATCTCCAACCACAGTTGGGAAAGAAAGGACATAGAAGACCACGTGAGATAT